>NC_060071.1:152454671-153111615 GCF_922984935.1 Meles meles
ACGTAATTAGGAAACACCTGCTGCAAGGCCCCTCAGGCCCTCCTCTGTGTCCCTTAAGGGAGGAGTAATTCTTTCACACAAAGAATAATTCCTGTCCTGTACTAACAAGTAAAAACAATCCTTCTCACTAGAGATAGACTTCCTATCTGAGAAAGTTGGAGAAGCAGACCTTGCTAATCTTTTACTAATCTTCTAACTCAGAACAAATTATGCCTAGGATTCCTCATTAAGTAAAGCTTCCAAATACCTGTTTTCATTTTCTGTAAATTCCTCACAAATGTATTATCTCTCCGTCCAAAGTGTGAAAAAAAAAATAACTACCTGTCTATGCATCTCTCCGGGTCTCAGGTTCACTACGTGCCTTCTGTGCACATGTAATAAAATGTTGTTTTCTTTCTCCTGTTAATCCGTCTCATGTCAACTTACTTATTTGTCTACCAGAACCTGTGACTGAGGGAAATTCTTCCTCCCCTTCCCCTCACTAGACTCTGCATTCAGCCACAATACACTTTTCAATGCAGACATTAGCAGTTGACATGAAACCCACAACCCTGGGTTCTGGTGTGAAAACTCCAGAAGTCTGTGTGTCTGGCATGAGGGTTCTTGATTTTTAAAAGACACGCTCTTACATTATCATGAAGATAAACTTGTATTTCCAGTGCATGTCATGGGTTCACTAGATCAGCCACTGTCTGGAACACTAAGGTCCAAATAGACAGAAGGACTAGTTTTCCAACAAACTTCTCTTCTTGTCCTCCTGTAGTGTTCTCAGTTGGTGCCCAGGCCAGGATATTCCTGTAGGGTGGTCACAGGATGTGGCCACACCTGAATGCAGATGGTGTTGGGGAAAGTACAATCCTCTGAGTGTCCTGGAAGGGGGAATATATAGATGGATATTGGTATTGGTTCAGTACCCTCTGTAATCATGTTTGTGAGGCAAACAGTATACATGTAGATATTCTGGTACAATTTATAAGATTACCTCCACAATCAAAAGTATCCTAAGTAGAACCTGAAGTGAAAATCCTGTTACAGAATTCCTATGTTGTACATCATTCATGAATTATGGGATAAAGTCTTATCCAATGTAAGTTCTGAAACAGTTAATCATGGATTCAAAAGAATTTAATGTCCTAATCAATTACTGTTAAAGAATTTGTGATATTTAATTCAGAGGAAAATCAATAGTCTTTTATATCACTATTATGATTTAAATTTTATACTAGATAACTGTACAAATAACAAAAATAATGGGAAGTGGGTATTATAACTTCTTGAATGAAAATCCCAAGCAGATTGTTACTTTAGGTTGTTTTTTTATAAGTTATATTGCACAGTAAATTCATCTGTTAAATATAATTATGTGAACTATTTTTGGTTGTAAAATATGTTACCAGTTATGCAAGTAATTCTAATAAAACTTCTAAAAGTAGCAGAATATAAAAATATATGGTTTTATATGAGTAATAATTCATCAGAGATTATCAGTAAATGAGTCCTACCAAGGATATTACGGCAAGATGGATACTACAATTAGACCATGCATGCAGAACATTTTCTGCCAATGCGTGTATATTAGAACAGAAAGAAATGTATATATAGCTTATAAGAAACACAGCTGAGGACAGCCTGCTGATTATGCCCAGAAAAAACTGAGAGATGAGATTTGGGGACCAATGGAGAATACTGAAGGTCCACAGTTGTTCAAGAGCACTCGGTGGTGACACAGGTAAGTGAGAGAGTCTGTGAGGTTCTGCACACCTGGGACTCCTTGTTCAGGTTCATCTGGACCAGTGCACCCAACACAAGGAGACTGACAGGGGGCAGGTACATTAGATTAGAAACTGTTCTTAGATATTCCTGAAATGTCTGAGATACAGGCACAGGACAGCTGCCAACTGACAGAAGACCCCCTAATGAGTTTACCACTTTTTGGGAACGACCATCCCAAGGAGCTTCATGCTGAGGTGAGGAGTGGGCCTGAACCTGCTCTAGCTACAGGCGAACAGATTCACCTCAGACACAGAAGGTGGATTCCATACAGACTTCCCTCGGATGTTACAAGAATAGAACGACTCTGAGTGGAAGGGCCATTCCTGTGACTCCTCTGAGGTGTGGAGTTCAGTGCTGGTTTCATGGGATGTCAAGAGAGCAAACTGCCCAGAAGTTATTTATGAATTCTCTAGGGGAAATCCTGGCTAGTTGATGGGACAAAAGCAGGGACATGAGAGGAAATGACAGTATTGTCTCATATAGTAGCTGATATATTATTTTACTTCTGGATCATGGTTTGAGGCATAGATCCCCATTTCAGACCCACTTATGGTTCTACCATCATGGTAGACCTTCATAATTCAGCTTCTCTCCATCTGGCACTTGGTGAAGATCGGGCAGTATAACAGGGATCCAGTTCCATGGGGTTCAGGGTCCAGGGCAGGTTGAGGGAGAAGTCAGAAGAAGGAGAATGTGAGGTTGGGGGTGGTTTCTAATGGATATTCAAGGGACAGCACAGGGTGGGCAGAGATCTGGGACCTGCCATCTGGATCTCGGGATTCATATGGATTCCTTGTTTGGAAGGCAGGAAACACATCTCAAACACAGTCACCAAGGATGCTTTCATGGACTCTCAGACCAGAACAGGACCCAGCAGGACAGCGATGGGTTTTCCTCTCTAGTTTGTCATCCCACCAGTTTCAAGGGGAAATCTGAGAACCCCTTATAGCAGGTGGACTGCATTATCCATCCAGGAAATGGAGCAGTGCCTACAGAGGGGCAGTTCCTAATCACCTGTGTCTGTCCACTAATGAGCCAGAGGATACACTGGAGACCAGAAGTCAAGAACTGAGTTGGGCAGTCATCCTGGGGAAGCTCATAAACATGCGGGGAGAGTGTGTGCCCCCTGAGAGCAGAGAACAGTCACTCAGCATGCAGAGAGCCTGGGCCGTGCAGGTGCTTCTCAAGGACGATGGGGATTTGCAGAATGTGCCTCTGTGGAGAAAGAAAATGGGATATAGAAGAGTGTAGGCAGTCCCGGACAGGGCTGGAGTCATGAGACCAAACCAGGCCCCAACTCACGCCTCCTAGAAGCCCAGGGGTTTATAACCTCATGGGTGGAAAAGTTGAGCAGTGCTTGAGAAAGGACCTGAGCTATGGATCCTGGACTCGCTGACGTGGTTGCCTGCAGGTGCCTATCTGGAGTGGGCAAAACAGGCCTGGTCAATAAATCATTGTGGGTTTGTGTTTTGCTTGCACGGATCATAAACTGCACCATTGTAAACTATGTCTTGAGTCACTTTGAAGTCAGTGCAGCTGGTTAAGGAGTTATCTGAAGACAGAGACCACTGGCCTTGGAAGGTCTGATACTAGAGCTTGGGAAATAGATAATGGGGAAGTCTGGAGGGTTTTATGCACATGTAACAAATTCTTTCATAATTAGTTAAAAATAGATACTTCTTTGTAACTATTTCTGTTAGCTATATAATGCCTCGCTGCCATGAATAAAGTTGGCATCATTCGGACATCATCCACTTTGTCCCTCCTGCTCCCATCTCTTTGTATCTTAACTTCTTTTCACCATCCCCTTACCCTCTCCACCCTGGTCGTGTTGTGGCACCAGCCATGACAGAAGAGGTTGATGAAGGGGAGTTCCCCAGAGACTGGTGATATCTCAGCTGTGTGGAGGCAAAGTTATATTCTTGTGGTTGGCTGCACGGAGAACACCAGGTATTATAGATGGAAGAAAATGAAATTACATATCCCTGTGGACAGCTGAGAGGCCTGAGAGGAAATCCCAGATCTCAAAGGAATCGCTACCCCCACTGCACCTGCTCCTGGGTCTGAGCTCTGCCCTGTGGATGCTGAGCATTGTCTGGTGCCCTCAGTGATCCTGCAGCTCACCACATCCTGTGTCAACAGGGAGGTTTGTGTCTGGCCTCACATTGAAGGCCCCTCACTGTGCCCTTCGCACAGTAATACATGGCCGTGTCCTCGGCTCTCAGGCTGTTCATCTGCAGATACAGCGTGTTCTTGCCGTTGTCTCTGGAGATGGTGAATCGGCCCTTCACAGAGTCTGCGTAGTATGTGCTACTTCCATCATAGCTAATAACTGCGACCCACTGCAGCCCCTTCCCTGGAGCCTGGCGGACCCAGTGCATGCTGTAGTCACTGAAAGTGAACCCAGAGGCTGCACAGGAGAGTCTCAGGGACCCTCCAGGCTTCACCAGGTCTCCCCCAGACTCCACCAGCTGCACCTCACACTGGACACCTGCAGACACAAGACATTCTGGTCAGGAAACTGTAACACATCCATGGTTTCTCTCACTCATATCCACTCACATACTCATTGTCTCTTATTCCCCAGAAATTACCTTTTAAAAGAGCAACAAGGAAAACCCAGCCAAGCACAAACTCCATAGTGAGTTGTCTGTGTTCCGTCCTGAGTACTGACTGGAACACCTGGGAATCCTGGTGCTGGGGCTCCTCTCCCAGCTGCAGGGTCGTGGCTATGCTGGTTAAATCAGCAGAGGGAAGGCCCTATTTGCATGTTCTCTGGCTATATATTCAGTTTGGGGATCTATTCTGACAGAGAGACAGTGACCCAAGCAGTGGTGAATGAATTTAATTTAGTGCTAATGACCAATTTTGAAAAAAAAAAAGTTTTTTTATTTTATAACCTTCCAGTGGGTATACTTGTGTTTGTAAGGTGTCCATGAACATATATGGGGTGAGATTGACCCCAGGATCAAGGTCAGTCCTTCCCCCACAGGAGCTGCTGCCCCCCACCCCAAATCATCTGCAGGACTGAGTGTCAGGCTATGAGGAATGTAGAACCTCTTTTGTAATGGGGATGGATTGATTTTGCTTATTTTATACTTTACCATAAATACAGAGAAAATTAGCATCATGTAGGTGTATTTTCATGTCTCTAACTTTCACTCTGTCAGCGTCCCTCCAGAATCACCTTTGTCATTACCTATAATAAGTTCAATGTATATATTTGACACAAGGTGAACGGCCCACACACGGAGTGTGTTATATGATAAACACAGGTGTCACAATCAACATTATGACAGTGAGTGCATCAATTCGCCCTAAAATTCCCAGCATTTCCTACTGGAATTCCTTCTTCTCTTTCCCTGGTTCACCCTGTCCCCACATAACTATTGTTCTTTCTCATGTCACCTTATACTAGCTTTAATTCCGTAGAATTCATAAATGGGACGTTGTACTCTATGTACTTTCTCAGTCGGGCTTCTTTGCCCCAGAATCGATCCTTGTGGATACAGTCGTGTTGCTGTCTGTATCAGGAGTCACTGGTTTTAATGACTGACAGCTCTGAAGGCAGCAGTTGGAAGCACCAGCTGGAGGAAGACCTGAAAGAGCAGAAAGAAGCCTCTTGCTTCAAGCCTCATCCACACACCCTCTTGACCCAGGGGTTCCTTGGTCCTAAAAGAGAAGAACTCCTTGTTCAAGAACCGTTTCTGCTGACTGTGGAGAAGAGAAATAAAGGCAGCAAGAGGTGGACCAGAGAACGTTGAGTTAAAAGCTCAGAAAGACCTGTCAGTGGAAGATGAGAGGCACCAGGAGGAAGAACAGCATGGGAGGAGCTGTCCTGCTGCAGAAGAAACCTGTGCACAAACAAACCCGACACTCAGGCACCAGCCTGTGGATGTTATGTCAAGTGGCCAGCCTCTGACTATGCCCATAACTCCCACATGCTCCACTCAGTTCCACTGTTAACCTCAGCCGTGAGCTGCAGGCACCACCTGGGAGTAGCAGCTACTCATTGCCTCAAACCAGGAGCCTTATTTCCTTGTCACCAGTGCACGGAGACTACCCATTTCTGCAGCCACACCTGCCCACACACCCACAGAGTGTATCTGACATGAGTGGAATCTTCTTTTGTTGATTATTTCTTTCCTGCGTTACTGAGGCTCATTAGGAGGTGCAACACGTGTGTGTCTCCTACTGACTCCACGTAATTAACTTACTTTGAGCCATTGTGGATCTTGATTGTGAGTATTAACTGTGACTAGAATATAGTCTCTGTCAAAACAGTGCAAATTTATTGCCACTCTGCCACCCTGCTGCTTTTCTATTTTAATCAGAAAATAAGAACCATTATGCTTTCCTGAAAACATGACCTCTGTTTCAGATTCTGTCTGTTTCTTTGTACAAAGTGTATTTAGAACAAAGGAGTGGAACTCCAATGGGAATGCCTCAGGAACTGCACAACCAGGAAGAAGACTGTGTTGCCCCACGTGGAGCCTCCGGGCAGCCATGTCATGCTTTGGGACAGAGCTGGTGTGAACTGCACATGAAGCCACATTCTTCCTTGTAAGTGTTGACAATCACAGGGGACATCGTGCACTACACACATGCATCAGTCCTCCCACAAACAGGAGTGGAATCCAGATATTTGATTCCCTTCCCTTGTTTTGTCTCCCAATGTTTTTAACTCAGTTAAGCCCCTTTATTGATCACTTTTCTAGGGTGGAAATGAGTAGTTTGAGAGGAGGAGTGTACATGAGCATTGGAAAGCACAGGCTGTGTCCTTAGAGGAATGTGCTATAAGGGTTTCCTCTCCTTCCTCATTTTGTTGACTTCCTCCCAGTATCCACTCGGGAAGGCAAACATGTGTGCTGGGCCTTCACACAGTCTGTGGCTTCTTCCGTCAATGTGCTTTTTCTCATTTTCTGGACATCGTCCTAAGCCTTGGTTCAGCTCCAGTAAAATCTTTCTCATAAGTCCTAGTCCTTCCTTGACCACGTGGCCTCCTCAGGTAAGATGATCACTTAGTTCTTCATGGCTCACACTGTTCCCTGTGTGCCTCTCACTCAGAACACGTATACCACCATGGTACTTACACTTGTTCACAAGCAGGTAGAAGCAGAGATGCCTAAATTTCCTTAGTCCTTGAAGAAAACAGTTACCTTCGTCACCTCCGCACTGTGTGTCGCTGCTGCAGAATTCATTCAGCCCATGTTGAGTAGTGGTTTTCCTGCAGGCTGGCCTTTGCTTATGACCTCTACTCTTTACATGTACCTGATCTTGTGCGTAGTGACAGAACAGCATCCATATACTGCCCAGGCCAGTTCTATGCACCATGCAAGGTAGTCAACCTATTGGACATTCTTACCACTAGTTCATGTGGTGAACGTTATGAAGAGGCCACTGTAGTCTCAGTGATGAGGACCAAAAAAAAAAGAGAGACATAATTTCCAGATCCTGACCATTCTGAGACCCACAAATGAATACAAAATGCAGATCCTTTATTCTTTACCCAGAACTCTAGTGTACAGTTCTATAACTGTTTGTGTAATTCATTAACGAATATTTATTTGGTTCTAACTGCACAAACTGTAGCCCTGCCTGGTCTCTGTGAATACAGCAATGAACATAAATAGAACTTGCCTTCATGGGGCTTACCTTTGAGGAGGGAAGACAGACCATAAGTCAGTAACAATCCTCTCTTTCTCCACATGGTAAAGGATTCTCTGTCTGACTCTGGTGTGGAGAGTAGTTAGGAGTGAGATAGGGACATGGGAGCTTGGAATCTGGAAGGTGAGAAGATTCTTGCTGGTGTCCATGTGAAAACTGATAGGAGTTCAGTCCGATTGGCAGCAGTGAAGGGGTGAGAAATGGTTGGATTCTGAGTGTGTCTTGAATTTGTAACTGGCAAGACTTGCTGACTAATTGGCCATGGAGTGAGAGAAAGAGGCGGTTAAGGAGAGCACTCAGCTATCAGCCCCAGAGTTCGGAGTCTCCCTCCTTCATCCTGTGAGAAGGGCAGTTCCACCCCTGTCCTCGTATCTCTTGTGGATTCCTGGAGGTTTTGTTCGCTGTGTCTCACTATCTCTGGCTTTGCTGTTTCTCCTTCTGTCCATGTTTTGGTATGTTCTGTCTGTCTGTCCTCTCTAGCAATCTCATCCCCACTCTGCACCTTGTATGAACAGTTCTCTGTTGCATCACTATCATTCATATATTTCCTTCTGCTTTATTTTTTTTTTTAATATATTTTGCCCCTTTTTTGTTTGGGGTTGATTCAGGTAGGAGAATAAATGTAGCCCTTATGTTGAGGGTTCTGGAAATAGTGTCCTTGAGAATTATGGATGGAGAGGATACTTCTACCCCATTTTCCCCATTCCAAACTACCCTTCCAGACACAACCATGATGAGGTGGTCATGTGTGACAGTCCAGAGGGTTTACATCAGAGCAAACAGCTTCAAATTGAGACACAGACATCCATTGCCTCCTGCTTCCCAGAGTCCTTCTGCTTCTGAGTGACCATCTATGACTCCCCATCATGTTTGGCCTAGAATTGGATTCTCTCTCTCAGGACCACATCGGGTTACCTTCATTTATGGTGCAGCCTCCCATTCATCCTAAAGCTCAAAATTTGCACTTTATCTACTAGAGACTGTTTGGGTCTTTTTCCTTTCAGGCCATATCCTAAAGGGAACTTGTCTTGGCACACTCGGAGGTCACTCTGAAGTTTTCCTGAGCAAGGAACATGTCCTCTGATAGGAATTTACGGACTGTTCCTGAAAAATAGGGCTGTCACTCTATGCTTACCCATTTTGCAAAGTTCCTAGTTCATGCACATATGTAGATTGTTAGAATTCCCACAATTTCTCGGAAGGACCCTCTGTTGTTGCAAACTTCACTGCTGTTTTGTTCTCTCCGAGGTTCTCCACAGTGTGTCCCTGCAAAGTGGAGCTTTTCTTGATAGACAGCTCTCCACTGGAGCTGCTCCAGTATTTAATGGAGAGGAGACCTGGACACCTCACTGCAACACAAGATAAGATGTGACTGACTAAGGTGAGACAGGAAAAGTACTGTGGGAGTTTAGAGATTCCTGTTGGAGGTGTGATTTCAGTTCTTAAAGATGTTTCTCTCTTTTTAAAGTAAAAACCACCAAAATACAGTATGTTTTGAAAAAATTAATATAATAGACCTTAAATAAGAATCACTGGTTTTAATAATTAGCACATTTCCAAAGAATGAACATAGCAGGTTTTTACATTTTAAGAAGTTGTTTGGGGGTCGAATTGTTTCCAGTGTCTTATGTTACAATAAAGTTGTTTCCCGCCTCGATATGTAGTTGAGGAACTCAGAAAATATATTATTTATATGCTTTCCACAAGAACCACGAACCTGAAGAAGATGCAGAGGAAAAATTTTGCATCAATATGCGAGTTTCTCTGCCCTGTTAAGGTTCTACTTTCCATATGTGTTTTTGAAAGATCATTGTCAATCATGGCAATATAAATAAAACACAATTAAAACAAATAAGTTTCTGTCAAGATGTTATAAGGACATGTGTAATATGTTTATGTAATAAATTTAAGGTATATTTGGAAAATCTTGATGCCCATAACTATATTAGGGGTTAACTATGGAGCAGAAATCCAAGGTATCATTTATAGCAATGGATTAAATAATCAGCATATAATTCAAATCCCTGTCCATTAAGGGACTCGATGAGTCTAATTTTATGTGGAAATAACATCAACCTTGAAGACACAATCTTATTTCTGATCTAGATTCTGTGTCTGTGGCAATGAGACGATTCTGTTCAGGGAGACAGGAGAAGATCTGTTGGGACATTCCTTCTTTGCCCCAAGTTACCTTCAGAAGAATCTCTCCCTTCTCCCAGTCCTTGTTTGGGTCTGCCTGTCACCTTTGGGAATGCTGCCACTCTGTCCACCCATGATGGGGGTTACCTGGGGTTTGCAAGTGTCATAAAATTTATTTTACATCCAGGTACTGGAAGCAGTCTGACTGTCACTTTCCTCAGATCATCTGCAGGCTCTCAGCTCTTTCGTGTCACCAGGTGATATCAAAGCCTGTTAGTTAAATGTTCTCTTGTAGCACGGTGCAGTGTAGAGGCCAACTGGTTACAACCTTGATTCAGTACTTGGGAGGAAACTCAGAAAGAGAATAAGAATATTTCCTTCCCATGTGTCATCAGCAGTAGTAAAGTCCTGGGGAACCTGAGAGGTGGTACATTGTGAGAAACCCGTCTCATAGAACACAGGTAGATGGACTTAATCCCATGTCCACCCTCCATGGCATGTGCATATATTTTATTTCTTGTATGTACACTTTCCCACGTTGTGAAGTCATTCCTGAAGCAAAGCCTCCATCCCTTCCTGCAGATGAAAGTCTTCTTGATTTGTCTTTCCATCCTGGGTGATACCATCTTTATATCCAATGTCTGAGGTTCACACCTGTCAGCTGTCATGATGGGATAATGGTGCATGATGTGGTTCAAAGTCAGATACCACATGATCATCATATCCACAGTCTCCTGGAAAGTTTGAGAGGAGATCATCCTTAAAGTAAATTTACACAAACTCTAAGAGATGCATGGACACTATTGTCCAAAGATACTCCCACTGACACTGATGTTTAGTGGTCAATGGACACAAGAGCACATGTCTGATCTCCCTGTGACATGGTACCTGGTGAGGCAATGCATTTTGGAATATTTCCTCCAATTCTATCTCTGCCCTTTTGCATTATGCTGTGGGGACATTTAAAAGGATCCATGCATCATATCCCTAGTAAACTAACAAAGTCAATCTGCCTGTAAGTTTTTTTTTTTTTTGCTACATTTTTTATTTGTTTATTTACAGCATAACAGTGTTCATTGTTTTGGCATCACACCCAGTGCTCCATGCAGTACGTGCCCTCCCTATTACCCACCACCTGCCTGTAAGTTTTTAATGGATTCCTTTGATTTCTTTCTTAAATTTTCTTTTAAATTTTTTTTCAGTGTTCCAAGTCCTTTGACTTTCAATTAGTAAATTCAAACCTGATGGGAGAGCAGCAAATAAATAAATAAATAATAAATAAATGCTACCCTTCAACCTCTTTGAAGGATTTACAGGGACTTTTTTTTTTTTTTAAGATTTATTTATTTGACAGATAGAGATTACAAGTAGGCAGAGAGGCAGGCAGAGAGAGAGAGAGGAGGAAGCAGGCTCCCAGCCAAGCAGAGAGCCCAATGCGGGGCTCGATCCCAGGACCCCGGGATCATGACCTGAGCTGAAGGCAGAGGCTTTAACCCGCTGAGCCACCCAGGCGCCCCAACAGGGACTTTTGACAACAATCGCAACAGGGAAATTCAATTCCAATTCAATTTCAGGTTGCAGCTCTGATCTATCTCTGTTTTCGTTTTCTCAGCGCAGACCCTTTGACTTTGCTCGATAAGTACAGGACCTCTGTTCTGTCTCCACATCCCCCATTACCCATCCCTGAATGGATCATGTGCATCAGGAAAACTTCAAACTGGCTGTGCCATCCAAAATGCACCTGTGTTCACTGCATGGAGACATGGAGTGGTGCTAGTAATTTTCCTTCAATTCTTGTCCTTGGGGAGCACCCCTCACAACTTGCTCATAGCCCCGGGCTCACTGCCAGGAGGTGCATTCTCTCTAAGTCTCCTAGTGAGTGAGGTTATGTAGGTGGACAACATATGTCAACCATTACTGCAAAATAATATTATAATTGCATACTATTTAATTGAATTCCTCATTCAAAGAGCCATTGAACATTAAGACAACTGGATCAGGGCAGAGAGAAATAAATTAGTGTATTCTGAAATAAAGCACTGGATTTCAACTTTGAGCTTCAGCATATACAGAAGAAGGAATTTATCACACCCTCATTGCTACAAGAAAATGTGGGATGCAGGAGTTAGTATGGTGGAGAAGGGGTTCCTAGGCTTGGATTCCTGGAACACAGCTAAGTAGTCATCAAGTCATTCTGAGCAGCCAAGAAGTCAATCAGAGGTCTGAGAGAACAAAACCTGCAAGTCTTCAAATAGAAAACCGACCTCCTTTTGGAATGTAGCAGGTGCAGAGAGTTACCTTGGGATAGATAGAGATGTGATGGTGACATCAGGGATGGAGCCCGCTTCTGGAAGCTACCACGATGTATTGTAGCAGCAGAGCACAAAATCTGAACTTTTAGAAGTGTGCTACTCTGGGGATGTGCCTGGCATAAAGGTGCTGAAGTGGCAAAGTGGGGCAGAATTCCAGGTTCTGAGGTCTTCTGAGTCACAAGAAGGATGTGTGGCACCATTGTGATGTACAGATGCTAGGCAAAGAGCCTGTAACCCGGTTGAACAGTGAGTCTCAGGGCAGGCTTTCTGCTCTGATTTGCCATAAACAGTGAACCACATCTGGTCATGTGACCTCTTTACTGAGACGTGTTGGCAAATGTAAAAAGGTATGAGACTCTCCCCTGGAGGTATAGCATGGGTCCACAACATAAGAGTTTCTAATTTTGAAATTTTGAAACTCAATCATGTGCCTGAGATACAGCAGCTCAGACACAGGTAGGGTGAACATGGGTTTCAGATGGAAACATTGGAAAGAAAGGGGTTGATTGATTTTCTGTGAGGGCACACTGACTGTGCACAGTGTGCACAGTTTTCTGTGACCTTGCACACTGACCCACACAAACTGTGGGGTTTATGTGAAATTTCAACTTCTGCCTAGAGAGAAGATGCCATGTTCAACCCACCCATCAGTTCCATCAAGAAGCAAAACAGTGGCACCTAGTGGAGGGCAGACTTGCTTGCACCAAGCCCTGTACCCTGCTTCCAAGATGTGCATTTCCATGAGGGCAAAACCCCTGAGAATAATCACAGCAGGCACCTGCCCCAGAAGATCCACAGGACAATTCCATCTGACCAAGTTTAATGATCATAAAATGTGGCACACTTTCAGTTCCTGGGGAAGTGGGTTTACATTTCTTTCTTTTGATTCTTAAGTTTTCTTTATATTTTTGATTTATTTTCTCATCTTTCTTCACATTTTGTACTATTTTCTCCTTATATTTTCTTAGGTTTATTTTTTTATAAATACACATACTTATTTTTTTTTCTATTTTTACTTTTTCATTTATGTATATTTATTTATTTGAGATGTATATTTTATTTAAGAAGCATTCATGATGACAAATCCTCGATTTATATGTCTTAATTCTCCCCTCATCTTATTTTATTTTCCAGAAAAAAACAAGGAAAGGATGAACAGACACTTCTGCAATGAAGCCATACAAATGGCTTATAGGCACATAATAAAATGTTCATCATCCTTAGCCATCAGGGAGATTCAAATCAAAACCATATTGAGATACCACCTTACATTAATTAGAATGGCCAAAATCAACAAGACAGGAAACAATGTATGTTGGAGAGGATGTAGAGAAAGGGGAACCCTCTTACACTGTTGGTGGGAATGTAAGCTGGTACAGCCACTTTGGAGAAAAGTGTGGAGATTCCCTAAGAAATTAAAAATAGAGCTAGAGCTGTCCTATTACCCTGCATTTGCAGTACTGGGTATTTAACCCAAAGATACAGATGTAGTTAAAAGAAGGGCCATCTGTACCCCAATGTTCATAACAATAATGGCCACATTTGCGACACTGTGGAAAGAATCAAGATGACCTTCAATAGATGAGTGGATAACGGAGATATGGTTCATATATACAATGGAGTATTTTGCCTCCATCATAAAGGATAAATATCCAACTTATGCATCAACATGGATTCGTCAAGAGGAGATCATGCTGAGTGAAAAATCAAGCAGAGATGGTCAATTATCATATGGTTTCACTTACTTGTGGATTATAAAGAATAACAGGGAGGATTTTGAGAGGAGAGAAGAGAACTGGGGAAAATTGAGGGGAGATGAATCCTGAGAAACTGGACTCTGAGGAAGAAATGGAGGGTTTTGGAGTGGGGGAGAATAGGGGGTTAGGTGAGTCTGGTCGGGGGTCTTCTGGAGGGCACGTATGGCATGGAGCACTGGGTGTGGTGCATAAACAATGATAGTTGGAACACTGAAAAAAATAAAATAAAATTTGAAAAAAGAAGATATTGAAGGGAAATGAAAGGATACAAATATTCACCCTAGAAGAAGGAATAAGATGTAGGTTTTTAGTCAGTTTTTTTTTTTTTAATTTATTTGACAGAGCAAGTTCACAAGTAGGCAGATAGGCAGGCAGAGAGAAAGAGGAGGAAGCAGGCACTCTGCCAAGCAGAGAGCCCAATGCGGGACTCGATCCCAGGATCCTGAGATCATGACCTGACCCGAAGGCAGAGGCTTAACCCACTGAGCCACCCAGGTGTCCTTTAGTCAGGTTTTTAATCAATACAAATATAAATATGATGTCTGAACTACAATTTAAATTGATGATTTTAAATATACTAGCTGGACTTCAAAAGGGATAGAAGACACTAAGAATCCCCTACTGCCATGATAAATGTACTAAAATTGAATCAGGCCCAAATTAAAAACAAACAAACAAGCTCTAAATTCAAGACACAATCCCAAGTGGAGGCCATAAGAAGTAAGATTGGATGAAGGAGAGGAGAAATCAGGGGTATACAAGATAAAATTATAGAAAATAATGACTGAGAAGATGATGGAAACCAAGATAATAGACCACAAAGGTAGACTTAGGTAACTCAGGTGCTTTTTAAACATAATAATATTTGTATCATAAGCGTCTCTGGAGATGAACAGAGAGAAAAGAGGAGATTAGGTTTATTCTGTAAGATAGAAAATGAAACGTTCCATAATATGCAGAAGGACACAGACACCAAAATCCAGGAAGTGCAGGGAATTTACATTAAATTCAACAAAAGCTGACGATCTCTAAGGCATATCATAGTCAAACTGACAAAACACAACACAAAGAAGGAAAGGATCCTAAAAGGAACTAGGGAACAAAAGAGCTTAACCCTTAGGGCTTTCAGTACAACACAATTGTGTAATGTGATGATCAGAATCAAATCCCCCTGAGTCATCACATCCACATCTTCTGGAAAGTTTGAAAAATCATCACTCTTAAATGAAAGTTCCAGAAACTCCAGGAAACCCTGGTTCCCTTGTACCAAGGTTCTCCTTGTGTGTGTCCACTGCATCATTTCACATAGCCCTGGGATAGTCAACTTGTTAGTCTTGTCTGTGGGAGGAAAAATGTGAGAAACCCACCCTGAACCTCACTGAAGGAAATTATCAGTTACTTTTCACAACAAAAGCAGCAGAGTAACTCCAGAGCATCAGTGTTTGGGTTCATGTCACTAATGTCTTCATCTGTCCCAGCTTCTGTAACAAGGTACACAGACTGAGTGACTTTAAACAATACACACTAATTTCTCACAGTTCTGTAGTCTCGGTAGGTGTAGACAAGGTGTAGACAGATTTGGTGTCTGGAGAGCCTACACATCTTAGAGTGTCCTTTCCCTGTCACCTCACATGTGGCCAGGATGCAAGGATCATTCCCAGTCCTGGTGTGTAAAGGCACTAATACCATCATGAGATTGCCCTCTCCTGACCTAAGTGCTTCCCTGAAACTCCTCCTCCTCATTCCAACATATTGCTATTAGTATTCCCTGTGATGGTAGAGGTCACCCACACTGAGCTGACAGCAACAACTAAAGGATCAATTAGTTATTCCCTGCAGGTGGAGGGCCCCTCCAATCCAGCATCTCAACATGAGGATTCTCATGGATCCAGTAGAAGCTTCCGGTCTCTGTGTGTACACAGGGGACACAAGACCTTCAGAACAAGCTGGTAACCTTGGGGAGCGAGTTGACTCCACCTCAGATACTGGGTAGAACTTGGTCTATTTTGCAGGAGACAAGAAGGTGGGGAAGTAGGAGAAGGCACCGTTTCAACCTGTCCCCTAAAGTGAACTGATTACCTACCAAAGAACTCTGATAACCCATGAAATCAGCCTGAGATTAAAATTATACACTTCTGGATCTCTATGGTGGCAGAAGAAACCAGTGGGCAAATAAAGTGGAGTGGAACATTTGACTGATATTGGAAGATAAACAAAAGGGGGAGGGAGCCACCAGAAGAGACTCATTGGGAGGTAATACTCCAAAAGGATAGTGACCTGAGACTGGGGACAAGCATTAACTTGGAGTCTGGTTGAAAGCACTCAAAAAGTGCAAAGAATCATGGGGGGGAAATTGTGGAAATTAGGCGGTTAGGGACAGGGGCTTAAGTCCGCTAACCCAGGATAGTCACCGCTGGTGTTGAGCCAGATAGAGTGTGGTCAAGTAACCAGGTCTTGGTCCCTGAGTCGCAGGCACACCTGAAAGCATCTAAGTGGCAGCTCCTGTGAGGGAGAGGGAGCCTCGCCAGCTGGCCAAACCACAGCCTTTTTCACTCTCCACATGTGCCATGCTACCAGAGTCTGTGTCATACCCCACACCCTCCCCTGAGAGAGGTGCTCACAGGTACCATCGGACACTCTCTCAGACCCCAGAGAGTCTGAGCACTCCCAGACCAGGCCAGAGTGAAAATCTCGGCGTGCTCTCACTGCTGGGACCTCTCTGGTGGTCTGGACCTGCACAGACAGCCGAGACTATTGTGGTTTTGGGTACAAGTTGGAGTTCCTGTGACCCCAGAGACCCTGACAGGGAACATGCTCTGCCAGCGGCAAAGGGAGAATTTATGTGCTCTGGAGCACCCAGAGGTTAACAGACTGAGTCTTCTCTCTGAGAGGGAGGTCTGGGTGCAGTTTACTTTCCTCTAAACCTCCGAAAACCATCAAAAACCGCTAAGGGAAGAGAAAACAAATGAACAACGCAAAAAACAAACAAACAAACAAACAAACAAACAAACAACAACAAAAAAAAACCTCCAGAGAACAAAAGCCTGAAAAACTGGTTTCCTCTGAGCCCACTCCCTTGATGGGGGCGGGAGAACTTAACTCCAGCAAGGCTCCAAGAAAACCCAAGAGCCAAACAATAACAAAAACAAAACAAAACAAAAAGACAAGAGGAAAACCACCACTACTTCATAGATACAACTTTTATTTTTAATTTGTTCCCACTATGCTGGTTCTTTTCATTTTTTTATATTTTTGTATATAACTTTTTAACCTATTTAACATCACAGTGAGGTATCCAGTACATCAAATTCCATAATAACCTTTTAACCTGAACTTTTAAATACATATACCCTGTTTTTCTTTTGCTTTTCTAATTTTTTAATTTTTAAAAAAATTATTTTTTTAAAATTTTTTTTCCATTTCATTTTTTCAGCATAACAGTATTCATTCTTTTTGCACAACAGCCAGTGCTCCATGCAAAACGTGCCCTACCCATTACCCACCACCTGTTCCCCAAACCTCCCACCCCTGACCCTTCAAAACCCTCAGGTTGCCCCAACCTCCCACCCCTGACCCTTCAAAACCCTCAGGTTGTTTTTCAGAGTCCATAGTCTCTTATGGTTCTCCTCCCCTCCCCAATGTCCATAGCCCACTCCCCCTCTCCCAATCCCACCTCCCCCCAGCAACCCCCAGTTTGTTTTGTGAGATTAAGAGTCATTTATGGTTTGTCTCCCTCCCAATCCCATCTTGTATCATTTATTCATCTCCTATCCCCCTACCCCCCCATGTTGCTTCTCCATGTCCTCATATCAGGGAGATCATATGATAGTTGTCTTTCTCCGATTGACTTATTTCACTAAGCATGATACGCTCTAGTTCCATCCACGTCATTGCAAATGGCAAGTTTCATTTCTTTTGATGGCTGCATAGTATTCCATTGTGTATATATACCACATCTTCTTTATCCATTCATCTGTTGATGGACATCTAGGTTCTTTCCATAGTCTGTCTATTGTAGACATTGCTGCTATAAACATTCGGGTACACGTGCCCCTTCAGATCACTATGTTTGTATCTTTAGGGTAAATATCCAGTAGTGCAATTGCTTGGTCATAGGGTAGTTCTATTTTCAACATTTTGAGGAACCTCCATGCTGTTTTCCAGAGTGGTTGCACCAGCTTGCATTCCCACCAACAGTGGAGGAGGGTTCCCCTTTCTCCACATCCTCGCCAGCATCTGTCATTTCCTGACTTGTTAATTTTATCCATTCTGACTGGTGTGAGGTGATATCTCATTGTGGTTTTGATTTGTATTTCCCTGATGCCGAGTGACGTGGAGCACTTTTTCATGTGTCTCTTGGCCATCTGGATGTCTTCTTTGCAGAAATGTCTGTTCATGTCCTCTGCCCATTTCTTGATTGGATTGTTTGTTCTTTGGGTGTTGAGTTTGCTAAGTTCCTTATAGATTTTCGATACTAGCCTTTTATTTGATATGTCGTTTGCAAATATCTTCTCCCATTCTGTCAGTTGTCTTTTGGTTTTGTTAACTGTTTCCTTTGCTGTGCAAAAGCTTTTGATCTTGATGAAATCCCAATAGTTCATTTTTGCCCTTGCTTCCCTTGCCTTTGCCGTTGTTCCTAGGAAGATGTTGCTACGGCTGAGGTCGAAGAAGTTGCTGCCTGCGTTCTCCTCAAGGATTTTGATGGATTCCTTTCTCACATTGAGGTCCTTCATCCATTTGGAGTCTATTTTCGTGTGTGGTATAAGGAAGTGGTCCAATTTCATTTTTCTGCATGTGGCTGCCCAATTTTCCCAGCACCATTTATTGAAGAGGCTGTCTTTTTTCCATTGGACATTCTTTCCTGCTTTGTCGAAGATTAGTTGACCATAGAGTTGAGGGTCGATTTCTGGGCTCTCTATTCTGTTCCACTGATCTATGTGTCTGTTTTTGTGCCAGTACCATGCTGTCTTGATGATGACAGCTTTGTAATGGGTTAACTAGGAAATTAAAGAAGTATTGAAAAAATTCATGGAAACAAATGATAATGAAAACACAACAGTTCAAAATCAGTGGGACACAGCAAAGGCAGTCCTGAGAGGAAAATATATAGTGGTACAAGCCTTTCTCAAGAAACAAGAAAGGTCTCAAGTACACAACCTAACCCTACGCGTAAAGGAGCTGGAGAAAGAACAAGAAAGAAACCCTAAACCCAGCAGGAGAAGAGAAATCATAAAGATCAGAGCAGAAATCAATGAAATACAAACCCAAAAAACAATAGAAAAAAATCAATGAAACTAGGAGCTGGTTCTTTGAAAGAATCAATAAGATTGATAAACCCCTGGCCAGACTCATCAAAAAGAAAAGAGAAAGGACCCAAATCAATAAAATCATGAATGAAAGAGGAGAGATCACAACTAACACCAAAGAAATACAGACAATTATAAGAACATACTATGAGTAGCTCTACGCCAACAAATTGGACAATCTGGAAGAAATGGATGCATTCCTAGAGACATATAAACTACCACAACTGAACCAGGAAGAAATAGAAAACCTGAACAGGCCCATAACCAGTAAGGAGATTGAAACAGTCATCAAAAGTCTCCAAACAAACAAAAGCCCAGGGCCAGACGGCTTCCCAGGGGAATTCTACCAAACATTTAAAGAAGAACTCATTCCTATTCTCCTGAAACTGTTCCAAAAAAATAGAAATGGAAGGAAAACTTCCAAACTCATTTTATGAGGCCAGCATCACCTTGATCCCAAAACCAGACAAGGATCCCACCAATAAAGAGAACTACAGACCAATATCCTTGATGAACACAGATGCAAAAATTCTCGCCAAAATACTAGCCAATAGGATTCAACAGTACATTAAAAGGATTATTCACCACGATCAAGTGGGATTTATTCCAGGGCTGCAGGGTTGGTTCAACATCCGCAAATCAATCAATGTGATAGAACACATTAATAAAAGAAAGAACAAGAACCATATGATACTCTCAATAGATGCTGAAAAAGCATTTGACAAAGTACAGCATCCCTTCCTGATCAAAACTCTTCAAAGTGTAGGGATAGAGGGCACATACCTCAATATTATCAAAGCCATCTATGAAAAACTCACCGCAAATATCATCCACAATGGAGAAAAACTGAAAGCTTTTCCGTTAAGGTCAGGAACACGGCAGGGATGTCCATTATCACCATTGCTATTCAACATAGTACTAGAAGTCCTAGCCTCAGCAATCAGACAACAAAAAGAAATTAAAGGCATCCAAATCGGCAAAGAAGAAGTCAAACTATCACTCTTCGCAGATGATATGATACTATATGTGGAAAACCCAAAAGACTCCACTCCAAAACTGCTAGAACTTGTACAGGAGTTCGGTAAAGTGTCAGGATATAAAATCAATGCACAGAAATCAGTTGCATTTCTGTACACCAACAACAAGACTGAAGAAAGAGAAATTAAGGAGTCAATCCCATTTACAATTGCACCCAAAACTATAAGATACCTAGGAATAAACCTAAGCAAAAAGGCTAAGAACCTATATGCAGAAAACTATAAAGTACTCATGAAAGAAATTGAGGAAGACACAAAGAAAGGGAAAAATGTTCCATGCTCCTGGATTGGAAGAATAAATATTGTGAAAATGTCTATGCTACCTAAAGCAATCTACACATTTAATGCAATCCCTATCAAAACACCATCCATTTTTTTCAAACAAATGGATCAAATAATCCTAAAATTGATATGGAACCAGAAAAAAACCTCAAATAGCCAAAGGAATATTGAAAAAGAAAGCCAAAGTTGGTGGCATCACAATTCCGCACTTCAAGCTCTATTACAAAGCTGTCATCATCAAGACAGCATGGTACTGGCACAAAAACAGACACATAGATCAATGGAACAGAATAGAGAGCCCAGAAATCGACCCTCAACTCTATGGTCAACTGATCTTCGACAAAGCAGGAAAGAATGTCCAATGGAAAAAAGACAGCCTCTTCAATAAATGGTGCTGGGAAAATTGGACAGCCACATGCAGAAAAATGAAATTGGACCACTTCCTTACATCACACATGAAAATAGACTCAAAATGGATGAAGGACCTCAATGTGAGAAAGGAAACCATCCAAATCCTTGAGGAGAATGCAGGCAGCAACCTCTTCGACCTCAGCTGCAGCAACATCTTCCTAGGAAAATCGGCAAAGGCAAGAGAAGCAAGGGCAAAAATGAACTACTGGGATTTCATCAAGATCAAAAGCTTTTGCATAGCAAAGGAAACAGTTAACAAAACCAAAAGACAACTGACAGAATGGGAGGAGATATTCCCAAACGACATATCAGATAAAGGGCTAGTGTCCAAAATCTATAAGGAACTTCGCAAACTCAACACCTAAAGAACAAACAATCCAATCAAGAAATGGGCAGAAGACATGAACAGACATTTCTGCAAAGAAGACATCCAGATGGCCAACAGACACATGAAAAAGTGCTTCACATCACTCGGCATCAGGGAAATACAAATCAAAACCACAATGAGATATCACCTCACACCAGTCAGAATGGCTAAAATTAACAAGTCAGGAAATGACAGATGCTGGTGAGGATGCGGAGAAAGGGGAACCCTTCTACACTGTTGGTGGGAATGCAAGCTGGTGCAACCACTCTGAGAAACAGCATGGAGGTTCCTCAAAAAGTTGAAAATAGAACTACCCTATGACCCAGCAATTACACTATTGTGTATTTACCCTAAAGATACAAACGTAGTGATCCGAAGGGGTACGTGCACTCGAATGTTTATAGCAGCAATGTCTACAATAGCCAAGCTATGGAAAGAACCTAGATGTCCAGCAACAGATGAATGGATATAGAAGGTGTGGTATATATATATATATATATATATATATATATATATATATATGAATACTATGCAGCCATCAAAAGAAATATATATATATATATATATATATATATATATATATATATGTGCAAAGGAATACTATGCAGCCGTCCAAAGAAATGAAATCTTGCCATTTCTGATGACGTGGATGGAACTAGAGGGTATCATGCTTAGTAAAATAAGTCAATCGGAGAAAGACAACTATGATATGATCTCCCTGATATGAGGACGTGGAGATGCAACATGAGGGGGTTAGGGGATAGGAGAAGAATAAATGAAACAAGATGGGATTGGGAGGGAGACAAACCACAAATGACTCTTAATCTCACAAAACAAACTGAGGGTTGCTGGGAGGAGTTGGGGTTGGGAGAGGGGGAGGGTGTCATGGACACTGTGGAGGGTATGTGCTATGGTAAGTGCTGTGAAGTATGTAAACCTGGCGATTCACAGACCTGTACCCCTGGGTTAAAAATACATTATATGTTTATAAAAAAAAAATTGGAATGGGAAGTGAACCATAAGAGACTATGGACTCTGAAAAACAACCTGAGCATTTTGAATGGGCGGTGGTGGGATGTTGGGGGAACCAGGTGGTGGGTAATAGGGAGGGCACGTATTGCATGGAGCATTGGGTGTTGTGCAAAAACAATGAAGACTGTTATGTTGAAAAAAATAAATAAATTTATAAAAAAAAGAAAAAAATTATGTAGTGTCCTTCTGTACTTGTAACTCCAGTGTTACAAATACAGAAGGACACTACATAATTCTTAAAGTGTCTATCCACCAAGAAGATCTAACAACTTTAAATATTTGTGCCCCCAATATGGAAGCAGCCAACTACAGAAGCCACATGTTAATAAAAGTAAAGAGTCATACTGATATGAATACATTGATTGTATGCGATCTTAACACAGCTACTCTCAGTAATAGACAGATCATCCATACAGGAAAACAATAAAGAAACAAGAGCTGTAAATGACACATTGGAGCTGATGGTCCTCATAGATATATACAGAACATTCCACCCTTAAACAACAGATTACTCATTCTCCTTGAGCACACATAGAACATTCTCCAGAATAGAGCACATACTGGGTCAAAAATCAGGGCTCAACCGATACCAAAAGATTGAGATTATTCCTTACCTATTCTCACACCACAATGCCTTGAAACTGGAGCTCAACCGCAAGATAAATGTTTGGAAGGAATTCAAACATTTGGAAGCTAAAGACCATCCAGCTCAAGAATGTTTGGATCATCCAGGAAATCAAAGAAGAACTTAAATAACTTGTAGAAACCAATGGGAATGAAGACACTTCATTCCAAAACCTATGGGATACAGAAAAGATGGTCCCAAGAGAGAAATACATAGCCATCCAACCCTTACTCAAAAAAATTGAAAGGGGTGCCTGGGTGGCTCAGTGGGTTAAAGCCTCTGCCTTCGGCTCAGGTCATGATCCCACGGTCCTGGGATCGAGCCCCACATTGGGCTCTCTGTTCCACAGGGAGCCTGCTTCCTCCTCTCTCTCTGCCTGCCTCTCTGCCTAGTTGTGATTTCTCTCTGTCAAATAAATAAAATATTAAAAAAAAATTGAAAAATCAGAATACACCAGATCTCTTTACACCTTAAAGAATTGGAGAATCAACAACAAATTAAGCCAATCCCATGCACAAGATATGAAATAAACAAGATTAGATTAGAGGTCAATGAGTTAGAAACTAGGCATATAGTAGAACACATCAACAAATCTAGAAGCTGGATCTTTGAAAAAAAACAAAATCTTTGAAAAAATTTGAAAAAATCAAGATCGATATACCACTGGCCAAACCAATCCAAAAGAAGAGAGAGTGGACCCAAAGTAACAAAATTATGAATGAAAGGGGAGAGATCATGACCAACACCAAGGAAATAGAAACAATCATCAGAAATTATTATCAATAGCTATATACCAATAGGTAAAGCAACCTAGAAGAAATGGATGCATTCCTGGAAACCTATAAACCTCCAAAACTGAAACAGGAAGAAACTCACAACCTGAATAGAGCAATATCTAGCAATCAGATTGAAGCAGTGATCAACAACCTCCCAAAAATCAAGAGATCGAGACTTGATGAATTTCCTGGGGAATTCTACCAAATATTCTAAGAAGAAGTAATACCTATCCTCCTGACACGGTTTCAAAAAATAGAAACAGAATGAAAAGTTCCATATCCTTTCTATGAATCCAGCATTGCCCTGTTCCCCAAACCATGAAAGACCCCGTCAAAATGGACAATTTCAGACCAATACCCCTGTTGAATATGGATGCCAAGATTCTCAACCAGATCCTAGCAGATGGGATCCAACAGCACATTAAACAGGTTATCCAACATGACGAGGTAGGTGCCACTTCCTGACATTGCACTGGAGAAGAATGAGACACAAACAAGTCAGCTGCAAGAGAGAGGGTGCAGGGGACATCAGTGGAAAAGACTATCACCCTGAACAACTCCCCCTCAGTCCCATTATTATTAGAATTAGACAGTAATCAACAAAGGAGCCAAAGAAGGTTACACATTAATCATATACTTTGTAGATAAACAAGAAGGAAGGCAAAATATATCTGATCAAGCAGTACACAGTTTATAGTCGAGCAAGCACATTCAAAGGGATCATCTAATTAGCCACAGGAGCTCTCCAAGGAAGCAGAGCTAATGGAAAAATGAATCAGGTGACATTCCACCTGAGCAAGCATGGCATCCCCCACTGCTCAGCTTCAAAGACAAATATTGTCCTCTACCCCAGAGACCTGTTGCCAGTATGCTTTTCTTAAGACTATACCTAAATAGCCTTGGTTACTAGTATAATTTATCATGGGTTATATTTTAAGTAATACATTGTTCTGAGGGATGGTTATAGGTAGGATTCATCCCTGGGGTGCAAGAGTGGTTCAACATTCCCAAATGAATTAATGTGATAGAACAAATCAATAATAGAAGAGAGAAGAACCACATGGTCCTCTCAATTGATGCAGAAAAAAAAGCATTTGACAAGATACATCATCCGTTCCTGATTAAAATGCTTCAAAGTATAGGGATAGAGGGAACATTTCTCAAATTCATCAAATCTATCTATGAAAAACTAACAGCAAATACCATTCTCAGTGGGGTAACTTGACAGCTTTCCCTTTAAGATCAAGAATATGACAAAGATGTCCACACTCGCCACATTGTTCAACATAGTATTAGAAGTCTTAGGAACATATAAAGAATCATGTCATCTGCGAAGAGAGAGAGTTTGACTTCTTCCTTGCCAATTTGGATACCTTTTATTTCTCTTTGTTGTCTGATTGCCGTTGCTAGAACTTCTAATACTATGTTGAACAAGAGTGGTGAGAGTGGGCATCCTTGTCGTGTTCCTAATCTCAGAGGGAAGGCTGCAAGCTTTTTCCCATTGAGGATGATATTTGCTGTGGGTCTTTCATAGATAGATTTTATGAAGTTCAGGAATGTTCCTTCCATCCCTATACTTTGAAGCATTTTAATAAGTAACGGATGCTGGATTTTGTCAAATGTTTTTTCTGCATCCATTGAGAGGACCATGTGGTTCTTCTCTCTTCTCTTATTGATTTGTTCTATCACATTGATTGATTTGCGAATGTTGAACCAACCTTGCAACCCAGGGATGAATCCCACCTGGTCATGGTGGATAATCTTTTTAATGTGCTGCTGGATCCTGTTTGCTAGGATCTTATTGAGAATCTTTGCATCCATATTCATCAGTGATATTGGTCTGAAATTCTCCTTTTGGTAGGGTCTTTACCTGGTTTGGGGATTGGGGTAATGCTGGCTTCATAAAAAGAGTCTGGAAGTTTTCCTTGTGCTTCAATTTTTTGGAACAGCTTCATGAGAATTGGTGTTATTTCTTCTTTGAAAGTTTGGTAGAATTCCCCAGGGAATCCGTCAGATCCTGGGCTCTTGTTTTTTGGGAGGTTTTTGATCACTGCTTCAATCTCGTTACTAGATATTGGTCTATTCAGGTTGTCAATTACTTTCTGGTTCCATTTTGGGCAAAGACTCCACCCCCAAACTACTAGAACTCATAGAGCAATTCAGTAACGTGGCAGGATACAAAGTCAATGTACAGAAATCAGTGGCTTTCTTATACACTAACAATGAAAATACAGAAAGGGAAATTAGAGAATCGATTCCATTTACTATAGAACCAAGAACCATAAGATACCTGGGAATAAACCTAACCAAAGAGGTAAAAGACCTGTACTCGAGGAACTACAGAACACTCATGAAAGAAATTGAAGAAGACATGAAAAGATGGAAGACTGTTCCATGCTCTTGGATTGGAAGAATAAACATTGTTAAAATGTCTACACTGCCTAGAGCAATCTATACTTTTAATGCCATTCCGATCAAAATTCCACGGGTATTTTTCAAAGAGCTGGAGCAAATAATCCTAAAATTTGTATGGAATCAGAAGAGACTCCGAATTGCTAAGGAAATGTTGAAAAACAAAAACAAAACTGGCGGCATCACGTTACCCGATTTCAAGCTTTACTACAAAGCTGTGATCACCAAGACATCGTGGTACTGGCATAAAAACAGACGCATAGACCAGTGGAACAGAGTGCAGAGCCCAGATATGGACTCTCAACTCTATGGTGAAATAATCTTCGACAAAACATGAAAAAATATACAATGGAAAAAAGACATTCTCTTCAATAAATGGTGCTGGGAAAACAGGAGAGCGATATGTAGAAGAATGAAACTCGACCATTCTCTTACACCGTACACAAAGATAAACTCGAAATGGATAAAAGACCTCAATGTGAGACAGGAATCTATCAGAATCCTAGAGGAAAACATAGGCAGTAACCTCTTCGATATCAGCCACAGCATCTTCTTTCAAGATATGTCTCCAAAGGCCAAGGAAACAAAGCAAAAATGAACTTTTGGGACTTCACCAAAATCAAAAGCTTTTGCACAGCAAAGGAAATAGTCAACAAAACAAAGAAGCAACCCACGGAATGGGAGAAGATATTTGCAAATGACAGTACAGACAAAAGGTTGATATCCAGGATCTATAAAGAACTTTTCAAACTCAACACACACAAAACAGATAATCATATCAAAAAATGGGCAGAAGATATGAACAGACACTTCTCCAATGAAGACATACAAATGGCTATCAGACACATGAAAAAATGTTCAGCCTCACTAGCCATCAGGGAGATTCAAATTAAAACCACATTGAGATACCCCCTGGCACCAGTTAGAATGGCCAAAATTAGCAAGACAGGAAACAACGTGTGTTGGAGAGGATGTGGAGAAAGGGGAACCCTCTTCCACTGTTGGTGGGAATGCAAGTTGTTGCAGACACTTTGGAGAACAGTGTGGAGATTCCTCAAGAAATTAAGAATAGAGCTTCCCTATGACCCTGCAATTGCACTGCTGGGTATTTACCCCAAAGATACAGATGTAGTGAAAAGAAGGGCCATCTGTACCCCAATGTTTTTTGCAGCAATGGCCATGGTTGCCAAACTGTGGAAAGAACCAAGATGCCCTTCACCGGATGAATCGATAAGGAAGATGTGGTACATATACACAATGGAGTATTATGCCTCCATCAAAAAGGATGAATACCCAACTTTTGTAGCAACATGGACGGGACTGGAAGAGATTATGCTGAGCGAAATAAGTCAAGCAGAGAGAGTCAAGTATCATATGGTCTCACTTATTTGTGGATCATAACAAAGAACATGGAGGACATGGGGAGATGGAGATGAGAGGGAGTTGAGGGAAACTGGAAGGGGAGATGAATCATGAGAGACTATGGACTCTGAAAAACAACCAGAGGGTTTTGAAGGGGCGGGGGGGGAAGTTGAGGAACCAGTTGGTGGGTAATAGGGAGGGCACGTACTGCATGGAGCACTGGGTGTGATGCCAAAACAATGAACACTGTATTGCTGTAAATAAACAAATGAAAAAATTAAAAATCAAACAAATAAACAAAAAAACAACAAAAAAGGTTGTCTTAGGAACAGCAGTGAGAAAACAAAAAGAAAGAAAAGGTATTCAAATCAGCAAAGAAGAAATTAATCTCTCTCTCTTCATGGAAGACATAATACTTCATGTGGAAAATTAGAAAGACTCTAGCCCCAAACTACTAGAACTCATACAGCAATTCAGTAATGTGTTAAAAAAACAAAACCAATGTTCAGAAATCAATTCCTTTCTTAAACAGTAACAATGAAAATAGAGAAAGGGAAAGTAGAGAATCGATTCCATTCACTATAGCACCAAGAACTGTAGGATACCTGGGAATAAACTTAACCAAAAAGGTCAAGGATCTGTACTTGAGGAGCTACAGAACACTCATGAAAGAAACTGAAGAAGATACAAAAAGATGGAAGACCCTTCCGTGCTCTTGGATTGGAAGAATGAACATTGTTAAAATGTCTATACTTCCTAGAGCAATCTATACTTTTCATGCCATTCTGACCAAAATTCCACCGGTATTTTTCAAAGAGCTGGAGAAAACAACTGTAAAATATGTATGGAACAAGAGGAGACCCTGAATTGTTAAGGAAATTTTAAAAACGAAAAAGAAATAATAATTACTCTTACATCTGAGGTTGAATTCGTGTGTGTTCAGAATAGTTTGATAGACATCCAGCTAAAGTCAAGGGACCAGCTGAAATGAGGTCCCTAGTTTGCTGCCATCTTGCTCCTCTTCTCCTGAAACAAAGACTCTGAATGACAGACTAGATCAGATTGATTTCTTTTCTTTTTTATGTTTTAAAATTTTTTATTTAAATTCAATTCAGTTAACACATAGTGCATTGTTGGTTTCAGAGGTAGAATTCAGTGATTCATCAGTTGCATATAACACCTAGTGCTCATTCCATCAAGCGCCCTCCTTAATGCCCATGAGGCAATTATCCCATTATCCCCCCACCAATTTTTAGTTTGAACCAAAATTTTGAGTATAATTTCAGAATTTGCATTGGGAAATGTTCCTCCTAGAATTCTAGCTTTAAATATTTATTTTCTCAGAACATTATCTCCTTAAATGTATTTTTAAAATTATGTTCAGTTAGCTACCATATAGTACAACATTACTTTTTGATGTACTGTTCCACAATTCATTATTTCCGTGTAACACGCAGTGCTCACCCATCATGTGTCCTTATTGCCCATCACCGAGTTTCCTCAACCCACCCCTCCTACCCCTCCAAAACCCTGTTTGTTCCACAGAGAAACACGGATTTCTGATATCATTTATTTCGGGTTTTCTCTTTTCCTTTTGATAAATCTAGGCAGAGGTTTCTCAATTTTATTTTTGTTGTTGTTTTTTTCCAAAAACTAGACCTTGCTTTTTTGTTCTGTTCTGTTTTTACACTTTTGTTTTGTTTTGTTTTTATATCATTAACTAGTGCTCTAATCTTTACTATTTCCTTCCTTCTCCTGTATTTAGGCTTTGGTCCTCATACCTTCTCTAGCTCCTTCAGGGGTAAAGTTAGAGTGGTTCTTTCAGATTTTTCTTGCTTCTTGAGGTCTTCCTGTATGTTGTGTATCTTTGTCTTAGCACAACTTTTGCTGCAGAGAAATTAGGGTAAAGTGAAAAGGTTTCATACTCCTGTGTCTTGTGTGTGTGTGTGTGTGTGTGTGTGTGTGTGTGTGTGTGTGTGTGTTTATGCATGTGTGTGTGTAATGTCCAGACTACACATCACTCCTTGAGGGGTTTCCACTGCTTTCCCATGTTATCACTAACATTGATGCTGTAAGCATTGTTTAAGACAGTGACTACCCAACCAAGACACCTTCTTCTTTTGTTTTGGATTGTTGATGCCTCTGATGGTCTCATGTGCAGCGTGCCCTTTATACTGCTTTTAGTGAGTTTGCACGTTGAGCAGGGTGGACCTGTGATGCAGAGTGAGAGCAGCTGGGAATCCTGTAAAGGCTTACTTGATGAGCACCAGTATATTTGTGATTCATTGGTATTTAGGGACAGGAATATACAACGTGAGTGACTCTGTATTTTGTGCATTTTAGTATAATTGTTTTCCCATTAGAACAAATTTTCAAAGTCAGAGAGTGAAGAGGTAAGCACAGAATCATTTGTGCAGAAAGGGTCCTGGAGGGAAAGTGTTCTTTGGGGAGGAATCGGTATATCCTGACGGGAAACCTGCCCGTGACCTTCATCTGCATCTGCTCCTGGGCTTAAAGACAGAATTGGTGAGTGGTGCGCACCCCCTAATGGTCCAGATCCCTCCTACAGTAAGGTTTGTGTCTGGGCTCACACTTATGTCCCCTCACTGTGTCCTTCACACAGTAATACACGGCCGTGTCCTCGGCTCTCAGACTGTTCATCTGCAGATACAGCATGTTCTTGCCGTTGTCTTTGGTGATTGTGAATCGGCCCTTCACAGAGTCTGCGTAGTATGTGCTACTTCCACCACTGCTAATATATGCGACCCACTGCAGCCCCTTCCCTGGAGCCTGGCTGGCCCAGTACATGGCATAGCTAATGAAGGTGAATCCTGAGGCTGCACAGGAGAGTCTCAGGTACCCTCCAGGCTTCACCAGGTCTCCCCCAGATTCCGCCAGCTGTGCCTCACACTGGACACCTGCAGACACAAGACATCCTGGTTAGGAGACCGTGACACATCCGTGATTTCTCTAAGGCATATCCACTCACCTCCTCAATGTCTCTTGCTTACCATGAATTACCTTTATTTTTTTAAGATTTTATTTATTTATTTGTCAGAGAGAGAGTGAGCGAGAGAGCGAGCACAGGCAGACAGAGTGGCAGGCAGAGGCAGAGGGAGAAGCAGTCTCCTTGCTGAGCAAGGAGCCTGATGTGGGACTCGATCCCAGGATGCTGGGTTCATGACCTGAGCCAAAGGAGGCCACTTATCCAACTGAGCCACCCAGGTATCCCCATGAATTACCTTTTAAAAGAGCAACAAGAAAAACCCAGCCAAGTGTAAACTGTATGGTGAATTGTCCATGTTCTGTCGTGATTACTGATTGGAACACCTGGAAATGCTGTTCTGGGGTTCCTCTCCCAGCTGCAGAGTCAGGACTGGACTGTTTTAATCAGCAGAGGGACGGCCCTATTTGCATGTTCTCTGTGTATATAGCACATTTTCCAGGTACCATCTTGAAGATGGCAGTGATCTACAGCAATTGTGTGGGTCCTGTGGGAGTTTGGTCACCATGATATCTTTAAGGAAACCACACTCTTTTATTTTGTGATTTTGCTAGAGAAACTATTTAGCACCCATTATCTTCCTTTGTTCACATATGAACCCCATTATCATGATGTAGGTGCCAATTTTACCACTATTTTACAGGTGGATGTGTACACACTGCAGCACCGAATGGTTGTGTGAATGTCCAGGTGTGCACAGACGGTGAAATTAAGCCCCAGAGTCTGAGTCTGTGCTCTTCACCGTGGGACCTATCTGCTCCCATTAACCTTCTGCACGACAGAGTTGGACATGAGATTTGCAGGCTTCCTGAATTTCCAGAATTCCCAGTAGACTGATGTGTGGAGACCAAGTGATTCTTTCACAGAAACCTGGAGACACTGAGAAGCCTTGACAGAGACTCACAGAGCTGCTGAAGACACTGTGGTTTATCAACAACCACAAGGGTCATTTACACCTGATCTCTGGATACACATCAATAGAAAACTCCAATAAAGATAAAAGAATGGAATTACTAGTTAAGCAATTAACGTCAGAAACCTGAGATCAGAATGCATGCTGTTAAAGATAATTCTTCATCTCTGAAATGGAGGTCATTGTACCTCTACACTCATATTTATTGCCATGATGACATAAATTATGTTCATCCAATGCTTCACCCTTGGCAAGTGTGGTTGCTACCATTCTGGTGGTTTATTCCAAAAATGGAGTACTCTTCTGAATTTCCACAGATTTACAAACTGTTTAGTGTGTCCTGTCTGGGAGAAGTTAACAGAGTACTTAGCTGGAAACCCTTGAGATGAGACCAGTCCCCATCCACCTCTTGTCCTGGATCATGCGCTCCATGGTTTTTGAGTCAGAGGGATTCTGAGTGCACCCTGATGGTCCCAGTGCACCAGTATGTGTCACAGACACTTGCAAAGATACAGGGACTCCTCTTCTCCCTTCCATATTTATGCAACAAATGAGGAGTTACCCTCTCAGCATAACCATTAAGGATTGTCCTGTTGAAAGAATATGTCCTCATACTTACTTCCTATACTTGAGATCCACGCTCTGCTCCTTGGTTACAATATCCTGCTCTATTTAGTATATTCAGAGGTGAGCAGGAATCTTGCATCAAGCCCCTACGATCTTTCAGGTGCCCTCAAACCGCTGAGGTCTTTCCCTCCCGAGGGTATAATTTCATAGGCTATATTGTATGGGAAATATCTCCTCTCTGAATAGGGTGAGGGTCAACTACTTGTCCTGGGACTAGTGGTCCTAGAAATCATGTCTTTATGTTTCAAACTGTATTTGATGCAAATCACTAATTAAATTGCCATTGGTCTGAGAATTCTTTTCAGCAGGTATTGGATTTTAGTCATTCTGACAGGTATGAGGCGACATCATTCCATGGTTTTGATTTGTGCTTTCCCGATGATGACTGATGTTGACTGCCTTTTCATGTATCTGATATCCTTCTGGATGTCTTCATTCAATAAATGTTTATTCCTTTCTTCTGCCCATTTCTTAACTGCATTATTTGCATGTTGAGTGTGGTAAAGTTTTTATAGATTATGGATATTAAACTTTATCAGGTATGTCTTTTTCAAATGTCTTTTCCCATTTATGACTCATATATGGAATTTGTGAAGGAAAACAGATGAACATAAGGGAAGTGGGAAAAGAAAAAAGAGGAGGGAGGGAAACAACCATAAGTGACTTTTAGTAGTAGAGAACAAACCACAGGTTGATGAAGGGAGATAAGTGAGGACTGGGGAGATGGATGATGAGCATGAAAGAAGGCACTAGTTTTGATGAACACTAGGTGTTGTATGGAAGTGATTAATCACTGAATTAGTCTCAGGGGTCACAGTCTCAGGGGTGGCAGGAGCTCCTGCTTGTACCCCAGCACTGCTAAAACTGCAAGCAGTATTAGTCCAGAGAGCTGGCTTCCAAGACTTCCTTTTCCATGACTTTCTGGGCAGGATCCACATTCTATGGCTACGGCTTTCCAAATCTAGTCTTAAATACACTCAATATCAACAGTCATCCCAGATATCATTGCTAGAAAAATTATATATTGATGCCAACTCTGCTGTAAACACAATGAAAATTAAAGGGTACTGGGCCCCAGGATTACTTTTTTTTTTTTTTTTTTTTAGCTTCTGCACTGAGTTACTTGACTTCGCATGAACAACTACTGGCACAGCAGAGGCACACCTGGAGACCTTTGATCCTGATGGTCTCTGATGATGGGCTTTGTCTTCCAAGACGTCTGCAAAGCTTGAAAGGGGCACCTAGGTCCTCAAGTGCAGAGACACCAACACAAGGCACCTACTCTGTTGTCTGCAGATACAATTCCAATGCTTCAAGGGACCTTCCTTCTCCTGAGAAATCCACCTCACACACGAGGCTGTTAACTCTGCAAGGAGGGAATTGCTTTAAAGTAAACTGCAACACAGAGATGGTCACTAAATCATGCATAGAATTAATGATTCTCAAATACTACTTTGAAGGAAATGGAGTGAATGACCTGGAGATAATTAGGATCTAAACATTACAAGTCAAATAAGAGATTTCAGGGACTATGTACATATTCCCAAAAGTCTTGTGACAATAAGATAAATATTAATTTAGATGAATAGACATTAAATAGAGGTCAGATGACCAGAGAACAGAGAGATGATAGATGAATACTTAGATAAGTTTATATCATTTTAAAAGTCACTAGAGAGTAATTGGTCATTATGAACACATGGGATACAAATATCTATAATTTTCAATATTTTAAACACCATATGTTCCCACTTAAAATATATTTTAATTCCACCTATGGCATATTTCTAATAAGCAATTATATTATGATCTTCCACAAGACCTGCTCTTACATTATCATGAAGATAATCTTGTATTTCCAGTGCATGTTGTGGGTTCACTGGGTCAGCCACTGTCTGGAACACTAAGGTCCAAAGAGACAGAAGGGCTGGTTTTCCACCAGAGTTCTCTTCTTGTCCTCCTGTAGTGGTCTGAAATGGTGGCCAGGCCAATTGGGAGCCCTCCCTCCAGGACATTTCTGCAGGGAGGTCACAGGATGTGGCCACACCTGAATGCAGGGCATGTTGTGAAAGTACAATCCTCTGAGTGTCCTGGAAGGAGGAAGATATGATATTGGTGTTGGTTCAGTATTTTCTGTAATCATGTGTCTGTGAGGCAAATAGCATGCCTGTGGATTTTCTGGTACAATTTACAAGATTACATCCATAAACAAAGCCATCCTAGCTAGAACCTGAAGTGAAAATCCTGTTACAGAATTGATATGTTGTACATCTTTCATGAATTATGGGATAAAGTCTTATCCAATGTAAGTTCTGAAACAGTTAATCACGGATTCAAAATAAATTAATTTCCTAATCAATTATTGTTCAAGAAGTTGTGATATTCAATTCAGACGAAAATCAATAGTCTTTTATGTCACTATTATGATTTAAATTTTATACTAGATAACTGTACAAATAATAAAATATTGGGAAGTTGCTATTATAAAATCTTTAATGAAAATCCCAAGCATATTGTGACTTAAGGTGTTTTTTGTAAGTTATATTGCACAGTAAATTCATCTGTTAAATATAATTATGTGAATTATTTTGGTTGTAAAATATATTACCAGTTATGCAAGTAATTCCAATAAGACTTCTAGAAGTAACAGAATCTAAAAATATATGGATTCATATGTGTAATAATTCATCAGAGATTATCAGTAAATGAGTCATACCAACGATATTATGGGAAGATGGATATTACAATTAGACCAGGCATCCAGCACGTTTTCTGCCAATGCTTTTATATTAGAACAGAAAGAAATGTATATATAGTTTATAAGAAAAACAGCTGAGGACAGCCTACTGATTATGCACAGAAAAAAACTGAGAGATGAGATTTGGGGAACAATGGAGAATACTGGAAGTCCACAGTTGTTCAAGAGAACTCAGTGGTGACACAGGTAAGTGAGAGAGTCTGTGAGGTTCTGCACACCTGGGACTCCTTGTCCAGGTTCATCTGGACCAGTGCACCCAACACAACATGACTCACAGGGGGCAGGTACATTAGATTAGTAACTGTTCTTAACACTCCTGAAGTGTCTGAGATATACACACAGGACAGCTGCCAACAGACAGAAGACCCCCTAATGAGTTGACCTCTTCTTGGGAACACCATACCAAGGAGCTTCATGCTGAGGTGAGGAGTGGGCCTGACCCTCCTCTAGCTACAGGCGAACAGTTTCACCTCAGACACAGAAGATGGATTCCATACAGATATCCCTCAGATGTTACGAGAATAGAAGGACCCCAAGTAGAAGGGTCATTCCTTTGACTCCTCTGATGTGTGTAGTTCAGTGCTGGTTTCATGGGAAATCAAGACAGCAAACATCCCAGAAGTTTTGAACTCTCTAGGGGAAATCCCGTCCAGTCAATGGAACAAAAGCAGGGACATGAGAGGAAATGACAGTATTGTCTCATATAGTAGCTGATACATTATTTTGCTTCCGGATCATGGTTTGAGCCATAGACCCCCGTTTCAGCCCCACTTTAGGGCACCGCCATCATGGTAGACATTCATAATTGACCCTCTCTCCATCTGGCACTTGGTGGAAATCTGGGCAGTATAACAGGGCTCCAGCTCCATGATGCTTAGGGTCCAGGACATGTTGAGGGAGAAGTCAGAAGAAGGAGAGACTGAGGTTGGGGCCTGGTTTCTGATGCATATTAAAGGGACAGCACAGGATGGGCAGAGATCTGGGACCTGCCAGCTGGATCTCAGGATTCACATGGATTTCCTGTTTGGAAACCAGGAAGCACGTCTCAAACACACTCATCAGGGATGCTCTCATGGATTCTCCCCAGAACAGGATGCAGCAGGACAGGGATGGATTTTCCTCTCTGGATTGTCATCCCGCCACTTTCTTAGGGAAATCTGAGAGCCCCTCATAGCAGGTGGACTGCTTTTCCATCCAGAAAATGGAGCGGTGCCTACAGAGGTGCAGTTCCTGATCACCTGTGTCCGCCCATATGAATAATGAGCCAGAGGATACACTGGAAGCAGGAGGACAAGATGTGAGTTGGGCAGTCATCCTGGGGGAAGCTCACAAACATGTACGGACAGTGTGTGCCCCCTGAGAGAAGAGAAGAGGCACTCAGAATGCAGAGATCCTGGGCTGTGTAGGTGCTTCTCAAGGACGATGGGAATTTGCAGCATGTGCTTCTGTGGGAACGAAAATGGGACATAGAAGAGGTTGATGAAAGGAAGTTCCCCAGAGACTGTTGAGATCTCAGCTATGTGGAGGCAAAGTTACATCCTAGTGATTGGCTGCATGGAACACAAGGTATTAGAGATGGAAGAATACAAAATTAAATATCCCTTTGGACAGCTGAGAGTCAAGAGGGGAAATACCTGATCTCAAAGGAAGCCCGACCCCACTGAACCTTCTCCTGAGCCTGGTCTCTGCTCTGTGGATCCTAAACACTCTCTGGTGCCCTTAGTAACCCTGCAGCTCACCAGAACCTATGTCGCTACAGGGAGCTTTCTGTCCTGGCTCACTATGACTGTCCCTCACTGTGCCACTCATACAGTAATACATGGCCATGTCCTTGGCTCTCAGGCTGTTCATCCTCAGATACAGCGTGTTCTTGCCATTGTCTCTGGAGATGGTGAATCGGCCCTTCACATTGTCTGCATAGTATGTGCTACTTCCACCATTGCTAATGTATGCGACCCACTGCAGCCCCTTCCCTGGAGCCTGGTGGGCCCAGCTTATGCCAATGCTACTGAAGATGAATTCAGAGGTCTCAGGGACCTCCCAGACTTAACCAGTTCTCCCCCAGACTCCACCAACTGCATCTCCAACTGAACACCTGCAGACACAAGACACCCTGGGTAGGAAACTGTCACTCACCCCACTGTTTCTTTCACACATATCCACTCACATCCTCAAAGTCTATTGTTCACCATGAATTACCTCTTTTCTTTTTCTTCTTCTTATTATTTTTTATTTTTTTAATAAACATATAATGTATTTTTATCCCTAGGGCTACAAGTCTGTGAATCGCCAGGTTTACACTCCTCACAGCACTCACCATAGCACATACATTCCTCAGTGTCCATAACCCCACCACCCTCTCCTAAACCCCCTCCCCCCAGTAACCCTCAGTTTGTTTTGTGAGATTAAGAGTCTCTTATGCTTTTTCTCCCTCCCATCCCCATCTTGTTTCATTTATTCTTCTCCTATCCCCCAAACTCCCCACATTACATCTCCACTTCCTCATATCAGGGAGATCATAGAACAGTTCTCTTTCTACAATTGATTTATTTCTCTAAGCATAATACCCTCTAGTTCCATCCACATCATTGCGAATGGCAAGGTTTCATTTCTTTTGATGGCTGCATAGTATTCCATTGTGTATATATACCACATCTTCTTTATCCATTCATCTGTTGATGGACATCTAGGTTCTTTCCATAGTTTGGCTATTGTGGACATTGCTGCTATAAACATTTGCGTGCATGTGACCCTTCAGATCACTACATTTGTACTTTTTATGGTAAATACCCAGTAGTGCAATTGCTGGGTCATATGGTAGCTCTATTTTCAAATTCTTGAGGAACTTCCATGCTGTTTTCCAGAGTGGCTGCACCAGCTCGCATTCCCACCAACAGTGTAGGAGGGTTCCCCTTTCTCTGCATCCTCGCCAGCATCTGTCATTTCCTGACTTGTTAATTTTAGCCATTCTGACTGGTGTGAAGTGGTATCTCACTGTGGTTTTGATTTGTATTTCCCTGATATTTCATGTGTCTGTTAGCCATTTGAATGTCTTCTTTGGATAAGTATCTGTTATTGTCTTCTGCCCATTTGTTTTCTTGGCTATCTGTTTTTTGAGTGTTGAGTTTGAGGAGTTCTTTCTAGATCTTGGATATCAGCCCTTTGTCTGTACTGTCATTTGCGAGTATGTTCTCCCATTCTGTGGGTTGCCTCTTTGTTTTGTTGACTGTTTCCTTTGCTGTGGAGTATATATAATTTATATAATATAATTTCTAAAATATAAAATTTTGTAAATGTATTAAATGTACCTTTATTTCTAAGGCTTCTATTGCTGAGCCAAATACTTGAAAATACCACCATATTTATTATGTCTTTTTATGATGGTAGTTTTCTAAAGATGACATAGAGCACACTATGTCCACTTTTACGCTGGAGATTAGGCTCGGAATTGTTCCCATTTATCTGTATTTTATATATTTTTATTTTTGTATTTATTTATGTTAGCATATAGTATATCATTAGTTTTTGATGTTGTGTTTCTGTACTTCAATAAACTCACTACTCAGATTGGAGTTGCAAGAGCTCAAGAAATAAATGGAACAAGCATCAGATGAACAAATTCATGTCAATATATCTTCTAATTGTGGTCATGAGACAAACAATAAACTTAAACTCTCGGGAGTGGCAAATACTCACCGGGGCCAAGGACCAGCATCTTGGCATATTGTAAATGCGGATCCCTGATGATAAATAAACTATCACAAAGTTTAGATAGAATATGTAATGGATTTCTTGTCATGATGTGTACTAAAGGTGTTTTATCGTGAAGTTCACCAGGAACATACCACTATATCAATCATGTCCTAGTGCATTTCTATTCTGTAGAATGGGAACAAATCACAAAAATCCTCCCTTCACCCCAATGTTCCTGGCAGGATGGGAGGAAGATGAATCAGAGCAGGAATGCATGGAGATCCACGCATCCTGTGTCTGCCACAGAAATAAAGAATTTATCTGCAGAGGAAGTCCTCAAAACAAGCATCCTGTGGTCACAGGTGGAGCCCCACAGTATCTGGGAGAGGAACAGACGTTACCGTCTCCTTTCTTTTGAGGACCACGCACAATTTTCACATGGAATGAAAGCCTTAGTCTTCAGGGAAAAGTAGGGAATCAAGAAGCTGAGGACACCCAGGGACCACTGGAGCTGTGGCAGGGGACAGCTGGGAAGAATAGAATGACTGTGTACCCAGACACAGCAAGAATACATGGACTTGGTCCACTGGTGTAGGAGGGGCAGTGACACATGCAGGCCTCCCCCGACCCAGGTTACTGGGAGCACTGGAAGCTAAGGCTACATCATCAAGTCAGAGTCCTTGTGGTCTGAAGCCTTCCACCGCATTAACGACTGTCACCTGAGTAAAACCGAGGAGTACACTGGAACTTGGAAGTAGAACATGGGGGAGAACAAGACGATCACAGTGCTGCTCAGGGAACAGAAATCGGGGATCTCTGGAGGAATCTGAACTCTTGTGTGGCTACAGAAGAGACACATTTTACTGCTGCTACCCAGACAGGCCCAGATTTCCAGTGGACAGGAAGGGAGTCATACACTCCACAGAATAAGCCTCGCAAAGAGATCATCTACAGGTGTGATCATCTACAGGAAGCATAAAACTTAAAAATATGATACCAAGTGCCCTTTCATGGTAGACATTCACGAAACCCCACCATAATTCCAGGAACTCCGTACTGTTAGGGAACCTCTCTATTACACCCATCCCTCTATTCTCTTTTGGTTCAGGTCCTGGATGTGCAAGTTTGGCGACAGAATCTCCATGTACAAATCATGTGTAAATTTGTCAAAACTGGGTCACTCCATTGTATTTGGTAATTCAGAGCTGCTCCACTCGTCATGAGTGAATTTTACTCCCCCCAAACACCTTCACTACCAGGTATGTTCATGTGTAAAGGACATAATAGGATGGCAGAGCTGTCAGATTTTGTCATTGCTCCGATCACTATCACCTCCCTGGGAGCATCCTGGGTGAACCATCATCACTCTGTGACACATTTACACAAGTAATGCCTTCTTAGGTTCTGCAAGGACACTTCACACCTGTGTGACAGGGGCAGGTCACCCCCTTTAACCTGTGTCCTCATCACTGCACTCAGTGATTTAGATCCGTGCCTCTCTGAAGGTGCTTCTCTCTTTGTCTTCATGAACAGAGCTGTGGATGCAGGATCTTGTCTCCTGGCTCCCCTGTAGTCTGTTAATGTGAATTATATAATAAATACTCTACCTACATGATAGAGAGATTGAAGACCATGAGAAGTTGAGAGATCCAGTTATAAGGACACATCTGGATGCTTTCTTAGGGTCTGGAAGAGGGGCCTGACCAGGTCGGGGACTGCAGAGAGGAAGGGACACCCACAGCACCCAAGTATATGGGATTCTCAAACTCATGGGTGTTCTCTGGGCCTTTAATCTGCACAGACTGATGTCAGTGTCCATCTTGGCTCCAGGGTGTGTGTGGATATGGATGGAGACCAGCTGATGTCACTGCACAGAGGAATGGAAAGAAACAGGAGTGTTTATATTATGTTAGTGTGGGTGGGTTCCTATGGTTCTTTCATCCCCAAGAACAAAAAATCATGGCTTGTGGGGATAATGGGGGTCTGTGATGGGGACTTTGTCAATGACAACTCTGGCTAGATACAAGATGTGTTCAAAGACCCATTTATTTTTATTCTTTATTCTTTTTTATTTTTTGAAGACCCATTTAGAAAAGGGTTGCATCAAAATCTGAGTGGAGAACAGAGGCAGTAACCTCTTAGATCCTCAAGCACAGGAACTTCTTGCAAGATGGGTCTCTAAAAGCCAGGGAAACAAACAAAAAGGAACTTTAAGGACATCATCAAGATAAAAATCTTCTGCAGTGCAAAGGAAACAGTCAACAAAACTAAAAGGCAACCTATGGAATGGGAGAAGATATTTGCAAATGACAATAAAGACAAGGGGTTGATATCCAAGATCAATAAAGAACTTACTAGACTCAACACCCAAAAAACAAATAATCCAGTCAAGAAATGGTCAGAAGGCATGAGTAGACAATTCTCCAGAGAGGACATACAAATGGCCATCAGACACATGACAAAATGCTCCACATCTCTTGTCACCATGGAAATATGAATCAAAACCACAATGAGATATTAACTTATGCAAGTTATAAAGGCTAAAATTAATAATACAGGGAACAAGAAACGTTGTACAGGATGTGAAGAAAGGGGAACTCTCTTATGCTGTTGGTGGGAATACAAGTTCATACAACCACTTTGGAAAACAGTGTCTAGGTTCCTCAAAATGCTTAAAATAGTACTGTCCTATAACTCGGCAATTGCACTGCTGAGTATTTACCCCAAAGATACAGATGAATTTAAAAAGTGGGCACATGAACCCCAATATTCATGGGATTAATGTCCACTATAGTGAAACTGTGGAAGGAGCTGATATGTCCTTCCACATATGAATGGATAAAGAAAATGTGGTCCATATACACAATGGAATATTACTCAGCCATCAGAAAGGATGAATACCTACAATTCCATCATCTAGGATGGAACCAGAGGCTGTGATGTCAAGTAGAGTAAGTCAAGCAGAGAAAGATATTTATCCTATGGTTTCACCTCATGTGGAACATAAGGAGTAGTGAGGAGGACCACAGAGAAATTCAATTATCATACGGTTTTACTTACTTGTCGAACATAAGGAATAACATAGGGCATTAGGAGAGGGAAAGGAAAAGTGAATTTGGGCAAATTGGAGGGGGATATGAAACATGCAAGACTGTGGACTATGAGAAACAAACTGAGGGTTTTGTAGTGGAAGGGGGGATGGATGGGGTAGCCAGGTGATTGGTATTAAGGAGGGCAGGTGATGTGATGAGCACTGGGTGTTATACACAACTAATGAATCTTTGAACACTACATCAAAAACTAATGATGTAATATATGTTGGCTAATTGAACATTAAAAAAGAATATAGACTTTATTTCACATTTTTTAAAATTTATTTTTAGTGTTCCAGAATTCATTGTTCATGCAACAAGGAAATTAAAGGGCTTTGACACACTGGACCAGATAGATTTATTTATTATTTTTGGGGGCCCTTTCAATTTTATTTTGATAAATTTAAGTAGAGGATTCTCAGGTGTATTGTGTTTTTTTCCCCAAAGTCTTATGGTACATGATGAGCACATGGCTTTATACTGAACAGATGGAGTAGTGAATATTACATCACAAGTCAATTATGTACTATACCTTGGCTAATTTAATTTAAAAAAAAAAAAAAAGAATCAGACCCGGTTTCTTTGACCTGTTCTGTGTTTCTTAGTTTCTCTATAATCTTTTTCTGCTCTAATCTTGCTATTTCCTTTCGTCCGCTATACTTAGGATTCAGTTGTTGCTCATTCTCTAGCATCTTTAGGTGAAATGTTAGGTTGTTTATTTGAGATTCTTCTTGCTTCTTGAGGTTTTCCTGTATGGGGTGTATTTCTGTCTTAGGACCACCATTGCTGCAGAGAAATTACAGGATGGTGATAGAGGTCGTCTACTGTTTTCCTTAATTTAATTTTATTTTTTTCAGTGGAGGTTTTATACCCGTGTGTGTGTGTGTGTGTGTGTGTGTGTGTGTGTGTGTGTGTGATCTTCTGGCTCCTCTGGAGGTTCTTGTGATCCACGGTGAATGCCACTGAGATTCTTATGAAGGTTTTGTTGACCTGCATCAGGATATTTGTAATTTATTGGTATTTAAGGACAAGAGGGAACTAATGTAACTGACTTTTTTTGCATGTTAATATATATTTCTTACTGCTACAAGTAAATTTCTAAGGCATAGAGTGAATAGGTAAGCACAGAATAATGTCAAGGAGGCTCCCTTGGGGTAACTTCACTGTGGAAAGGAAAGCACAGACCCTAACAGGAAATATGCCATAACTGCCATCTGCACTTGCTCCTGGGATTAAAGACAGAATTGGTGAGTAGTGTGCATCCTCTGCTGGTCTGATACTCTTGTAGTTTGAGGTTTGTGCCGGGGCTCACACTGATGTCCCCTCACTGTGTCTGTTGCACAATAATACACGGCCGTGTCCTCGGTTCTCAGGCTGTTCATCTGCAGATACAGCGTGTTCTTGCTGTTGTCTCTGGAGATGGTGAATCGGCCCTTCACAGAGTCTGCGTAGCTTGTGCTACTTCCATCATAGCTAATATATGCGACCCACTGCCGACCCTTCCCTGGAGCCTGGCGGACCCAGCTCATGACATAACTACTGAAGGTGAATCCAGAGGCTGCACAGGAGAGTCTCAGGGACGCCCCAGGCTTCACCAGGTCTCCTCCAGACTCCACCAGCTGCACCTCACATTGGACACCTGCAGACACAAGACACCCTGGTCAGGAAACTGTGACACATCCATGGTGTCTTTCACCCATATCCACTCACATCCTCAAAATCTCTTGTTCACCATGAATTGCCTTTTAAAAGAGCAACAAGGAAAACCCAGCCAAGCACAAACTCCATTGTGAGTTGTCTGTGTCCTGTCCTGAGTACTGATTGGAACACCTGGAATTCTGGTGCTGGGGCTCCTCTCCCAGCTGTGGAGTCAGGTTTGGCCGTTTTTAATCAGCAGATGGAGGGCCCTATTTGCATGTCCTCTGACTATATATTCAGCTTGGGATCTATGTGACCATAGAGGGCAATGAGCAGAAGAGATGTGACTGCCTTTGTTTTGGGGGCATTGAACACTTAAGAATAGAATATGGTTTTCAGGGGCGCCAGGGTGGCTCAGTGGGTTAAAGCCTCTGCCTTCGGTTCAGGTCATGATCCTAGGGTCCTGGGATCGAGCCCCGCATCGGGCTCTCTGCTGAGCAGAGAGCCTGCTTCCTCCTCTCTCTCTGCCTGCCTCTCTGCCTACTTGTGATCTCTGTCTGTCAAATAAATAAATAAAATCTTTTAAAAAAAAGAATATGGTTTTCATTATATAACTTTCCAGAGTATATACTTGGACACGTGCTACTTTCTTTTTATATATTCACACAAATGTTGTGGAGTTGATGTCATGTTGTGCCGTAATGAAATGTAAACCTACACCCAGAATTTTAGAGGGTTTTGTGAGGTGTCCAAGAGCACACACAGTGTGAGAGTGAGTCCCACTCTGTGGCCCTGTGCTCCTTGCCCCAGTGGATACACAGTCCCCTGAACCACCTGGAGTTCAGTGTTGGCAGGATGGTGAGGAATGTGGAACCCCTCCTGTAATGGGGACAGGATGATTTTAATTCCTCTCAATGTTCCCCTGAAATATAGAGAGCATCGGGTTTCTGTAGGTGTATTTTTTTTAAAGATTTTATTTATTTATTTGACAGACAGAGATCACAAGTAGGCAGAGAGACAGGCAGAGAGAGAGAGAGAGAGAGAGGAGGAAGCAGGCTCCCTGCTGATCAGAGAGCCCGATGCGAGGCTTGATCCCAGGACCCTGGGATCATGACCTGAGCTGAAGGCAGAGGCTTTAACCCACTGAGCCACCCAGGCGCCCTGTAGGTGTATTTTCTAACATTTCAATATCTATGTGTTCCTCCCAAGTCATTCTGGGTTTATTTGTAAGAATTTTGGTGAGTGTTTGACACATAATGAACAGCATACAGGCAGAGTATGTGATAGGATAAACATGGGTGTCAGAATCAACATTATCCAGAATGAACAAATCAATTCTCCATAAAACTTCTTGTATTTTCTCTGGAATTCCTCCATCCACTTTCCTTCTTCACTATGTACCCACACAACTATGGGATTTTCTCACGTTATTTAGACTAGTTTTGATTTGAAGAATTTATATTGTATGAGATTATATTCAAAGGACTTTTTTAAAGCTATTTTTAAATTTATTTATTTATTTTTTCAGTGTAACAGTATTCATTGTTTTTGCACAACACCCAGTGCTCCATGCAATACGTGACCTCCCTATTACCCACCACCTGGTTCCCCCAACCTCCCACCCCCTGCCCCTTCAAAGCCCTCAGGTTATTTTTCAAAGTCCATAGTCTCTCATGGTTCACCTCCCCTTCCAATTTCCCTCAACTTCCTTCTCTCCATCTCCCAATGTCCTCCATGTCATTTGTTATGCTCCTTAAATAAGTGAAACCATATGATACTTGACTCTCTCTGCTTGACTTATTTCACTCAGCATAATCACTTCCAGTCCCGTCCATGTTGCTACAAAAGTTGGGTATTCATCCTTTCTTTTTTTTTTTATATAAACATATAATGTATTTTTATCCTCAGGGGTACAGGTCTGTGAATCACCAGGTTTACACACTTCACGGCACTCACGATAGCACATACCCTCCCCAATGTCCATAACCCCCCACCCCTCTCCCAACCCCACCTCCCCCCAGCAACCCCCAGTTTGTTTTGTGAGATTGAGTGTCATTTATGGTTTATCTCCCTCCCAATATTCATAGGACTTTTTAATTTCTTTTTGCTCTGCACAAATCCTTGAAAATTCAACCATGCTGCTGTCTGTAGCAAGAATCATTTATTATTTTTAATTTTTTTTATTTTTTAAATTTATTTTCAGTGTAACAGAGTTCATTGTTTATGCACCATATCCTATGCTCCATGCAACGTGTTCCCTCCATAATACCCACCACCAGGTTCACCCAACATCCAAACCCTCCCCTCCAAAACCCTCAGATTGTTTTTTCAGAGTCCATAATCTGTCATGATTCATTAATGTTCATAGCATCAATGGCCATGGTCACTAAACTATAGAAAGGACCCAGATGTCCTTCAAGAGATGAATGGACAAGGAAGATGTGGTCCGTATACACTATGGAGTATTATGCCTCCATCAGAAAGGATGAATACCTAACTTTTGTAGCAACATGGACGGGACTGGAAGAGATTATGCAGAGTGAAATAAGTCAAGCAGAGAGTGTCAATTATCATATGGTATCACTTATTTGTGGAGCATAAGAATCACTTATTTTATAAATGATTTTTGGCACTTACCCAAGGAGTGAATGTAGTGTAATTGTATCTTATTGTATTTTTTAATTGTTTGTTTATTTATATATTTATTTTATTTTTTTAAATTTTATTTTATAGATTACACCTATGGCAGAGAGTTTTACCTCTGGAACTTTCTTCTGGTTTGAATTCCTCTCTCTAGTCATTTTACCAGGGTAGAATGGATGCATGAGTGAACAAAACACAAATATCAACCCAAACTGAAGCGAAATACACACTAGACGAATCTGAAGAGGTCAGAACCTTTGTTCTGACAACCAAATTTTGTTGGTTTGTAACCAAACAAAAATGCTGGGTGTGGAAATGAATATATAATATCCCAGGTTGACAAAACATGGTCATCCAATTGGTCCTGATTATATTTTGGTCTGTGTATTAGAAGACACTAAATCTCAAAATTGTAAAGGAACCAAAACTTATATATATACAAAAATAAAATTGAATACAGTGAAAGTAAGCCAAAAAAGAAGAATATATGTATAAAAAGTAAGTGTACAAAAATCGAGTTAGATTAAGACTTAAAACAGATTTGTTAAAATAAGGAAGTCATTGCAAAGTAGAAAAGAGAAAAGAGAAGAAAATTTTAAACTGAAATAACAAAGAACAATGTGAAACAATCTTAAATTCTATGTAGTATTTTCCCCTAGAGCTGGAGTTGTGCAGTGCTGAGTGCTCTGTACACGTGTTGTTCTGTGTTCTTCCAGCTGTTCTTCTGGGGGAGGGGCCTGATGCACTGATCTCAGGTGTCTCTCTGTCAGTGGAGTTGTACCACCCTTTGCCAGGGGTCGGGGTCAGTGTGAGCTGTTTCTAGTTTTTCTGTGTTACTTTTGTTTCCTGAAGGCATTTTAGTCTCTAGAGGATGAAAATAAAAATGGCCATATGATGATCTCCAGCCCAGGAGCTGAATGATCCCAGCTCCTTTCTTCCCTAAACTCAGGGATAAGAGGTCTTCCCTTTTGTGTATGGAACCATCTAGACTCCTCTGGTGTGCACGTGCACCAGTCTTCCTGGGTAGGTAAAGGGTCGTGCCTTTCTGTCCTTCTCAGGATCCCCCATGGAGAGTGGTCACCTGGTCATGTGCACTCCTGAAACACCATTCCTGTGGGATGGCCGTGGGCCACTGCTTTTTTTTTTTTTTTTTTTTTTTTTTGGCGTTTGCAACATCCCTCCCACACACTGGGAGCTGCCACAGAGCTGGTAGGTCTCAGGGTTTATAGAGAGCTGAGCTGAGAGCCCCTCCCACGTTCTCAGACCATAACCAGTTTCCCTGCTGCAATGCGAGGAACTCTGCAGGTTCAGTCATTCCCATTTTGTCCGTGTCTCCGTGATCCTGAGACCACAAGTCACCCCTCAGACTCTACCCCGCCCCCTTCACCAAAGAGCACCTTTAAAGCAGGAATTTCTTTCACTGGAGCAGATTTCTATAGGTTCTGGTTTTGCCATCAGGGCTATATCATTTATGTTGGCTGGCTTTCTGAAGTTCCCTCCCCTGTTGTTTATCTTCTGATATATCTCCTTCGTTTCACTCCTGGCCCTCCTTCCTTGGAAAAAAAAAAAAAAAGTGGTTCTTTTCCATTTATAGAATTCCAGCATTTCATTCCTTACCTGTCAGGTTGAACTCATAGAGGTTCTGAGTAATTAGAGAGTTATGTAGCTAAATTCAGGGAAGCAGATGAAATGAAGTCTCTGACTATTTTACCATCTTGCTTGATGAGTGCATTTAAGAACTCTTAATTGTACATCATAATAGCTCAGTTACAGTTTATTGAGAAGAGTAAACATTACTCAGGAGCCTCACCTCCTCCTCTAGAAGGGGGTTTCATGTTTTTGGTTGTATGGAGGATGTTTATGTCATATAATGTGAAATTATGACCATGTTATTTTCTCTATATTCAGAATGAGTTGGATTTAAGCAGATGCATATTGATGCCACATTTATAGACGGTTGATGTGTGATGGTTAACTCTATGCGTCAAAGTGACTGGGTCATGGGTGCCCAGATTAAACATTGCTTCTGTGGGAGCCTGTAATGCCGTTCCAGAAGAGACTGGTATTTGCAGACATGGTCTCAGGTCAGTGGTCCTCATCCAACCCATGAAAGTTCAGAATAGAATGAAATGCGGAGGAGGAATTCCCTCATACTTCTTTCCTGTATGCTTTACCTGGAACATGCTTGATCTGGAACAGGAACAGTCCTGTCCTTATGCCTTTGGAGACAATTATTATTTCATATCTCATCCTTTCTGAAGGAGGCATAATACTCCATAGTATATGTGGAGCTCATCTGCTTTATCCATTTATCTATTCAATGACATCTCAGTACTATCCACAGTTTGGCAACTGTGGCCATTGCTGCTATGATTATTGGGATTAAATAGTTGCTTTTAGAAGCTCAGTTTCACAGATGGGAATTAGTATTTATTTATTTATTCATTCATTCATTTCCTTCAGAGTGTTACGTTTAAGTACTAGTGTTGAGTTAGGGTTAGATTTAAAGAATAGGGGTTGGAAGAAATTATGCTGAGCGAAATAAGTCAAGCAGAGAGAGTCAAGTATCATATGGTCTCACTTATTTGTGGAGCATAACAAATAACATGGAGGACATGGGGAGATGGAGAGGAGAGGGAGTTGATGGAAACTGGAAGGGGAGATGAACCATGAGAGACTATGGACTCTGAAAAACAACCAGAGGGTTATGAAGGGGCAGCGGGGGGTGGGGTGGGGTGGGGTGGGGTGGGAGGTTGAGGAACCAGGTGGTGGGTAATAGGGAGGGCACGTACTGCATGGAGCACTGGGTGTGATGCCAAAACAATGAACACTGTTATGCTGTAAATAAGCAAATAAAAATAAATAAATAAATAAATAATTTTAAAAAAAAGGATCAGGGGTTAGGGACTAAGGGTTAAGGCTCAGGGCAAGTGCCTGGTATCTTGAAGTTCAGAACATCCCCAGAAAATAAAACTCAACATTTCCTAGGATGAGAATAGTCTCAGAAGCCATCTACTGAACTGAGTAAGAAGGGGATTTGATGCTCTACATACTTATTTTTAAAAATGTTGATTCTAGAGGGGGACAAGTTTGTGGAGGAGTAGGGAACCTTATTTATTTGGTCCCCTGAATTGAGCTGGAATCATACAAGAGCACTCCAAAGACTGGCAAAATCAATATGAGATATAAGAGGATATATCAGGATCTATACCTACAGAATATCTCTGGTGCCCGGGTTGAGGCATGAAGTGCAGAGCCATGATTCTGTGGGCAGATAACAGAAGACAAATGGAAGAGGGAGGGAGCCTCTGAGCGCCTACAAACGTGGAGTGCAAAATTTTCCTGCACTTCTGGTCTCACACAGACTAACAGACTAGTAGCAGCAGAGACATGACTTTAGGGTAGGCTCCTCTCTGAAACATGGTGATGCAGTACCTCATGCAAACTTGGGGTGGCTGGTTGTTTGAGAAGCTCAAAAGGGCAGAGATGTTCCTGGACCTTGTAGCAAGGGCTGGGAATGCTGATGTGAGGTGCACAACCCAAGACACTGTGGTTTTTAGTAGCATAGATAAAAAATGGAATTATTGTGACCTGGAGAGCTTTCTGGAGAACAGACTGTGATCTCTCAGCTCTGATTCAGAAGTCTGAATACAGTTATATTTTCTCTGACACTCAGAAGAGACACAGAAAGCCACCAGGGGAAACTTTCAGAGAAAAAAAGCCCCCCCCCCCGCACACACACACCGGTTTTCACTGAGCCCATCCACCCACAAGGGACAGGGCAACTCTGCCCCATAATTGTTGCCTGAGTAGTGCTGCAGCATGCCCCTCCTCCAGAAGACAGGGTGAAAGAACAAGAGGCCTACAACCCTAAGGTCCCTATAAAACAGCTGCATTTTGCTTGGGTTTTGGTCAATAATTTGGAATTTGTGCATTCCCTCAAGCACCCCTCAACAGAATGACTAAGAAGATTAACCACCCACACAGGAAAAATTTGATGACTGTGACCTCTGCCACAGAACTAATGAGTATGGATATAAGCAAAATGTTGGAAATACACTTCAGTGTAACAGTTATATGGACAATGGCTAAGTTGGAGAAAACCATTAATGGTAACATAGATTCTCTAAGGACAGAAATGAGAGATGATCTGGCAGAATTCACAATTGCTATCAGTAAGATCCATTCTAACCTAGATACTCTAACATCCAGGGTAAATGAGGCAGAAGAATTGATTAGTGATGTAGAAGACAAACTGATAGAAAAGAAGCATCAGGAGGAGGCCTGGAACACACAGCTTAGAATCCATGAAAACAGAGTTCAAGAAGTAAATGATGCCATGAAACATACCTATGTCAGAGTTATTGGGCTCTCTTAGGGGGTGTAGAGAAAGAGAGGACTAGAATATATGTTTGAGCCAATACTAGCTGAGAACATCCCTCATCTGGGGAATGAAATAAGCACTCATGTCCTAGAGGCAGAGAGGACCCCTTTCAAGATCAAGGAAAATAAATCAATGTCACAGCACATAGTAAAAAAAATATGTGAATCTTAAAAACAAGGAAACCATTTAAGGGCAGATATGGGGAAAAAATTCCTTTTGTAGAGAGGAAGGAGAATCAGAATAATGACAGACCTGTCCACAGAGTCCTGGAAATCCAGAAAGGGCTTGTAGGATATATTCAGGGCATAAACGTGAAGAATGTGCAGCCAAGAATACTTTATCTGCTAAGGTTCTCACTTAGAATGGATGGAGAATCAAGGAACTTCCAAGACTGGCAGAGACAGAAAGAATACGTAACCACCAAGACAAACTACAGGAAATATTAAGGGGAGGGGGTCCTAAGTATGAGAAAGAAGCCACGAGTGTTGTAGAACAGAAATTTACAGAGACGATCTATAGATACAAGGTCCTCACAAGCAACATGATGACAATGAAATCATATCTTTCAATAATCAATATCAACACCAATGTTCTAAATGTTCCCATAAAATGTCACAGGGTTGCAGATTGGATAAGAAGACAGGACCCATCAACATGCTGTCTACAAAAGACTCATTCTGGTCATGAACATACATCCAGACTGAAACTGAAGGGATGGAGAACCATTTTTCATGGCAATGACTGCAAAGAAAGCTGGGATAGCCGTTCTCATATCAGACAAATTAGATTTTAAGCTAGACTGTAGTAAAAAATGCCAAGGGACACTACATCATGCTAAAAGTGTCTATCCACCAAGAAGATCTAACAATTGTAAATGTTTATACCCCCAACATGGGAACTGTCAACTACATAAGCCAACTGTTAACAACAACAATAAAAAAGACCTATTGATAGTAATACCCTAATTGTACGAGACCTCAACATTCCAGTCTGAATAATAGACTAGCATCTAAGCAGAAAATCAACAAACGAGAGCTTTGAATGACCCACTAGATGAGTTGGACCTCATAGATATATACAAAACATTCCATCCTAAAACCACAGATTACTAATTATTCTCAAGCACTCATTGCTCTTTCTCCAGAATAGACCACATCTCGGTCACAAATCAGATCTCAACTGCTACCAAAATACTGAGGTGATTCCCTGCATATTCTCAGACTGCAATGCTTTCAAAGAAACTCAATCACAAGAAAATTTTGGAAGGAATTCAAAATCTTGAAGGCTGAAGACCATCCTACTCAAGAATATTTGGATCAGCTAGGAAATCAAAGAATAACTTAAACAATTCATGGAAACCAATGAGAATGAAAACACATCAGTCCAAAACCTATGTGACATGACACAGGTGGTCCTAAGGGGGAAATACAGAGCCATCTAAGCCTCACTCAAAACAAACAAACAAACAAACAAACAAAAAACAAATCCTGAGTACACCAACTATGTTTACACCTTAAGGAACGGGAGAAGCAACAACAAATTAAGCCTAACCTCTGCATTAGAAGAGGAACAATTAAGATTAGAGAAGAGATCAATGAATTAGAAACCATAAATACAATAGAACACATTAACGGAACTAGAAGCTGGTTCATTGAAAGAATTAATAATCAATAAATAAAATCTTTTAAAAAAAAAAAAAGGGCGCCTGGGTGGCTCAGTGGGTTAAGCCGCTGCCTTCGGCTCAGGTCATGATCTCGGGGTCCTGGGATCGAGTCCCGCATCGGGCTCTCTGCTCAGCGGGGAGCCTGCTTCCCTCTCTCCCTCTCTGCCTGCCTCTATATCTACTTGTGATCTCTCTCTGTCAAATAAATAAATAAAATCTTTAAAAAAAAAAGAAAAAGAAAGAATTAATAAGATCAATAAGGCCATTGGCCAGATTTATCCCAAAGACAAGAAAGAGAAAGGACCCACATTTTTAAATTAGGAATGAAAGGGGGAGAGATCATGACTAACACCCAGGAAATAGAACCAATTATCAGAAATTACCATCAAAAGTTATATATCAATAAGTTAAGCAGCCTAAAAGAAACGATTGCATTCCTGGAAAGCTATAAACTTCCAAGACTGAAACAGGAAGAAACTGACAACATGAATAGACCAATAGCCAGTAAGGAGATTGAAGCAATGATCACAAACCTCCCAAAAACAGGAGTCCAAGACATGCTGGACTCTGTGTGGAATTCTACCAAATATTCAAAGAAGAAATATTACCTATTCTCCTGACCCTTTTTGAAAAGTAGAAAGAGATGGAAAAGTTCCAGACTCATTCTATGAGACCAGATTTACCTTGACAACCAGGCAAGGGCACCATCAAAGAGGAGAATTTCAGACCAATATCCCTAATGAGTTTACATGACAAGATTTTCAACAAGATCCTAGCTAATAACATACAATAGTACATTAAAAGGATCATCCATGGTGATCAGGTGGGACTTTCCCTGATCTTCAAGATCCATCCAACACTTGCAAATCAGTGAATATGAAAGAACAAATTAGTAATGAAGACAGAAGTTCAACATGGTCCTCTCAATTGATGCAGAAATAGCATTTGGTAAAATGCAGCATCTTTTCCTGATTAAAACTATTCAGAGTGCAGGGATAGAGGAAACATTCCTCAATTTCATTAATTCCATCTATGAAAAAACCCACAGCGAATGTCATCCTCAATGGGGAAAAGCTTAAAACTTTCCCCTTAAGATCAGGAACATGACAAGAATGCCCCCTCTCCCCACTATTGTTCAACATAGTACTAGAAGTCTAGCAACAGCAATCAGACAACAAAAAGAAATAAACATATGGTCAAAGATAGAAGCTCTCTCTTTTTGCAGATGACATGATAATTTATGTGGAAAACCCAAGAGACTCCACCCCCAAAATACTAGAACTCATACAGCAATTCAGTAATGTGGCAGGATACAAACCCAATACACACAAATCAGTTGCTTTTATATACACTATCAATGAACTTGTGGAAAAAGAAATTAGAGAATCAATTCCAATTTAAATAGTATCAAAAATCATAAGATACCTTGGAATAAACCTAACAAAAGAGGTAAAGGATTTGTACTCAAGGAACTACAGAATGCTTATGAAAGAAATTGAAGAAGCCAGAAAAAGATAGAAAAACATTTCATGCTTGTGCTTTGGAAGAAAAAATATCATTAATATATCTATGTTGTGAAGAGCTACCTATACTTTCAATGCCATCCTGATCTAAATGCAATCAGCATTTCTCAAATTGCTGGAAATAACAATCCTAAAATTAACATGGAACCAGAAAAGATGCTGAATCAAAAAGTAAATGTTGAAAAAGGAAAACAAAGCTTGGGGCATCACATTGCCTGATTTCAAGCTTTATTACAAAGCTGTGATCACCAAGACAGCAGGGTAGTTGCAGCAAAACAGACACACAGACCAATAGAACAGAGTGGAAAGCCCAGATATGCACCCTCAACTCTATGGTCAAGTATTTGCCAAAGCAAGGAAAAATAATGAATAGGAAAAAGACAGTTCCTTCAATAAATGGTGCTGGAAAAATTGGACAGCTATGTGTAGAAGAATGAAACTTTACCATTGTCTTACAACATACACAAGTGTATACTCAAGATGGATTATAGACCTCTATGTGAGACAGGAATACATCAAAGTCCTAGAGGAGAACACAGGCAGTAACCTCTTTGATATCAGCCACACCAACTTCTTTCAAGACATGTCTCCAAAGGTAAAGGAAACAAAATGGAAAATAAATTTCTGGAACTTCATCAAGATCAAAAGCTTCTGTGCAGGAAAAGAAACAGTCAACAAAACAAAGAGGCAACCCACAGAATGGGAGAAGATATTTGTAGATGACACTACAGAAAATGGGTTGATATCCAAGATCTATAAAGAACTCCTTAAACTCAACACTCAAAAAAACAGATAATCATATCAAAAAATGGGCAGAAGACATCAACAGACACTTCTGTTGTTCTGTACTCTAGTGTTTTAAAAGCAATGGCCACAGTTGCCAAACTGTGGAAAGAACCAAGATGCCTTCAAAGGACAAATGGATAAGGAAGATATGGTCCATATACACTATGGGGTATTATGTCTTCATCACAAAGTTGAATACCCGGCTTTTGTATCAACATAGTTGGGACTGGAAGAGATAAAGGAGATGAAATAAGTCAATAAGAGAGGGTCAATTATTATGTGGTTACACTTACTTGTGGAATTTAGGAATAACACAGATGACATTAGGAGAAGGAAAGGAAAAGTGAATTGGGGAAAATCAGAGGGGGAGATGAACCATGAGAGACTGTGGACTCTGAGAAACAAACTGAGTGTTTTGGAAGAGAGAGGGTGAGCCTGGTGGTAGGTATTACGGAGGGCATATATTGTATGGATCACAGGGTGTGGTTAATAAACAATGATTCTTGGAACTCTGAGAAAATAAAATTAAATTAAAAATTATATTCACTTGGGTGTGTATGTTGGTCTCTGTGTGTGTTTTTGATCTTCAAACTCTGTACCCACACAACATCCTGGTGCAGGTTTCCTCTTCTTTCCCACGTTGTCATTAACATTGATACTGTGAGTATAGTTCAAGGTTGAGACTGTACCAGGGCTGTTAATTCTCTTGCTTTGCATTGTTGATGCCTCTGTAGGTTCACATCCAGCACGCACTTTACACTGGTTTTGACAAGCTTACACACTGAGCTCGGTGGTCCTCTAATGAACAGAGTACTTGGGACTCCTGTAAGGTTCAGAGGACATAGATGGAGATATTTGTAATTCATTGGTATTTAGGGATAGGAAGAAGCAAGTGTAAGTGACACTGTCTTTTCTGCTTGTTAGTATAGTTGTTTTTCCAAATTTCCAAGTCAGAGACTGAAAAGGAAGCCCAGAATCATGTGTCCAGAGAGGCTCCTTTGGGGAAAAAGCTTGCGGACATGGAAACCATAGACCCTGACAGGAAACTTGTCCATATCCTCCAGCTGCACCTGCTCCTGGGGCTTAAATACAGAACTGGTGAGTGGTGTGCACCCTCTGGTTGTCCAGATCCCCTCCTACAGTGAGGTTTGTGTCTGGGCTCATATTGAGGGCCCCTCATTGTGTCTGTTGTACAATAATACAGGGCTGTGTCCTCGGCTCTCAGGCTATTCATCTGCAGACACAGCGTGTTCTTGCCATTGTCTCTGGAGATGGTGAATCGGCCCTTCACAGAGTCTGCGTAGCTTGTGCTACTTCCATCATACCTAATACGTGCGACCCACTCTAGCCCCTTCCCTGGAGCTTGGAGGACCCAGCTCATCCCAGTAGCTACTGAAGGTGAATCCAGAGGCTGCACAGGAGAGTCTCAGGGACACCCCCAGGCTTCACTAGGTCTCCCCCAGACTCCACCAGCTGCACCTCACACTGGACACCTGCAGACACAAGACATCCTGGTCAGGAAACTGTCACACACCCACTGTTTCTCTCACTTGTATTCAGTCACACACTCAAGTTCTCTTATTCTCTGTAAACTACCTTTTAAAAGAACAACAAGGAAAACCCAGCGAAGCACAAACTCCATGGTGAGTTTTCTCTGTTCTATCCTGAGTAGTGAATGGGAACACCTGGAAATACCATGGCTGGGTCGCCTCTCCCAGCTGCTGGTTCTGGACTGGGCTGTTTTTTTTTTTTTTTTAAAGATTTTATTTATTTATTTGACAGAGAGAGATCACAGGTAGATAGTCAGGCAGAGAGAGAGAGAGAGAGAGAGGGAAGCATGCTCCCTGCCGAGCAGAGAGCCCAATGCTGAACTCAATCCCAGGACCTGAGATCATGACCTGAGCCGAAGGCAGCAGCTTAACCCACTGAGTCACCCAGGCGCCCCTGGACTGGGATGTTTTAATCAGCAGAGGTAGGACCCTATTTACATGTCCTCTGACTATATATCCAGCTTGGGATCTAGGCTGATGGAGAGGCCAGTGACCAGAGCAGGTGTGACTGCTGTGACTTTGTGGCTTTGACAGGATTTGGGAAAAATGCTTTTATTTATTATATGATTTTCCAGAGTACACACTTGGTTTCTCTGTACTCACTCCTTTTACACATTCACTCACATCTTGGGTTTTGTTTCATGTTATGCCAGAAAGAGTTTTGAACGTACACCCAGAATTATAGAGGTTGTGTGAGGTGTCCAAGAGCATGTGTGGGGTGTGAGCCCCAGGAATTGCCCTGGGCTCCACCCTGCCAGACCTCCTGTCCTCTGAATCACCTGAAGGACAGAGTGGGCAGGTTCATGAGGAAGGTGGAACACCTGCTGTGATGGGGACCAGGTGATTTTGCTTCTTTTAGATTTTCTCTAAAAAAATAGAGAGAATTAGTGTTTGTGCAGTTCTATTTTCAAGTCTCTGACATTTCAGTATCTCGACGCTTCTCCCAAGTCATCTCTGGGGTTACCTGCAGTAGCTGTGATGCATGTACTTGACACAGGATGACTGTGCACGTGTAGATTGTGTGATATGGTAAACCCTGAAGTCAGAATCAGCATTTTCCAGAGCAAGCAAATCAATTTCCTACAAAATTTCCTGTATTATCATTGCAATTTTTCCTTCCTCATTGGTTCTTTACTCTGTCCCCACATTACTATTGATCTTCATGTTACCTTATGCTAGCTTTAATTTTATAGAATATGTAATTTTGTATTTGCATTAGATGTACCTTTATTTCTAGGGCTTCTATTGCTCATATAAATGCTTGACAATACCGTGATATCCATTATGGTATTTTTTTTTTTTTTATGATGAGCAGCATTCCAAAGATGACATAGAGCACAATATGTCAACTATAAAAAAAAAAAATCTTTTTAGTCTTCCAGAATTCATTGTTTATGCACCATACCCAGTGCTCCAACTACTATGTGCCCAGCATAATACCCACTAGCAGGCTCACCCAATGCCCCAACTTCTCCTTTCCGAAATCCTCAGTTTGTTTCTCAGAGTCCAAAGTCTCTCATGGTTCATCTTCCCCTCCAAATTCCCCCAATTAATTTTCCTTTTCTTCTCCCAGTGTCCTCCATGTTATTCCTTATGCTCCACAAGTAAGTGAAACCATATGAAACTTGACTTTCTCTGCTTGACTTATTTCACTCAGCATAATCTCTCCCAGTCCCGTCCATGTTGCTACAAAAGTTGGGTATTCATCCTTTCTGATGGAGGCATAATACTCCATCGTGTATATGGACCACATCTTCTTTATCCATTCGTCCATTGGTTCTTTCCACAGTTTGGCGATCATGGCCATTGCTGCTATAAACATTGGGGTACAGATGGCCCTTCTTTTCACTGCATCTGTATTTCTGGGGTAAATGCCCAATAGTAAAATTTCAGGGTCATAGGGAAGCCCTATTTTTAATTTCTTAAGGAATCTCCGCAGTGTTCTCCAATGTGGCTGCACCAACTTGCGTTCCCACCAACAGTGTAAGAGGATTCCCCTTTCCACATCCTCTCTGACACACGTTGTTTCCTGTCTTGTTAATTTTGGCCATTCTAACTAGTTTAAGGTGGTATCTCAATGTGGTTTTAATTTGAATCTCCCTGATGCCTAGTGATGATGAACATTTTTTTTTTTGCATTTTATCTTATTTATTTTTTATTTTCTTTTTAATTTTTTTGAAGTTCAACTTAATTGATACATAATACATAGTATTAGTTTCATAGTAGAATTTAGTGACTCATCAGTTGCCTATAACACCCAGGGGTAAGTGCATTTTAAATTTTTTTTCCCATTTTATTTATTTTTTCAGCGTAACAGTATTCATTCTTTTTGCACAATCAGGGGTGGGAGGTTGGGGCAACCTGAGGGTTTTGAAGGGTCAGGGGTGGGAGGTTGGGGGAACAGGTGGTGGGTAATGGGGAGGGCACGTTTTGGATGATGAACATTTTTTTCAGGTGTCTGTGAGCCAGTTGTATGTCTTCATTGGAGAAGTGTCTGTTCATGTCTTCTGTCCATTGTTTGATGTGATTATCTGTTTTGTGCATTTTGAGTTTGAGGAGTTCTTTATAGATCTTAGATATCAGCACTTTGTCTGTACTCTCATCTGCGAATATGTTCTCCACTTCTGTGGGTTGGCTCTTTGTTTTGTTGACTGTTTCCTTTACTGTGCAGAAGATTTGATCTTGATGAAGTCCTCAAAGTTCATTTTTGCTTATTTTTTTCCTTTGCCTTTGGAGACACTTTTTTTAATTTGTTTATTTACAGCATAACAGTGTTCATTGTTTTGGCATCACACCCAGTGCTCCATGCAGTACGTGCCCTCCCTATTACCCACCACCTGGTTCCTCAACCTCCCACACCCCCGCCCCTTCAAAATCCTCTGGTTGTTTTTCAGAGTCCATAGTCTCTCATGGTTCATCTCCCCTTCCAGTTTCCATCAACTCCCTCTCCTCTCCATCTCCCCATGTCCTCCATGTTATTTGTTATGCTCCACAAATAAGTGAGACCATATGATACTTGACTCTCTCTGCTTGACTTATTTCGCTCAGCATAATTTCTTCCAGTCCCGTCCATGTTGCTACAAATGTTGGGTATTCATCCTTTCTGATGGAGGCATAACACTCCATTGTGTATATGTACCACATCTTCCTTATCCATTCATCCTTTGAAGGGCATCTTGGTTCTTTCCACAGTTTGGCGACCGTAGCCACTGCTGCAATAAACACTGGGGTACAGGTGGCCCTTCTTTTCACTACATATGTATCTTTGGGGTAAATACCAAGCAGTGCAATTGCAGGGTCATAGGGAAGCTCTATTCTTAATTTCTTCAGGAATCTCCACACTGTTCTCCAAAGTGGCTGCACCAGCTTGCATTCCCACCAACAGTGTAAGAGGGTTCCCCTTTCTCCACATCCTCTCCAACACAAGTTGTTTTCTGTGGAGACACTTTTTTTTTAAAAGATTTTATTTTTATTTATTTGACATACAGAGATCACAGGCAGGCAGAGAAAAATTGGAGGAATCAGGCTCCCTGCTGCCAAGCAGAGAGCTCCATGCAGGACTTGATCCCATTACCCGGGGACCATGACCTGAACCAAAGACAGAGGCTTTAACCCACTGAGCCACCCAGGCGCCCCTGGAGACATATCTTCAAAGAAGTTGCTGTGGCTGGTCAAAGAAGTTACAGCCTATGTTCTTCTCTAGAATTTGGTAGATTCCTGCCTCATGTTGGGGACTTTTATCCATTTCGAGTCTATCTTTGTGTATGGTGTAAGAGAATGTTTGAGTTTTATTCTTCTACACATAGCTGTCCCATTTTCCCAACACCCTTTATTGAAGAGACTGTTCCCCCCCCCCACTGGTTATTTTTTCCTGCTTTGTCAAAGATTATTTGACCATTGAGTTGCTGGTCCATATCTGGGCTCTCTACTCTGTTCCACTGGTATGTGTGTCTGTGTTTGTGTCAGTAACATGCTGCCTTTGTGACAACAGCTTTGTAGTAAAGATTGAAATCAGGCAATGTAATTCCCCCAGCTTTGTTTTCCTTTTTCAGAATTTCCTGAGCATTTTAGTGTGTTTTCTGGTTTCATACAAAGGTTAGGATTGTTTGTTCCAGCACAGAATGATGAACAACATTCCATGCTCATGGATTGGAAGAATAAACATTGTTAAAACATCTATACTGCTGAGAGCAATCTGTACTTTCAGTGCCATCCTGATCAAAATTCCAGCAGCATTTTTCAAACCAAAGACTTTGAATGACACACTAGATCAGATTGATTTCTTGTTTTATGTTTAAATTTTTAAATTTAAATTCAGCTCAGTTAACACATAGTGCATTACTGATTTCAGACATAGAATTTATTTATTCATCAGTTGGATATAACACCTAGTGCTCAGTCCATCAAGTGCCCTCCTTAATGTCCATCAGCCAGTTACCAGCCTCTCCTCAGCTACTCCTAGTGTAAACACAAAATTTTGAATACAATTTCAGGATTTGGATTGGGGAATGTTCATTCTGGAATTATAGCTTTATTTATTTATTTATTCTCACAACATTATCTGCTTAAATTCCTTTTTAAATTATGTTCAGTTAGCCACCCTACATACATCATTCGTTTTTTTTTTTTATTTGTTTATTTTCAGCATAACAGTGTTCATTGTTTTTGCACCACACCCAGTGCTCCATTCAGTTCTTGCCCTCCCTATTACCCACCACCTGGTTCAACAATTCATTATTTGTGTTTTACACCCACTGCTCCTCCCAGCATGTGCAGTCCTTATCGCCCATCCCCATGTTACCCCATTCCCTGACCACCACCCCTCCAAAACCCTGTTTGTTTCCCAGAGAAAAATTTGATTTCTGATTTCATTTATTTGGGGATTTCCCTGTTCTTTTTGATAAATCCAGGCAAAGGTTTCTCAGTTCTATTTTATTTTTACAAAGAACTAGATCTTGGTTTTTTAATCTCTTCTGTAGTTTTTTGGTTTTTATATTATTTATTTCTGCTCTAGTTTTCAGTATTTCCTTTCTACTGATGTATTTAGGATTCAGTCATTTTACTTTCTCTAGTTCCTTGAGGTGTAATGTTAGGTGGTGTCTTTTAGATTTTCCTTTCTTCTTGAGGTCTTCTTGTGTGCTGTGTATTTCTGTCTTAGGACCACCCATGCTAATTAGGTGAAAATGATGAAGGTTTTATACTCTTGTGTGTGTGTGTGTGTGTGTGTGTGTGTGTGTGTGTGTGTGTGTGTATAATGTTCAGGCTCCACATCCACACTATACCTGGTGGGGGTTCCACTAGTTTCCGATGTTGTCAGTAACATTGATGCTCTGATCTCTGTTTAAGACAGTGAAACACTCCTCCCCCAAAGATCCCTTCTTCTTTTACTTTGGATTGTTGATGCCTCTGTGGCCTCATGTCCAGCATGCACTTTAGCTCCTTCTATCAGGTTTGGACATTGAGCTGAGTGGACCTATGATGCATAATGAGTGACTCTGGGATTCCTATAAAGGCTCAGTTGATGAGCATCAGGACATTTGTGATTCATTTCATTGGTATTTAAGGACAGGAATAAAGAATGTGAGTGACTCTGTACTTTGTACATTTTAATATAATTGCTTTCCCATTAGAACAAATTTTCGAAGTCAGGTAGTGTAGAGTTAAGCACAGAATCTAGTTGTGCAGAGAGGGCCCTGAGAGAAAGTGTTCTCTGTACAGGAATCGCCAGATCCTGACAGGAAATCTGCCCATAACCTCCATATGCATCTTCTCCTGGGCTTAAGGACAGAACTGGTGAGTAGCGGGCACCCCCTGGTGGTCCAGATACCGCCACAGTGAGATTTGTGTCTGGGCTCACACTGATGTACCCTCACTGTGTCTGTTGCACAGTAATACACGACCATGTCCTCGGGTCTCAGGCTGTTCATCTGTAGATACAGCGTGTTCTTGCCATTGTCTCTGGAGATGGTGAATCGGCCCTTCACAGAGTCTGTGTAGCTTGTGCTACTTCCATCATATCTAATCCATGCGACCAACTGCAGCCCCTTCCCTGGAGAATGGCGGACCCAGTACATGTAGTAGTTGCTGAAGGTGAATCCAGAGGCTGCACAGGAGAGTCTCAGGGACCCCCCAAGCTTCACCAGGTCTCCGCCAGACTCCACGAGCTGCACCTCACACTGGACACCTGCAGACACAAGACATCCCAGTCAGGAAACTGTGACACAGCCATGGTTTATTTCACTCATATCCATTCACGTCCTATGTCTCTTGCTTACCATGAATTATGTTTTAATAGAGCAACAAGGAAAACCCAGCCAAGCACAAACTCCATTGTGAGTTGTCTGTGTTCTGTCTTGATTACTGATTGGATCACCTGGAAATACTGGGCTTGGGGTTCCTCTCCCAGCTGCAAAGTCAGGGCTGGGCTGTTTTAATCAACAGAAGGAAGGCCCTATTTGCATGGTCTCTGAGTATATAACACATTTTCCAGGAAACATCCTCAAGATGGCAGTGACCTAGAGCATATGTGAGGGTCCTGGGGGAGTTTGGTCACCATGATATCTTTAAGGAAACCACGCCCTATTTTTGTGATTTTGCTAGAGAAACTGCTTAACATCCATTATCTTCCTTTTTTTCACATATTCACCCCATTATCATGATGTAGGCGTCAATTTTACCACTATTTTACAGGTGGATATGTACACACTGCATCACAGATTGGTTGTGTGAATGTCCAGGTGTGCACAGCAGGTGAAATTAAGCCCCAGTGTGTGAGCCTGTGTTCCTCAGAATGGGACCTGTTTGCTCCCATTAATCTTCTGCAGGACATAGGTGGACCTGAGATTTTCAGGCTTCGTGAATTTTCAGAAGTCCCAGTAGACTGATGTGTGGAGACTGGATCTTTCTGTTACAGAATCCTGGAGACACTGAGAAACCTTGACAGAGACTCAAAGAGCTGATGGAGACACTGTGGGTTATCAACAACCACAAGGGGATATTTCCACCTGATCTCTCTGTACACATCAATGGAAAACTTTAATATAGATAAAAGAATGGATTTATTAGTTAAATAATTAATGTCAGAACATCTGAGATCAGAATGCATACTGTTAGTTAAAGACAATTCTTCAACTCTGAAATGGAGGTCATTGTGCTTCTACCCTCATATTTATTGCCATGATGATATCAATTCTATTTATCCCAAATGCTTCACCCTTGGAAAGTGTTGTCATTGCTATTTTGATGGTTTATTCCAAAAACTGGAGGACTCTTCAGTAGTTCCACAGATTTATAAAGTGTTTACTGTGTTTTCTCTGGGAGAAGTTAACAGACCACTTAGCTGGTAACCTTTGAGAGGAGACCAGCCCCCATCCATCTATTGTCCTGGATCATGAGCTCCATGGTCCTTGAGTCACCCTGATTGTTGCCGTACACCAGCAGGTGTCACAGACCCTTGCGGAGATACAGTAACTCCTCTCTTTCCCATTTATCGACCATATGAAGAGTAACCCACTCAGCATAACTGCTAAACATTGTCCTGTTGAAAAGATATGTCCTCATTCTTACTTCCTTTACTTGAGATCCTCGCTCTGCATCTTGGCTACAATATCCTGCTATATTTATTGTATTCATAGGTGAGCAGGGATCTTGAATGAGGTCCCTACAATCTATCAGGTGCCCTCAAACCACTGAAGTCCTTCCCTCCTGAGGGTATAACTTCATAAGTTCTATTGTATGGGAAATGTCTCCTATCTCAGTAAGGTGAGGGTCAACTACTTGTCCTGGGAGGAGTGGTCCTAGAAACCATGTCTCTATATGGTTCCAATTATATTTGATGTGAATCACTAACAAAATTGCCACTGGTCTGAGAATTCTCTTCAGCAGGTAATGGATTTTAGTCAATCTGACAGATATGAGGTGACATCTTACCATGGTTTTTATTTGTGCTTCCCTGATGATGACTGATGTTGAGCGTCTTTTCCTGTATCTGATAGCCATCTGGATGTCTCCTTTCAATAAGTGTTTATTCCTTCCTTTTGTGCATTTCTTAACTACATTACTTGCATGGTGAGTGTGGTAAAGTCTTTATAGATTATGGATATTAAACTTTATCAGGTATGTCTTTTGCAAATATTTTCTCCCATTTATGACTCATATGTGGAATTAATGAAGGAAAACAGATGAACATAAATGAAGTGGGAAAAATAAAAAGAGGAGGGAGGGAAACAACCATTAGTGACTCTTGGTATTAGAGTTCAAACCGCAGGTTGATGGAGGGAGATGAGTGAGGATTGGGGAAATGGATGATGAGCATGAAAGAAAGCACCAGTTTTGAAGAACACTAGATGTTGTATGTAAGTGATGAGTCACTGAATTAGTCTCAGGGGTCACAGTCTCAGGGATCGCAGGAGCTCCTGCTTGTACCCCAATGCTACTAAAATTGCAAGCTGTACTAGTCCAGAGAGCTGGCTTCCAATGGTTGCCTTTGCCATGGCTGTCTGGGCAGGTCCAGACATCTGGAGCGATCCCAATCAGAGATAGCATGCTGAGATTTTCCGTGGGTAGGGGGTGGGAGTGTTCAGACTTTGCAGGTCCTTGAGAGCACCAGCCAGTTGCACACACAGTAGGCTGTGGAGCACGACACAGACCATGGTCACAGGGTGCACATGCAGAATGCAAAATGCTGCGGTTCTACAGATTGCTGGCTGGCCTCCACACCAGACTCTCTCACACACTCTGCAACCCAGACACTCTCACGTGCACTGGCGGCTCAGGGTCCACAGCCTGGATGCTTTACCGCACTCTCTTTGGCAGGGTGATGGTGGTGGCTGTCCTGGGTGTGTGGGCTTTATTAAGCCCGTCCCCCTAACCACCTGATCCCACCAATTTCCCCTTAGATCTTTTGGCCTTTTTGAATAATTTTAACCAGACTCCAAGTTAATACTGGTTCCCAATCACAGGGTACTCTTGTATTGGGGTATTACTTTCCAATGAGTCGTTTCTGGTGGCTCCCTTGCCTTTTTGATTATCTTCAGATATCAGTCCACATTCCCACTTCACTTTACCTGTACACTGGTGCCTTCTGCCCCTATAGAGATCCAGAAGTGTATAATCCTACACCTCAGGTTGATTTCATGGGTGTTCAGGGTGATCTGGTAGATAATCAGCTCACTTTAGGGGCCGAGTTGAAACAGCATCTCCTACTTCTCCACCATCTTGCCCCTCCTCCCACGTTTAAGAATTCTTAATTTTACATTATAATAGTTCAATAGCTCAATTGCAGGATATTGAGAAGAATAAACATTCCCTGAGAGCTTCACCTTCTTTACTGGGGATTGGTGTATTTTTGGTTGTATTCAGGATACTTGGCTCATATAAGGTGAAATGAAGAACTTCTTATTTATTTTCTTTTTAAAATGAGTGTGGTTTGAGGAGATGCTATGGATGCCCAAGATTATGGCAGCTTGACTTGTGATGGTTCACTCTATGTGTCAGAGTGACTGGGCCATGGGTGCCCAGAGTAAACATTGTTTCTGTGGATGTCTGTGATGGCGATTACAAACAGATGGGTATTTGCATCCATGATCTCTGGGTATGTGGACATTATCCAATCCATTAAAATTCTGAGTAGGATTAAATGCAGAGGGAGGAGGAATTCCATCATTTTTCCTTCCTACATGCTTGATCTGGAAACTTCATACACTACTGCCCATGGAGACAGTTACACATTCATGTCCCCAGGTTCTCAGATGAAAGACTAGTTCAGAAACAGGTGAGAACTACTCCATTGGCTTTCCTGGGACACCAGCATGTGAGAGTAGATCATGGGACTTTTCAGACTACCTGACTTCTCAGTCAGGTACAACAGTGTGCTATGGGATCTGTTCCTCAGAAAATCGCTCAATAATACAAGGGGATTCTAGTGTGCCTTGTGGGTTATGGTAACCGAAAATATAAGTCACGCATACAAAGGCCTGAGACTCAAAGTGCTATGAATGGAGTGTCATGTTGTGTGTTCTGGACAAGAGCTGAGTGAGGATAATGAGGAGCTACGTGATCCTGAAGAAACCACGTGCTCCAAGAAGGGAGAGATATCAGGTCGTTGGACTCACTTGGAGGAAGCCTGCTTCTCTTCATCCTGGGGCCAATTCCTAGAGCCTTGCAGAAGCAGGAGTGTAGATGAGAATCTCAGCTCAGTATAATAATTTAGGAAACACAGGGAGTTAAAAATTGACTAAGGAAAGGTTTCATAAAATGAGTATACTTGAAGTGAAAAACTATAACTTATCCATGTAGGGGTGCCTGGGTGGCTCAGTGGTCTAAGCTTCTGTCTTCGACTCAGATCATGGTCTTGGGGTCCTGGGACTGAGCCCTGCATCGGATTCTCTGCTCATCAGGGAGCCTGCTTCCCCCTCTCTCTCTGTATGCCTCTGTGCCTTCTTGTGATCTCTTGTCTGTCAAATGTATAAAATGATTTTTTTAATAAAACTTATCCATGTAAAGTATGCTGATGTATTGAAGTCAGTTATGGATAATGCCAAATACTGATATTTGGTTCATCATTAAATTTATTATTTAGGGATTATTTATGGATGTATATATTAAAAAATCTAAACTAATGATGTACTATATGGTGGCTATCTGAACATAATAAAAAACTAAATAGATAAAAATTGTTATCTCAAGAAGAAAAAAGAAATCTTTACATGTTCACTATAGATTTGTGTTCCTTTACATTTATTTATTATATATTAAAATCCAATGACTTTGTAGTTAGATATATCAGTATGTTTTCATAAAATGTGGAAGGATAAATGCAAATCTTTGCAAATAATGATTTCCTCATATATAGATTTTCCATCTTTTGTTTTCAGAGATATTTTAAAATATATTACTGTTTACAAATTATTACAACAAAAATTTAATGTTTATAATGTATACTACCAGTGAAATATCATGACCTGTAATAACACAGATCTACAAATCCAGCACAGAATTTTATAGCTGACAAGAAATACGAATGATATTCTGCATTGTTTCCTGGACCTTTCCTGTTCTTGCAGTTCCTGATTGGTCCTGGTGCCATGAATAAACCCCGGTGTCCTTATCTCCCCCTGGAATCCTGAGCACCCTGTGCTGTCCTGGGTTCCCCTTAAGAACCTTAGTCCCCTCTCCCTACTTCCCACCCCCCCACAATCTGGGTGCCTCAGCGGAACAGCCCCTCTGATGTCTCTGCAGGGATTTGGGTCTGGGCTCACTGTGATATGCCCTCACTACGTCTCTACACAGAAGTGCGTGTTCAGGACCTTGGTGGAACAAGACATGTTGGTCTAGGTTGGGAGAGCCCTTGGCCTCTGAGCTTCATTGGAAGCACATCAATAGATGACATTACTTTTCTGAGCATTAGAATAAATGTTGATCAAGTGAATAGATCCAATATATTTTAATTTTTTTCAAAAAGATATTTAATGGGATCCACATTCTATGGCTACAGCTTTCCAAATCTAGTCCTAAATACATTCAATATCCACAGTTATCCCAGACATAATTGCTAGAAATATTAAGTATTGATGACAACTATTCTGTAAACACAATGATAATTAAAGAGTACTGGGTCCCAAGATTACTTTTTTTTTTCTTTTTAGTTGCTGGACTGAGTTACTTGACTTCACATGAACAATTACAGCCACAGCAAAGACACACCTGTAGACCTTTGATCCTGAAGGTCTCTGGTGATGGGATTTGTCTGCCAAGACGTCTGCAAAGACTGAAAGCAGCACCTACGTCCTCAAGTGCACAGACACCAACACAAGACACCTACTCTGTTGTCTGAAGATACGATTCCTATGATTGGAGGGACCTTCCTTCTCCTGAGAAATCCACCTCACACAGGAGACTGTTAATTCTGGAAAGATTGAACCACTTTAAAGTAAAGTGCAACACAGAGATGGTCACTAACTCATGCATGGAATTAATGATTCTCAAATACTACTTTGAAGAAAATGGAATGAATGACCTGGAGATTATTTGGATCTAAGCATTACAGGTCTAATAGATTTCAGGGATTATGTTCATATTTCCAAAAGTTTTGTGACAATAAGATAAATACTAAGTTATATGAATAGACTTCAATTAGAGATCAGATGACTAGAGAACAGATAGATGATAGATGGTACTTAGATAAGCTTATATCAATTTAAAAGTCACTAGAGAGGAGTTGATCAATATGAACACATAGGATGCAAATATCTATAATTAACAATATTTCAAACACCATGTGCCCCTATGTAAAATATATTTTAATGCCACCTATGTACATTCGAAGTAAGCACTTATATCTTTATTTATTTTCTTATTAAGTATAGCCTCCATATAGGTTAGATACCACCTTGTAGATACTGGATGATTTAATTTTCCTAAGGTCCTGGTCAGATCTGTCCTTATAACAGCGAATAGATCATGCCTTTCAAACCTAAGTCATTACATAGATAAAATCGATGCACAAAATTCAGTTACTTTCTTATACACTAAGAATGTAACTGTAGAAAGAGAAATTGGAAATTGATTCCTTTTACAATTGCACCAAAAAAACACAAGATACAGTGAAATAAACCTAACCAAAGAGGTAAATGATCTATACTTGAGGAACTACAGAACACTCATGAAAGAAATTGAAATGACACAAAAAGATGGAAAAACATTTCATGCTCAGGGATCTGAAGAATAAACATTGTTAAAAGGTCTCTGGTGGCCACAGGAATCTATACTTTCAATGCCATCCCAACCAAAATAAGATCAGCATTTTTCAAAGTGCTGGAACAAAGAATCCTAAAAATGGTATGGAACTAGAAGAGACCCCAAATTGCCAAGGAAATGTTGAAAAATAAAAACAAAACTAAAGACATCATGTTGCCTGATTTCGAACTATATTACAAAGCTGTCATCACCAAGACAGCGTGGTACTGGCACAAAAACAGACACATAGACCAGTGGAACAGAGTAGAGAGCCAGATATGGAACCTCAAATCTATGGTCAAGTAATCTTTGACAAAGCAGGAAAAAATATGCAAAGGAAAAAAGAAAGCCATGTTGGGAAAATTGAACATGTAAGTACAGAAAAATGAAACTTGATGATTCTCTTTTTTTCTTAAGATTTTATATATTTATTTGACAGAGATCACAAGTATCTGCAGAGAGGAAGGCAGAGAGAGAGGAGGAAGCAGGCTCCTGGCTGCGCAGAGAGTCCAATGTGTGGCTCGATCCCAGGACCCTGAGATCATGAACTGAGCTGAAGACAGAAGATTAACCCACTGAGCCAATGAGGTGCCCCAATTCGCTTAATCCAGTTCATCTTAAAGATGAACATGAAATGGAAAAAAGAACTCAAACTGAAACAGGAATCCAGCAGAATCCAAGAGGAGAACATAGACAGTAATCTCTTCAACATCAGCCACAGCAACTTCTTTCAAGATATGTCTCCAAAGGCAAAGGAAACAAAAGCAAAAATGAATTTTGGGGACTTAATCAATATCAAAAGCTTCTGCACAGCAAAGGAAACAGTCAACAAAACAAAGAGGTAACCCACAGCATGGGAGAAGATATTCACAAATGATAATACAGACAAAAGGCTTGTATCCAGGATCTATAAAGAACTTCTAAAACTCAACACACACAAAACAGATAATCATGTCAACAAATGGACAGAAGACATGAACAGACACTTTTCCAATGAAGATATACAGATGGCTCACAGCCACATGGAAAAATGTTCATCATAACTAGCCATCAGGGAGATTCAAATCAAAACTGCATTGATCCCACAGTCGCCAAACTGTGGAAAGAACCAAGATGCTCTTCAACGAAGGAATTGATAAGGAAGTTGTGGTCCATATACACTATGGAGTATTTTGCCTCCATTAGAAAGGATGAATTTCCAACTTTTGCATTAACATGGATGGGACTGGAAGATATTATACTGAGTGAAATAAGTCAAGCAGAGAGAGTCAATTATAATATGATGCCACTTACTTGCGGAGCATAAGGAATAATATGGAGGACATGGGGAGATGGAGAGGTGAAGGGATTTGGGGGAAAATGGAAGGGGTGATGAATCATGAATGACTGTGGACTCTGAGAAACAATCTGAGGGTTTTGGAGGGGGGTGGGTGGGATGTTGGATGAGCCTGGTGGTGGTTATTATGGAGGGCACATATTGCATGGAGCATTGGGCGTGGGACATAAACAATGAATTATGGAACACTGAAAAGAGATTTAAAAAAATGAAAATTAAAAAAATGAAAACAGATCATAAGAGTGAGATCTTAATCAGATAGGTCTGATATCTTTAAACAAAGAGGAATAACCACTAGTGATATTGCCTTCTCTAGGAGCACACTGAGGAAAAGCCATATGAGGACAGCAGGAAGGTGGCTGTCTGCAAGCCAAGAGAGGTCTCATCAGAAACCAGGTATGAAAGCGTCATAATCTTGGACTTTCTAGTTTCCAGAAGTGGGAGAAAATTAACCTCCGTTGGCTAAGCAAAATTAGAAGTAGTCGTAGTCATAATAATAATAATAATAATAATAATAATAATAATAATAATAATATTAAAAATTGACAGTAGGTAAAATTACATTATTGGTGTATTAGGCATCTTCCAATTATTTACTTGATGAAGGCACAGGAGTACCTGAACCATTTCTGCAGTGTGAAGTTGTTAGAAAGATTGAGACTCAGAGGCATTAAAGCATACATAGGGACTTTAGCATGGATTTGTTCACAACAATAGAAACTACAGAACCCTACAGGACAACCCTCTCTTCCAAGGCTCCCTCTGCTCCTGCCGCTGGTGCTGGGATCTGTGGTCAGAGTTTTCTGAGAGTCCCACATAACAAGGTTCCTCCTCCCCTGGTCCGAGTGTCTCACTTAGCAGGTGCTCTGAGCTCTCGGATGTGCTGGAAGAGAGCTCTGTGCTGGAATGTGATACCAGGTCGATCCCATGTCCCTCTGTCATAACACTCACAGCTCTTTCAACCTTTCCTCAAATAATCTCTGCCCACCAGTCTTTATCCCTACATCCATCATCTGTCCTCCTCCTTCTGGTCTCTTCTATTCATCTCATGAGGTTTTACCAACAGTTCACTGTGCTTTTGTCCAGTATCCTCATTATAATTGTCAGTGACCAAAGGAACTACATAGATAAAACCTCACGGACTCTCTCCACCATTGTCCTGCGTTCATTCCCTTGATGTCATTATGACATAACCCACCTCAACTCTTGACCTTCTAGTCATGCATTAATACCTGTGGGCTCCATGAGTAGAGCTGACTCTGCCCCCTGCAATATTCCATCTCTCTCATCTATCTACACTTCATAGTCACTGTTCAACCACCCAGCTCAAGAGTACTCCAGTACAGGGTGTTGAGGCAAGTATTCTTGGATATAAGTTTAGTACAATTAATCTAATAATCATGGAAATTAGAAGTTTACAGAAGTAACAAGTGTGGAAACCTGGAGCTTATTTAAGGTAAGATTCTGTAAGTTTACTCTCAGCTATGCACTACAGCCATGTGATCATACCAGAATCAAGTTAAAGGGACAACTCAGGAACCACAGCTTAAGAAAATGTTCTTATGTCTGCCCAAACCTGTCCTTCCACACCAATTAGTTTTCTATGTACTTGACCTTACAGATTGCATACTGTGCAGGTGGGACCTTGCGGCATGTGGCCTCAGGCAGAGGCTTCTCCCATGTAGGGCCATGCATGTGAAAGTCATTCATGTTCAGACTCCTGCTTCTATTGTCCAACTAGTATTTCAGTATCTAGCCATTCCCTTTAAGAAGAAAGCTTAGTTGTGTCCATGATGTAGGGCTTACAACGACAGTGCCTATGAGCATCTGTGTGCAAGTTTTGAGTGCACAGGTGCTCTAACTTCACTTAGTTCTGTGGCTCAGTTGGTGTCACCAGTCATGATGTCAAGTGTGTGATGTACCTCACAAAAGAATGGCCCATATTTTGTACAAGGTGCCATTTTGCATTCCCACCAGCAGCGCCTTGCTCTGTTCCAGTGCCCTTTTTATCCTGGAGAAGTTGTGAAATGCCTTTCCCTATACCTCTGAATCTTCTCTGTGGCTGGAACAGGGAAACTTAGTCCGACCTGAAGGATGGACCTCGATCCTTCCTGAGCTCCTGAACCTGTGCATGCTGGGACACACACTCCAAATATCCTCTGAAGGGCCCATGGCAGGCTGCCCCAAATGTACACCAGGAGCAGATTCATTATTTTGCACTGACTGTAATTAGGAATCCCCTGCTGCAAGGCTCCTCAGACCCTCCTCTGTGTCTCTTAAGGCAGGAGTAATTCTGTCACATGAAGAATAATTCCTTTCCTGTACTAACAAGTAAAAACACACCCTTCTCACTAGAGATAGAGACTTTCTATCTGAGAAAGTTGGAGAAACAGACCTTGCTAATCTTTTACTATTCTCCTACCTCAGGACAAATTATGCATAGAATTCCTCGTTAAGTAAAGCTTCCAAATACCTGTTTTCATCTTCCTGTAAATTCCTCACAAATGTGTCATCTCTTTGTCCAAAATGTGAAAAACCAAACCAAAACAAAACCAAAAACAACTGCCTGTCCATTCATCTTTCTGGGTCTCAATTTCACTACATGTCTTCTGTGCACATGTAAAAAAAATGTACTTTTCTTTCACCTGTTAATCCGTCTCATGTCACGTTACTTCTTTGTCCACCAGAACCTGTGACTGAGGGAAATTCTTCCTCCCCTTCCCCTCACTAGACTCTGTGTTCAGCCACAGTTTGTTTTTCAACGCAGACGTCAGCACTAGACGTGAAACCCAAAATCCTGTGTGCTGGTTTGAAGACTCCAGAAATCTGCGTTTCTGGCATGAGGGTTCTTGATTTTCTACAATATCCGCTCTTATATTATCATGAAGACAAGCTTGTATTTCCAGTGCATGTTGTGGGTTCATTGGGTCAGCCACTGTCTGGAACACTAAGGTCCAAATAGACATAAGGGCTCGTTTTCCACCAGAGTTCTCTTCTTGCCTTACTGTAGTGTTCTCATTTGGTATCCAGGCCAACTGGGAGCCCTCCCTCCAGGACATTCCAGCAGGGGGTCACAGGATGTGACCTTACCTGAATGCAGGTAGTGTTGGGAAAGCACAATCCTCTGAGTGTCCTGGAAGGGGGAAGATATGGATTTTAGTGTTCATTCAGTATTTTCTGTAATCATGTATCTGTGAGGCAAATAGCACACATGTGGATATACTGGTATTATTTACAAGATTACCTCTACAATCAAAGCTATTCTAGATAGAACTTGAAGTGAAAATCCTGTTTCAGAATTCATATGTTGTACATATTTCATGAATTATGGGATAAAGTCTTACCCAACGTAAGTTATGAAACAGTTAATCATGGATTCAAAATAAATTAATTTCTTATTAAATTAATGTTGAAGAAGTTGTGATATTTAATTCAGAGAAAAAATAAAAGTCTTCTATGTTACTAATATGTTTTAAATTTTGTACTAGATAACTGTACAAATAATAACAATAGTGGAAAGTTAGTATTATTAAAATTGTGAATGAAAATCCCAAGCAGATTGTGACTTTAGTATGTTTTTTATAAGTTATATAGCACAGTGAATTTATATGTTAAATATAATTATGTGAATTATTTTTGGTTGTAAAATATATTACCAGTTATGCAAGTAATTCCATTAAGACTTCTAGAATCTAAAAACATATGGATTTATACATGTAATAATTCATCAGAGATTATCAGTAAATGAGTCCTACCAACGATATTACGGGAAGATGGATATTACAATTAGACCATGCATCCAGCACATTTTCTGCCAATGCATGTATATTAGAACAGAAAGAAATGTATAAATAGCTTATAAGAAACACAGCTGAGGAGAGCCTGCTGATTATGCCCAGAACAAACTGAGAGATGAGATTTGGGGACTAATGGAGAATACTGAAGGTCCACAGTTGTTCAAGAGCACTCAGTGGTGACACAGGTAAGTGAGAGAGTGTGTGAGGTTCTGCACACCTGGGAATCCTTGTTCAGGTTCATCTGGACCAGTGCACCCAACACAAGGAGACTCCCGGGGGCAGGTACATTAGATTAGTAACTGTTCTTAACAATCCTGAAATGACTGAGATACAGGCACAGGACAGCTGCTAACAGACGGAAGACCCCCTAGTGAGTTTCCCTCTTCTTGGGACCGACCATTCCAAGGATCTTCATGCTGAGGTGAGGACTGGGCCTGACCATGCTCCACCTACAAGTGCACACATTCACCTCAGACACAGAAAGTGGATTCCATGCAGACACCCCTCAGATGTTACAAGAATAGAAGGACCCTGAGTTAAAGGGCCATTGATGTGTGGAGTTCAGTACTGGTTTCATGGAAAATCAAGGCAGCATACCGCCCAGAAGTTATTTATGAGTTCTCTTTGGGAAATCCTGGTTAGTCGATGGGACAAAAGCAGGGTTATGAGAGGAAGTGACAGTATTGTCTCATACAGAAGCTAATTCATTAATTTACTTCTGGATCATCGTTTGAGCCATAGACCCCCATTTCAGCCCCACTTTAGGGCTCTGCCATCATGGTAGACATTCATTACTGAGACTCTCTCCATATGGCACTTGATGAAAATCAGGGAAGTGTTACAGGGCTCCAGGTCCATGGGGCTCAGGGTCCAGGACAGGTTGAGGGAGAAGTCAGAAGAAGGAGAGAGTGAGGTTGGGGTTGGTTTCTGATGGATATTCAAGGGACAGCACAGGGTGTGCAGGGATCTGGGACCTGCCATCTGGATCTCAGGATTCACATGGATTCCCTGTGTGGAAGCCAAGAAACACATCTCAAACATAGTCACCAAGGATGCTTTCATGGACTCTCCCCAACAGAACAGGACCCATCAGGACAGGGATAGGTTTCCCTCTCTGGATTGTCATCCTACCACTTTCTTGGGGAAGTCTGAGAACGCCTCATAGCAGGTGGGCTGCTTTTCCATACAGGAAATGGAGCGGTGCCTACAGAGGGGCAGTTCCTGATTACCTGTGTCTGCCCACATGTATGAGCCAGAGGATACACTGGAGCCAGCAGGACAAGGACAGAGTTGCGCAGTCATCCTGGGGGAAACTCATAAACATGGGGAAAGTGTGTGCTCCCTGAGGGCAGAGAAACGGCACTCAGCATACAGAGAGCCTGTGCTGTGCAGGTTCTTCTGAAGGACAATGGGAATTTGCAGGATGTATTCCTGTGGAGAATGAAAATGGGACATAGAAGAGGTTGATGAAGGAAAGTTCCCCAGAGACTGATGAGATCTCAGTTGTGTGGAGGCAAAGTTATATTCTTGTTGTTGGCTGCACGGAGAACATGAGGTATTAGAGATTGAAGAAAAAAAAATATCCCTGTGGACAGCTGAGAGTCTAGAGAGGAAATCCCTGAACTCAAAAGGAAGACTTACCCCACTGCACCTGCTCCTGGGTCTCATCTATGCTCTGTGGTTCCTGAGAACTCTTTGCTGCCCTGAGTGACCCTGCAGCTCATTGCATTCTGTGTCAATGGGGAGGTTTCTGTCCTGGCTCACACTGAAGGTCCCACACTGTGTCCTTCACACAGTAATACACAGCTGTGTCCTCGGCTCTCAGGCTGTTCATCTGCAGATACAGCGTGCTCTTTCCATTGTCTCTGGAGATGGTGAATCGGCCCTTCAGAGTCTGCATAGTATGTGCTACTCCCACCAATGTTAATACCTGCGACCCACTGCAGCCCCTTCCCTGGAGCTGGCGGACCCAGTGCATGTAGTAGTTGCTGAAGGTGAATCCAGAGGCTGCACAGGAGAGTCTCAGGTACCCTCCAGGCTTCACCAGGTCTCCCCCAGACTCCACCTGCTGCACCTCACACTGGACACCTGCAGACACAAGACATCACAGTCAGGAAACTGTCACACATCCATGGTTTCTTTCACTAATATCCACTCACGTCCTCAACGTCTCTTGTTCACCATGAATTACCTTTAAAAGAGCAACAAGGAAAACCCAGCCAAGCACAAACTCCATTGTGAGTTCTCTGTGTTCTGTCCTGAATACTGACTGGAACACCTGGGTATTCCGGGCCTGGGGCTCTGCTCCCAGTTGCAGGGTCTTGGCTATGCTGGTTAAATCAGCAGAGGGAAGGCCCTATTTGCATTTCTTATGGTTATATATTCAGCTTGGGGATCTATTCTGACAGAGATCCAGTGAACCAAGCAGTTGGGATTTACTTTAGTGTTAATGACCAATTTTGAAAAAAAATTTTTGGTTATATAAACTTCCAGTGGATATACTTGGGTTTGTAAGGTGTCCATGAACATATATGGGGTGAGATTGACCCCAGAAACTAGGTCAGTCCTTCCTCCACAGGAACTACTGCCCCCCCACACTGAATCATCTGCAGGACAGAGTGTCAGGCTATGAGGCATGTGGAACCCATCCTGTAATGGGGATGGATTGATTTTGCTTATTTTATACTTTACCATAAATACAGAGAAAATCAGCATCGTGTAGGTGTATTTTCATGTCTTTAACATTCACTTTCTCTGCGTTCCTCCAGAATCACCTTTGTTATTACCTATAATAAGTTCAATGTGTATATTTGACACAAATCAATGGACCATAGTCGGAGTGTGATATGATAAACACAGGTGTCACAGTCAACATTATTGACAGTGCACCATTTCTCCCTAAAATTTCCAGCATTTCCCCCTGGAATTCCTTCTTCTCTTTCCCTTGTTTACCATATCTCCACATAACTATTGTTTTTTCTCAGGTCACTTTATACTAGCTTTAATTCTCTAGAATTCATAAATGGGTCATTGTACTCTATGTACTATTTTGTGGGGCTTCTTTGCCCCAGAATCGATCCTTGTGGATACAGTCATGTTGCTGTCTGTATCAGGAATCACTGGATTTAATGACTGACAGCTCTGAAGGCAGCAGTTGGAAGCACCAGCTGGAGGAAGATCTGAAAGAGCAGAAAGAAGCCACTTGCTTCAAGCCTCATCCACACACCTTCTAGACCCAGGAGTTCTTTGTTCCAAAAAGAGAAGAACTCCCGTGTTGTTTAGGAACTGTTGCTGCTGACTGTGGAGAAGAGAACCAAAGGCAGCAAGAGATGGATCAGAGAACGTTGAGTTAGTAGCTCATAAGGACCTGTCAGTGGAAGATGCGAGGCATCAGGAGGAAGAACAGCATGGGAGGAGCTGTCCTGCTGCAGAAGAAACCTGTGCACAAACAAATCCAACACTCGGGCCCCAGGATGTGGATGTCATGTCAAGTGGCCAGCCTCTGACTATGCCCATAACTCTCACATGCTCCAATCAGTTCCACTGCTAACCTCAGCTGTGAGCTACAGTCACCACCTGGGAACAGCAGCTACTTTTTGCCTCAAACCAGGAGCCTTCATTCCTTGTCTGCAGTGCCCGGAGACTGGCCATTACTTATGAACTCTACTCTTTACATGTACCTGCTCTTGTGTATGGGGACAGAACAGCACCTATATTCTGCCCAGGCCAGTTCTAGGAACCATATAAGGTAGTCAACCTATCGGACATTCTTTCCACTAGTTCATGCAGTGAACATTATGAAGAGGTCATTGTAGTCTCAATGATGATGACAAAAAACAAACAAACAAACAAACAAAAAACAGACACGATTTCCAGACCCCAACCATTCTGAAACCACAAATGAATACAAAATGCAGATCCTTTATTCCTTTTTTAAATATTTTATTTATTTATTTGACAGAGAGAGGTCACAGTAGGCAGAGAGGCAGGCAGAGAGAGAGGGAGAAACAGGCTCCCCACTGAGCAGAGAGCCCAATGCAGGGCTTGACCCCAGGACCCTGAGATCATGACCTGAGCCGAAGGCAGAGGCTTAAACCACTGAGGCACCCAGGCATCCCAAGATCCTTTATTCTTTACCCAGAATATAGTGTACAGTTCAATAACTGTGTAATTCATTAACTAATATTTATTTGGTTCTAACTGCACAAACTGTAGCCCTGCCTGGTCTCTGTGAATACAGCAATGAACATAAATAGAACTTGCCTTCATGGGGCTTACCTTTGAGGAGGGAAGACAGACCATAAGTCAGTAACAATCCTCTCTTTCCCCACATGGTAAAGGATTCTCTGTCTGACTCTGGTGTGGAGAGTAGTTAGGAGTGGGATAGGGACATGGGAGCTTGGAATCTGGAAGGTGAGGAGATTCTTGCTGGTGTCCAAGTGAAAACTGATAGGAGCACAGTCCAGGGTGGCAGCGGTAAAGGGGTGAGAAATGGTTGGATTCTCAGTGTGTCTTGAACTTGTCACTGGCAATAATTGCTGACTAATTGGCCATGGAATGAGAGAAAGTGGCAGTTTCTTTCTTTTTTAAGTAAGAACTACCAAAACACAATGTGTTTTAAACAATTAATATAATATAGAACTTAAAAAAGTATCACTGGTTTTAATGATTTGAACCTGTCCAAAGAATGGATATAGCAGGATTTTATTATTTTAAGAACTTGTTTTGGGGTCGAATTGTTTCCAGTGTCTGATACTAAAACAAAGTTGCTTTACCCCTAGATATGTAGCTGAGGAGCTCAGAAAATGTACTATTTATATGCTTTCCACAACAATCATGGAACTGAAGAAGATACAGAGGAATAATTGTGCATCATATGCTAGTTTCTCTGACCTGTTAAGTTTCTAATTACATAGGTGTTTTTGAAAGCTCAATTTCATCCTGGGAATATAAATAAAACATAATTAAAATTAGAAAGTTTCTGTGAAGAGGCTATAAGGATATGTGTAATATGTTTATGTCATAAGTTTAAGGCATTTTTTGAAAAGGTTGATGCCCATAACAATACTAGGGGCTAACCATGGAGCAGAAATCCAGGGTATCATTTATAGCAATGGATTAATGAACCAGCATATAATTCAAATCTCTGTCCATTAAGGGAGTTGGTGAGTGTAATTTTATGTGTCAATGATATCAGCCTGTGGACAGAATCTTATTTCTGATGTGGGATCTGTGTCTCTGTGGCAATGAGACGATTCTGGTCAGGAAGACAGGAGAAGTTCTGTTTGGACATTCCTTCTTCTCCCAAAGTTACCTTCAGAAGAATCTCTCCCTTATCCCAGTCCTTGGGTCTGCCTGTCACCTTTGGGAATGCTGTCATTATATACAACCATGATGGGGGTTATGTGGCATTTGGTAGTGCCATAAAACTGATTTTACATCAACGTACTGGAGGCAATCTGCCTGTAACTTCCATTAGATCATCTGAAGTCTTTCACCTCTTTGGTGTAACCAGGAGATATCAAAGTCTGTTATTTAAATGTTCTGTTGTATCATGGTGCAATGAAGAGACAAATTAGTTACAACTTTGATTCAGTACTTGGAAGGAAACTCAGAAAGAGCGTCAGAATATTTCCTTCCCATGTAAAATCATCATCAACAAAGTTCTGGGAACCCTGGAAGGTGGTAAATTGTGAGAAACCAGTCTTCAGGGACCCATAGAACACAGGTAGTTGGACTTAATGGCATGTCCACTCTCCATGGCATGTGCATATGTTTTCTTTCTTGTATGTGCACTTTCCCACGTTGTGAAGTCATTCCTGAAGCAAAGCCTCAATTCCTTCCTGCAGATGAAAGTCTTCTCTTTATATTTATTTAATTATCTTCAGCATAACAGTGTTCATTGTTTTTTGCACCACACCCAGTGCTCCATGCAATACATGCCCTCTCTATTACCCTCCACCTAGTTCCCAAACCTCCCACCCACACCCCTTCAAAACCCTCGGGTTGTTTTTCAGAGTCCATAGCCTCTCATGGCTCATCTCCCTTCCAATTTCCCTCAACTCCCTTCTCCTCTCCATCACCCCATGTCCTCCATGTTCTTTGTTATGCTCCACAAATAAGTGAAAACATATGATATTTGACTCTCTCTGCTTGACTTACTTCACTCAGCATAATCTCTTCCAGTCCCGTCCATGTTGCTACAAAAGTTAGGTATTCATCCTTTATGATGGAGGCATAATACTCCATCATGTGTATGTGCCACATCATCCTTATCCATTCGTCCGTTGAAGGGCATCTTGGTTCTTTCCACAGTTTGGCGAACGTGGCCATTGCTGCAATAAACATTGGGGTACAGATGGCTCTTCTTTTCACTACATCTGTATCTTTGGGGTAAATACCCAGCAGTGCAATTGCAGGGTCATAGGGAAGCTCTATTTTTAATTTCTTTTTTAAATTAATTAATTTATATTCAGCATAACAGTACTCATTTTTTTGCACCACACCCAGTGCTCCATGCAAAACTTGCCCTCTCTATTACCCTCCACCTGATTTCTTGAGGAATTTCCACACTGTTCTCCAAAGTGGCTGCACCAACTTGCATTCCCACCAACAGTGTAAGAGGGTTCCCCTTTCTCCCCATCCTCTCCAACACACGTTGTTTCCTGTCTTGCTAATTTTGGCCATTCTAACTGGGGTAAGGTGATATTTCAGTGTGGATTTAATTTGAATCTCCCTGATGGCTAGTGATGATGAGCATTTTTTCATGTGTCTGATAGACATTTGTGTCTTCATTGCATAAGTGTGTGTTCATATCTTCTGCCCATTTTTTGATATGATTATCAGTTTTCTGTGTTTTGAGTTTCTTTTCTTCATAGATCCTGGATATCAACCTTTTGTCTGTGCTGTCATTTGCAAATATCTTCTCCCATTCCATGGGTTGCCTCTTTGTTTTGTTGACTGTTTCCTCTGCTGTGCAGAAGCTTTTGATCTTGATGAGGTCCCAAAAGTTCATTTTTGCTTTTGTTTCCTTGGCCTTTGGAGACATATCTTGAAAGAAGTTGCTGTGGCTGATATCGAAGAGGTTACTGCCTATGTTCTCCTCTAGGATTCTGATAGATTCCTGTCTCACGTTGAGGTCTTTTATCCATTTCGAGTTTATCTTTGTGTATAGTGTAAGAGAATGGTCGAGTTTCATTCTTCTACATATCGCTGTCCAGTTTTCCCAGCACCATTTATTGAAGAGACTTTTTTCAATTGTATAATTTTTCCTGTTTTGTTGAGCATTATTTGAGCATAGATTTGAGGGTCCATATCTTGGCCCTCCACTCTGTTTCACTGGTCTATGTGTCTGTTTTTATGCCATTACCACGCTGTGTTGGTGATCACAGCTGTGTAGTAAAGCTTGAAATCAGGTAATGTGATGCTGCCAGTTTTGTTTTTGTTTTTCAACATTTCCTTAGCAATTCGGGGTCTCTTCTGATTCCATACAAATTTTAGGATTATTTGCTCCAGCTCTTTGAAAAATATCGGTGGAATTTTGATCGGAATGGCATTAAAAGTATAGATTTCTCTAGGCAGTATAGACATTTTAACAATGTTTATTCTTCCGATCCAAGAGCATGGAATGGTCTTCCATCTTTTTGTTTCTTCTTCAATTTCTTTCATGAGTGTTCTGTAGTTCCTCGAGTACAGATCCTTTACCTCTTTGGTTAGGTTTATTCTCAGGTATCTTATGGTTCTTGGTGCTATAGTAAATGAAATTGATTCTCTAATTTGCCTTTCTGTATTTTCATTGTTAGTGTATAAGAAAGCCACCAATTTGTGTACATTGACTTTGTATCCTGCCACATTACTGAATTGCTGTATGAGTTCTAGTTGTTTGGCGGTGGAGTCTTTGGGGTTTTTCATATAAAGAATCAGTCAGGGCGCCTGGGTGGCTCAATGGTTTAAAGCCTCTGCCTTCAGCTCAGGTCGTGATTTCAGAGCCCTGGGATCGAACCCCACATCATTCTCTCTGCTCAGCAGGGAGCCTGCTTCCCCCTCTCTCTCTGCCTCTCTCTCTGCCTGCTTGTGATCTCTCTCTGTCAAATAAATAAATAAAAAATCTTAAAAAAAAAAGAATCATGTCATCTGCAAAGAGAAAGAATTTGACTTCTTCATTGTCAATTTGGATACATTTTACTTCTCTTTGTTGTCTGATTGCTGTTGCTAGGACTTCTAATACTATGTTGAACAGGAGTGGTGAGAGTGCTCATCCTTGTCCTGTTCCTGATCTCAACGGGGAAGGCTGTGAGATTTTCCCCTGAGGATGATATTTGCTGTGGGTCTTTCATAGAAATATTTTATGAAGTTCAGGAATGTTCCCTCTATCCCTATACTTTGAAGTGTTTTAATCAGGAATGGATGCTGGATTTTGTCAAATGCGCTTTCTGCATCAATTGAGAGTACCATGTGGTTCTTCTCTCTTCTCTTATTGATTTGTTGTATCACATTAATGGATTTGTGAATGTTGCACCATCATTGCAACAGATGACAGAACATAAAAACCTTCAGAGAACAAAGCCGAGAAAAAAAAAAAAAAAAGGTTTCCTCAGATCCCACCCCCTTGAGGGGGGCAGGAGGACCTCACTCACTCACTCACTCAGACATCATTGTCTGAAAACCCACTTGGCAGGCCCCTCCCCCAGAAAACCAACCAGGAAGGAAGAAAAAAAAAAAAGAAGACGACAAAAGAACAACCACCACTACTTCATAAATACAACTTTTTTTTTTTTTTTAACTCATCACTATTCTGGTTCTTTTTTTTATACATATAGATAATTTTTAACATAATTATCATCACAGTCAGATGTCCAGTACATGAAATTCCTTAATAACCTTCTAACCTGAACTTTTTGATACATACATCCGTGTTTTTCTTTTGCTTTTCTATTTTTTAAATTTTTTAAATTTTTAATTTAGTGTGGTCTAGTTTATTCCTTTTTAATTTTTATTTTCTAATATACATATAGAGTTAAACTTCAAGGTAATCCCCTTTTCCCAATCAATGCTACCCATATAGGCAAACCAATTTTTAATCCCCCTTTCTCTTAGGGAAGTTGAGTACCTTAACAAAAACATCAAGATACAGCCAGGAAGAGGGGCCTGGGTGGCTCAGTGTGCTAAGCCACTGCCTTTGGCTTGGTCATGATCTCAGGGTCCTGGGATCGAGTCCCGCATCGGGCTCTCTGCTCAGCGGGGAGCTTGCTTCCCCCCCCCCTCTCTCTGCCTGCCTCCCTATCTACTTGTGATCTCTCTCTGTCAAATAAATAAATAAAATCTTTTTAAAAAAAGATACAGCCAGGAAGAATCAAAATAACCTTCCTCGCCCACACTGACAATTTACAACCACTCTCTCATCTTTTCTTTCCACCAGTGTTTCTGTGTATTTGTGTTTGTCCTGATAATATATAAATATTATACTTGGGGTTCTTTCTGATGAGGTTCTTCCCCCCCCTTTTTTTTGCTTTTATATATATATTTTTTCTCTTGTCATATACTTTTATCAGTCTTGTTTGTCTGTTCTTCTTTGTATCCTTCATAAATCTTACCTTGGGACCCATTTGGGCTGAGCCTTCTCTTTTATCTTCCTTTTTTTCCCTCTCTCTTTCTCTCTCTCTCTCTTTTTCTTTTTTATTTTCTTTACTTTTTTTTTTTCTTTCTTCTCTATTTCTTTTTCTTTTCTTTTTCCTCTCATTTGGTTGGGGAATCCTGATTGCAGAGAAGCGTTCCAGGGTGCACCTTGACTGCACCATAATAGAAAGCCTTCTTTATTTGTCTTTCTATCCTGGGTGATATCAGCTTTATATCCAAAGGCCGAGGTTCACACCTGTTAGCTGTCATGATGGGATAATGGTGCATGGAGTGGTTCAGAGTCAGATACCACATGATCATCATATTCACAGTCTTCTGGAAAGCTTGAGAAAAAAGCATTTTTAAAGTAAATTTACACAATGTCTCAGAGATGCATGGACTCTGTTGTAAAAAGATATTCCCACTGGCACTGATGATTAGTGGTCAATAGGCTCAAGAGCACATGCTTGATCTCCATGTGACCTGGGTCCTTGTGAGGCCACACATTTAGGAACATTTCCTCCAATTCTAGTCTTGGCCATATTGCATTCTGCTGTGGGGACATTTAACAAGGTTTCATGCATCACATCCCTACTAAACTAACAAAATCAGCCTGCCTGTCCACTGTGAGTTTTTGATGGATTCTTTTACTTTCTTTTAAAAACTGTTTTATTACTTTCAGTGTTCCAAGTCAGATCCTTTGACTTGCTAGATGAATACAAGACTTTTGTTCTGTCTCTACATCCACCAGTTTCCATCCCTGAATGGATCTTGTGCATCAAGAAGACTGAAAACTGGCCGTGCCATCCAAAATGCACCTGTGTTCACTGCATTGGAGACATGGAACGGTGCTAGTAATGTTCCTGCAATTCTTGTCCTTGGGGAGCACCCCTCACAACTTGCTCATAGCTCCGGGCTCACTGCCAGGAGACGCATTCTCTCTAAGTCTCCTAGTGAGTGGTGTTATGTAGGTGGACAACATATGTCCACCCTTTCTGCAAAATAATATAATAATTGCATAATGTTCAATGGGATTGCACATTGAAAGAGCAATTTAACCATAAGACAACTGGATCAGAGCAGCGAGAGAGAAATAAATTAGGATATTCTGAAATAAAACACTGGATTTCAAGTTTGGGCTTTAGCATATATAGAAGAAGGAATTTATCACACCCTCGTTGCTACAAGAAAATGTGGGATGGAGTAGTTAGGATGGCAGAGGATATGGGGTCCCTAGGCTTGGATTTCTGAAACACAGCTAGGTAGTCATAAAGTCATTCTGAGAAGCCACGAAGTCAATCAGAGGTCTGAGAGAACAAAACCTGCAAGTCTTCAAATAGAAAATCGATCTTCTTTTGGAATGTAGGAGGTACAGAGTTTTGTCTTGGGACATATACAGCTGTGGGGGTGACATCAGGGATGGAGCCCTCTTCTGGAAGCTACCACGATGTATTGTAGCTGCAGAGCACAAAATCTGAACTTTTAGAAGTGTGCTACTGTGGGGATGTGGCCGGTATAAAGGTGCTGAAGTGGCAAAGTGGGACAAAATTCCAGGGTCTGAGGTCTGCTGAGTCACAAGAAGGATGTGTGGCACCATCGTGATGCACAGATGCTAGGCAAAGAGCCTGGAACCCGGTTGAACAGTGAGTCTCAGGGAAGGCTTTCTGTTCTGATTTGCCATAAACAGTGAACCACAATCTGGCTATGTGACCTCTTTCCTGAGACCTGTGGGCAAATGGGAAAAGGTATGAGACTTTCCCCTGGAGGAAAAGCATGGGTCCATATCATAGGAGTCCCTAGAAGTTTTGAAACTCAATCATGTGCTTAAGATACAGCAGCTGAGACACAGGTAGGGTGAACATGGGTTTCAGATGGAAAGGTTGGAGAGAAAGGGGTTGATTGCCCTTCTGTGAGGGCTCACTGAAGCATAGGATGTATGTGAAAGTTCAACCTCTGCCGAGAGAGCACATGCCACATACAACCTACCCATCAGTGCCATCAGGAAGCAAAACAGTGCCAGCTAGTGGAGGGCAGACCTGCTTACACCAAGCCCTGTCCCCTGCTTCCAAGATGTGCCTTTCCATGAGGATAAAACCCTGGAGAATAATCATAGCAGCTACCCCCCCCCCCAGAAGATCCACAGAACAATTCCATCTCACCAAGTGTAATGATCATAAAATGTGGCAAACATTCATTTCCTGGGGAAGTATGCTTAGCTGTCTTTCTTTTGATTCTTAAGTGTTTTATTTTTATTTTTGATTTATTTTCTTTTTTTTTCATTTTTTTGTTTGTTTATTTTCAGCATAACAGCATTCATTGTTTTTCCACCACACCCAGTGCTCTATGCAATACATGCCCTTTATATTACCCACCACCTGCTTCCCCAACTTCCCACCCCCTGCCCCTTCCAAACCCTCAGGTTGTGTGCTTGTCTATCTTTCTTTTGATTCTTAAGTTTTTTTATATTATTTTTGATTTATTTTCTGATTCATCTTTCTTTACTTTTTATATACTTGCTCCTTACCTTTTTTAAGTTGAATTTTTATAAATACACATAATTACTTTTTCTATTTTTACTTCTTTCATTTATATAGATCCTAGCAAACAAGATCCAACAGCACATTAAAATGATTATCAACCATGACCAGGTGGGATTCATCCCTGGGTTACAAGGATGGTTCACCAGTTGCAAATCAATCAGTGTCATAGAACAAATCAATAAGAAAAGAGAGAATAACCACATGGTCCTCTCAATTGATGCAGTAAAAGCATTGGACAAAATACAGCATCCGTTTCTAAATAAAACACTTCAAAGTATAGGGATAGAGGGAACATTCCTGAACAACATAAAATATTTCTATGAAACCCCACAGCAAATATCATCCTCAGTGGGAAAAAGCTCACAGATTTCCCCATTGAGATCAAGAACATGCCAAGGATGCCCACTCTCACCACTCTTATTCAACATAATATTGGAAAGACTTGCAAAAACAATCAAAAATCAAAGAGAAATAAAAAGTATCCAAATTGGCAATGAAGAAGTCAGACTCTCTCTCTTCGCTGATGCCAGGATTCTTTATGTGGAAAACCCCAAAGACTCCACCCCCAAACTACTAGAACTCATAGAGCAATTCAATAACGTGGCAGTATACAAAGTCAATGTACAGAAATCAGTGGCTTTCTTAACACTAGCAATAAAAATACAGAAAGGGAAATTAGAGAAACGACTACATTAACTACAGCACCAAGAACTGTAAGATACCTGGGAATAAACCTAACCAAAGAGGCAAAAGATCTGTACTCAAGGAATGACAGAGCACTCATGAAAGAAATTGAAGAAGACACAAAAAGTTGGAATACCACTCCATGCTCTTGGATCAGAAGAAAAACATTGTTAAAATGTCTATACTGCCTAGAGCAATCTATGCTTTTTTTTTATTCGTTTATTTGTTTATTTACAGCATAACAGTGTTCATTGTTTTGGCATCACACCCAGTGCTCCATGCAGTAAGTGCCCTCCCTATTACCCACCACCTGGTTCCTCAACCTCCCACCCCCCACCCCCGCCTCTTCAAAACCCTCTGGTTGTTTTTCAGAGTCCATAGTCTCTCATGGTTTTAATGCCATTCCGATCAAAATGCCACCAAAGAGCTGGAGCAAATAATCCGAAAATTAGTATGAAATTAGAAGAGACCTTCAATTGCTAAGGAATTGTTGAAAAACAAAAATAAATCTGGCGGCATCACGTTACTTGACTTAAGCTTTACTACAAATCTCAAATCTGTGATCACCAAGACATCATGGTACTGGCATAAAAACAGACACATAGACCAGGGACACAGTAGAGAGCCCAGATATGGACCCTCAACTCTGTGGTCAAATAATCAACAAAGCAGCAAATAATACACAGCGTAAAAAAGACAGGCTCTTCAGTAAAAGTGCTGGGAAAATTGGAGAGGTATATGTAGAAGAATGAAACTCAACCATTCTCTTACACCATATACAAAGATAAACTCAAAATGGATAAAAAGACCTCAATGTGAGACAGGAATCCATCAAAATCCTAGAGGAGAACATAGGCAGTAACCTCTTTTTTTTTTTTCCATTTTATTTATTTTTTCAGCATAACAGTATTCATTCTTTTTGCACAACACCCAGTGCTCCATGCAAAACGTGCCCTTCCCATTACCCACCACCTGTTCCCCCAACCTCCCACCCCTGACCCTTCAAAACCCTCAGGTTGTTTTTCAGAGTCCATAGTCTCTTATGGTTCGCCTTCCCTCCCCAATGTCCATAGCCCGCTCCCCCTCTCCCAATCCCACCTCCCCCCAGCAACCCCAGTTTGTTTTGTGAGATTAAGAACCTCTTTGATATCAGCCACAGCATCTTCTTTCTTTTTTTTCTTTTTTTTGTTTGTTTATTTGTTTATTTACAGCATAACAGTGTTCATTGTTTTGGCATCACACCCAGTGCTTCTTTCAATATATGTCTCCAAAGACAAAGGAAACTAAAAGTGAAAATGAACTTTTGGGGCTTCATCAAGATCAAAAGCTTCTGCACAGCAAAGGAAACAGTCAACAAAACAAAGAGGCAACCTACGGAATGGGAGAAGATATTTGCAAAATACAGTACAGACAAAAGGTTAATGTCCAGGATCTATAGAGAACTTCTCAAACTCAACACACACAAAACAGATAATCATATCAAAAAAGGGCAGAAGATATGAACATACACTTCTCCAATGAAGACATACAAATGTCTCTCTGACACATGAAAAAATGCTCATCATCACTAGCCATCAGGGAGATTCAAATTAAAGGTGGGGGGGTGGGGTGGGTGGTTGAGGAACCAGGTGGTGGGTCATAGGGAGGGCACGTACTGCATGGAGCACTGGGTGTGATGCCAAAACAATGAACACTGTTATACTGTAAATAAACAAATAAAAAAAGAAAAAAAAAGCACATTGAGATACCACCTTACACCAGTTAGAATGGTCAAAATTAGAAAGACAGGAAACAACGAGTGTTGTAGAGGATGTGGAGGAAGGGGAACCCTCTTACACTGATGGTGGGAATGCAAGTTGGTGCAGCCACTTTGGAGAACAGTGTGGAAATTCCTTAAAAAATTAAAAATACAGCTTCCCTATGACCCTGCAATTGCATTACTGTGTATTTACCCCAAAGATACAGATGTAGTGAAAAGAAGGGCCATCTGTACCCCAATGTTTATTGCAGCAATGGCCTCGGTCGTCAAACTGTGGAAAGAACCAAGATGCCCTTCAACGGACAAATGGATAAAGAAGATGTGGTCCATATACATGATGCAGTATTATGCCTCCATCAGAAAGGATGAATGCGCAATTTTTGTAGCAACATGGATGGGTCTGGAAGAGATTATGCTGAGCAAAATAAGTCAAGCAGAAAGAGTCAAGTATCATAGGATTTCACTTATTTGTGGAGCATAACAAAGAACTTGGAGAACATGGGGATATGGAGAGGAGAAGGGAGTTGAGGGAAATTAGAAGGGGAGGTGAACCATGAGAGACTATTGACTCTGAAAAGCAATCTGAGTGTTGTGACGGGGCGGGGGTTGGGATGTTGGGGTTGCCAGGTGGTGGGTATTAATGAGGGCACATATTGCATGGAGCACTTGGTATGGTACAAAAACAATGAATACTGATACGCTGAAAAGAAATTAAAAAAAGAATCATTCATTATGACAAATCCTCAATTTATATGTCTTAATTTTCCTCTCTTCTTATTTTATTTTTCAGAAAAAAAAATGAAAGGATCAACAGAACCTTCTCCAATGAAGACATTATAAATGGCTATCAGAATCATGAAAAACTGTGCATCATCATTATCCATCAGGGATATTCAAATCAAAACCACATTGAGATACCACCTTACACCAGTAAGAATGGCCATAATTGAATAGACAGTTAACAACGTGTTTTGGAGAGGATGTGGAGTAAGGGGAATCGTCTTACACTGTTGGTGGGAATGCAAGTTGGTGCAGCCACTTTGGAAAACAGTGTGGAGATTCCTTAAGAAATTGAAAATGGATCTTACCTATCACCCTGCAATTGCACTATTGGGTATTTACCCCAAAGATCCAGACATAGTGAAAAGAAGGACCATCTGTACCCTGGTGTTCATAGCAACAATGGACACATTCGCCAAACTGTGAAAAGAGCCAAGATGCCTTTCAACGGACGAATGGATAAAGAAGATATAGGCCATATATACAATGGAGTATTATGTCTCCACCATAAAGGATAAATATCCAACTTATGCATCAACATGGATATGACAGGAGTGGAGTATTCTGACTGAAATAAGTCAAGATAAGAGAGTCAATTATCATATGGTTTCACTTACTAGTGGAGTATAAGGAATAACACGGAGGATTTTGAGAGAAGGAGAGAAGAGAATTGGGGAAAATATGAGGGGGAGGTGAATCCTGAGAAACTGTGGACTGTGAGAAACAAACTTAGGGTTTTGGACTGGATGAGGAGTGGGGAGTTAGGTGAGCCTGGTGGTGGGTATTCTGGAGGGCACATATTGCATGGAGTACTGGGTGTGGTGCATAAACGATAGTTGGAACACTGAAAAAATAAAATAAAATTTGAAAAAAGAAGATATTGAAAAGAAATGAAATGATGGAGAAATTCACCCTAGAAGAATGAATAAGATGTAGATATCATTCCCAATTTTAATCCATACAGATATAAATATGATGTCTGAACTAGAATTTAAAGTGATGATTTTAAGTATACTAGCTGGAGTTGAAAAAGGACAGAAGACACTAAGAATTCCTTACTGCAGTGATTTATGAACTAAAATTGAATCAGGCCCAAATTAGAAACAAACAAACAATCTCTAAAACCAAGACACAATCCCAAGTGGAGGCTATAAAACATAAGGATATAAGGAGAGGAGCAAATTGGTGGTATACAAGATAAAATTATAGAAAATAATGGCTGAGAAGATGATGGAAACCAAGGTAATGGACCGCAAAGGTAGACTTAGGGAACTCAGGGTCTTATTAAAACACAATAATATTTGTATCGTAAGAGTCTCTGATGATGAACAGAGAAAAAGAGGGGGATTAGGTATATTCCATATGATAATAGCTGAAAAGTTCTGTAATATGAAGGACATAGACATCAAAATCCAGAAAGTACAGGGAACTCTTGTTTAATTAAAAAAAAAAGATGACGATCTCTAAAGCATATCATAGTCAAACTCATAAAATACAACACAGAGAAGGAAAGAATCCTGAAAGGAACTAGGGAACAAAAGAGCTTAACCTTTAGGGCTTTCAGTACAACACAACTCTGTAATGTGATGATCAGAATCAAATCCCACAGAGTCATCACATCCACATCTTCTGTAAAGTTTGAAAAATCATCACACTTAAATGAAAGTTCCAGAAATTCTAGGAAACCCCGACTCCCTTGTACCAAGGTTCTCCTTGTGTGTGTCCACTGCATCATTTCACAGATCCCTGGGATAGTCAACTGGTTAGTCCTGTCTGTGGGAGGGAGCATGTGAGAAACCCACCCTGAACCTCATTGAAGGAAATTATCAGGTACTTTTTCACAACAAAAGCAACAGAGAAACTCCAGAGCATCAGTGCTTGGGTTCATGGGTCACTAATGTCTTCCTCTGTTCCAGCTGCTGTAACAAGGTATACGGACTGAGTGACTTTAAACAACACACAATAATTTCTCACAGTTCGGTAGTCTGGGAAGTCCCAGGTCAAGGTGTAGACAGATTTGGTGTCTGGAGAGCCTACACATCTTAGAGTGTCCTTTACCTGTCACTTCACATGGAGAAAGGAGGCAAGGATCTTTCCCAGTCCTTGTGTGTAAAAGCACTAATACCATCATGAGATTTCCCTCTCCTGACCTAAGTGCTTCCCTAAGACCCCTCCTCCTCATCCCATCACATTGTCATTAGGATTCCCCTGTGATGGTAGAGGGCACACACATAGAGCTGATAGCAACAACTAAAGGATCAATTAGTTATACCCTGCAGGTGGAAGGCCCCTCCAATCCAGCATCTCAACCTGAGGATTCTCATGGATCCAGTAGAAACTTCTGGTCTCTGTGTGCACACAGGGGACACAAGACCATTGGAACCATCTGGTGACCTTGGGGAGTATACAGACTCCACCTCAGATACTGGCTAGAACTCGGTCCATTATATCATGATTCTCATATTGTGCTTTTACATGGATAATTCTTCCCATTTTCCAAGGATTCATTTTCTTTTTTTTTTTATTCTATTTTTATTTGTTTATTTACAGGATAACAGTGTTCATTGTTTTGGCATCACACCCAGTGCTCCATGCAGCACGTGCACTCCCTATTATCCACCACCTGGTTCCTCAACCTCCCACCCCCCCACCCCCCCCCGCCGCCCCTTCATAACCCTCTGGTTGTTTTTCAGAGTCCATAGTCTCTCATGGTTCATCTCCCTTCCAGTTTCCCTCAACTCCCTCTCCTCTCCATCTCCCCATGTCCTCCATGTTATTTGTTATGTTCCACAAATAAGTGAGACCATATGATACTTGACTCTCTCTGCTTGACTTATTTCGCTCAGCATAATCTCTTCCAGTCCCATCCATGTTGCTACAAAAGTTGGGTATTCGTCCTTTCTGATGGAGACATAATACTCCATTGTGTATATGGACCACATCTTCCTTATCCATTCCATGCCCATATCCGTTGAAGGGCATCTTGGTTCCTTCCACAGTTTGGCGACCGTAGCCATTGCTGCAATAAACATTGGGGTACAAATGGCCCTTCATTTCACTACATCTGTATCTTTGGGGTAAATAACTAGCAGTGCAATTGCAGGGTCATAGGGAAGCTCTATTTTTAATTTCTTCAGGAATCTCCACACTGTTTTACAAAGTGGCTGCACTAACTTGCATACCCACCAACAGTGTAAGAGGGTTCCCCTTTCTCCACATCCTCTCCAACACACGTTGTTTCCTGTCTTGCTAATTTTGGCCATTCTAACTGGTGTTAGGTGGTATCTCAATGTGGTTTTAATTTGAATCTCCCTGATGGCTAGTGATGATGAGCATTTTTTCATGTGTCTGATAGCCATTCGTATGTCTTCATTGGAGAAGTGTCTGTTCATATCTTCTGCCCATTTTTTGATATGATTATCTGTTTTGTGTGTGTTGAGTTTGAGAAGTTCTTTATAGATCCTGGATATCAACCTTTTGTCTTTACTGTCATTTGCAAATGTCTGATCCCATTCCGTGGGTTGCCTTTTTGTTTTGTTGACTGTTTCCTTTGCTGTGCAGAAACTTTTGATCTTGATGAAGTCCCAAAAGTTCATTTTCGCTTTTGTTTCCTTGGCCTTTGGAGACCTATCTTGAAAGAAGTTGCTGTGGCTGATATCGAAGAAGTTACTGCCTATGTTCTCCTCTAGGATTCTGATAGATTCCTGTCTCACGTTGAGGTCTTTTATCCATTTCGAGTTTATCTTTGTGTACGGTGTAAGAGAATGGTCGAGTTTCATTCTTCTACATATCGCTGTCCAGTTTTCCCAGCACCATTTATTGAAGAGACTCTCTTTTTTCCATTGAATATTTTTTCCTGTTTTGTTGAAGATTATTTCACCATAGAGTTGAGGGTCCATGTCCAGGCTCTCTACTCTGTTCCACTGGTCAGTGTGTCTGTTTTTATGCCAGTACCACGCTGTCTTGTTGATTACAGCTTTATAGTAAAGCTTGAAATCGGGTAACGTGATGCCGTCAGTTTTGTTTTTGTTTTTCAACATTTCCTTAGCAATTCGGGGTCTCTTTTTACTCCATACAAATTTTAGGATTATTTGCTCCAGCTCTTTGAAAAATATCGGTGGAATTTTGATCGGAATGGCATTAAAAGTATAGATTGCTCTAGGAAGTATAGACATTTTAACAATGTTTATTCTTCCAATCCAAGAGCATGGAACGGTCTTCCATCTTTTTGTGTCTTCTTCAATTTCTTTCATGAGTGTTCTGTAGTTCCTCGAGTACAGGTCCTTTACTTCTTTGGTTAGGTTTATTCCCAGGTATCTTATGGTTCTTGGTGCTATAGTAAATGGAATCGATTCTCTAATTTCCCTTTCTGTATTTTCATTGTTAGTGTATAAGAAAGCCACTGATTTCTGTACATTGACTTTGTATCCTGCCACGTTACTGAATTGCTGTATGAGTTCTAGTAGTTTGGGGGTGGAGTCTTTGGGGTTTTCCATGTAAAGAATCATGTCATCTGCGAAGAGAGAGAGTTTGACTTCTTCCTTGCCAATTTGGATATATTTTATTTCTCTTTGTTGTCTGATTGCCATTGCTAGAACTTCTAATACTATGTTGAACAAGAGTGGTGAGAGTGGGCATCCTTGTCGTGTTCCTGATCTCAACGGGAAGACTGCCAGCTTTTTCCCATTGAGGATGACATTTGCTGTGGGTCTTTCATAGATAGATTTTATGAAGTTCAGGAATGTTCCCTCTATCCCTATACTTTGAAGCGTTTCATCAGGAACGGATGCTGGATTTTGTCAAATGCTTTTTCTGCATCAATTGAGAGGACCATGTGGTTCTTCTCTCTTCTCTTATTGATGTGTTCTATCACACTGATTGATTTGCAAATGTTGAACCAACATTGCAACCCAGGGATGAATCCCACCTGGTCATGGTGGATAATCTATTTACTGTGCCGCTGGATCCTGTTTACTAGGATCTTGTTGAGAATCTTTGCATCCATATTCATCAGTGGTATTGGTCTGAAATTCTCCTTTTTGGTAGGGTCTTTGCCTGGTTTGGGGATCAGGGTAATGCTGGCTTCATAAAAAGAGTCTGGAAGTTTTCCTTCTGCTTCAATTTTTTGGAACAGGTTCAGGAGAATTGGCGTTATTTCTTCTTTGAAAGTTTGGTAGAATTCGTCAGGGAATCCGTCAGGTCCTGGGCTCTTGTTTTTTGGGAGGTTTTTGATCACTGCTTCAATCTCATTACTAGATATCGGTCTATTCAGGTTATCAATTTCTTCCTGGTTCAATTTTGCGAGTTTGTAGCTTCCCAGGAATGCATCTATTTCATCTAGGTTGCTTAGCTTATTGGCATATAACTGTTGGTAATAATTTCTGATGATTGTTTCTATTTCCTTGGTGTTAGTTGTGATCTCTCCGTTTTCATTCATAATTTTATTAAATTGGGCTTTCTCTCTTTTCTTTTGGATTAGTGTGGCCAATGGTTTATCGATCTTATTGATTCTTTCAAAAAACCAGCTTCTAGTTTCATTGATATGTTCTACTGTATCTCTCGTTTCTACCTCATTGATCTGTGCTCTAATCTTGATTATTTCCCTTCTTGCATGTGGAGTTGGTTTGATTTGTTGTTGATTCTCCAGTTCTTTAAGGTGTAGAGACAGCTGGTGTATTCTGGATTTTTCAATATTTTTGAGGGAGGCATGGATGGCTATGTATTTCCCCCATAGAACCACCTTTGCTGTATCCCATAGATTTTGGTCAGAGGTGTCTTCATTCTCATTGGTTTCCATGAATTGTTTAAGTACATCTTTGATCTCCTGGTTGATCCAAGCATTATTAAGCAAGGTGGTCTTTAGCTTCCAGGTGTTTGAGTTCCTTCTGAACTTTTCCTTGTGATTGAGCTCCAGTTTCAAAGCATTGTGATCGGAGAATACGCAGGGAATAATGTCAGACTTTTGGTATCGGTTGGAGTCCTGCTTTGTGACACAGTATGTGGTCTTCTGGAGAAGGTTCCATGTGCACTTGAGAAGAATGCGTATTCTGTTGTTTTCGGGTGGAATGTTCTGTATATGTCGATGAGGTCCATCTGGTCCAATGTTTCATTCAATGCTCTTCTTTCTTTATTAATTTTCTGCTTCGATGATCTGTCTATTTCTGAGAGAGGCATATTAAGATCTCCTACTATTATTGTATTCATATCAATATGACTCTTTATCTTGATTAATAGTTTTCTTATGTAATTGGGTGCTCCCATATTGGGGCATAGATATTCACAATTGTTAGATCGTCTTGGCGGATAGTCCCTTTAAGAATTATGTAATGTCCTTCTGTATCTCTGACTACAGTCTTTAGTTTACAATCTAATTTATCTGATATGAGTATCGCTACCCCGGCCTTCTTTTGAGGCCCATTGGCATGAAAGATGCTTCTCCATCCCTTCACTTTCAGTCTGGGTGTCTCCTTAGGTTCAAAATGGGTCTCTTGTAGACAACATACGGATGGGTCCTGTCGTTTTTTCCAATCTGCAACCCTGTGTCGTTTTATGGGCGCATTTAGGACATTCACATTGAGAGTGATTATTGAGAGATAGGTTTCTATTGACATCGTGTTGCCTTTGAAGTCTTTCTGTCTATAGATTGTTTCTATATTTCTGTTCAATGATATTCTTAGGATTTTTTCTCTTTCATAAGACCCCCCTTAATATTTCCCACAGTGTTGGCTTGATGGTTGCATAGTCTTTTAAGCCTTGCCGGTCTTGGAAACTCTTTATCTCTCCATCCATTTTAAATGTCAGTCTTGCTGGATAGAGTATTCTTGGTTGCATGTTCTTCTCATTTAGTGCTCTGAATATATTTTGCCAGCCCTTCCTGGCTTTCCAGGTCTCTGTGGAAAGGTCTGACGTTATTCTAATTGGCTTTCCTCTGTATGTAAGAAGCTTCTTTGTCCTAGCTGCTTTTAAGAGGGTCTCTCTTGAAACATAATTCCCCATTCTAACTATACGTGCCGTGAGGACTTTCGAGAATCTAAAATCTTGGGAGGAAATCTTTCTGCCTCTAGTAAATGAACGTTGTTTCCATTCGTGAGAATGGGAAAATTTTCATAGACAAATTCTTCAACTATATCTTCTAGACTTCTTTCTTTTTCTTCCCCTTCAGTGATTCCAGTAATTCTGACTTTGGAACGTTTCATGGCATCGTTTATTTCCCTGATTCTGTTTTCGTGGCTTCTGAGCTGTTTGTTCCAGGCTTCCTCCTGATCCTTTCTCTCAATAGTTTGTCCTCCAGATCACTAATCTATCTTCTGTCTCAGTTACCCTAGCTTTTAGAGAATTTAAATTGGGTTGGAACTCATTGAGAGCATTTTGAACATCATCCCTGGTGGCTTTCAGTTCTGCCCTAACATTGTGAACATCATCCCTGGTGGCTTTCAGTTCTTCCCTAATCAATTCTGTTTGGTCATCCATGGCTTTCTCCAACCTAGCTATTGCCTGGATAATTGTTAGTCTGAATTCCTTTTCTGACATATTGTCTATGTCGATAGCCATTAGCTCTGTTGCAGAAGGTCCATCCTCTGTATTTTTCTTCTGTTGGGTATTCCTCCTCCTAGTCATTTTGGTAAGAGATGACAAAACAGATGCAGCTGGACTTATCAATTGTGGTGCAGTCAATGTGCACCCTGGAAAGCTTCTGTGCAATCAGGATTCCCCACCCAAATGAGAGAAAAAAGAAAAGAAAAGGAAATAGAGAAGAGGAAAGAAAAAAAGGGGGAAAGAAAAAAGGAAAAAAAAGAGAGAGAGAGAGATAGGAAAAAAAGGGAAGATAAAAGAGAAGGCTCAGCCCAAATGGGCCACAAGTAAGATTTGTGGAGTATACAAACAAAAACAGATAGACAAAAAGAGTGATAAAAGTATAAGACAAGAGAAAAAAATATGTATATATAAGCAAAAAAAAAAAGGGAAGAACCTCATCAGAAAGAACCCCAAGTATAAGATTTATATATTATCAGGACAAACACAAGTTCACAGAAACACTGACAGAAGGAAAAATTGGGAGAATGGTTATAGATTCTCAGTGTGGGTGAGGAAGTTTATTTTGATTCTTCCTGAGGGTATCTTGATGTTTTTGTTAAGGGACTCAACTTTCCTAAGTTACAGGGGGATTAGAAACTGGTTTGCCTATAGGGGTAGCATTGATTGGGGAAAGGGGATTACCTTGAATTTAACTCTATATGTATAGTAGAAAATAAAAATTAAAAAATAAACTAGACTAAACTAAGTTAAAATTAAAAAAGAATTTTAAAAAATAGAAAAACAAAAGAAAAGCATGGGTGTATGTATCAAAAAGTTCAGTTTAGAAGGTTATTAAAGAATTTGATGTACTGGACATCTCAGTGTGGTGGTAAATAGGTTAAAAAATTATCTGTATGTATAAAAAAAAGAACCAGAATATTGGTAAAGAGTTAAAAATAAAAGTTGTATTTATGAAGTAGTGGTGGTTGTTCTCCTGTAGTCTTTTTTTTTTTTCTTCCTTCCTGGTTGGTTTTCTGGGGGAGGGGCCTGCCACGTGGGTTTTCAGTTCCCCGATGTTCCCTCAGTTAGGTCCTCCCTCTCCCCTCAAGGGGGTGAGCTCTTTTTTTTTTCAGGAAACTGTTTTTTTCAGCCTTTTGTTCTCTGGGGGTTTTTATGTTCTTTCATCTTCTTTCTCTCGCCTTGACAGCTTTTGATGGTTTTTGGAGGCTTAGAGGAGAGCAAACAGCACCCCAACCTCCCTCTCAGAGAGAAGCCTCAGACTGTTTTGCAAAAGCTGTTGGCAGAGTCGGTTCTGAGTCACTGTCCCTGGGGATGCAGGAGCTCCTCGTTGTACCCAAAACCAGGGCAGTGGTGGCTGTCTAGGCAGCTCCAAACCGCCAGAGAGGTTCCGAGCCTAGATCGCACACTGAGATTTTCCCGCTGTCCCGGGCTGGGAATGTCTGGTTTTTCCGGCTGCCAGAGCTCTAGACTAGCACCTATGAGCACCTATCCCAAGGGAGGGTGTGGGACGTGCGCGTTTCAGGATTGCTGTCTGGCCAGGCTCCCAGCCCCTCACGGGAGCCAGACCCCACTCGTTCTCGGGTGCGCTGGCATTCAGGTGTACTGGCGGCTCAGGGACGGAGACCTGATTTCTCCGCCGCATTCTCTCTGGCTCCGCGCCATGGGAGGCTGTCCTGGGTGGGGGGACTTATGTCCCTGACCCTAACCGCCCAGGTTCCCACTATTACCCCCCGCGATCCTTTGCTGTTTGTTTTTTGAGTGCTTTCAACCAGACTCCAAGTTAATGCTGGTCCCCAGACGCAGAGCACTCTCGTGTTGGGGTGTTACTTTCCGATCGGTCACCTCTGGTGGCTCCCTCCCGCTTTTGTTTATCTTCCGATATCAGTTGGAGGTTCCCAGTCTGCTTTACCTGCCACTGGCGTCTTCTGCTCCTGTAGAGATCCAAACGTGTATAATTCTGATCTCAGGCTGATTTCATGGGTGGTCAGAGTTCTTTGGTAGGTAATCAGCTCACTTTAGGGTACAGGTTGAAATGGTGCCTCCTCCTACTTCCCCGCCATCTTGACTCCAAGGATTCATTTTCTATTTAGAATGACCATTCTCTTTTTGTACTCACAACTTTAAAACTTGTTTAGTGGATTTAGTCATCATGACATATGTGTTGATTATTGTCTGCTAGTTCCTTGAGCTTTGTTTGTCCCTCTTCTCCTCTCATTCTACACATCGGATCTCTAACGAGAATGCAAATCTTCTCTCTCCTTTGATGCAGGCAGGAGACTGACTCCAAAGACGCCCCTCCCATAAGCAATACCCCGTCAAGACCACAGCACACAACAGACACCCTAAGCCAGTGGCCTTCCCTGGCTCTAATTAAGCACTTATGACTTTCTGAGAGGCCTGCCCTCCTCTCAACAGACTTCTTGTTTAAAGTGATAGCAGTTTTATATTCACGTGTGTGTGTGTGTGTGTGTGTGTGTGTGTGTGTGTGTGTGTGATCTTCAGACTCTGTATCCACACAACATCCTGGTGCAGCTTTCCTCTTCTTTCCCACGTTGTCATTAACATTCATACTGTGACTTCCCTTGCAGACACTGGGTAGAACACAGTCTACTTCTATCATTGTCTTTTTACTGTGATGCTTCTATGGATTATTCCAATTTTCTAAGGATTCATACCATTTTCTACTTAGAATGGCCAGTTTACTCTTTTGTTCTTTCAGTTTCACACATGTTTAGTGGAATTAGTCAACACATTATTCCCTGCTAGGTCCTTTACCTTCATTACTCTCTCTTTTCTTCTTGCCTCACAGGTGAAAATCTAACAAGAACACACCTGTTCATCTTTTGATGCAGATGGGCATCTGACTCCACAATAGTCCCTTCCATTAACAAGACCCAGTCCCCACCACTGACCCACAGCACAAAACCTGAGACAGTGTCCTTCACTGGCTCCTTCTATGTATTTATGTCTTCCTGAGAGACCAGCCCTTATTTCAACAGACATGACTGTGAAGGTGATGATGGTTTTATACACGTGTGTGTGTGTGTGTGTGTGTGTGTGTGTGCATGTGTGCATATGTGTGATCTTCGACTTCACATCCACACCATGTCCTGGTGGGAGTCTGACAATTTCCCATGGTGCTACACACATTGCTGTGAAAATGGTTCAAGACAGTGATCCCACCAGGGATACTTCATCTCTTACTTTCATTTGTTGATACCCTTGTAGCCTCCTGTCCAGCATGCATGTTATGCCACTTCTGGAATCCTTGAACATTGATCTGGATGTTCCTGTGATTTCCAGTGAGTGCATCTGGAACTCTTGAATGTATTCTGGTGATGTGCATAGAGTCATTCATAATTCATTCAAATTTAGGACCAGGAAAAAGCAAGTGCATGTGACACTGACACTTGTTACTATAGTAGTTCTTCAACTTTTCAATTTTTATGTCTGAGAATGAATTTGTAAGCACAGAACCTTGTGTCTAGAGAGGTTTCCTGGGGGAAAGTCTATAAATAGAGAGGAAGCACCAGACCCTGAGAGGAAATCTGTTCATAACTACTATCTTCATCTGTTCCTGGGGTAAAGACAGAATTGGTGAGTGGTGTGCACCCCCTTGGTGGTCCAGATCCCTCCTATGGTGATGTTTTTGTCTGGGCTCACACTGATGTCCCCTCACTGTGTCTCTCACACATTAATACAGAGCCGTGTCCTTGGCGCTCAGGTTGTTCATCTGCAGATACAACATATTCTTGTCATTGTCTGCAGATCGTGTATCCGCCCTTCACAGAGTCTGCCTAGTATGTGTAACTACCACCACTGCTAATATCTGCAACCAAATGCAGCCCCTTCCCTGGAGCCTGGCAGTCCCAGTTCATGGCACAGATACTCAAGGTGAATCCAGAGGCACAGGAGAATCTCAGGGACCCCCCCCCCAGTCTTCACCAGTTCTCCCCCAGATTCCACCAGCTGCACCTCACACTGGACACCTGCAGACACAAGACATCTTCGTCAGGACACTATCACACATCCAGTGTTTCGCTCATTCATGTCCACTCTCACTCTCAAGGTGTCTTTTTCTCTGTAAATTACCTCTTAAAAGAGTAACAAGGATAACCCAGCCAAGCACAAACTCCATAGTGAGTCTTTTCTATTCTGTCCTGATCCATGAATGGGAACACCTGGAAATATGGTGTCTGGTGCTCCTCTCCCAGCTGCAGGGTTCGGGTTGGGCTGATTTAGTCAGCAGAAGGAAGGCTCTAGTTTCATGTCATCTTAGTATACATTCAACTTGGGGTCTATGTGAACAGCGAGAGCAGCGACCAGAGCAGATTGGTGTGATTGAATTTGATTTTGCAGTATTGACATCTTTATTATGCTGTATATGACAGCATAATTTAAAAAAAGATTTTTTTATTATATGATTTTCCAGAGCACATGCTACCTTTTTTTTACACATGAACAGAAATCTTTACATGTAGATTTCATGTGACCCCCATTAAGACATCGGAATGTATACCTAGAATTTTAGATGGTTTTTGAGGGGTCTAAAGCATGTACTGGTTAAGATCAACCCCATGATCTGTACAGGGTAAGAGTGACCCCATGGTCTGTTCTGTGCTCCTCCCACAGGATGTACTGCACCCATGAACCACATGCAGGACAGAGTGTTAGGCTCATGAGGAATGTACCCCTCATGTAATGGCAACAGGATGATTTTGCTTGTTCTAGAATTTACTTGATATACAGAGAGAATCACAGTTCATGCAGGTGCATTTTCTAGTTGCTCATATTTCCTTATTTCTTATTTCTGCATTCTTCCAGAGGCATCTCTGTGCTTATCTGCAATAGCTTTGATGAGTGTACTTGATACTCAGGGTGTGTGTGGTTCTGGACAGAGACCTTCTGACATCACTGCTCAAAGGGAACAATGTATAATGGGTGTACTTATGTGGGTGGAAGTGGAGACATTTGAAGCTATCAAGAGTCTGTGTTGTTGTGGACATAACCAACAACAACTCTGGCTGGACACTAGGACGTTCCCTGGTTAGAGTAGAGACCAATTAGTAAAAGGATTGCAGACAACTAAAACGTGAAATTATCAACAGGTAATGTAGGTGCCTTTGAGTGTTTCCAGTAGTGCACACACCACATGGAGCCTAGGAAGAGTCATGGACCCAGGAAGAGTCATAGATGTAGGTGGGTTTCAAATGGGGACATGAGTTAACAACAGTACATTTAGTGGCAGATGCACACCTCATGGCAATCAGTAAAACACAACTTTGTAAGGTGATTCTCAGACTCCAATCCCACAGGGTGATCACATCTGCAACTTCTGGAAAGGTTAAAAAAAACAGCATCCTTAAAAAGTTCCACAGTCTCCGAAACCCTGTCTCCCTTTTCTAAAGGTTCTCCTTCTATGTGTCCATTCTGTCTTTTTTTAAAAATTTCTTTTATTTTTTTCAATGTTCCAGAATTCACTGTTTATGCACCACACTCTGTACTTCGTGCAATATGTGCCCTCCATGATACACACCACCAAGCTCACCCAATCCCCCGTGCCCTTCCCCTCGAAATCCCTCACTTTGTTTCTCAGACTCCACAGTCTCTCATGGTTCATCTCCCCCTCCAATTTCCTCCAACTCCTTCTCTTCTCCATCTCCCCATGTCTTCCATGTGATTGCATCTGATTTTGTGGTATTGGCAGCATTTGGGAAAATATTTTTTTTTTATTATATGATTTTCCAGAGCACACACTTAACCTCCATATGCTGCCTTTTTTTTAATCACATGCATAAAAATCTTTAGATCTAGATTTCATGTGACCCATTAAGAGATGTGAATGTATGCCCAGAATTTTAGATGGTTTTTGAGGTGTATAAAGCATGTAGGGGGATGAGTGACCCCAGGATCTGATCTGTCCTCCCACAAGACATACTGCACCCATGAACCACCTGTAGGACAGATTGTCAGGCTCATGAGGAATGTGGAACCCCTCCTGTAATGGGGACAGGATGGTTTTGTTTGTTCTAGAGTTTACTGAATTACAGAGGGAATCACAGTTACAGTAAGCCACAAGAACATTCTAGAATCTCCACGTATTAGTCAGAGTTCTCCTGAAGAACACATAGCTCACTGGCATACATCACTGAAAAGTCTGGGAAGTCCCATGATCTACTATCACAAGGGACCCAGGATGGCCAGTGATGAAGGTCTCATCAGATTTTCATTGGGGAGTAGTCAGAGATCCTGGAGACCTGACAGCCTAACTGCATCCAAGGGAAGGTGGCGACCAGTGTCCCTGCTCAAGCATGTGCACGCCAATTATCATAAGGTTTTAATTGTCTTATAAGATGAATTCCACCCTAAAGGAAATTCATATGGGAGAATTTCAGGACAAATACAGGTCTTTGATATGTTAAAATCCTGGAACAGAAATGGGTTAGAATTTCCAGAAGTAAAAAGCCACATTTGGACTAAACCAGAATTATCAACATGGGACTAAGTGAACTAAAAAATGTAATGTTGTATGTTTTGTCTTATTTTAAACATGACTCGCACTGTAATGTTTGTTCTTCCGGACTAAGTAAACTTTTTTCTTAAGATGTCTGTGATTTACAGAAATGGAAAAATATTCATTTGCTAACAAATCATTCAACTTTTCTCTCTATCTGAACCCTCTGATGTTCCAAAAGGTCTCAGTAAGTATTCTTTCTTCCTTGAAAATCAGTCATTTGCATAAGTTCAATGAGAATCTGTTTTCCTTGTAACAGGACACCATTGGAAACTCTGGTTATTTTACCAAGGCTTTGACTGGAATGTCATGTTTGAAAAGACTCAGGTATGACCAGACGGCTTAAAGGAACTAAGGTTGACTTTATAAAACATGGAGCCGTAAAGCCCTTTGGAACTCTTGGCCTGAAACCTTGCTTACAGGGTTCCCAGAAGCTTCAACAGGTGAGTAAAAAATGTCACTTTCTGGTAGGATACTTTGGGAACTTCAGGAAGAAAAATGCGTCCAAATCAACAGGTATTACAGGCATGTCTAATGGCAAGTATATGGTTTGGCTCCTGGCCTGGAGAGGCTACTAAAAAAGTTCAACCTAGAGATTCCTTATAAGAAGTTCCAGCAAAGCAGATTCTAAAAGATCTATATAATTACTTACTTACTGTTCTTGCTGAGCTTATGTAAATAATTAGGCCAAGTTTGTTAAAACTGGGCTTGTTTTTCACATGAATTAGTCCTGATTTGGCTATCTCTGGAAATGAGGGTTATTTTAGAGAGAAAAAATTGTGTTTTAATAATACATCTTTATGGATGTTAAATTTTAGATTTAATTGTTTTTAAATGCTTGTTTACCTAAACTAGACAACTTGAGGTAAACTTCAGAGAAGTTGCACGATAGCTCATTTAGACGATCTTGCTTTTATCAGTCAGTCAACCCCAGATATAAGGAAGATTTGGGGAATTACAAACAACCTTACTGAGTGCCGCAGAACTGGTCATCCCAGATGTTACCAAGCCCTTCCACTTGTATGTGGGTAAAAAGGCAGGGGTGGCCAAAGGAGTTGAAGGAGTTGTGACTCAGACTCGGGCATGGCAAAGGCCAGTAGCCTATTTTAGCAAGAAACTAGATCCAGTAGTGGCTCGGTTCCCCCTTGCCTCCTGCATAATTACTGCCATGGCCTTCCTGGTCAAGAATGTAAGTAAATTGACTTTGGGTCAAAATCTCATCTTGACCACCACTCACACTATCGAGGGCATTCTCCGTACTCCACCACACCAGTGGATGACAAACGCCAGAGTGACGGGGTATCAGGCCCTCCTCCTTAACAATGACTGATCAGTCTGTACTCCAGTCACTGGAGGCATTACAGTCTGTCTAGCCCACGCAGGGATCCTAACTGCCCACACTGAGATGGAGACAGAGCTGGAACCATATCCTTACCAAGCTGGGGACTTGGTTTGGATGTGCTGCTGCCAAGTGGAAAACTTGGAGCCCCGCTGAAAAGGATCCTACATTGTGATCCTGACCACTACCACCACTCTCAAGGTCAACGGGATTACTCCCTGGGTCCACTACCCCCACATCCGGCCAGCTGACCCACACACCGTTCTCAAGGACTTTGTCCCAGAATGAGAGTCAGCCCGACAAAGACAATCCCCTAAATCTAAGACTGCATCATTCTCACTTACCCCACTAATGTTACTTGCTTTTGTCAAAGACATAGTCAGTACAGTTCAGCTCATGTAACTCAGACAGCAGTACCAACCACCGGACCTTGTTGCTGAGACCAGCCTGGACCCATGATTGGGTCCTTCCTTAGGTTCCTCTGAGAGGGGGAAATGTGGAGGCCGAGAAAAATCAAGGCCATCCCATGTCAGGCTTAGCCTTAATGTAATTAGAGCCATCTCAGACCCCTGTGCCCAAAGGCTGAACTTTCCCCCACCCTGCTTTAGTAAGCCCTGCCCTGCTTTAATATCAGGAAGCCCCACCCTGCTTTGGTTCCAAAGACCCCCCACCCTAACAAGAACCTATAAATACCCTGCCTTAACTAAACTGGGGGTCCAAGTCCCTACTCCACTTGGGACTTGGAGCCCAAGCTTAAGCTTGTCAAATAAACCCTCATGAGATTGCATCGGTGCTTGGCTCCTTGGTGGTCTCTCAGAAGCGAAAACTCGGGCATAACAATATGACTATAATAATGAAGGTTCAAAAGATTTTTTTAAGAATGGTATTGTTAAGGTAAACTAGTTAAAATGTTAAAAGAGGTAAGAGTAAAATTAAAAATATTAGAATAAGAAACAAATAAAATTAAAAAATTTAACTTTGCAAGACCAATGAATCATGGGGAGAGAGCCATGAATTCCATGCTTTGCTTCCTCCTCCTCTGGAATTCTGCAGTTCTCCTTGGACGTGAACTTGGTCTTGGCTGGATTTCTTGTTGATCTTCAGGGGGAAGGGTCTGTTGTAGTGATTCACAAGTGTCATTGCCCGAAGCAGAATTGCACCGCCCTTACCAGGGGCCAGCTAAGTCATCCACTCAGTTAACTTTGGGGAGCTTTTGTTCCCTGAGTGCTTTCCATAGAGTTCTGGAGGACAGGAATGAAAATGGCAGCCTCCCAATCTCCAGCCTAGAGGAGCTGAGATCTCAGGGCCCCACTCCTCAGTGGACGCTCGGAGAAAAGCGCTCAATCACTCCTATCTCCCTGGTCTCCAGCTGCACTCTGAGCTCACCCAGCCTGGGACCACGTGTCTCTTTCTCTTGCACCCAGTGCCTCCTGGAGTCTCCAAACCCAACAGATCCCTGCACTCTTCCAAGGGAGTCTTCCAGATCTTGTGGGATCCCTGCTCACAGAGCAGTGGCTGGTGACATGGATCACGGTTTAAGGTAACCCCGAACTGAGAGCTCACTCCTCAGCTCTGTCTCTGTAGTTGGATTCCCCACTCCAATACCTGTGAGCTCTGCTACACTCAGACATCCCTGATCCTCCTGTAACCCCACAGGACCTGAGACCACGCTGTCCCCACGTGGGCTTCACCCCAGCTTAGCCTCCAGAGTGACTTCGCTCAGTGGGGCAGACTTTTAAAAGTTCTGATATTCTGCTTTGTTGTTCCGCCACTTGCAGGGAGATGGTCCCTCCCCCCGCAGTCTATCTTCCCATTGCTTTGAATTCACTTCTCTGCCGGTCCTACTGTTCGGTCCCCAATGTTGGGTCCCCCAATAATGGGTCCATGATTAAAGGAATGAGACTGATACAAAGCAAAGCCAAGCATCGAGAATCAAACCCACCAGCTGGGGCCACACCTCTTACAGAGAGCATGACCCCTCCCTGTCTCACAGACTAACTTTTATAGAGCAAAGGACATGTGGTTGGGCTTGGCCACACACAGGTGGCGAATGGAATTGTAACACACCAAGAAAGCTGCACAGTCATGCTAGGTCACACATAAGTGACCGATTGAATTACAATTTACCCTATAGTAGACATTTGAACTAACCTATCACCTTGGTCAGCACTGACACCCAAAAGGTGGGGCCCACACTCCTTGGTATCTAGGGAAACAATATGCACACATTATTGGTTGGATGTCTCCACCTGACCCAAATCATCCCTGCATTTGGGCCATTATCTCTACCTGACATGAACCACCCTTGTATCTGGCCTTTGTTACCTGGGACTGGTTTTGCATACTTGTTTTTAAATAAGTTCCCCTGGGGGGGGCAGTGTCAATTTATGTTTTACTGCATAAACAACAAAATGGCTGTTCAACCGAGGTGGGGCCACTCTGGCTGAATAGGCCCTTACACTACCTTTCAGTAAGTGGTCGATTTTCTATTTCTAGAATTGCTGCTCTTCTCTTGGAACTCCTATTGGATTTGTAGGTGTTCAGAATGGTTTGATAAACTAATTTCCGATCTCCTGCTACCTGAGGTCATCTCAGCCTGCTACTTCTCTGCCATCTTGACTCCTCCTCTCCTCTGTTACAGTTTTTTGAGGAGAAGAATAAACATCACTCCTCCTCTGGAAAGGGGTTTTGTGCTTTCAATTGTATGCAGGATATTTGCATTTATCAGTTGAAATTATGATCATGCTTTTTTATCTATATTCAGAATGAGTGTGATTTAAGGAGATGCATATTATTGCTTGTTGTGTCTGATATTTTGTGTCGGAGAGACCATGAAGGAGCTAAGCACCGCTGCAATCACACGATGGTTTATTCAACAAGCTTAAGCTTGGGCCCAAGTATAACCAACACAGCGGATTAGGGACTTGGACCTCGAGGTGACATGCTAAAGCTTGGGTCCAAGTATACTCGATGCAGTGGAGTAGGGACTTGGACCCCGAGCTTAGATAAGGCAGGGGTATTTATGGGTTCCTGTTACTAAAGCAGGGTGTGGATTCCTGGAACCAAAGCAGGGTTATGGTATCTGAAAGAAAAGCAGGGTGGGGCTTCCTGAAACCAAAACAAGGTGGGGGTTACTAAAGCAAGATGGGGGAAAGTTCAGCCCTTGGGTACAGGGGTCTGAGATGGCTGCCAGAGCTGGGATGGCCTTGTTTTTCTCAACCTCCACAATGCTCACATTTATGAAAGGTTGATGTGTGATGGTTAACACTATTTGTCAAAGTGACTGGGCCATGGGTGCCCAAAATTATATTTTTTTTCCATGAGTGCCTGTAATGCTGTTTCAGAAGAGACTGGTATTTGTATCCATGGTCTCTGGGCCAGTGGGCATCATCCAATCTATTACAGTTTTGAAAAGAATGAAATGCAGAAGGAGGAAATTCTTCCTCCTTCTTTCTTCCTGTATGCTTGATCTGGAACACTCCTGTCCTTGTGCCTTTGTTGACAGTTACCATTCAGGTCTCCAAGTTCCCCAACGTATGCTACTTCCATACAAGCTAGTACATTAGACGCATGCAGGCCTTTCCCTAGAACCTGGTTAAGCCAGGTCATCCAGTAGATCCTGAAGATGAAACCACAGGCTGCACAGGAGTGTTTTAGGAACCCCCAAGAGTTCTCCAGGTGTCCTCCAGACGTCACCAGCTGCACCTCACATAGACACCAGCAGGCACAAGACATCCTTGTCAGGTAACTGTCACAACTCCACACGGATACACTCATTCATATCTACTCACATAATGAATGCTTCTTGTTCACCACAAATTGAATTTTAGAATAGTAACCAGGGAAACACACCCAAGCACAATTTCCACGATTAGTTTTTTTCTGTTCTTTCCTGATCACTGCATTAGAATACCTGGGATTACAGGGCCTGGGTCTCTTCTCTCATATCTAGGGTGGACTGGAATGTTTAATCAACAGAAGGAGGGCCCTCTTTGCTTGTCCTCTGCCTATGCAGCTAGCTTTGGATCTATGCTTACAGAGAAGGCAGTTATAGTTCAGATGTGACTGCTTTTGATTCGGTGGTATTGACAACATTTGGGAAAACAGGATTCTTTTGTTTTGTTTTGTTTTTTTAAAGATTTTATTCACTTATTTGACAAAGAAAGACATTGCGAGAGAGGAAACAGAAGCAGGCAGAGTGGGAGTGGAAGAATCAGACTTTCCACTGAACAGGGAGCCCAATGTGAGCTCAATCCCAGGACTGCAGGATCATGACCTGACCTGAAGGCAGATGGTTAATGACTGAGTCACCTAGACACCCAGAAAGAGAGGATTCTTGATTAAAAGATTTTCCAGAGTATACAATTGGGGTCCATGTGCTACTTCGTTTTTATGTATTCACACAAATCTTGGGGCATAAGCATCATGTTATCCCATAAAGAAGTGTGAACCTACACCCATATTTGTAGAGGATTTTTGAGACGTCAAATAACACATATGGGGTGAGAGTGAGCTCCAGGATGTGTATCTGTGCTCCTCCCCATGGAACCTGCTGCCTTCCTACATCACTTGGAGAACAGAATGGACAGGCTCATGAGGAATGTGGAACCCATCCTGTAATTGGGACAGGGTGGTTTTCTTATTCTAGAGTGTACCTGCAATACAGAGAGAATAAGGGTTCTGAGGTGTGTTTTCAAGTTTCTCACATTGCACTATCTCTGCCTTCCTCCTGAGTCATCTCTGGCATTATCTGTAATAGCTGTAGTGTGTGTACTTGACACATAATGAAGTTTGCAGATGTGGAGTGTGTGATATGGGGAATACGGGTTCGGAGTCAACATTCTCAAGAGTGAGAAGATCAGATCCCCTTAGATTTTCCTGTATTTTCCCTAGAATTCCTCCTTCTTCTCTTACTTTTCACCTCGTCCACACATAACTATTTGTCTTTCTCATGTTACCTTACACTAGGTTTAATTTTCTAGAATGTATAAATGTTAATTTTGCTGTATGTCCTTTTATTTTTAGGGCTCATTTTTCTCAGCATCAATCCTTGGGAATGTATCCATGCCACTGCATGTAGCAAAAATCATCTGTTTTATTTTATTATTTTATTTTATTTCATTTTATTTTATTTTATCTTATTTTATTTTATTTTATTTCTTTCAGTGTTCCAAGATTCATTGTTTATGCACCACACCCAGTGCTCCACGCAATACATACCCTCCTTAGTACCCACCACCAGGCTCACCCATCCCCCATCCTCCTCCCCTCCAAATCCTGAGAAACAGTTTGTTTCTCAGAGTCCACAGTCAGCTTTATTGGCAGCATTGCAGGCAAGGAACACAGGAGAATTTTATTTTTGAATCAGTTTTTATGGTTAGGACCATTTCCAGTTTCAGGTATTTCAATAAATTTTCTTCCTAGCCTAGACTTGAAAGTGTAGTGTTCAGAGAATGTGTTATTTATACACTTTCCACACCAACAACTAACCTGAACTAGATGTGGAGGCGAACATTTGCATCAATGTAGGACATTATTTGACTTGGGAGGGTTTTCTTATTATGTAGTTGTTCTTACAAGCTCAGATTCACACATGGGAATTAGTATTAACTTATTTACTCATTTCCTTCAGAGTGTTATGTTTAAGGTTAGTATTAGTGATAGAGGTAGGGTTAGATTTAGGATTAGAAGTTAGGGGCTAAGGTCTAGGCCTTAGGGCATGTGTTCAGTATCCCAATGTTCAGAGAGTCCCCAGAAAATAAACCTCAGCATTGGCTAGGATGAGACTAGACCTGTTAGTCATCTACTGAGCTGAGGTAAGAATGGGATTTGAGGCTCTATATACTTGTTTTTAAAAATGTTGATTCTAGGGAGGGGCAAGGTGGTGGAAGAGGAGGGGACCTTATTTAAACTGGTTCGCTGAATTGACCTGGATACATTCCAGATCACTCTGAACACTCACAAAATCAAATTGACATGTTAGGTTGTCTATGAGGATCTATGCCAACAGATTATCTCTAGTAGCTGGTTTCGAGGTATGATGTGGAGAGTCATGATTCTGCAGGCAGATACTGGAAGATAAATGGAAGTGGGAGGGAGCGTCCAGGACTCTGCACCTCCAGAGTGCAGAAGTCTCCCAGGCTGGGGACTGGGCACAGAGTCACAGACCACTAGGCTCCGAGGAAGGACTTTAGAGCAACCCCCTCTCTGAAACATGAAGCTGCAGTGGCAGATGTGTGAACATGGGGCAGCTGCTCATTTTAGAAGCACAAAGTGCAGAGACATGCCTGGATCTTGAAGCAAGTGCTAGGAGTACTGCTGTAGGGTGGATTTATGCCTGTTCTCTCTGTATACAGCAATGCAATACTTTAAATAAAGATAAAAGACTGGAAATATTAGTTCAACAATTAACGTCAGAACACCTGAGATTAGAAAGCCTGCTGTTAGTTGAAGACAATTCTTCATTTCTGAAATGGAGATCATTGTACTTCTACGTTCACAATTATTACCATGAAGATATAAATTATATTTATCCCAATGCTTCACCCATGGCAAGGTTGGTTTTTGTCATTTTGATGGTTTATTCAAAAAATGGAGGACTCTTATGTATTTCTACAGATTTACAAACTGTTTACTGTGTTTCTATCTGGGAGAAGTTAACAGAGCATTTAGCTGGAAACCCTCCAGAGGAGACCAGCCCCAATCCACCTCTTGTCCTGGATCATGAGTTTCATTGTTCTTGAGTCAGAGGGATTTTGAGGCACCCTGATTTTCCCAGTGCACCAGCAGGTGTCACAGACCCTTGCAGATATAGGGGGACTCCTGTTTCCCCTTTCCCATTTACCCAACATGCAAGGATTTACCCTGTCAGCATCACCACTACAGATTGACCTGTTGAAAGGATATGTCCTCATACTTACTTCCTTTAGTTGAGCTCCTCACTCAGCTCCATGGCTACAACATCCAGCTATATTTATTGTATTCAGAGGCGAGCAGGAATCTTGGATCAAGTCCCTAGGATCTATCAAGTGCCCTCAATCTGCTGAGGTCTTTCTCTCCTGAGGGTATAAATTCATGGGTTCTATTGTATGGGAAATGTCTCCTGTTTCAGTAAGGTGAGGGTCAGCTGCTTGTCCTGGGAGGAGTAGTCCTAGAAACTATGTCTGTGTATTTTTCTAATTATATTTGATGTGAATCACTCATGAAATTGCCATTGGTCTGAGAATTGTCTTTAGCAGGTATTGGATTTTAGTCATTCTGACAGGCATGAGGTGACATCTTTCCAGGGTTTTGATTTGTGCTTCCCTGATGATGACTGAGGTTGAGCATCTTTTAATGTATCTGATAACCATCTGGTTATCAATAAGAGTTTATTCTTCCGTTCTTCTGATTATTTCCTAGCTGAATTCTTTGGGTGTTGAGTGTAGTAAAGTCTTTATAGGTAATTGATATTACAATTTATCAGATATGTTTTTTCCAAATATCTTCTCCCATTTACGACTCATATGTGGAATGTATGAAGGAAAACAGATGAACATAAGGGAAGTGGGAAAAGAAAAAAGAGGAGGGAGTTAAACAACCACAAGTGACTCTTAATAATAGAGAACAAACCACAGGTTGATGGAGAGAGATGAGTGAGGACTGAGGAGATGGATGATGAGCATGAAAGAAGGCACCATGTTTGATGAATACTAGGTGTTTTATGCAAGGGATGAATCAGTGCATTATACTCCAGAAACCAATATTACACTGTGTGGTAACCAATAAAATTTAACTTAAAAATAAAATAAATAATAAAATAGCAGCAGCTACTGGAATATATGGGTGGTGTCAGACAGTGAGGACCAGGGGAACAACACATCATAAACATGCATCCTCAAGCTTGGGCTTGTTCCCTGCAGAGGAATGGGAGGTGCAAGGGAAGGCCAACTGACACTTGTCCATGCTTTCTGAGTACTCAGATGCACCGCTGTGAACCAGACTGGCCCAGGAGCTCAGGACGACCACACTTGGGCAGGATGTGGGATGCAAGGTGTTTGGACAGCTATCAGTGAGGTGTGGGCACAGACGAGTTAGGAAACGCCAACCCATATGGCACCACACAGAGAGTCATGACTGTTTTAGTTAATTAATGTCCACAACCAGTCAGGGAGAAAATTGATAAATGCAAGGAGTTGAGTCTCTTTACTCTAGATTCAAATGATTATGACCTTTGAGACATAATTTCTCTCTTTCAACCTAAATTAGAGAAACTGTTCAAATTATTCTGAAACTTTAAGAACATTCACTAAATGTATGAATGTAGATTTTCTGTATTAGTTGTTTAAAATGCCTGCCTTTGCTTTATTTTAGAGGAAAAAAATACCATATAATATGTAGAATCCTAAATTTTTGAAATGTAAAACGCAATGGTGACAAGCATATACACCACATGATTTCACACTGAAGCATCTCCAATAGTGTCTCATTTCTTACATCACAGCTGACATGTGGACGAGCCCTGCCATGATCAGAGCCTCAGGACTGGACCTTAGTCTTGCCCCTCATAGGATGTCATCTGTACCTTTCCAAGAGCTTCCTGGTGTTACCAGTTTAATTGAGTAGAGTTGAGATTCATAGAGTATGTTAATGTTTAACAGTTGTGCTGTTCCTTTCTTCTCTCACGTACAAAGGACATAAACAGAAGGACAATTATGCAAAAGTTAAAATAAAGCAAATGAATAGTCAAGAAGCAAAATTGAAAAATAGGCAAGCAACTCCCTAACCCTACAAGCTATAAAACCTTAAAAATCTAAGGATTAGTTATGTTTCTCAGTATGAGTCACTTTATAGTAATTGGAGTTCTTCTTAACCATTCAGTATCAGAGATGTGGTAATTAGTAAATCCTTGAATAATATCATCTTTGTGTAATGGAAAATTCCTTCTGTGATATATTGTGGAGTTCAGGAGAATGAGCACAAACACTGTTTGCAGTTATTTTTTAAGTATTTATTTAAATTACAGTTATTTAATGTAGGGCATATTTAAGACCCAACCTACAGAGGGGAGACAAGATGGCAGGGAAGTAGGAGGAGGCGCCATTTCAACCTGTACCCTAAGGTGAGCTGATTACCTACCAAAGTACTCCAATTACCCATGAAATCAGCCTGAGATCAGAATTATACACGTCTGGATCTCTACGGGGGCAGAAGATGGCAGTGGGCAGATAAAGCAGAGTGGGAAAGTTGGACTAATATCGGAAGATAAGCAAAAGGGAATGGAGCCACCAGAGGCGACCCATTGCAAAGTAATAGCCCAATATGAAATTGCCCTGCGTCTGGGGACCAGCCATAACTTGGAGTCTGGTTGAAAGCACTCAAAAGGAGCAAAGGATCCCGGGGGGGAAATTGTGGGAATCAGTGCAGTTAGGGACAGGGACTTAAGTCCCCACACACAGGATAGCCACCCCTGGTGCTGAACTAGAGAGAGTAAGGTAGAGAATACATGTCTTGGTCCCAGAGTCGAAAGCACGCCCAAGAATGCATGGGGTCCAGCTCCATGAGGGGCTGGGAGCCTCACCAGATGGCAAAATACCCCACCGTGCTATCAGAGCCTGAGTCGCTCACCACACACCCTCCCCTGGGAGAGGTGCTCGCCAGCGCCAGCCCAGTGCTCTCGGATCCAGAAAGACCAGGAACTCCCATCCAGGGCCAACAGGAAAATCTCAGTGTGAAATCGCTGATTGGAACCTCTCTGGCCGTCTGGAGCTGCCTAGACAGCCATCGCTGCCGTGGTTTTGGGTACCAGCAAGAGATCCTGTGTCCCCAGGGACTGCAACTCAGAACCTGCTCTGCCAGCAACTGAGGGTGAACTTATGTGCTCTGCAGCACCCACGGGGTGAGCAGACTGAGGCTTCTCTCTGAGAAGGTGGTCAGGGTGCAGTTTGCTTTCCTCTAAACCTCCAAAAATCATCAAAATCTGTCAAGGCAAGAGAAAACAAATGAACAAACATAAAAACCTCCAGAGAAAAAAAGCCTGAAAAACCGGTTTCCTCAAAGCCCACCCCCTTGAGGGGGGGCGGGAGGACTTAACTCAGAGAACATCATTGACTGAAAACCTACGTGGCGGGCCCTTCCCCCAGAAAACCAACCAGGAAAAAAAAAAAAAAAAAGGAAAAACAAACAAAAAAAAGATGACAAGAGTACAACCACCATTACTTCATAGATACAATTTATATTTTTAACTCATTCCCACTATTCTGGCTCATTTTTTTATATAGATAATTTTTAACCTATCTACTATCACAGTAAGATGTCCAGTACATCAAATTCCATAATAACCTTTTAATCTGAACTTTTTGATACATATACCCGTGTTTTTCTTTTGCTTTTCTATTTTTAATATTTTTAAAATTTTAAGGTAGTTTAGTCTAATTTATTCTTTTTTAATTTTTTATTTTTATTTTCTAATATTCATATAGAGTTAAACTTAAGGTAATCCCCTCTCCCCAGTCAATGCTACCCCTATAGGTAAACCAATTTTTAATCCCCCGTTATCTTAGGAAAATTGAGTCCTTTAACAATGATATCAAGAGAGGCACCTGGGTGGCTCAGTGGATAAAGCCTCTGCCTTCAGCTCAGGTCATGATCTCAGGGTCCTGTGATCGAGCCCCACATCAGGCTCTCTGCTCCGCGGGGAGCCTGCTTCTTCCTCTCTCTCTGCCTACCTCTCTGCCTGCTTGTGCTCTCTCTCTCTCTGTCAAATACATAAATAAAATCTTTAAAACAATTAAAAAAAGATATCAAGATACATCCAGGAAGAATCAAAATAACCTTCCTCGCCCACACTGAGAATTTATAACCACTCTCCCAATTTTTCCTTCTGCCAGTGTTTCTGTGTATTTGTGTTTGTTCTGATAATATATAAATCTTATACTTAGGGCGCTTTTTGACAAGGTTCTTCCTTTTTTTGCATATATATATATATATATATATATATATATATAAATAGTCATATACTTTTATCAGTCCTTTTGTTTCTCTGTTTTTGTTTGTATACTTCATAAATCTTACTTTGGGACCCATTCAGCCTGAGCCTTCTCTTTTATCTTCCCTTTTTTTTCCTGTCTCTTTCTCTCTTTTTTTTTTCTTTTTCTTTTCTTTTTTCTCTCATTTGGATGGGGAATCCTGATGCGTCAGAAGCATTCCAGGGTGCACCTTGACTGTACCATGGTCGATACATCCAGCTACCTTTGTTCAGTCATCTCTCACAAAAATGACTAGGAGGAGGAATGCCCAAGAGAAGAAAAGTTCAGAGGATGGGCCTTCTGCAACAGAGCTAATTGCTATCGACATAGACAATATGTCAGAAAAGGAATTAGGCTAATAATTATCCAGGCAATAGCTAGGTGGAGAAAGCCATGGATGACAAAATGGAATTGATTAAGGCAGAAGTGAAATCCACGAAGGATGATGTTCAAAAAGTTCTTAATGAGTTCCAATCTAATATAAATTCTCTAAAAGCTAGGGTAACTGAGACAGAAGATAGAATTAGTGATCTGGAGGACAAACAGATAGAGAGAAAGGATCAGAAGGAAGCCTGGAGCAAACAGCTTAGAAGCCACGAAAACAGAATCAGGGAAATAAATAATGCCATGAAAAGTTCCAACATCAGAATTATTGGAATCCCTGAACAGAAGGAAAAAGAAAGAAGTCTAGAAGATATAGTGGAACAAGTCCTCCATGAAAATTTTCCCAATCTCGTGAATGGAACCAGCATTCATGTACTAGAGGCAAAATAGCCTGCCCCCAAGATTTTAGAATCTCGAAAGACTTTGAGACACTTGATAGTAAGAATGAAGAAACATAATTGTAGACAGGCTCTCTTGAAGGCAGCTAGGACAAATAAGCTCCTTAGGAACAGAGGAAAGCCCATCAGAATAACATCAGACATGTTCCCAGAAACCTGGAAAGCCAGAAATGGCTGGAAAGATATATTCAGGGCCCTAGTCAAGAATACTTTATTCAGCAATACTGGCATTCAAAATGGTTGGAGAGATAAAGAGTTTCCAAGACCAGCAAGGCTGAAAAACGTATGCAACCACCAAGCTGACACTGCAGAAAATATTAAGGGAGGTTCTATAAAAGAGGAAAAATCCTAATAATATCATTGAACAGAAATATGGAGACAATCTACAGAAAGAAAGACTTCAAAAGTAACACGATCTCAATAACAACGTATCTATCAATAATCACTCTCAATGTGAATGGCCTAAATGAACCCATAAAATGACACAGTGTTGCATATTGGATAAAACGACAGGACCCATCCATATGTTGTCTATATGCCCATAAGTTAAACAACCTAGATAAAATGGATGCATTCCTGGAAAACTACAAATTCCCAAAATTGAAGCAGGAAGAAATTGACAACCTGAATAGACTGATATATAGTAATGGGATTGAAGCAGTGATCAAAAACGTCCCAAAAAACAAGAGCCCAGGAACTTAAAGAATCCCTGGGGAATTGTACCAAACTTTCAAAGAAGAAATAACATCTATCCACAGAAGCTGTTTCAAAAAATTGAAGCAGAATGAAAATTTCCAGACTCTTTTATGTAGCCAGCATTACCCTTGTTCCAGGGTATTTCAGACCAATATCACTGATGAATATGGATGCAAAGATTCTCAACAAGATACTAGCAAACAGGATCCAACAGCACATTAAAAAGATTATCCACCATGACCAGGTGGGATTCATCCCTGGGTTTCAAGGATGCAATATTCGCAAATCAATCAATGTGATAGAAAAAATCAATAAGAGAAGAGAGAAGAACCACATCGTCCTCTCAATTGATGCAGAAAAAGCATTTGACAAAATCCAGCATCCGTTCCTGAATAAAACACTTCAAAGTATCAGGATAGAGGGAACATTCCTGAACTTCATAAAATCTATCTATGAAAGACCCACAGCAAATATCATCCTCAATGGGAAAAAGCTTGCAGCCTTCCCATTGAGATCAGGAACACGACAAGGATGCCCACTCTCACCACTCTTGTTCAACATAGTATTAGAAGTTCTAGCAACGGCAATCAGACAACAAAGAGAAATAAAAGGTATCCAAATTGGCAAGGAAGAAGTCAAACTCTCTCTCTCTTCGCAGGTGACATGATTCTTTACATAGAAAACGCCAAAGACTCCACCCCCAAACTACTAGAACTCATACAGCAATTCAGTAACGTGGCAGGATACAAAGTCAATGTATAGAAATCAGTGGCTTTCTTATACACTAACAATGAAAATACAGAAAGGGAAATTAGAGAATCGATTCCATTTACTATAGCACCAAGAACCATAATATACCTGGGAATAAACCTAACCGAAGAGGTAAAGGACCTGTACTCGAGGAACTACAGAACACTCATGAAAGAAATTGAAGAAGACACAAAAAGATGGAAGACCGTTCCATGCTCTTGGATTGGAAGAATAAACATTGTTAAAATGTCTATACTGTCTAGAGCAATCTATATTTTTAATGCCATTCCGATCAAAATTCCACCGGTATTTTTCAAAGAGCTGGAGCAAATAATCTTAAAATTTGTATGGAATCAGAAGAGACCCCAAATTGCTAAGGCAATGTTGAAAAACAAAAACAAAACTGGCAGCATCACGTTACCCAATTTCAAGCTTTACTACAAAGCTGTGATCACCAAGACAGCGTGGTACTGGCATAAAAACAGACACATAGACCAGTGGAACAGAGTGGAGAGCCCAGATATGGACCCTCAACTCTATGGTGAAATAATCTTCGACAAAACAGGAAAAAATATTCAATGGAAAAAAGACAGTCTCTTCAATAAATGGTGCTGGGAAAACTGGACAACGATATGTAGAAGAATGAAACTCGATCATTCTCTTACACCGTACACAAAGATAAACTCGAAATGGATAAAAGACCTCAACGTGAGACAGGAATCTATCAGAATCCTAGAGGAGAACATAGGTAGTAACCTCTTTGATATCAACCACAGCAACTTCATTCAAGATATGTCTTCAAAGGCAAAGGAATCAAAAGTGAAAATGAAACAAGATGGGATTGGGAGGGAGACAAACCATAAATGACTCTTAATCTCACAAAACAAATTGGGGGTTGCTGGGGGGAGGTGGGGTTGGGAGAGGGGGAGGGGGTTATGGACATTGGGGAGGGTATGTGGTATCGTGAGTGCTGTGAAGTGTGTAAACCTGGCGATTCACAGACCTGTACCCCTGGGGATAAAAATACATTATATGTTTATAAAAAAAAATTGGAAGGAGAGGTGAACCATAAGAGACTATGGACTCTGAAAAACAACCTGAGGGTTTTGAAGGGTCAGGGGTGGGAGTTTGTGGGAACAGGTGGTGGGTAATAGGGAGGGCACGTTTTGCATGGAGCATTGGGTGTTGTGCAAAAACAATGAATACTGTTACGCTGAAAAAATAAGTAAATAAATAAATGAAGGTGAAATGTGATCCAAAAAAAAAAAAAAGTGAAAATGAATTTTTGGGACTTCATCAAGATCAAAAGTTTCTGCACAGCAAAGAAATAGTCAACAAAACAAAGAGGCAACCCACGGAATGGGAGATGATATTCACAAATGACAGTACAGACAAAAGGTTGATATCCAGGATCTATAAAGAACTCCTCAAGCTCAACACACACAAAACAGATAATCATGTCAAAAAATGGGCAGAAGATATGAACAGACACTTCTCCAATGAAGACATACAAATGGCTATCGGACACATTAAAAAAAAAAATGCTCATCATCACTAGCCATCAGGGAGAATCAAATTAAAACCACATTGAGATACCGCCTTACACCAGTTATAATGGCCAAAATTAGCAAGACAGGAAACAACGTGTGTTGGAGAGGATGGGGAGAAAAGAGAACCCTCTTACACTGTTGGTGGAAATGCAAGTTGGTGTAGCCACCATTCCTGAGGGCCCCTTGTGACCCGAGCGCCCCCTGGTGACCAAAGCGCCCACTGGTGTCCTGACTGGTCCTGCAGCCCAGCCTCTCCTGTGTCCCTGCCTGGAGGTTTGGCTCTGAGCTCACACTGACATGCCCTCACTCTGTCTCTGCACAGTAATACAGGGCCAGGACCTTGGTGGCACTGAGATCAGTCGCTGCAAGAACTCATTCTTGGATGTAACTCTGGAGATGGACATGTGGCTCTTGTTGGATGGAGTGTCATGTGTGCTTTACTTATGATTTACAAACCAATTCACTGCACCCAGTCACCTGGGGTTGGCGGATTGAATTCCACCAGAAATTACTGCATGAGATGGAGAATCCAGAGATGGTGATGGTGAGGTGCAGGGTCTGTGAGCCTCTCACCAGTCATGAGCCTGACTTCAGAAGCAGCTTCTGGGACAGGACACACCTGGGCACAAGGCGAAGTCACTGAAGATACTCACAACAATCCCAGTAGTCCCCTGTCTGAGATCTGGACTATCTCTTTGGGGAACTGTCACCAGACACAGAGAAGGGCCTAGAAACTCATATTCCTCCAGACCACAGCTCTGCCTTCCCCAGAGACCTCACCCTGTCTGAAGAGAGAGCTGTGAGCTCCCACACCTGAGAATGGATTTTACCCTAGATGGTGAGGAGAAGTTTGCATGTGTGGGAGAGATCTTGTCCTTGTAAGTCAACAGGGACAGAGTCAGGCTCCTCTGGAACTTCCAGGACCACCTGTGGGTATCTCTTTGTTGAACTTGCAAGGCATATTTTTCTGGGATGGGTGAGCCCTTGGTATATGAGCTGTGTTAGAAGCAGTTCAATATATGGCCTCACTTTCTGAGCATAAGAATAAATGTTGAATAAATGAGTCATTCAAAATTTATTTTAATCTAAACTATTTTTCAAAAAGATACTTAATGGGATCCACACTTTGTAGCTACAGCTTTCCAAATGAACAACTACCTTCATAGCATGGGCACATCTGTAGAACTTTGATCCTAATGGTCTCTTCTGATGGGGTTTGTCTGCGAAGATGTCAGCAAAATATGTAAGTGATATCTTTGCCCTCAAGTGCATGGACACCAACACAAGGCACCTACTCTGTGATCTGCAGATACAGTTCCTATGCTTGGATGGTCCCTGCCTTGTCCTGAGAAATCCCCACACAGGGGCCTGTTTTCTCTGGGAGGAGGATCTTGCTTTAAAGAAAAGTGGGTAAATTTTCTCTTAAGCAGCACAAAGAGGGTCACTAATTCAGGCATGGAGTTAATGACACTCAAATACTACCCCAAATGAAATGGTGTTAATGACCTGGAGATTATTACGATCTAAACACTAGAGGTCTAATAAGAGATTGTGGGTGTTATGCTCATATTGCTGAAAGAATTGCAGCAAGAGGGTAAATGCTGAGTTGGATGAATAGACTTCAAAGAGATATCAGATGACTATAGAACAGATAGTTTGGTTAGGATCATTCGCAGGTATCTTATGGTTCTTGCTGCTATAGTAAATGGAATCGATTCTCTAATTTCCCTTTCAGTACATTCATTGTTAGTGTATAAGAAAGCCACTGATTTCTATACATTGACTTTTTATCCTGCCACGTTACTGAATTGCTGTCTGAGTTCTAGTAGTTTGTGGGTAGTCTTTTGGGTTTTCCATATAAAGTATCATGTCATCTGTGAAGAGAGAGAGTTTGAGTTCTTCATTGCCATTTGAATACGTTTTATGTCTCTTTGTTGTCTGATTGCTGTTGCTAGGACTTCTAATGCTATGTTGAAGAAGAGTGGTGAGAGTGGGCATCTTTCTCTCTTCCTGATCTCAACGGGAAGGCTGTGAGCTTTTTCCCATTGAGGATGATATTTGCTGTGGGTCTTTCATAGATAGATTTTATGAAGTTCAGGAATGATCCCTCTATCCCTATACTTTGAAGTGTTTTAATAAGGAACGGATGCTGGATTTTGTCAAATGCTTTTTCTGCATCAATTGAGAGTACCGTGTGGTTCTTCTCTCTTCTCTTATTGATTTGTTCTATCACATTGATTGATTTGCGAATATTGCATCCTTGAAACCCAGGGATGAATCCCACCTGGTCATGGTGGATAATCTTTTTAATGTGCTGCTGGATCCTGTTTGCTAGGATCATGCTGAGAATCTTAGCATCCATATTCATCAGTGATATTGATCATAAATTCTCCTTTTTAGTGGGGTCTTTCCCTGGGATGGGGATCAGGGTAATGCTGGCTTCATAAACAGTGTCTGGAAGTTTTCCTTCTGCTTCAATTTTTTGAAATAGCTTCAGGAGAATAAGCATTATTTCTTCTTTGAATGTTTGGTAGAATTCCATAGGGAATCTGTAAGTACTGGGCTCTATTTCTTGGGAGGTTGTGGATCATTGCTTCAATCCATTACGAGATATCGATCTATTCAGGTTGTCAATTTCTTCCTGGTTCAATCTTTGGAGTTTGTATTTTTCCAGGAATGCATCCATTTCATCTGGGTTGCTTAGCTTATTGGCATATAACTGTTGGTAATAATTTCTGATGATTGTTTCTACTTTCTTGGTGTTATTTTTGATATCTACCTTTTCATTCGCAATTTTATTAATTTGAGCTTTCTCTATTTTCTTTTGGATTACTGTGGTCAATGGTTTATCGATCTTATTGATTCTTTCAAAAAACCAGCTTCTAGTTTCATTGATATATTCTACTGTATATCTAGTTTCTACCTCATTGATCTCTGCTCTAATCTTGATTATTTCCCTTCTTGCATGTGGAGTTGGTTTGATTTGTTGTTGTTTCTCCATTTCTTTAAGGTGTAAGACAGCTAGTGTATTCTGGATTTTTCAGTTTTTTGTTTTTTTTTTTTTTTTTTGAAATGTAAAATTATTTTTAATTAATTAATTTTTTTTCAGCATAACAGTATTCATTGTTTTTGCACAACACCCAGTGCTCCATGCAAAACGTGCCCTCCCTATTACCCACCACCTGTTCCCCCAAACTCCCACCCATGACCCTTCAAAACCCTCAGGTTGTTTTTCAGAGTCCATAGTCTCTTATGGTTCGCCTCCCCTTCCAATTTATTTTTTTATAAACATATAATGTATTTTTATCCCCAGGGGTACAGGTCTGTGAATCGCCAGGTTTATACACTTCACAGCACTCACAATAGCACATACCCTCCCCAATGTCCATAACCCCCTCCCCCTCTCCCAATCCCACCTCCCCCCAGCAACCCCCAATTTGTTTTGTGAGATTAAGAGTCATTTATGGTTTGTTTCCCTCCCAATCCCATCTTGTTTCATTTATTCTTCTCCTATCCACCTAACCCCCCATGTTGCTTCTCCATGTCCTCCTATCAGGGAGATCATATGATAGTTGTCTTTCTCTGATTTACTTATTTCACTAAGCATGATACCCTCTAGTTCCATCCACGTCGTCGCAAATGGCAAGATTTCATTTCTTTTGATGGCTGCATAGTATTCCATTGTGTATATGTACCACTTCTTCTTTATCCATTCATCTGTTGATGGACATCTAGGTTCTTTCCATAGTTTGGCTATTGTAGACATTGCTGCTATAAACATTTGGGTACATGTGCCACTTCGGATCACTATGTTTGTATCTTTAGGGTAAATACCCAGTAGTGCAATTGCTGGGTCATAGGGTAGTTCTTTATTCAACTTTTTGAGGAACCTCCATGCTGTTTTCCAGTGTGGTTGCACCAGCTTGCATTCCCACCAACAGTGTAGGAGGGTTCCCCTTTCTCCACATCCTCGCCAGCATCTGTCATTTCCTGACTTGTTAATTTTAGCCATTCTGACTGGTGTGAGGTGATATCTCATTGTGGTTTTGATTTGTATTTCCCTGATGCCGAGTGACGTGGAGCACTTTTTCATGTGTCTGTTGGCCATCTGGATGTCTTCTTTGCAGAAATGTCTGTTCATGTCCACTGCCCATTTCTTGATTGGACTGTTTGTTCTTTGGGTGTTGAGTTTCCTAAGTTCCTTATAGATTTTGGATACTAGCCCTTTATCTGATGTGTCGTTTGCAAATATCTTCTCCCATTCTGTCAGTTGTCTTTTGGTTTTGTTAACTGTTTCCTTTGCTGTGCAAAAGCTTCTGCTCTTGATGAAATCCCAATAGTTCATTTTTGCCCTTGCTTCCCTTGCCTTTGCTGTTGTTCCTAGGAAGATGTTGCTGCGGCTGAGGTCAAAGAGGTTGCTGCCTGCATTCTCCTCAAGGATTTTGATGGATTCCTTTCTCACATTGAGGTCCTTCATCCATTTGGAGTCTATTTTCGTGTGTGGTGTAAGGAAGTGGTCCAATTTCATTTTTCTGCATGTGGCTGTCCAATTTTCCCAGCACCATTTATTGAAGAGGCTGTCTTTTTTCCATTGGACATTCTTTCCTGCTTTGTCGAAGATAAGTTGACCATAGAGTTGAGGGTCGATTTCTGGGCTCTCTATTCTGTTCCACTGATCGATGTGTCTGTTTTTGTGCCAGTACCATGCTGTCTTGATGATGACAGCTTTGTAATAGAGCTTGAAGTCCGGAATTGTGATGCCACCAACTTTGGTTTTCTTTTTCAATATTCCTTTGGCTATTCGAGATCTTTTCTGGTTCCATATAAATTTGAGGATTATTTGTTCCATTTCTTTGAAAAAAATGGATGGTATTTTGATAGGGATTGCATTAAATGTGTAGATTGCTTTAGGTAGCATAGACATTTTCACAATATTTATTCTTCCAATCCAGGAGCATGGAACATTTTTCCATTTCTTTGTGTCTTCCTCAATTTCTTTCATGAGTGCTTTATAGTTTTCTGTGTATAGATTCTTAGCCTCTTTGGTTAGGTTTATTCCTAGGTATCTTATAGTTTTGGGTGCAATTGTAAATGGGATTGACTCCTTAATTTCTCTTTCTTCTGTCTTGTTGTTGGTGTAGAGAAATGCAACTGATTTCTGTGCATTGATTTTATATCCTGACACTTTACTGAATTCCTGTACAAGTTCTAGCAGTTTTGGAGTGGAGTCTTTTGGGTTTTCCACATATAGTATCATATCATCTGCGAAGAGTGATAGTTTGACTTCTTCTTTGCCGATTTGGATGCCTTTAATTTCTTTTTGTTGTCTGATTGCTGAGGCTAGGACTTCTAGTACTATGTTGAATAGCAGTGGTGATAACGGACATCTCTGCCGTTTTCCTGATCTTAGCGGAAAAGCTTTCAGTTTTTCTCCATTGAGAATGATATTTGTGGTGGGTTTTTCATAGATGGCTTTGATAATATTGAGGTATGTGCCCTCTATCCCTACACTTTGAAGAGTTTTGATCAGGAAGGGATGCTGTACTTTGTACTTTTTTTTTTTTTTTGAGGGAGGCTTATATGACTATGTATTTCCCCTTAGGACCTCCGTTGCTGTATCCCATAGGTTATGGATCGAAGTGTCTTCATTCTCATTGGTTTCCATGAATTGTTTAAGTTCATCTTTGATCTCCTGGTGGACTCAAGCATTCTTAAGCAAGGTGGTCTTTAGCTTCCAGGTGTTTGAGTTCCTTCTAAACTTTTACTTGTGATTGAGCTCCAGGTTCAAAGCAATGTGATTTGAGAATATGCAGGAAATAATGTCAGTCTTTTGGTATCGGTTGAGTCCTGCTTTGTGACCAAGTATGTGGTCTAATTTGGAGAAGGTTTCATGTGCACTTGAGAAGAATGAGTATTCTGTTGTTTTAGGGTGGAATGTTCTGTATATATCTATGAGGTCCATCTGGTCTTATGTGTCATTCAATGCTCTTGTTTCTTAATTGATTTTCTGCTTTGATGATCTGTCTATTACTGAGAGAGGCGTGTTATGATCTTCCACTATTAATATATTCATATCAATATGACTCTTTATCTTGATTAATAATTTTCTTATGTAATTAGCTCCTCCCATATTGGGGGTGTAGATACTTACAGTTGTTAGATCATCTTGGTGGATAGTCCCTTTAAGAATCATGTAGTGTCCTTCTGTATCTCTGACTACAGTCTTTAGTTTAAAATCCAATTTATCTGATATGAGAATCATTTCCCCGGCCTTCTTTTGAGGCTCATTGGCATGAAAGATGCTTCTCCATCCCTTCCCTTTCAGTCTCAGTGTATCCTTAGGTTTGAAATGGTCTCTTGTAGACAACATATGAATGGGTCCTGTTGTTTTATCCAATCTATCACCCTGTGTCATTTTATGGACGTATTTAGGCCATACACATTGAGAGTGATTATTGATAGATACTTTTTTATTGACATCGTGTTACCTTTGAAGTCTTTCTTTCTGTAGATTGTCTCTATATTTCTGTTCAATGGTATTCTTAGGATTTTTCCTCTTTTATAGAACCCCCCTTAATATTTCCTGCCGTTTCGGCTTGGTGGTCGTATACTCTTTTAAGCCTTGCCGGTCTTGGAAACTCTTTTTCTCTCCATCTATTTTGAATGTCAGTCTTGCTGGATAAAGTATTCTTGGCTGCATGTTCTTCTCATTTAGTGCCCTGAATATATCTTGTTAGCCATTTATGGCTTGCCAGGTTTCTGTGGACAGGAATTCATTAGTTTTGATGTAGTGTTTCTGTATTCAATAAACTCACTACTCAGATTGGAGTTGCAAACCTTAAGAAATAAATAGAACAAACTTCAGATCAGCAAATTCATGTCAATATATCTTCTAATTGTGGTCATGAGACAAACAATAAACTTAAACTCTCGGGAATATCAAGTACTCACAGGGGCTAAGAACCAGCATCTTGGCAGATCCCTGATGACAAATAAACTATCACGTGGTTTAGATAGAATATTTCATGGATTTCTTGACATCATGTGTACTAAAGGTGTTATAGTGTGAGTTTCTCCAGAAATACATCATTACATCAGTCCTGTCCTCATGCATTCTTATCTTGTGGGATGGGGACAAATCAAAAAGCCTCCTCACACCCCGCTGTTCCTGGCAGGATGGGAGGAAGAGGACTCAGAGCAAGAATGCATGGAGATCCATGTATCCTGTGTCCACCACAGAAATAAATAATTTTTCTGCATAGGAAGCCATCAGAAGAAGCATCCTAGGGTCACAGGTGGAGTCCCATAAGATCTGGGAGAGGAACAGACGCCACAGTATCAGTTCCTTTGAGGACCACACACACTTTTCACATTGAATGAAAGCCTTAGTCTTTAAGGAAATGTAGGGAAACAGGAAGCTGAGGACATCCAGGGACCACTGGGGCTGTGGGAGGGTACAACCGGGAATAAGAGAATGACTGTGTACCCAGATAAAAAGAATACATGAACTTTGACCACTGGTGGAGGAGGGGCAGCGACACATGAAGGTCTCCTATGAACCAGGTTCCTGGGAACACCTGAGGCTAAGGCTACATCATCAAGTCAGAGTCCTTGTAGTCTGAAGCCTTCCACCACACTAATGACTGTAACCTGAGTAAAGGAGAGGAGTGTACTAGAGAGTGGAAGTATATTCTACCTGGGGGAACTCAAGGATATCACAGCGCTGATCTGGGACCAAAAACGAGATCTCTGGAGGAATCTGAACACTTCTGTGGCTATAGCAGAGACACAGTTCACTGCTGCTACCCAGACAGCCCGTTTTCCAGTGGAGCCAGGAGGAGAGTCACATGCTCCACAGCATAGGCCTCACAAAGAGAGGGTGTGATCCTCTACAGGAAGCATAAACGTAGCAATATCATGACAAGTTCCCTGTGCATGGTAGACATTCATGAAACCCCACCATAATTCCAGGGGCTCTGTACTGTTGGCTAACCTCTCTGTTCCACCTGTCTCTCTATTCTCTTATGGTTCAAGTCCTGGGTGTGCAAGCTGGGGCAGCAGCTCCATGTAAACATCATGTGGATATTTGTCAAAACTGGGTCACTCCACTGTATTTGATAATTCAGAGCTGCTCCGCTCATCATGAGTGGATTTAACTTCCCTGAAACACCTTCACTACCAGGTATGTTCATCTGTAACAAACATAAGAGAATGGCAGAGATGTCAGATTTTGTTATCACTCCAATCAGTGTCATCTCCCCGGGAACTTCCTGGGTGAACTCTCACCTCTTGGTGACACAATTACACAAGTAATGAATTCTCTGGTCCTGCAATGACACTTCACACCTGTGTGACAGGGGAAGATCAGCCCCTTTATATCCTGTCTCCTAATCAGTGCACTCAGTGATTTAGATTAGTGCTCTGTGAAAGCCCTTCTCTTCGTATCTTCTTGATCAGGGCTGTGGATGCAGGATCTTGTGTCCTGGCTCCTATGTAGGTTGTTAATGTGAATTAAATAATAAATACACTTCCTGCTTGATAGAGGGATTGAAGACCATGAGGAGTTGGCAGATCCAGTTATGCGGACACATCTGGACCCTGTTTTAGGGCCTGAAATAGTGTGCTAACCAGCTTGGGGACTGCAGATGTGTAGAGACACCCACAACATCTGGGTCCATGGGAGTCTCAAACTCACAATTTGTTCTCTGGGCCCTTAATCTGCCCAGACAAACGTGAGTGTCAACCCTGGCTCCAAGGTATGTGTAGACCTGGATAGAGAGCAGCTGACACCACTGCTCAGAGAGAAGGGAATAGACAGGAGTGTTTATATTTATGTGGATGTGGGTGGGTTGCCATGGGGTTCTCATCCCTAGGAACAAAACAACTGGAATTTGGGTGGTAACACGTGTCTGTTAAGTGGACATTGTCAATGACAACTTTGGCTAGATACTAGGGTGTGTTACCTAATTAGTTCAGAGACCCATTTCACAAAAGAATTGCATCAAAATCTGAGAGGAGAACACAGGTAGTAAGCTCTTAGAAATGAAAAGGAGTGTTTATATTTATGTGAGTGTGGGTGGGTTGCGATGGGGTCCTCATCCCCAGGAACAAAACAACTGGCATTTGGGGTAACTGGTGTCTGTGATGTAGACATTGTCAATGACAACATTGGCTGGATACTAGGGTGTGTTACCTAAGTAGTTCAGAGACCCATTAAGAAAAGGACTGCATAGGTGCACCTGGATGGCTCAGTGGGTTAAAGCCTCTGCCTTCGGCTCATGTCATGATCCCAGGGTCCTGAGATTGATCCCTGCATCAGGCTCTCTGCTCAGCATGGAGCCTGCTTCCCCCCCTCTCTCTGCCTGCCTCTCTGCCTGTCAAATAAATAAATAAAATCTTTAAAAAGAAAAGGATTGTACCAATATCTGAGAGGAAAACACAGGCAATAACGTTTTAGATCCTCAACTGCAACAACTACTTGCAAGAAGGGTCTCTAAAAGCAAGGAAAACACAAACGGAAACGAGTTTTTGGGCTTCACCACGATAAAAATCTTCTGTGATGCACAGGAAACAGTCAACAAAACTAAAAGGCAACCTATGGAATGGGAGAAGGTATTTGCAAATGACACTACAGAAAAAGGGTTGATATCCAAGATCGATAAAGAACTTACCATACTGAACACACAAAAATACCAAATAACCCAGTCCAGAAATGAGCAGAAGGCATGAATAGACATTTCTCCAGAGAGACATAAAAATGACCAACAGACACATGAAAAATTGCTCCACATCTGTTGTCATCATCGAAATATAAATCAAAACCACAATAAGACATTACCTTACATGAGTTAGAAAGGCTAAAATTAACAAGACAGGGAACAACAAATGTTGGAGAGGATGTGGAGAAAGTGGAACTCTCTTAGCTGTTGGTGGGAATGCAAGTTGATACAGCCACCTTGGAAAAGAGTGTCTAGATTCTTCAAAAGTGAAAAATAGAACTACCCTATGACTCAGCAATTGTTCTACTGGGTATTTACCCCAAAGATACAGAGGTTGTGAAAAAAGTCGCACATGCACCTCAATATTCATAGGATTAATGTCTACAATATTGAAACTGTGGAAGGAGCTGAGATGTCCTTCCACATATGAATGGATAAAGATGATGCAGTCCATATATACAATGGGGTATTACTCAGCCCTTAAAAAGGATGAATACCTACCATTTCATCAACTTGGATGGACCTGGAGGGTATTATGTCAAGTAGGATAAGTCAAGTTTCAATTCTATGTGGAACATAAGGAATAGTGAGGAGAACCACAGAGAAAGTCAATTATCATACGGTTTTACTTACTTGTGGAGCATAAGGCATAACACAGAAGATATTAGGAGATTAAATGTAAACTGAATTGCAGTAAATTGGAGGAGGATATGAAGCATGAGTGACTGTAGACTCTGAGAATCATACTGAGGGTTTTGGAGTGGAGGGGGATGGAGGGATGTGTGAGTCTGGTTGTGGGTATTGAGGAGGGCACGTATTGCATGGAACACTGGGTGTGGTGCATAAACAGTGAATCTTGCAATGCTGAAAAATAAAATTAAATAAATAAATAATGAAATCACGGAGGGTACAAACCATGAGAGACTCTGGATTCTTAGAAACCTATGAGGATTACAAAGTGAGAGTGGTGGGGGATTGGTTATTCAGGTGATGGGTATTAAGGAGGGCAGGTGATGCAATGAGCACTGGGTGTTATACACAACTAATGAATATTTGAACACTACATCGAAAACTAATGATGTACTATATGCTGGCTAAGTGAATATTAAAAAATAATATAGACGGTTTTCCACGTTTTTAAAAAAAAAAATTCAGTGTTCCAGAATTCATTGTTCATGCACCAAGGAAATAAGGTATTTGAATGACTTCTTTGTTTTTTATTTGGGTCAGATAGACTTCTTAGTTTTTTATTTGGGCCCTTTCTATTTCATTTTGATAAACTTAGTTAGAGGATCCTCAGGTGTATTGTGGTTTTTTCCCCCAAAGTATCACGTGATGTGATGAGCACAGGGTTTTATACTGAACAGATGGAACGTTGAATATTATATCAAAAGTCAATGATGGGAGTGAGGAGACAAGTAGAAGGAGGCCCCGCTTCAACCTGTCCCCTAAAGTGAATTGATTACCTACCAAAGAACTCCGATCACTCATGAAATCAGCCTGAGAACAGAATTATGCATCTGGATCTCTACAGGGGCAGAAAATGCAGGTGGGTAGGTAAAGCGGAGTGGGAACCTCAGACTGATATCAGAAGATAAACAAAAGGGGGAAGGAGTCACCAGAGGCAACCGATGGGAAAGTAATACCCCAATACGAGAGTGCCCTATGACTGGGGACCAGCATTAACTTGTAGTCTGGTTGAAAGCACTCAAAAAGAGCAAAGGATCATGGGGGGAAATTGTGGGAATCGGGAATCTGGGCAGCTAGGGACAGGAGCTTAAGTACCCAGACCCAGGGTGCTGAGCCAGAGAGAGTGCGGTGGAGAAACCAGGCCTTGGTCCCTGAGCCACCAGTGTGCCCGAGAACACATGGGGTCCAGCTCTTGTGGAGGGCTGGGAGACTCGCCAGAGGGCACAATGCCAGGCCCTGCTATCAGAACCTGAGATGTGCGCCCCCCAGATCCTCCCCTAGGAGAGTGCACACAGGTGCCAGCTGGGAGCTCTCAGCCTGGGATAGTCCAGGAACTCCCAGCCAAAACCAGTGGGAAAATCTCAGCGCGTGATCACTGTTTGGAACCTCTCTGGTGGTCTGGAACTGCCCAGACAGCCACTGCTGTTGTGGTTTTGAATGCAAGCAGAAGATCCTGCATCCCCAGGGACCACGAATCAGAACTCACTCTGCCAGTGGCCAAAGGGGAATTAATACACTCTCCAACACCCACAGGCGAGCAGGCTGAGGTTTCTCTCTGAGAGGGAGGTCGGGGTGCAGTTTACTTTCCTCTAAACCTCCAAAAACCATCAAAAGCTGTCAAGGAGAGAGAAAACAGATGAACAAACATAAAAACCTCCAGAGAACAAAAGCCTGAAAAAATCTGTTACCTCAGAGCCCACCGCCTTGAGGGGGGTGGGAGGACTTAACTCAGTTAACATAATTGACTGAAAACCCACGTGGCAGGCCCCTCCCCGAGAAAACCAACCAGGAAAAAAAAAAAAAAAGAAGACTACAAGATAACAACCACCACTACTTCATAGATACAACTTTTATTTCTGACTCGCTCCTACTATTCTGGTTCATTTTTTTTATATAGAAAATTTACTAACCTATTTACCATCACAGTGGGATGTCCAATACATCAAATTCCATAATAACCTCCTAACGTGAACTTTTTGACACATGCACCCGTGTTTTTCTTTTGCTTTTCTATTTTTTAAATTAAAAAAAAATTAGTTTAGTCTAGTTTATACTTTTTTAATTTTTATTTTCTAATATTCATATAGAGTCAAACTTAAGATAATCCCCTTTCCCCAATCAATGCTACCCCTACAGGTGAACCAATTTTTAATCCCCCTTTACCTTAGGAAAGATGAATACTTTATCAAAGATATCAAGATACACCCAGGAAGAATCAAAATAAACTTCCTCACCCACACTGAGAATTTATAACCATTCTCCCATCTTTTTCTTCCACCAGTGTTTCTGTGTATTTGTGGTTGTCCTGATAGTATATAAATCTTATTTTTGGAATTCTTTTTGATGAGGTTCTTCCTTTTTTTTTTTTTTTTTTTGCTTTTATATATATATATATATATATATATATGCAAATTTTTTCCTCTTGTCATATACTTTTATCAGTCTTTTTGTTTGTCTGTTTTTGTTTTTTATACTTCATAAATCTTACCTTGTGGCCCATTTGGGCTGAACCTTCTCTTTTATCTTCCCTTTTTTCCATTCTCTCTCTCCCTTTTTTTTTCTTTTGTTTTTCTTTTTCTTTTCTTTTATCTCTCGTTTGGGTGGGGAATCCTGATTGTTCAGAAGTGTTCCGGGTGCACCTTGACTGATACATCCAGCTACATCTGATCAGTCATCTCTCACCAAAATGACTAGGAGGAGAAATTCCCAACAGAAGAAAAATACAGAGGATGGACCTTCTGCAACAGAGCTAATTATTATCGACATAGACAATATATCGGAAAAGGAATTCAGGCTAACAATTATCCAGACAATAGCTAGGTTGGAGAAAGCCATGGATGATCAAACATAATTGATTAGGGCAGAACTGAAAGCCACCAGGGATGATGTTCACAATGCTCTCAATGAGTTCCAAGCTAATCTAAATTCTATAAAAGCTAGGGTAACTGAGACAGAAGATAGAATTAGTGATCTGGAGGACAAACAGATAGAGAGAAAGGATCAGGAGGAAGCCTGGAACAAACAGCTCAGAAGCCACGAAAACAGAATCAGGGAAATAAATGATGCCATGAAACGTTCCAAAGTCAGAATCATTGGAATCCCTGAAGGGGAGGAGAAAGAAATAAGTCTAGAAGATATAGTGGAAGAAGTTCTCTATGAAAATTTTCCCAATATCGTGAATGGAACCAGCATTCATATACTAGAGGCAGAACGGTTGCCCCCATGATTATAGATTCTCAAAAGTCCTCAAGACACCTGATAATAAGAATGAAGAACTTGATGAAATCCCAATAGTTCATTTTTTTTAATTAATTAATTTTTATTTGCTTATTTACAGCATAACAGTGTTCATTGTTTTGGCATCACACCCAGTGCTCCAAAAAGCTTTTGCACAGCAAAGGAAACAGTTAACAAAACCAAAAGACAACTGACAGAATGGGAGAAGATATTTGCAAACGACATGTCAGATAAAGGGCTAGTATCCAAAATCTATAAGGAACTTAGCAAACTCAACACCCAAAGAACAAACAATCCAATCAAGAAATGGGCAGAGGACATGAACAGACATTTCTGCAAAGAAGACATCCAGATGGCCAACAGACACATGAAAAAGTGCTCCACGTCACTCGGCATCAGGGAAATACAAATCAAAACCACAATGAGATATCACCTCACACCAGTCAGAATGGCTAAAATTAACAAGTCAGGAAATGACAGATGCTGGCGAGGATGTGGAGAAAGGGGAACCCTCCTCCACTGTTGGTGGGAATGCAAGCTGGTGCAACCACTCTGGAAAACAGCATGGAGGTTCCTCAGAATGTTGAAAATAGAACTATCCTAAGACCCAGCAATTGCACTACTGGGTATTTACCCTAAAGATACAAACATAGTGATCCGAAGGGGCACGTGTACCCGAATGTTTATAGCAGCAATGTCTACAATAGCCAAACTATGGAAAGAACCTAGATGTCCATCAACAGATGAGTGGATAAAGAAGATGTGGTGTATATACACAATGGAATACTATGCAGCCATCAAAAGAAATGAAATCATGCCATTTGCGACGACATGGATGGAACTAGAGCATATCATGCTTAGTGAAATAAGTCAATCGGAGAAAGACAACTATCATATGATCTCCCTGATATGAGGACATGGAGAAGCAACATGGGGGGTTAGGGGGATAGGAGAAGAATAAATGAAACAAGATGGGATTGGGAGGGAGACAAACCATAAATGACTCTTAATCTCACAAAACAAACTGGGGGTTGCTGGGGGGAGGTGGGATTGGGAGAGGGGGAGGTGGCTATGGACATTGGGGAGGGTAAGTGCTATCGTGAGTGCTGTGAAGTGTGTAAACCTGGCGATTCACAGACCTGTGCCCCTGGGGATAAAAATACATTATATGTTTATTAAAAAAAAAATTTGGAAGGGGAGGCGAACCATAAGAGACTATGGACTCTGAAAAACAACCTGAGGGTTTTGAAGGGTCGGGGGTGGGAGGTTGGGGGAACAGGTGGTGGGTAATGGGGAGGGCACGTTTTGCAGGGAGCACTGGGTGTTGTGCAAAAAGAATGAATACTGTTACGCTGAAAAAATAAATAAAATGGAAGAAAAAATGAAACCAAAAAAAAAAAAAAAAAAAAGAATGAAGAATTATAGCTGTAGGCAGGTCCCCTTGAAAGCCGCTAGGACAAAGAGGCTCCTTACATATAGAGGAGTGCCCATGAGAATAACGTCAGACCGGTCCACAGGACCTGGCAAGCCAGAAATGGCTGGCAAAAAGTATTCAGGGCAATAAATGAGAAGAACATGCTGCCAAGAATACTTTATCCAGCAAGACTGACATTCAAAATGGATGGAGTGATAAAGAGTTTCCAATACCAGCAAGGCTTAAAAGACTATGCAACCACTAAACAACACTGCAGGAAATATTAAGGGGGGGGGTCTACAAAAGAGAAAAAAATCCTGATAATATAATTGAACAGAAATATAGAGACAAACTACAGAAAGAAAAACTTCAAAGGTAACATGATGTCAATAAAAACGTAACTCTCAATAATCACTTTCAATGTGAATGGCCTAAATGCGCCCATAAAACAACACAAGTTTACATATTAGATAAAACGACAGGACCCATCCATATGTTGTCTACAAGAGACCCATTTTGAACCTGAAGATACACCAAGACTGAAAATGAAGGGATGGAAAAGAATCTTTCATCCTAATGGGTCTCAAAAGAAGCCTGGGGTAGTGATTCTCATATAAGAATAAATAGATTTTAAACTAAAGACTTTAGTCAGATATACAGAAGGACACTAGATAATTCTGAAATGGACTATCCACAAAGATGGTCTAACAATTGTAAATATCTACGCCCCCAATATGGGAGCAAACAATTACATAAGAAAACTATTAATCAAGATAAAGAGTCATATTGGTATGAAAACAATAATAGTAGGAGATCTTAACATGGCTCTCTCAGTAATAGACAGATCATTGAAGTAGAAAATCAATAAAGAACAGGAGCATTGATTGAAACATTGGACCAGATGGACCTCATAGATATATACAGAAAATTCCACCCAAAAATAACAGAATACTCATTCTTCTCAAGTGCACATGGAACCTTCTCCAGAATAGACCACATAATGGGTCACAAAGCAGGACTCAACCAATACCAAAAGACAGACATTACTTCCTGCATATTCTCAGATCACAATGCTTTGAAACTGGAGCTCAATCACAAGGAAAAGTTTGTAAGGAAGGCAAACACCTGGAAGCTAAAGATCACCTTGATTAACCATTGTTGCATCAATCAGGAGATCAAAGAAGAACTTAAACAATTCATGGAAACCAATGAGAATGAAGACACTACTGTCCAAAACCTATGGGATACAGCAAAGGCGGTTCTAAGGGGTAAATGCATAGACACCCAAGCCTCCCTCAAAAAAATTGAAAAATCCAGAATAAACCAGCTGTTTCTACACCTTAAAGAACTGGAGAATCAACAACAAATCAAACCAACTCTACACACCAGCAGGGAAATAATCAAGATTAGAGCAGAGATCAATGATGTAGAAACCAGAGATACAGTAGAATGTATCAATGAAACTAGAGCTTGTTTTTTGAAAGAATCAATAAGATCAATAAACCATTGGCCACACTAATCCAAAGGAAAGCCCAAATTAATAAAATTATTAGTTTAAAGGGAGAGATCTCAACTAACACAAAAGAAGTAGAAACCATCATCAATAATAATTACCGACAGTTCTATGCCAATAAGATAAGCAACCTAGATGAAATGGATGCATTCCTGGAAAACTATAAGCTCCAAAAACTGAGCCAGGAAGAAATTGAAAACCTGAATAGACTGATATCTAGAAATGAGATTGAAGCAGTGATCAAAAACCTCCCCAAAAACAAGAGCCCAAGACCTGACGGATTCCCTGGGAAATTCTACCAAACTTTCAAAGAAGAAAAAACACCAATTCTCCTGAAGCTGTTTCAAAAAATTGAAGTAGAAGGAAAACTTCCAGACTCTTTTTATGAAGCCAGCATTGCCCTGATCCCCAAACCAGGCAAAGACCCTACCAAAAAGAAGAATTTCAGACCAATATCACTGATGAATATGGATGCTAAGATTTTCAACAAGATCCTAGCAAACAGGATCCAGCAGCACATTAAAAAGATTATCCACCATGACAAGGTGGGATTAATCCCAGAGTTACCAGGATGGTTCAACATTCTGAAATCAATCAGTGTGATAGAAAAAATCAATAAGTAAAGAGAGAAGAACCACGTGGTCCTCTCAATTGATGCAGAAAAAGCATTGGACAAAATCCAGCATACATTCCTGATTAAAACTCTTCAAAGTATAGGGATAGAGGAATCATTCCTGAACTCCATAAAATCTATCTATGAAAGACCCACAGCAAATATCATCCTCAATGGGAGAAAACTTGCAACCTTCCCATTGAGATCAGGAACACTACAAGTATGACCACTCTCACCACCCCTGTTCAGCGCAGTATTATAAATCCTAGCAACAGCAATCACACAACAAAGAGAAATAAAATGTATCCAAATTGGCAATGAAGAAATCACCCTCTCTCTCTTCACTGATGACATGATTCTTTATATGGAAAACCCCAAAGAATCTACCCCCAAATTACTAGAACTCATACAGCAATTCAGTAACATGGCAGGATACAAAGTCAATGTTCAGAAATCAGTGGCTTTCTTATACACTAACAATGAAAATTCAGGAAAGGAAATTATAGAATCAATTCCATTTACTATAGCAGAAAGAACCATAAGATACCTGGGAATAAAACTAACCAGGTAAAGGATCTGTACTCGAGGAACTACAGAACATTCATGAAAGAAATTGAAGAAGACACAAAAAGTTGGAAGAACATTCCATGCTCTTGGATCCGAAGAATCCAAATAATAAACATTGTTAAAATATCTATACTGCCTAGAGCAATCGATACTTTCATTGCCATTTCGATCAAAATGCCACCGATATTTTTCAAAGAACTGGATCAAACAATCCTAAAATGTGTATGGAATCAGAAGAGACCCTGAATTGCTAAGGGAATATTGAAAAACAAAAACAAAACTGGCGGCATCACGTTACCCAGTTTCAAGCTTTACTACAAAGCTGTGATCACCAAGAGAGTTTGGTACTCGCATGAAAACAGACACGTAGACCAGTATAATAGTGTAGAGAGCCCAGATATGGACCCTGTTATCTATGGTCAAATAATCTTCGACAAAACAGGAAATAATATACAGTGGAAAAAAGACAGTCTCTTCAATAAATGGTGCTGGGAAAATTGGACAGCTATATGTAGAAGAATGAAATTCAACCATTCTCTTACACCATACACAAAGATAAACTCAAAATGGATAAAAGACCTCAACGTGAGGCAGGAATCCATCAGAATCCTAGAGGAGAACACTGGCAGTAACCTCTTTGATATTAGCGACAGCAACTTTGTTCAAGTATGTCTCCAGGGGCACCTGGGTGGCTCAGTGGATTAAGCCTCTGCCTTCGGCTCAGGTCATGATCTCAGGGTCCTGGGATCGAGCCCCACATTGGGCTCTCTGCTCTGTAGGGAGCGTGCTTCCTCCTCTCTCTCTGCCTGCCTCTCTGCCTACTTGTGATCTCTCTCTCTGTCAAATAAATAAATAAATAATCTTTAAAAAAAAAAAGATATGTCTCCAAAGGCAAAGGAAACAAAAGCAAAATGAACTATTGGGACTTCATCAAGATCAAAAGCTTCTTCAGAGCAATCAGTCAAAAAACAAAGAGGCACCCATGGAATGGGACAAGATATTTGCAAATGACACTACAGACAGAAGGTTGATATCCAGGATCTATAAAGAACTCCTCAAACTCAACACACACAAAATAGATAATCATATCAAAAAGTGGGCAGAAGATATGAATTGACACTTCTCCAACGAAGACATACAAATGGCTATCAGACACATGAAAAAATGCTCTTCATCACAAGCCATCAGGGAGATTCAAATTAAAACCACATTGAGATACCACCTTACACCAATTAGAATGGCCAAAATTGGCAAGATAGGAAACAACATTTGTTTTAGAGGACGTGGAGAAAGGGGAAGCCTCTTACAGTGTTGGTAGGAATGCAAGTTGGTGCAGCCACTTTGGAGAACAGTGTGGAGATTCCTCAAGAAATTAAAAATAGGGGGCGCCTGAGTGGCTCAGTGGTTTAGGTCTCTGCCTTCCGCTCAGGTCATGTTCTCAGGGTCCTGGGATCAAGCCCTGCGTCGGGCTCTCTGCTCAATGAGCCTGTTTCTCCCTCTCTCTCTGCCTGCCCCTCTGCCTACTTGTGACCTCTCTCTCTAAAAAATAAGAAAAAGAAATGAATTAAAAATAAGGCTTCCCTATGACCCTGCAATTGCACTGCTGGTTATTTACACCAAAGATACAGATGTAGGGAAAAGAAGGCCATCTCTACCACAATGTTTATAGCAGCAATGGCCACGGTCGCCAAACTGTGGAAAGAACCAAGATGCCCTTCAATGGACGAATGGATAAGGAAGATGTGGTCCATATACACGACGGAGTTTTATGCCTCCATCAGAAAGGATGAATACCCAACTTTTGTAGCAACATGGAAGGGAGTGTAAGAGATTATGGTGAGTGAAATAAGTCAAGCAGAGAGAATCAATTATTATATGGTTTCACTTATTTGTGGAGCATAACAAAGAACATGGAGGACATGGGGAGATGGAGAGGAGAAGTGAGTTGAGGGAAATTGGAAGGGGATATGAACCATGAGAGACTCTGGACTCTGAAAACCAACCTGAGGATTTTAAGGGGCATGGGTTCTCACGTTGGGGGAACCAGATGGTGGGTAATAGGGACGGCATGTTTTGCATGGAGCACTGGGTGTGGTGCAAAAACAATGAATACTGTTATTCTGAAAAGAAATTTAAATAAAGAAATAAAAAGTCAACAATGTACTATACCTTGTCTAATTGAGTTAGAAAAAATATGCAGACCATGGTTTCTTTGATATGTTCTGTGTTTCTTAGTTTCTATATAATTTCTTTCTACTCTAATCTTGCTATTTCCATCCTTCTGTTATATTTAGGATTCAGCTGTTGCTCTTTCTCTAGCATCTTTAGGTGTAATGTTAGGTCGTTTATTTGAGATTTTTCTTCCTTCTCTTAAGTTTAGTTTTATTTTTTCAGTGAAGGTTTGAAACGTGTGTGTGTGTGTGTGTGTGTGTGTGTGTGTGTGTGTGTGTGTGTGAGACCTTCTGGCTCTGCTGAAGTTTCTTGTGATCCACAGTAAGTGCCACTGATATACTTTTAATGGTTTTTTTGACCTGCATCATGATATTTGTAATTTACTGATATTTAAGGACAAGAGGAAACTAATGTAACTGACTTCTTTTTTTGCTTGTTAGTGTATTTGTCTTCCTGTTTAGAAACTAAGTTTCTAAATCAATAAGTGAATAGGTAAGCACAGAATAATGTCAAGGACGCTCCCTTGGGGAAACTGCTCTATGGAGAGGAAACCCCAGACCTTGACAGGAAACGTGCCATAGACTCCATCTACACCTGCTTCTGGGATTAGAGACAGAATTGGTGAGGAGTGTGCACCCTCTGCTGGTCTGATACTCTTGTAGTTTGAGGTTTGTGTCTCTGCTAACACTGATGTCCCCTCACTGTGTCTGTTGCACAGTAATACATGGCCGTGTCCTCCGCTCTCAGGCTGTTCATCTGCAGATACAGCGTGTTCTTGCCATTGTCTCTGGAGATGGTGAATCGTCCCTTCACAGAGTCTGCATAGTATGTGCTACTACCACCACTGCTAATACTTGCGACCCACTGCAGCCCCTTCCCTGGAGCCTGGCGGATCCAGCTCATGCCAGTACTACTGAAGGTGAATCCAGAGGCTGCACAGGAGAGTCTCAGGGACCCTCCAGGCTTCACCAGGTCTCCCCCAGACTCCACCAGCTGCACATCACACTGGACTCCTGCAGACACAAGACATCATGGTCAGGAATCCGTCACACTCCACTCTTTCTCTCACTCATATCCACTCACATCCTCAATGTCTCTTGTTCCCCATAAATTACCTTTTAGAAGAGCAACAAGGAAAACCCAACAAAGCACAATCTCCATGGTGTGTTCTCTGTGTTCTGTCTTGATCAGTGAATGTGGACACCTGGAAATCCCAGGGCTAGGGCTCCTCTCCCAGCTGCACGGTCCAGGCTGGGCTCTTTTAGTCAGTGGAGGAAAGACCTTATTTGCATGTCCTCTGAGTATATAGTTAGCTCCAGATATACGTTCAATTGTTTACAAGTTAAAAAAAATATATTGTATTTTTTGTAGACCACTTTGTTTTAGATGACACTTTGACAATATGTAGAAATTTTTTTGTTTGTTTGTTTATAAAACACATTTATTGGGCACCTGGGTGTCTCAGTGGGTTAAATCCTCTGCATTTGGCTCAGTTCATGATCCTGGAGTCCTGGGATCGAGTCCCCACTCAGCTCTCTGCTGGGTTGGAAGCCTGCTTCACCACCCCTGTATCTCTGACTGCCTCTCTGACTACTTGTGATCTCTGTCAAATAAATAAAATCTTTAAAAAATGCATTTACTGGTAGGAAATATTGGAACAGGGCATCAATATTATAAACTACCATTCAGAGTTAATAATTCTATCAGAACCAAGTTTAAATATACCTCTAATATATGAATGAATTCTAGTAGTTTTGGAGTGGAGTCTTTGGGGTTTTCCATATAAAGAATCATGTTATCGGCGAAGAGAGAGAGTTTGACTTCTTCATTGCCATTTTGGATACCTTTTATTTCTCTTTGTTTTCTGATTGCTGTTGCTATGACCTCTAATATTATGTTGAACAAGAGTGGTGAGAGTGGGCATCCTTGTCACATTCCTCATCTCGAAGAGACAGCTGTCAGCTCTTTACCACCGAGGATGATAATTGCTTTGGGGTTTTCATAGATGGATTCTTTGAATTTCAGGAATATTCCCTCTATCCCTGTACTTTGAAGTGTTTTAATCAGTAATGAATGCTGTATCTTGTCAAATCTTCTTCTGCATCAATTGACAGGACCATGTGGATTTTTTCTCTTCTCTTATTAATTTGTTCTATCGCATTGATTGATTTGTGAATGGTGAACCACACTTGCATCTCAAGGATAAATCCCACCTTGTCATGGCGGATAATCTTTTTAATGTACTGTTGTTTCCTATTAGCTATAATCTTGTTGAGAATCTTAGCATCCATATTCATCAGTGATATTGGTCTGAAATTCTCCTTCTTGGTGGAGTCTTTGCCTGGTTTAGGGATCAGTGTAATGCTGGCTTCATAAAATGAGTTTGGACGTTTTCCTTCTGCTTCACTTTTTTGAAATCTCTTCAGGAGAATAAGTTTTATTTCTTCTTTGAGCGTTTGGTAAAATTCCCCTGTGAATCATCAGGTCCTGGGCTCTTGTTTTTTGGGAGTTTTTTGGTCACTGAAAAATTAAAAGAGAAGATCCATCCCAAATGGGCCCCAAAGGTAAGTTATATTAAGTATACAATCAAAAGCAGAGAAAGAAAATGACTCACAAAAGTAAATGACACGAAAAAAAAAAAAAAGAAGAACCCAGCCAAAATGAAGCGCAAGTCTAAGATTTATATACTATCAAAACAAAAACAAATATACAGAAACACTGACAGAAGAAAAAGATGACAGTGTGGGTATAAATTCTCAGTGTGGGCAAGGAAGGTTTTTTTATTATTATTCCTGGATGTATATTTTTAATTTATTTTTTATTAACATATAATATATTATTAGCCCCAGGGGTGCAGGTCTGAGAATCACCAGGTTTACACAGTTCACAGCACTCACCATAGCACATACTTTCCCCAAGGTCCATAAGCCCACCACCTTCTCCCTCCCTCCTCCCCCCCGCCCCTGGAAACTCTGTTTATTTTGTGAGATCAAGAGTCTCTTATGGTTTGTCTCTCCCCAATCCCATCTTGTTTCATTTATTCTTTTCCTACCCCCCAAATCCCCCACATTGTCTCTCAACTTCCTCAAATCAGGGAGATCATATGATAATTGTCTTTCTCTGATTGACTTATTTCACTAGGCATAATACCTTCTAGTTCCATGTACGTCATCGCAAATGGCAAGATTTCATTTCTTTTGATGGCTTCATAGTATTCCATTGTGCATATATACCACTTCTTCTTTATCCATTCATCTGTTGATGGACATCTAGGTTTTTTCCATAGTTTGGCTATTGTGAACATTGTTGCTATGAACATTCGGGTGCACATGCCCCTTCAGATCACTACATTTGTATCTTCAGGGTAAATATCCAGTACTGCAATTGCTGGGTTGTAGGTCGACTGAGGCATCTGAGTTCTAAGAGGCTGCTGCCTGTGTTCTTCTCACGGATTTTGATGGATTTCTTTCTCACATTGAGGTCCTTAATCCATTTTGAGTCTATTTTCATGTGTGGTATAACGAAATGATCTAATTTCATTTTTTCTGCATGTGGCTGTACAATTTTTCCAAAACCATTTATTGAAGAGACTGTCTTTTTTCCACTGGACATTCTTTCCTGCTTTGTTGAAGATTAGTTTACCATAGAGTTGAGAGTCTATTTCTGGGCTCTCTATTCTGTTCCATTGATCTATGTGTCTGTTTTTGTGCCAGAACCATACTGTCTTGATAATCACAGCTTTATAGTAAAGCCTGAAATCAGGTAACATTATGTCCCCAGTATTGTTTCTCTTTCACATTTCCTTAGTGATTCAGGGTCTCTTCTGATTCCATACAAATTTAAAAATTTTTAAATCCATTCTGCTGTTTTCAGTTTTTATATCATTTATTTCTCCTCTAGTCTTTAGTATCTCCTTCCTTCTGCTCTATTTAGGCTTCAGTCATTGTACTTTCTCTAGTTCCTTCAGGTATAAGGTTAGGTGGTATCTTTTAGAATTTTCTTGTTTCTTGAGGTTTTCTTGTGTGCTGTGTATTTCTGTGTTAGGACCACCCATGCTAATTAGGTGAAAGTGATGAAGGTTTTATACTCTTGTGTCAGTGTGTGTGTGTGTGTAAGTGTGTGTGTGTTTGTTTGTGTGTGTGTGTGAGTGTGTTTAATGTTCAGGTTCCATATACACACCTCACCTGGTGGTATTTCTGTGCTTTCTGATGTTGTCACTGACATTGATGCCCTGAGATTGTTTAAGACAGTGACACCCCCCGTCCAAAGACCCTTTCTTCTTTTACTTTGGATTGTTGATGCCTCTATGGCCTCATATGCAGCATGCACTTTATGCTCCTTCTATCAAGTTTGTACATTGAGTTGTGAGGACCTGTGATGCATACCTGAATGCCTCTGGGATTCCTGTAAAGGCTCACTTGATGAGCATCAGGATATTTGTGATTCATAGGTATGTAGGGACAGAAATAAACAACGTGAGTGACTCTGTATTTTGTACATTTTAATATAATTGTTTTCAATTAGAACAAATTTTCCAAGTCAGAGAGTGAAGAGGTAAGCACAGAATCATGTGTGCAGAGAGGGTCCTGAGGGAAAGTGTTCTCTGGAGAGGAATCACCAGATCCCTACAGGAAACTTGCCCAGAACTTCCATCTGCATCATCTCCTGGGCTTAAAGACAGAGTTGGTGAGGTGTGTGCACCCTCTGGTTGTCCCTTTTCTCTCCTACAGTGAGGTTTCTGTCTGGGCTCACACCGATGTCCCCTCACTGTGTCGTTGCACACTAATAAATGGCAGTGTCCTTGGCTCTCAGGATGTTCATCTACAGATACAGTGTATTGTTGCCATTGTCTCTGGAGATGGTGAATCAACCTTTAACAGAGTCTGTATAGCTTTTGCTACTTCCATCATAGCTAATGCATGTGACACACTGCAGCCCCTCCCTGGAGCCTGGCGGACCCAGCTCATGTGGTAACTGCAGAAGGTGAATCCAGAGGCTGTACAGGAGAGTCTCAAGTTCCCCCAGGCTTCAACATGTCTCCTCCAGACTCCTCCAGCTGCACCTCACCCTGGACACCTGAAGACACAAAACATCCTGGTCAGGAAATTGTTGCAGACCCACTGTTTCTCTCACTCATATCCAGTCCCACACTCAAGGTCTCTTGTTCACCATGAATTACCTTTTAAAAGAGCAACAAGGAAAACTCAGCCAAGCACAAACTCCATAGTGAGTTGTCCGTGTTCTCTCTTGATTACTGATTGGACCACCTGCAATTCCTGGTGCTGGTGTTCCTCTCCCAGCTGCGTGGTCAGGGTTGGGCTTTTTTAATCAGCAGAGGGAAGGCCCTATTTGCATGTTTCTGAGTACATAACAAATTTTCCAGGTAGCATCCTCATGATGGCAGTGATCTAGAGCTGTTGTGAGGGTCCTGGGGGAGTTTGGTCACCATAATATCTTTGAGGAAACTGCACCCTTTTATTTTGTGATTTTGCTAGAGAAATTGTTTAGCACCTATTATTTTCCCTTCTTCACATATGCACCCCATCATTGTGATGTAGGTACCAGTTTTACCACTATTTTACAGGTGGGTATGTACACACTGCAGCACAGAATGATTGTGTGAATTTACAGGTGAGCACAGCAGGTGAAATTGAGCCCCATTGTCTGAGTCTGTGCTCCTCATTATGGGAACTGTTTGCTCCTTTGTACTTCCTTCAGGACAGAGCTGGATATGAGATTTTCAGGCTTTCTGAATTTCCAGAGGTTCCAGTGACTGATCTTTGGAGACCAAGTCTTTCTGTCATAGAAAATTGGAGACACTGATAAGCCTTGACAGAGACTCACAGAGCTTCTGGAGATGCTGTGGGTTATCAACAAACAGAAGGGGCATCCACCCCTGTTCTCTCTGTACACATCAATGGAAAACTTTAAATAAAGATAAAATAATGGAATTATTTGTTCAACAATTAACATCAGAACACTTGAGATCAGAAGGCATGCTCTTAGTTAAATACAACTCTTCATTTCTGAAATGGAGATCATTGTACTTCTACACTCATATTTATTGCCATGATGACATAAATTATATTTATTCAAATGCTTCATCCTGGGCAAGTTTGGTTTTTGTCATTTTGATGGTTTATTCCAAAAATGTAGGAATCTTCTCTATTTCCACAGATTTGCAAACTGTTTACTGTGTTTCTGTCTGGGAGAAGTTAACAGAGCATGTAGTTGAAAACTGGAGAGAGGAGACCAGCCCTCAACCCACCTCTGGTCCTGGATCATGAGCTCCGTGGTTCTTGAGTCAGAGGGATTGTGAGTGCACCCTGATGGTCCCAGTGCACCATCATGTGTCACAGACCCTTGCAGAGATACAAGGACTCTTCTTTTCCCTTCCCCATTTATCCAACATGTGCTAGGAGTTACCCTCTCAGCGTAACCACTACAGATTGTCCTGTTGAAAGGATATGTTCTCATACGTACATCCTATACTTGAGCTCCTCACTCTTTTCCTTAGGTTACAATATCAAGCTATATTTCTTGCATTCAGAGGTGAGCAGAATCCTTGGATCAAGTCCCTGCATTCTGTCAGGTGCCCCCAGATGGTGAGGTCTTTCCCTTCAGAGAGTAAGTTGAGGGTCATCTGCTTGTCCTGGGAGGAATAGTCCTAGAAACCACGTCCTTATATGTTTCCTGTTATATTTGATGTGAATCACTAATGAAATTGCCATTGGTCTGAGAATTGTGTTCAGCAGGTATTGGATTTTAGTCATTCAGACAGGTATGAAGTGATACCTTTCCATGCTTTTGAGTTGTGCTTTCCTGATGATGACTGATGTTGAGCGTCTCTTCATGTATCTGGTAGCCATCTGGATGTCTTCTTTCAATACGTGTTTATTCTTTTCTTCTGCGCATTTCCTAACCGCATTCCTTGGGTGTTGAGTGTAGTAAAATCTTTATGGATTATGGATATTAAACTTTATCAGATATGTCTTTTGCAAATATCTTCTCCCATTGCTGACTCATATGTGGAATTTATGAAGGAAAACAGATGAACTAAGGGAAGTGGAAAAAGAAAAAAGAAGGAGGGAGGGAAACAACGACAAGTGACTCTTAATAATAGAGAACAAACAGAAGGTTTATGGAGGGAGATGAGTGAGGAATGGGGAGATGGATGATGAGCATGAAAGAAGGCACCAGTTTTGATGAATGCTGGGTGTTGTATGTAAGGATGAATGAGTGAATTAAACTCCAGAAAACAATATTACACTGTGTGGTAACTAATGAAATTTATTAAAATTTAAAAAAATAAGAAAAAAGCAGCAAGTCCTGGAATACATGTGTGGTGTCAGACAGTGAGGACCAGGGGAACAGCACATCGTAAACCTGCATCCTTGAGCTTGGGCTTGTTCCCTGCAGAGGAGTGGGAGGTGCAAGGGAAGACCAGGTGACACTTGTCCATGCTTCATTAGTTCTCAGATGCACTGCTGTGAACCAGCCTGGCCCAGGAGCTCAGGACGACCACACTAGGGCATGATGTGGGATACAAGGTGTTTGGACAGCTGCCAGTGAGGTGCGGGCACAGGCGAGTGAGGAAATGCCAACCCATATGGCACCACAGTGAGAGTCATGACTATTTTAGTAAATTAATGTCTATAACCAGTCAGGAATCATAGGAATAAATGCAAAGAATTGAGTCTCATTTCTCTAGATCCCAATGATTATGACCTTTGAGACATAATTTCTCTCTTTCAACCTAAATTAGAGAAACTATTCAAATTATTCTGCAAGTTTAAAAACATTCACTAAATATATGAGTGTAGATTTTATGTATTAGTTAGGCATACCTGCCTTTAATTGTTTATTTTAGAAAAAAAATCACACCACTTAATATGTAGCATCTTAAATTTTTGAAGTGTAAAATGCAATGGTGACAAGCATATACACCACATGATTTCACACTCAAGCGTCTCCAAGAGAGTCTCATTTATTCCACCACACCTGACATGTGGACCAGCCTTGCCATGATCAGAGCCTCAGGACTGGACCTTAGTGTTGTCCCTCATAGGATGTCATCCGCACCTTTCCAAGAGCTTCCTGGTGTTACTGGTTTAATTGAGTAGAGTTGAGATACATAGAGTATGTTAATGTTTACCAGTTGTGTTGTTCTTTTCTTCTGTCACATACCAAGGACATAAACAGAAAGGCAACTATGCAAAAGTTAAAATAAATCAAATGAATATTCAAGAAGAAAAGTATAAAAAAATAGGCAATCTACTCCCTAACCCTACAAGCTATAAAACCTTAAAAATCTAAGGATTAGTTATGTTTCCCATAATGAGTCACTTTATAGTAATAGGAGTTCAGGAATTTGGATCTTGGTAGCTTGTTAACCATTCGGTTTCACAGAAGTGGTAATTAGTAAATCCCTGAATAATATCAGCTTTGTTTAATGGAAAACTCCTTCTGAGGTATGTTGTGAAGTTCAGGACAATGAACAAAATCACTGCTTGCAGCTTTTTAAAAAGTTTTTATTTAAATTACAGTTATTTAACATAGGGCATATTTAACAAGACTCAAACCTGTGTAACCCACCTCCACCTGCCACCCCCCCCACCCCGGTAACCGTCAGTCTGTTATCCCTGGTTAAGAGTGTGTTTCCTTTTTTCTCTCTTTTTTTTTCCCCTTTCTTCATTTATTTTGTTCTTAAATTCAACATGTGAGTGAAATTATATGGTATTTGTCTTTCACTGGCTAATACACTTAGCATAATTCTCTCCAGCTCCATCCAAGTCATTGGAAATGACAAGATTCCATTCTTTTTTATGAGTGAGTAATGCTCCACTCTCTCTACATATACCTCCTCTTTATCATTCATCGATGAGTGGAAACGTCAGCTGTTTCCATAGTTTGGCTATTGCAAATAATCTGATGTTAATATAGGGGTGTGAGCTTCACTGTGAACTAGTTTTTTTGTGTTCTTTGGGTAAATATCCAGTCGTGTGATTGCTGGATCATAGTGTAGTTCTACTTTTACGTATTTGGGGAATATACACCCTGTTTTCCAGAGTGACTGCACCCTGCACACTCCTCATTTCCTGGCCAGGGAAATCTGTAGGGCCTCAGTTCTAAGGAACTGGTATCAGGTCTCATTTAACAAGCCCAGCATAGCACACCTATTTAACCTCCCACATTCTGGCTAAGGGCCAACACTGACCACTGCTGCCAAGGAGGGGCACTGTAGACAACTGGCCTGAAGGCAAGTTCTGTTAAAACAGAACAGCAAGAACAAACAGTACAGAGTACACACCAGTACAAACCAGAGAACTCTCTGAAGCACCAAGCCCTCAAAAAGCCACAAAAGCCACAAAGCTGGCTTTTGTAATACACACAAGGAGGTAGAATCTTAGATAAATGACAAGATGGAGGAATTCAGCCCTGTCATTCCTTCCAGATCATGATTCTTCTTTTGAGAAATAGCTGGAAGCCCCTTCCTGAATCTTAGGAACTATAGGTTGAAGCCTGAGTCACTAGGTTGCCATGGAAATTGAGCTGTCCATCTTGATGTGGGTGTTATTTGAATGTCCAAGCCATCAAGTGGAGCATGTACAGTGATACTCCATCAGTCGATGGAGGAAATTATGGTGTCTGAAGAGATCCTGAAGACATAAGGAAGTCACAGAAAGTATTTCCACATGCCCATAATCCCCCATCCTGCTATACTGCTTTCTCTCTCCTAACCTACATATGTGGCCTAATGCGGAGAGTCCTACAATTACTTCAAAGGGGAAGAAAAAGTTGAACCTGGTTCACATTTGTTTCTGCATGACATTCAGACACAAGTTAAAGGCGGAACTCACTAGTCTTTTAAAAAATATATATTTTTTATTTCTTTTTTAAAAAATATTTATTTTTTAAATTTCTTTTCAGTGTTACAGAATTCATTGTTTGTGCACCCCACTCAGTGCTTCATGTGATATGTGCCCTCCACAAGATCCACCACCAGGCTCAACCAACCTCCTACCCCAGTCCCCTCCAAAACATTCATTTAGTTCCTCAGAGGGAACTGACTTGTCTTATCATGTTCTCCACCTCCCTAGAGCACCTGTTTTATACGACATAAATTCCCCAATGAAGACAGGATTACAGCGTTAATTCAGTGGCAACATCTTGCAAGTTTGAGGCAACATCGAGATCCTTCTGGAATGAGGGTGTTGGTCATCCTGTCAGGTAATGGACTTGCAAGGCTTGAAGGTTTGGATGAAAACATGGAGAATACATCATTGGTAGAGTATAAAAGCAGCTCTATATCCCAATTTTCAGTTACAGAAATGAGGACCTTAGCTATCATGATTATGTCCTTCTTATTTTTTTCAAATATGGGTATGTCTTCGTTTTGTTTCCTGTATTTTTCTTTGCCATGTAACATAAGATGTATTGACTTTATATCATTGCATTTAAGAATTCTTAATTTTCTATTATACCATTTCAATTGAGGGATATCAATGAGAAGAGAAACACCACAGAAGGGCTTCACCTCCTCTTCTAGGGAAGGTTTTAGATGGTTTTGGTTGTATGCAAGATACTTGTATCATATATGGTGAAAAATACATATTTTCTTTGTTTGCAGAATGAGTGTGATTAAGGTTATGAGTATGGAGGCCCAGTTTATGGGACATTAATGGTTGATGGTTAACTCAGTGTGTCAGTGTGACAGGGACATGGTTAAGCAGATTGAACATTGTTTCTCTGGGTGCATATGGTGTTATTTCTGGAATGGATTGTCATTTGCATCCATGGTCTCTGTGTACGTGGGCATCATCCAATACATTAAGGTTCTGAGTAGAATAAAAGGCTGAGAGAGGAGGACTTTCTTCATGTTTACTTCCTTTGCGCATGCTTGAACAGGGACATTGGTCTCCTCCTGCCCTTGGATGCAGTTACACCTTCAGGTCCCCAGGATCTCTGAGTAGACCCCACTGAGAATCCGATGAGAATTACATCACTGGCCATCCTGGGTTTCTATCTTGTGATCGTAGATCATGGGACTTCTCAGACTCTTCAGCGATGTATGCCAATGAGCTATGGGTTCCTTTCCTCAGGAAAACTATGACTAATACGTGGAGCTTCTAGCATGTTCTTGTGGCTTGTAAGTGCCAAAATGTGTCAGACATATGAAGGGCTAACAAAGTTCTATGAATGAAGTGTCATGCTGTGTGTTTTGGGACAAGAGCTGATTGAGCATAATCAGGATTGAAGATATGAAGAAAAGATCATGAGATCTAAGAAGAGAGATCCCTGGTCCTTGGACACCAATGGGGGAAGATAGGTTCTGTTCATCCTGGGGGTGATTCTTAAAGCCTTTCTGAAGCAAGAGTGCAGATGAGAGTCTCAAGACGATGTCATCTTTCCAAAACACAGAGCAATATTTATTTTCTCAAAGAACAGTCAAATTAATGAGTATATTTGAAGTGAAAAATTAAAAATTAATTCATGCACAGTATATGGATATATTGAAGTCAGTTATGGATAATCCCAAATACTGATACTTTGTCCATCATTCAATTTTATTATTTAAGAACTATTTATAGAAGTATTTTATTGAAATACTTAATAAGAGTGTTTAATAGTATTAAATAGTATTAAAACATTTAATAATAATATTCATTAAAACATTTAATAAATAGATAACCCTAGAGATTTTTTAAACTATGCATTTATTTATACTTATATATTTAAATCCAATTGCTTTGTAGTTAGAAATAGCGAAAAATATTCATGAAATCTGGAAGAATAAGAGGAAATAGTTGCACATTATTATTTCTTTGGAATATATATTTTTCATCTTTTATTTCCAGAGAACATGTAAAACGTATTTTAGTGTAAAAATTACTTCAACTTGAAACTTAATAATTATAACATACAATACTATTAAAATATCAGAACCTGTAAAAATCCAGACCCCCCCCTCAAGCCCAGTACATATTTTTCTAGCTGAGAAGGAAAACCATTCACCTTCTTCACCTGTAGCTAGACCTACTCTGTATTTGGTGGGTTTGAGCGCCCCCTCGTGTTCTGAGTGCTCCCTGGCGACTTGAGCGCCCCCCTGGTGTCCTGACTGTTCCTGCAGCCAGCCTCTCCTTTGTCCCTGCAGGGAGGTTTGGCTCTGGGCTCACACTGACATGCCCTCACTATGTCTCTACCAGTAATACATGGCCAGGACTTTGGTGGCACTGAGATCAGTGAGCTGCAAGACCTCGTTCTCGGATGTGACTCTGGAGATGGACATGTTGCTCTTGTTGGATGGGCTGTCATGTGGCTTTACCTATGATTTATAAACCAATTCACTGCACCCAGTCACTTGGGGTTGTTGGATTCAGTTCCACCAGAAATTACTGCATGACACGGAGAATCCAGAGACAACATTGGTGAGGTGCAGGGTCTGTGAGCCCCTCACCAGTCATGAGCCTGGCTCCTGAAGCAGCACCTGGGACAGGACACCTGGGCACAAGGCCCAGTCACTCACGACACTCACAACCATCCCAATGGTGCCATGCCTGACATCTGGACCATCTCCTTGGGGAGCCGTCACCAGCCACAGAGAAGGGTCTAGAAACTCATATTCCTGTAGACCACAGCTCTTCCTTCCCCAGAGACCTCACACTGTCTGAAGAGAAAGTTGTGAGCTCCCACGCCTGAGAGTGGATTTTACCCTAGAGGTTGAGGAGAAGTTTGCATGTGTGGGAGAGAGCCTGTCCTTGGAAGTCGACAGGGACAGAGTCAGTCTCCTCTGGAATTTCCAGGACCACCTGTGGGTATCTTCTTGTTGAACTCACAAAGTATGTTGATCTGGGATGGGTGAACCCTTGGTCTATAAGCTGTGTTGGAAGCAGGTCAATTGATGGCCTCACTTTCTGAGTAAAGAATAAATGTTGAATAAACGAGTGATTCCAAATTCATTTTAATCTAAACCATTTTTCAAAAAGATATTTAATGAGATCCACACTTTGTAGCTACAGCTTTCCAAATAAACAACTACCTGCACAGTATGGGCACATATGGAGACCTCTGATCCTAATGGTCTCTTCTTTTGGGTTTTCTCTGCCAAGATGTCTGCAAAACATGTAAGTGGTATATTTGTCCTCAAGTGCATGGGCACCAACACAAGGCACCTACTCTGTGCTTTGCAGTTACAGTTCCTATGCTTGGAGGGTGCCTCCCTTGTCCTGAGAAATCCACCTCACACAGGGGCCTGTTATCTCTTGGAGGAGGAACTTTCTTTAAAGAAAAGTGGATAACTTTTCTCTTATGCAACACAGAGTTGATCACTAATTCAGGCATGGAGTTAATGATACTCAAATATTACCCTGAAGGAAATGTTAATGATCCAGAGATTATTAGTATCTAAACATTAGAGGTCTAATAAGGGATTATGCGGGTTATGTTCATATTCCTGAAAGACCTGCAGCAAGAGGATAAATGCTGGGATAGATAAATAGACTTCAAATAGAGATCAGATGACTATAGAACAGATAGATGACAGATGGATACTTAGATAAGTTTATATTATTTTAAAAGATACTAGAGAGGAACCATATCCTTATGAACACATAAAATGGAATGTCCATAATTGTCATTGTTTCTAAAACCACATTTTCATGATGAAAGAATATTTTGGTGTCAGCGTTGTGTTGACACCCAAGTAAAAACTAACTAACCAAGTTAGTTTTTTTAATGAATAAGCACAGCTTTCACTTAGGGTGGTGATGCCTCCTTGTAGATATTGGTTGTTGTGTAAATTTGTCTAAGCTCTGGAGCAGATCTTCCCCTAAAACAGCCCATTACATATGCCTTTGAAACGTAAATCATTACATAGTCAGGATCACGTCTTTAAATGGAGAGGATGTAAATAAGATCATTTGTGTTATTTCGCATCTTGCAATGACTGAATGGATGAAGGCTGAGGGGTACCTGAACCATTTCCCAGAGTGTGAGGTTATAAGGGAAATTGGGACTCAGAGGCAGGAAAACAGAGGAGCCCTAAGCATGGGTTTGTACCCAGCAATGGACACTGCAGATCCCTACAGGAACCCGTCACTTCCCAGGCTCTCTCTGCAGCTGCATCTGGGGCTGGGACTCGTGGTCAGAGGGTTCTTAGGGACCCACGTAACCAGATTCCTCCTCTCCTCCAGAGACACTATGTGTCATCCTGTGGCCTTCCCAGGGTGTCCTGAGCTCTGGGATGTGCACAGACATATTGTTTCCAGAGTGACTGCACCAGGTCGAATTCCCACCAACAGTGCAAGAGGGTTCCCCTTTTGCTGCATCCTTGCCAATACTGTTGTTTACTGTCTTGTCATTGTAGCCATTCTCAACTCTGTAAAGTCATATAATATTGTGGTTTTGATTTGTATTTCCCTGATGCTGAATGATGTGGAGTATTTTTTCATGTGTCTGTTGGCCATTTGTATGTCTTCTTTGGAGAAATGTTGTTCTTGTCTTCTCCCCATTTATTGACTGGATTAATTGATTTTTGGGTGTTGAGTTTGGTATACTATTTTTAGATTTTAGGTATTAATCCTCTTTTTTATTAAGTTCAATTATCTAGTGTATGGTACATCATCAGTTTTTTTTTTTGTTTTTTTGTTTTTTTTTTACATCGCTAGTGTTTGATGTATTGTTCAATGATTAACTAGTTGCATTAAACCCCACTAGATCATGTGCCCTCCTTAATATCCATCATCCTCTTTCCCCATCTCCCCATCTCCCTCCTTTCTGAATCCTCAACATGTTACTCCATGTCCAGAGTCTGTTATGGATTGTCTCGCTCTCTGATTTCTTCCCATTCAGTTTTCCTTCCATTCCCCTATTGTACTTTGCAATATTCCTTTTATTACACATATGAGTGAAACCGTGTGATAATTATCTTTCTCTGCCTGACTCATTTCACTTAGAATAATACCCTCCAGTTCCATCCATGTTCATGCAAATGTTAGGTGTTAATCCTTTCTGGAGGCTGAGCAATATTCTGTTGTATATATGAACCACATCTTCTTTATCTATTGCTATGTTGAAGGAAATCTGAGCTCCTGACACAGTTTGTCTACTGTAAACATTGCTTCTATGAACATTGGGGTGCATGTGCCCCTTCTTTTCACTACATCTGTACTATGGGATAAATACCTAGTAGTGAAATTGCTGGGTTGTAGGGTAGGTCTATTTTTAATTTCTTGAGGAAACTCCATACTGTTTTCCAGAGTAGCTGTGCCAGCTTGCCTTCCCAGTAACAGTGCAAGTGGTTTACGCTTTCTTTGCATCCTTGCGAACCAATGATTCTTGAATCAATAATTTTAGGCTTTCTGACTAGGGTGAGGTGGTATCTCATTGCAGTTTTGATTTCTTTTTTCCTGATGCCACATGATATTGAACAGTTTTCTTGCGTCTGTTAGCCATTTGTCTGTCTTCTGTGGAGAAATATCTATTTGTGTATTCTACCCATTTCCTGCCTGGATTATTTAGGTGTTTTGAGGTGCTGACTTTGTTATGTTCTTTATACTCTTGAATACTAACCCTTTAATTTATAGGCATATTCGAATAAATTCTTCTCACTCTCTTAGTTGCCTTTAGGTTTGTTGACATTTTCCTTTCATAGACAGAAGTTTTTATTTTGATGAAGTTCCAATGGTTCGTTGTTCCTTTTGTTTGTCTTGCTTTCGGAAATGTGTCTGGAAAGAAGTCCCTGTGGCTGAGGTCAAGGAGGTTGTTGCCTGCATTCTTCTCTAGGATTTTGATGAATTCTTGACTCACATTTTGGTTTTTCAACCATTTTGAGTTCATCTTTGTGTATGGTGTAAGAGAATGGTCCAGTTTGTTGCTGTCAAACATTCCCAAAACCATTTATTGAAGAGACTGTCTTTTTTCCATTGGATATTTTTTTCCTGCTTTATCGAGAATGGAAAAACATGAAATGTTTTTTCCATTTCTTTATGTCTTCTCAATTTATTTCATATGTGTTCTACAGTTTCTAGAGTACAGATCCTTCACATCTCTGTTTAGGTTTATTCCTGGGTATCTTTTTTTTTTTTTTTTTTTGGTGCAATTGTCATGAGGATCAATTGCTTGATTACCCTTCTTCTGCCTCATTGTTATTGTATAGAAATGTAGTTGACTTCTGGTCATTGATTGTATATCCTGTCACTTTGCTGGATTGCTGCATCAGTACTAGCAAATTTTTTGACAGAAATTTTTGGGATTTCTATATTGAGTTTCATGTCATCTGTGAAGCATGAAAGTTTGACTTCTACTTTCCCAGTTTGGATGTCTTTTATTTCTTTTGTTTTCTGATTGCTGAGGCTAGTCTTCCAGTACTATCTTGAAGATGTGGTGAGAGTGGACATCCCTGTCATGTTTCAGATCTTCTGGGACAAGCCCCATCATTTTCTGCTTACAAGAGACTAATTTTAGAACCAATAATGCCCTCAGTTTGAAAGGAAGGGGATGGAGAACTATTGACTATGCCAGTGGACATCAGAAGAAAGCTAGGGTACACATGCTTATATCAGACAAATAGTGTTCAATAGAATGATAGTAATAAGAGTTGAAGAATGGTGCTAAATCATAATAAGAGTGTTTAGCCAAAAAAAAATTCTAAACATTGTAGATATTTGGGGGGAGTCAAGATGGCGGGGAAGTAGGAGGAAGTGCCTTTTCAACCTGTACCCTAAAGTGAGCTGATTACCTACCAGGGAACTCCATCCACCCATGAAATCAGCCTGAGATCAGAATTATACATGTCTGGATCTCTACAGGAGCAGAAGATGCCAGTGGCAGGTAAAGCAGAGTGGAAACATCGGACTGATATCCGAAGATAAACAAAAGTGGGAGGGAGCCACCAGAGGTGACCTATTGGAAAGTAATACCCCAATACGAGAGTGCCCTGCATCTGGGGACCAGCATTAACTTGGAGTCTGGTTGAAAGCACTCAAAAAACAAAGAGCAAAGGATCCCAGGGGAAAATAGTGGGAATCTGGGCGGTTAGGGACAGTGACTTAAGTCCCTGGACCCAGGACAGCCTCCCCTGGTGCTGAGCCAGAGAGAGTGCGGCGGAGAAATCAGGTCTCCATCCCTGAGCCGCCAGTGCACCTGACCCGCCAGCGCACCCGAGAACAAGTGGGGTCTGGCTCCCAAGAGGGACTGGGACCCTGGCCAGACAGCAATCCTGAAACCAGCGTGTCCCACACCCTCCCTTGGGAGAGGTGCTCATAGGCATTAGCCTGGAGCTCTGGCATCTGGAAAAACCAGACATTCCCAGCCCTGGACAGCAGGAAAATCTCAGTGTGCGATCTTTGCTTGGAACCTCTCTGGCAGTCTGGAGCTCCTAGACAGCTGCCACTGCCCTGATATTGGGTACAAGGAGGAGCTCCTGCATCCCCAGGGACACTGACTCAGAACCGACTCTGCCAGCAGCTCTACAGAGCATTCTGAGGCTTCTCTCTGAGAGGGAGGTCGGGGTGCAGTTTGCTCTCCTCTAAAACTACAAAAACCATCAAAATCCTTCAAGGCGAGAGAAAACAGATGAAAGAACATAAACCCCCCAGAGAACAAAAGCCTGAAAAAAAACAGTTTCCTCAGATCCCACCCCCTTGAGGGGAGCGGGAGGACCTAACTCAGGGAACATCAGGGAACTGAAAACCCACGTGGCAGGCCCCTCCCTCAGAAAACCAACCAGGAAGGAAGAAAAAAAAAAAAAAGACTCAAGAGAACAACCACCACTACTTCATAAATACAACTTTTATTTTTAACTCTTTACCAATATTCTGGTTCTTTTTTTTTAATACATACAGATAAATTTTTAACCTATTTACCATCACACTGAGATGTTCAGTACATCAAATTCCTTAATAACCTTCTACCGTGAACTTTTTGATACAAACACAAGTTGGGTTTTTTTTTTTTTTTTTTTTGCTTTTCTAATTTTTTTAAAATTCTTTTTTTAATTTTAACTTAGTTTAGTCTAGTTTATTCTTTTTTAATTTTTATTTTCTACTATAAATATAGAGTTAAATTCAAGGTAATCACCTTTCCCAAATCAATGCTACCCCTATAGGCAAACCAGTTTCTAATCCCCCTGTAACTTAGGAAAGTTGAGTCCCTTAACAAAAACATCAAGACACATCCAGGAAGAATCAAAATAAACTTCCTCGACCACACTTAGAATTTATAACCACTCTCCCAATTTTTCCTTCCGCCAGTGTTTCTGTGAATTTGTGTTTGTCCTGATAATATAGAAATCTTATACTTGAGGTTCTTTCTGATGACGTTCTTCCCTTTTTTTTGCTTATATATATACATTTTTTCTCTTGTCATATACTTTTATCAGTCTTTTTGTTTGTCTGTTTTTGTTTGTATACTTCATAAATCTTACCTTGGGGCCCATTTGGGCTGAGCCTTCTCTTTTATCTTCCCTTTTTTTCCTGTCTCTCTCTCTATATATTTTTTCCTTTTTTCTTTTCCTTTTTTTCTTTCTTCTTCTCTATTTCTTTTTCTTTTCTTTTTTCTCTCATTTGGGTGGGGATCCCTGATTGCACAGAAGCGTTCCAGGGTGAACCTTGACTGCACCACAATCAATAAATCCATCTGCATCTTTTCAGTCATCTCTTACCAAAATGACCAGGATGAGGAATACCCAACAGAAGAAAACTACAGAGGATGGACCTTCTGCAACAGAGCTAATGGCTATCAACATAGACAATATATCGGGAAAGGAATTCAGACTAACAATTATCCAGGCAATAGTTAAGTTGGAGAAAACCATGGATGACCAAACAGAATTTATTAGGGCAGAAATGAAAGCCACCAGGGATGATGTTCAAAATGCTCTCAATGAGTTCCAATCTAATCTAAATTCTCTAAAAGCTAGGGTAAATGAGACAGAAGATAGAATTAGTGATCTAGACGACAAACAGAGAGAAAGGATCAAGAGGAAGCCTTGGATCAGAAGCCAAGAAAACAGAATCAGGGAAATAAATGATGCCATGAAACATTCCAACATCAGAATTATTGGAATCGCTGAAGGGGAGGAAAAAGAAAGAATTCTAGAAGATATAGTGGAAGAAGTTGTCTATGAAAATTTTCCCAATCTCACGAATGGAAACAAAGTTCATGTACTAGAGGCAGAGAGATTTCCTCCCAAGGTTTTAGATTCTTGAAAGTACCCACGACACCTTATAGTTAAAATGAGGAATTATGTTTCAAGACAGACCCTCTTAAAAGCAGCTAGGAAAAAGAAGCTCCTTACATACAGAGGAAAGCCCATTAGAATAACGTCAGACCTGTCCACAGAGACATGGCAAGCCAGGAAGGGTTGGGAAAATATATTCAGAGTACTAAATGAGAAGAACATGCAACCAAGAATACTCTATCCAGCAAGACTGACTTTTAAAATGGATGGAGAGATAAAGAGTTTCCAAGACCAGAAAGGCTTAAAAGACTATGCAGCCACCAAGCTAACACTGCAGGAAATATTAAGGGGGGGGTCTTATAAAGGAGAAAAAATCCTAAGAATATCATTGAACAGAAATATAGAAACAATCGACAGACAGAAAGACTTCAAAGGTAACACAATGTCAATAAAAACGTATCTCTCAATAATCACTGTCAATGTGAATGGCGTGAATGCACCCATAAAACGACACAGGGTTGCAGATTGGATAAAACGACAGGACCCATCCATATGTTGTCTACAAGAGACCCATTTTGAACCTAAGGAAACACCCAGACTGAAATTGAAGGGATGGAGAAGCATCTTTCATGCCAAGGGGTCTCAAAAGAAGGCCAGGGTAGCGATTCTCATATCAGATAAATTCGATTTTAAACTAAAGACTGTAGTCAGAGATACAGAAGGACACTACATAATTGTATTTTTTATTGTTAGTGTGTAAGAAAGCAATTGATTTCTGTACATTGATTTTGTATCCTGCCACATTACTCAATTCCTGTTTGAGTTCTAGTAGTTTATGGGTGGAGTCTTTAGGGTTTTCCATATAAAGTATCATATGGTCTGCAAAGAGAGAGAGTTTGACTTCTTCATTGCCAATTTTGATACATTTTATGTCTCTTTGTTGTCTGACTGCTGTTGCTAGGACTTGTAATACTATGCTGAACAAGAATGGTGACAGTTGGCATCCTTGTCGTGTTCCTGATCTCAAAGGGAAGGCTCTCAGCTTTTTCCCACTGACGATAATATTTTCTGTGGGTTTATCATAGAAAGATTTGATAAATTGAGGAATGTTCCCTCTATCCCTATACTTTGAAGTATTTTAATCAGGAACAGATGCTGTATCTTGTCAAATATTTTTTCTGCATCAATTGAGAGGACCATGTGATTGTTCTCTCTTCTCTTATTGATTTGTTCTATCACATTAATTGATTTGCGAATGTTGAACCACCCCTGCATCCCATGGATAAATCGCACCTGGTAATGTACTGTTGGATCCTATTATCTAGGATTTTGCTGAGAATCTTAGCATCTGTATTCATCAGGGATATTGGTCTGAAATTCTCCTTTTTGGTGCGATCTTCATCTTATTTGGGAATCAAGGTAATGCTGGCTTCATAAAAAGAGTCTGGAAGAAACTCGAAATGGATAAAAGACCTCAATGTGAGACAGGAATTCATCAGAATCCTAGCGGAGCACATGGGCTGTAACGACTTCAATATCAGCCACAGCAACATCTTTCAAGATATGTCTCCAAAAGCAAAGTAAACAAAAGCAAAAATGAACTTTTGGGACTTCATCAAGATCAAAAGCTTCTGCACAGCAAAGGAAACAGTCAACAAAACAAAAAGGCAACCCACGCAATGGGAGAAGATATTTGCAAATGACAGTACAGACAAAAGGTTGATATCCAGGATCTATGAAGAACTTCTCAAACTCAACACACACAAAACAGATAATCATATCAAGAAATGGGCAGAAGATATGAACAGACACTTCTCCAATGAAGACATACAAATGGCTATCAGACACATGAAAAAATGTTCATCATCACTAGCAATCAGGGAGATTCAAATTAAAACTACATTGAGATACCACCTGTAATTGGCTGCTCCTATATATGTCTATGAGGTCCATCTGGTCCAATGTTTCATTCAATGCTCTTATTTCTTTATTAACTTTCTGCTTCTACGATCTGTCTATTTCTGAGAGAGGCATATTAAGATCTCCTACTATAAATGTATTCATATCAATATGACTCTTTATCTTGATTATAGTTTTCTTATGTAGTTGGGTGCTCCCATATTGAGGGTGTAGATATTTATAATTGTTAGATCATCTTGGTGGATATTCCCTTTAAGAATTATGTAGTGTCCTTCTGTATCTCTGACTACAGTCTTTAGTTTAAAATCTAATTTATCTGATATGAGAAATGTGACCCCAGCCTTCTTTTGAGGCCCATTGTCATGAAAGATTCATCTCCATCCCTTCATTTTCAGGCTGGGTGTATCCTTAGGTTCAAAATGGGTCTCTTGTAGACAACATATGGATGAGTCCTGTCTTTTTATCCAATCTGCAACCCTGTGTCATTTTTTACGGGCACATTTAGGCCATTCACATTGAGAGTGATTATTGATAGATACGTCTTTCTGTCTGTAGATTGTCTCTATATTTCTGTTAAATGATATTTTTAGGATTTTTTCTCCTTTATGGGACCCCCCCTTAACATTTCCTCCAGTGTAAGCTTGGCGGTTACATAGTCTTTTAAGCCTTCCCTGTCTTGGAAACTCTTTATCTCTCCATCCATTTTGAATGTCAGTCTTGATGGATAAAGTATTCTTGGCTGCATGTTTTTCTCATTTAGTACCCTGAATATATCTTGCCAGGCCTTTCTGGCTTTCCAGGTCTCTGGGGACAGGTCTGACGTTATTCTGATGGGTTTTCCTCTGTAAGTAAGGAGCCTCTTTGTCCTAGCTGCTTTCAAGAGATTTTATCTACAATTATGATTTCTCAATTTTAAAATCAGTTGCCTTAATTTTTTTTTTTTTAGAATCTATAATCTTGGGGGGAGGTTGTTCTGCCTCTTGTACATGAATGCTGGTTCCATTCATGAGATTGTGAAAATTTTCATGGACTACTTGTTCTACTATATCTTCTAGACTTCTTTCCTTCTCCTCCCCTTCAGGGATTCCAATCATTCTGACGTTGGAACGTTTTATGGCATTATTTATTTCCCTGATTCTGTTTTGGTGGCATCTAAGCTGTTTGTTCCAGGATTCCTCCTGATCATTTCTATCTGTTTTTCCTCTAGATCACTAATTCCATCTTCTGTCTCAGTTACCCTAGCTTTTAGAGAATTTAGATTCGATTGGAACTCATTGAGAGCTTTGTGAACTTCATCCCTCGTGGCTTTCATTTCTGCCCTAAAATTGTGAACCTCATCTCTGGTGGCTTTCAATTCTGCCCTAATCAATTCTGTTTGGTTATTCATGGCTTTCTCCAACCTATCTATTGCCTGGATTATTGTTATCCTGAATCCCTTTTCCGACATATTGTCTATGTCGATTGCCATTATCTCTATTGCAGAAGGTCCATCCTCTGTATTTTTCTTCTGTTGGGCATTCCTCCTCTTAACCATTTTGGTGAGTGATGACTGAATGGATGTAGCTGCATATATCAATTGTGGTGCAGTCAAGGTTCACCCTGGAACGTTTCTGAGCAATCTGGATTCCCCACCTAAATGAGCGAAAAAAGAAAAGAAAAAGAAAGAGAGAGAGAGAGACAGGAAAAAAAGGGAAGATAAAAGAGAAGGCTCAGCCCAAATGGGCCCCAAGGTAAGATTTATGAATTATACAAACAAAAACAGACAAATATGTGCAAATATGTGCAAATATATATATGCACAAAAAGGAAGAACCTCATCAAAAAGAACCCCAAGTATAAGATTTGTATACTATCAGGACAAACACAAATACACAGAAACACTGATGGAAGAAAAAGGTGGGAGAGTGGTTATAAATTCTCAGTGTGGGCAGGGAAGATTATTTTGATTCTTCTTGGTTGTATCTTGATATCTTTGTTAAAGGACTCAACTTTCCTAAGATATAGGGGGAATAAAAATTGGTTTACCTATAGGGGTAGCATTCATTGGGGAACGGGGTTACCTTGAATTTTAACTCATATAAATATTAGAAAATAAAAATCAGAAATGAATAAACTAACTAAACTAAATTAAAATTTAAAAAAATTTAAAAAAATAGAAAAGCAAAAGAAATACATGGGTGTATGTATCAAAAAGTTCAGGTTATAAGGTTATTATGGAATTTGATGTACTGGACATCTCACTGTGATGGTAAATAGGTTAAAATTATCTATATATAAAAAAATGAACCGGAATAGTGGGAACGAGTTAAAAATTAAAGTTGTATCTATGAAGTAGTGGTGGTTGTTCTCTTGTCATTTTTTTTTCTTTCCTAGTTGGTTTTCTGGGGGAGGGACCTGCCACATGGGTTTTAAGTCAGTGATGTTCCCTGAGTTAAGTCCTCCCACCCCCCTCAATGGGGTGGGCTCTAAGGAAACCGGTTTTTCAGGCTTTTGTTCTCTGGAGGCTGTTATGTTTTTTTGTCTTTTTTTTTTTTCCTCTCTCTTGCCTTGACAGCTTTTGATGGTTTTGGGAGGTTTAGTGGAAAGCAAACTGCACCCCAACCTCCCTCTCAGAAAGAAGCCTCAGATTGCTCCCCTATGGGTGTTGCAGAGCTGCTGGCAGAGTAGGTTCCAAGTCGCGGTCCCTGGGCATGCAGGATCTCCTCCTTGTACCAAAAACCATGGCAGCAGCGGCTGTCTGGGAAGCTCCAGACCACCAGAGAGGTTCCAAGCAGCGATCTCACACTGAGAATTTCTCACTGGCCCGGGCTGGGAGTGCCTGGTCTTTCTGCATTGAGAACACTGGTTGGCAGGCCCCTCTCCAAGGGGAGGGTGTGGGGCGTGCACATCTCAGGCTCTGAAAGCATGGCACAGAGTTCTGCCATCTGGTGAGGCTCCCAGCCCCTCACAGGGCCTGGACCCCATGCCTTCTTGGTGCACTGGTAGCTCAGGGACCAAGACCTGGTTTCTCCGCCACACTCCCTCTGGCTCAGCACCAGGGGAGGCTGTCCTGGGTCTGGGGACTTAAGCCCCTGTCCATAACCACCCCAATTCCCACAATTTCCCCCCGCAATCTTTTGCTTTTTTTGAGTGATTTCAACCAGACTCCAAATTAATGCTGGTCCCCAGTCACAGGGCACTATCATATTGGGGTATTACTTTCCAATCGGTTGCCTCTGGTGACTCTCTCCCCCTTTTGTTTATCTTCCAATATCAGTCCAACGTTCCCACTTTGCTTTACCTGCCCACTGGCTTCTTTGGCACCGGTAGAGATCCAGGTGTGTATAATTCTGATCTCAAGCTGATTTCATGGGTGATCAGAGTTCTTTGGTAGGTAATCAGCTCACTTTATGGTACAGGTTGAAACGGTGCCTCCTCCTACTTCCCCGCCATCTTCTCTCCCTGTTCTTAATTTCTTAAGGAATCTCCACACTGTTTTCCAAAGTGGTTGTACCAACATGTATTCCCACCAAAGTGTAAAAGTGTTCCCCTTTCTCCACATCTTTTCCAACACATGTTGTTTACTTTCTTGTTAATTTTGGCCATTGTAACTCATGTAAGGTGGTATCTACATGTGGTTTTAATTTGAATCTCCCTGATGGCTAGTGATGATGAACATTTTTTCATGTGTCTGTTAGCCATTTGTATGCCTTCATTGGAGAAGTGCCTGTTCATGTCTTCTGTCCATATTTTGACATGATTATCTTTTTTGTGTGTGTTGAGCTTGAGGACTTCTTTATAGACCTTGTATATCAGCACTTTGTCTGTAGTGTCATTTGCAAATATCTTCTCGCTTTCTTTGGGTTGCCTCTTTTTTTTTTTTTTTTTTTTTTGACTGTTTCCTTTGCTGTACAGAAGACTTTGATCCTGAGGAAGTTCCAAAACTTCATTTTGGCTTTTGTTTCTTTTGTCTTTGGAAATATATCTTGAAAGAAGTTGCTGTGGCCGATATCAAAGGGGTTACTGCCTATGTTCTTCTCTATGTTCTGATGGATTCCTGTCTCACTTTGAGGTCTTTTACACATTTCGATTTTATCTTTGTGTATGGTGTATGATAATGGTCGAGTTTCATTCTTCTACATACAGTTGTTCGGTTTTCCCAGCACCATTTATTGAAGAGACTTCCACAGAATTTCTGACACAGGCAGGATGTGGGTTCTCACATTGGGTCTCTTGCACAGTGATACACATCCATGTCCTTGGAGTTCAGGCTGCTGATCTGTAGATAGGCAGTGCTGACAGAGGTGTCCGTGGAGAAAACAAATCGACCAGGGAAACCCTGAGCATACGTTGGATTCCCAGTTTCATGTTGATCCATCCACTGCACTTCAGGATCTTTCCTGGTGCCTGTCACACCCAGTTCATTGCATAGCTATGAAGGTGTACCCAGATGACTTGCAGGAGACCTTCACAGATTCCCTGGGTTTCCTCACCTCTGCCTCAGATTGCACCAGCTGCACCTGGGAGTGGACACCTGTGGAGAGGGAATAGCAGAGGATGATTTCATGCTGACTGGCCCTGGTCCCCTCCTCTGCCAAAGGACTGGGGTAATTCTCTACCTGTAACCAATACCACCAGGAAGAGGATTCTCCAGCTCCAGTCCATTGTGAGGTGCTGTGCTCTTATGGTTTCTACAAAGGATTGTGTGCAGCTCTTGGGTGATATTCTCAGGGCACAGACATGTGCATATTTCACCTAGTACACCTTGGCTCATTTGCATATTCATAAAGCAGAATATTTCATATCAGGAAATGGCTCATTCAGAGAGAAGACACGTCACAGGAGAAACATTCCTGGGATGCTGAGGTGCCACATCCTAACCTCTGTTGGAGGATATACACCTTTGACACATCCCCTACTCAGTGTTACCAGAGCTCTTTCCACTGAGAATGAGCCTCAGTACAGAGCTGTGGAGGCCACTGGGTAAGTTAGTTTCCTTAGTAATAGAAGTGGGTGCTGATCTAGGAACAGAGGACCAAGGATGGCAAAACTGGTGTGTCAGTCCCTGTGGACCTGCATCTGTGATGCCCTGTGCACCTCCCTTCTCATGTGGAGAGATGGCATCTGGGTAGAGAAACACCTGAACCTGAGTAAGGTCACCTGGATGATGTGTCTGATAGACTCAAATGCACATATTGTAAGGAAATGATAGTAAGCCTAACATAACTTTGTGTATAAAAATTATATATTCCTACCGATGGTAGGTAGATGGTGTATTGATGAAGGTTCAGTGTGGAGATGTCTGAGTTGAAACTCCTATGAAATTGGTGACAACCTTAGGGGTGTCCTACAAGAATCTCTTGTCCTACAGAATCTCTTCTAACCAGGTAATGTGTTCAAATGTAAACATCAAGAAATCATCCCCCTATTTAAGACAAAAAAGTCATGATCATCAAACTAAAAATGCTTTAATTAACAAAAGATGTCTCATTTAATGGTAAATGACTAAACCATTTCCTTGGAAGCCATGAACAAGTCAGTCAAGCTCCATGATATCCTGTATCAACATTTTAATGGATAAAGAAGATGTGATATATATATGGAATTTTCTTAGCCATAAAAAAATTTGCGAGAGACATTGATGGAACCAGAAGGGATTAAGCTAGAGTGAAATAAGTCAATTAGGTAGAGAAAATTATCATATAATTTCACTCATGCGGAATTTAAGAAACAAAACAGGATCATAGGGGAATGGAGGGAAAAATAAAATAAGACGAAATCAGAGAGCTAGACAAACCATGAGAGACTCTTAGGTCTAGGAAACAAACTGAGGGTTGCCAGAGGGGAGGGGCTGGGGTCTGCTGTAAGTGGGTGATGGATATTAAGCGGGATATGTGATGTGATGAGCACTGGGTGTTATAAGCAACCGATGAGAACTGAACTTTACCTCCAAAACTAATGACACACTATATGTTAATTAAGTGAGTTTAAATTAAATAAAAAAAAAAAACTTTTCAATTGGAGAAGCAAAGCAACAAGTACTAAATATGTAACAACAAACCAAATCCATTATTCATGTGTGACATGTGTTTGTGGTTTCTGGTCAGATCTGTCAAAGACTGGAAGTCTTTAGTCTGCCTGTTAGCTGAACAACTGAAAGTCACCAGCTCTTTTCAGACCCACCAGAGATGTTGTGATAGGATATCTTTGCCTTGGGGCACCTGGGTGGCTCAGTGGGTTAAAGCCTCTGCCTTTGGCTCATGTCATGATCCCAGGGTCCTGGGATCAAGCCCTGCATCGGGTTCCCTGCTCAGCAGGGAGCCTGCTTCCCTTCCTCTCTCTGTCTGACTCTCTGCCTACTTGTGATCTCTGTCTGTCAAATAGATACGTAAAAAATCTTAAAAAAAAAAAAAAAACAGAGGATATCTTTGTCTGATCAGGCAGCTATGACAAGTATGCCTGGGTAGCATATAAACTATAGAAGGGAATTCCATCAGAGTTATGAAATATGGAAGTCCAAGTTCAAGTCATGCAGTACATCCAGGCCCCCTCACTCAGCCTGTGCTTGGAAGGAGTCAGTCTCAGTGATCTCCAAAATGTTTTGACAGTAGTTCTAGGCTTCACTTTAGAGCCTCATGGTGCTCTCAGAGTCTTGATGAGTAGCTCCTTGGTTATGTTGAGATGGTCAACCCATAACCACTCCCTCGTCAATTATTTCCACATCCTTCTTGATTTCTCTGGAAAAAGATCTCTCCTTCTTTCCAGTAGAAACTGGCTGAGAATTTTCCAAAAATTTCAGTTCTGCTTCATACTGATCAATGATTATGTCTTCATATCATTTGTTCTTCCCACACTTTACCATAAGAATTCAAGAGAAACCTTCTGATGCTTTAAGCCTTTGCTCATAAATTCCCTCAGCCTCTTATCGAGTGGGACCTCTCCCAAGTTCTTCCTTTCAGATCTCAATGCAAGCAAGCTCTTTACCAGTCTACAGCATAGTTCACCTCCCCTCCATTTCGCAAAGGCACATTCCTCACCTTGTCTGTGACATAATCAGAGTGGTCTGTACTATTCATGTCTTACCACATACTGTTGACAAGCAGTTAGATACTCTCTAGGAAGATTGCAGCTTTCACTGTAGGTCTCTCCTTTCCTTCTGGGGTCTCCCATGAATTACCATTTATGACCACTTCACGACAATGTAGGGTTCTTCTGCACACATCACAGAAGGCTTCCAGACCATAGCTACTACATCCAAATGGCCTCCATGATTTAGGTCTCTGTTACACAGCACCAGGATTCTCAGGATGGTATACAGAGAGCACAAACCAGGTAGCTTAGAAATCAATTTCTCACATTTCTGGAGCCATCAAAGTGCAAGATCAAGGTATTGGCGTGTTCATTGTCTAGCAAGTACCTCCATCTGGATCCTTGGGCATGTCTTTAATCTGCATCTTCATATGGCAAATGTAAGGTTGTGAGAATCCTGTGGGATCATGACAACTCTGATTATATTCAGAACCTCACACTCTCCCAGAAGGCCTTACTTCTTTGCCATTTCTTTGGACATTACGTTACAACATTTGAATTTGCAGGAGACACATATATTCAGATCATAGTGTAGGGAAAACTGTGACCCAAAAATTGAGTTTACAAATGCGCATAAGCAAGGAATCACAACTTACTAGGGCAAAAGCCACCCACAGATATATCCACAGGACCCACCGGAAAATAGAGGCATATGTACAGGACCCACAATAAAATAGGAATATTGAAAGGTAGATGGTGAATTCATGAAGGTTCAGTGTGGAGATGTCTGAGTTGAGACTCCTGTGGAATTGGTGACAACCTTAGGGGTGTCCTACAAGTTTGTGTTTTAGGTACCAAAACCCCACCTCATTCCCCCAGGAAAGAAGGGATGAACATTTTCTGTGTTTCTGAGGTGGGGAAAGATCCTCTTGAGAAACTTGCCAGATAATTCAAGATCTGGGGGAAGGTAAATACCCAAATCCAGTTCATTATAGATTTTGGGTGGGGTAAGGGAAGCCCCCCCCCCTTAGGCCTTCCTGTGTCACTTCAGTGAGGTGTAACCTGAGAATATTTTATGAGGATGACATCAATGGTCTCAGGCCAGGGATAGAAAGAACAAGCACAGACTGTAAATACCCGTCTATACCCACAGCTTATTCCCCTACCATAGGGATCTTCTATAATAATAACAGAAAAAAAGCAAAAGAGAACTAGAAAACCAGAAGTTATTTTTGAATTCTATATGGAATCCAGATCAAAATGAGACAAAAGCACGGACATGAGAGGAAATGTCAGTGTTGCCTCATCAGTGGTTGATTCATTATTTTTCTTCTGAATTGTATTTTGGGCTACAGTTCCCAGGTTAGGTCCACTTTCAGGTTCTGTCATCATGGTAGACATTCGTTATTGAGCCTTACTCTACAACTGGCACCTGCTGGGGATCATGAAAGAGTGACAGGACTCTAGCCACATGGGGCTCAGGATCCAGGACAGGTTGAGGGAGAGGTTACAAGTGGGCAGAGTGAGGTCATGGTGACTTTCTATGGGATAATTGAAGGATAGAACCTGATGGGCAAGGATCCCGTCTCTACCAACCAGATCTGATGATTCATGTGGGTTTCCTGTGTGGATGCCCGGAAACACATATCAGACACATCCCCCAAGGCTGCTCTCATAGACTCCAGGACAGGACCCAGCACTGTGATAGGTTTTTGTCTCTGGTTGGTAACCTGCAGGTCACCCTGCATGATTCATTGGGGGGAAATCTGAGAGCGCATCCCATCAGGTGGACTGCCTTTCCACCCAAGAGATAGAGAAATTGCTCCAGAAGGATAGTTCCTGATCACCAGTGTCCACCCACTTGGATAATGAGCCAGAGGATAAACCGTAGCTATGAGGACACGGATCCAGTTTGGGTAGATGTCCTGGGGGTATTTTCATAACCATATGGAGGCAGTGTGTGCCTGCTGAGGGCAGACAACAGGCACTAAGCTCTCAGAAAGCCTGGGCTGTGCAGGTCCTTCTCAGGGATGATGAGAATTCCTGCAGGTCCTTTTTGGAGAAAGAAAAACAGGATATGGATGAGGTTGATGAAGGAAAGTTCCCTAGGGACTGGTGAGATATCATTTACACATAGGCAATGTTATCTCCTTCTGGTTGGCTGCATGGCTAATATGAGAAATTAGAGAATGAAGAAATAACCATATACATCCCTGAGTGAATCTAGAGAGGCTAGAGGGGAAACCCCCTATCTCAATAGAAAGCCCCCCCCCCCAACTGCCCCTGCTCCTGGGTCTGATTTGTGTCTGTGAATCTTGAGTGCACCATGCTTATGTGAGCACCCCCTGGTGTCCTGAGCACCTAAAGACACTGAACTATCTGATCCTTCTATCTTAAGCACTCCCTGGTGCTCTGAGGACCGCTGTGCCCTGAGATCCCCCTGGTGTTCTGAGTGACTCCTGGTGACTTGAGCACCTGTTGGGGACCTGAGCTCCCTCTGATGACCAGAGGGCCTCCTGGGGTCTCGAGCACCCCTGCAGCCCAGCTACTCTTGTGTCCCTGCAAGAAAGTTTGTGTTTGGGCTCACCACATGTGTGTATGTACTGCACACACACATTACAGTAACACACAGTGGTATCCTCAGCTCTCAGGATGTTCAACTACAGAATCAAATGTTCTTGCCATTGTCTCAGGAGATATTGAATTGGCCCTTCACAGTTTCTTTGTAGTATATGTAACTACAACCACTCATAATGGCTGAGACCCACTGCAGCCCCTTCCCTGGAGTCTGGCAGACCCAACTCATGCTGTAGTCACTGAAAGTGAACCCAGAAGCTGCACAGGAGTGTCTCAGGGACCCCCCAGGCTTTATCAGGTCTCCTCCAGACTCTACCAGTGACACCACCCAATGGATACCTGCAGACACAAGACATCCTGGTCAGGTAACTGTCCTTGACTTATTGTTTTTCTTACTCATATCCACTTTCTTATTCAAAGTCTCTTGTTCTCTGTAAATTACCTTTGAAACTAGTAACAAGGAATACCCAGCCAAGAATAAACTCCATCATGAGCTGACTGTGTTCTGTCCTGAGCACTGAATGGAAAACCTGGTAGGCTGAGACTGGCCCTCCCATCCCAGCTGCAGGCTCAGTGCTGGGATGGTTTAATCAGGAGAGGGTGTACCTTATTAACGTGTCCCTTGACTATATAGCCAGCATGGTATCTATACTGACAGAGAGGACAGTAACCAGAGAAGCTGGGACTGCCTTTGATTTGGTGATACTGACAGGATTTGGTAAAAGATGAAGTTTAATTATATGACTTTAAGAGTACTTGCTTGGTTTCCATTTACCAGTTTGATTTCACATAGTCACACATATTAGGGTGTAGGTATCATATTTCCCCTTAAAGTGACATGTTCCTACACCCAGAAATGTGGAGGGTTTGTGAGGTGTCCAAGAACACTCTGGGGTGAGAGTGAGCCCTGAGATTTGGACCTGTGCTCCTCCCACAGGACCTACTACCCACCCTGAGGCCCCTGCAGGACAGAGTGCACAGGCTCATGGGGAACGTGGGATCCTGCCTGTAATGAGGGCAAGATGAATTTGTTTGTTCTAGAATTGATGTGAAATACAGAATCAGGGTACATACAGGTAGTCTTTCAAGTCTCTAAGTTTTCACTGGCACTCTGTTCACCCCAAGTCATCTCTGGGAGTATTTGTAATAGTTTTGATGAGTGTGCTTGACCTGGATGAACTGCACACAGGCAGAGGGTGTGAGATGAGAAACACGGGTGTCAGAATCAACAGTATCCTTGGGCGCCTGGGTGGCTCAGTGGATTAAGCCGCTGCCTTCGGCTCAGGTCATGATCTCAGGGTCCTGGGATCGAGCCCCACATCGGGCTCTCTGCTCTGCGGGGAGCCTGCTTCCTCCTCTCTCTGCCTGCCTCTCTGCCTACTTGTGATCTCTCTCTCTGTCAAATAAATAAAAATAAAATCTTTAAAAAAAAAAAAAAAAAAAGAATCAACAGTATCCAGAGCAAGCAAATCCATTTTCCACAAAATTTTCTGTATTTTCTTTGCATTTCATTCTTCCTCATTCCCTCTTCACTCTGTCCCTGCATTACTATTGATCTTCATGTTATCTTACACTAGCTTTAATTTTCTAGAATAGATCATTTTGTAATTGTATGAAATATACCTTTATCTGGGCTCTCTACTCTGTTCCACAGGTCTATGTGTCTGCTTTTATGCCAGTACCACGCTGTCTTGGTGATCACAGCTTTGTAGTAAAGCTTGAAATCAGATAACGTGATGCCACCAGTTTTGTTTTGGTTTTTCAACATTTACTTAGCAATTTGGTGTCTCTTTTGATTCCATACAAATTTTAGGATTATTTGCTCCAGCTTTTTGAAAAATACCAGTGTAATTTTGATCGGAATGGCATTAAAAGTATAGATTGCCAAGGCAATATAGACATTTTAACAATGCTTATTATACCGATCCAAGAGCATGGAATGGTCTTCCATCTTTTTGTGTCTCATTCAATTTCTTTTTTTTTAATTTATTTTTATTTGTTTATTTACAGCATAACAGTGTTCATTGTTTTGGCATCACACCCAGTGCTCCATGCAGTACGTGCCCTCCCTATTACCCACCACCTGGTTCCTCAACCTCCCACCCCCACCCCCACCCCCCTGCCGCCCCTTCATAACCCTCTGGTTGTTTTTCAGAGTCCATAGTCTCTCATGGTTCATCTCCCCTTCCAGTTTCCCTCAACTCCCTCTCCTCTCCATCTCCCCATGTCCTCCATGTTATTTGTTATGCTCCACAAATAAGTGAGACCATATGATACTTGACTCTCTCTGCTTGACTTATTTCGCTCAGCATAATTTCTTCCAGTCCCGTCCATGTTGCTACAAAAGTTGGGTATTCGTCCTTTCTGATGGAGGCATAATACTCCATTGTGTATATGGACCACATCTTCCTTATCCATTCATCCGTTGAAGGGCATCTTGGTTCTTTCCACAGTTTGGCGACCGTAGCCATTGCTGCAATAAACATTGGGGTACAGATGGCCCTTCTTTTCACTACATCTGTATCTTTGGGGTAAATACCCAGCAGTGCAATTGCAGGGTCATAGGGAAGCTCTATTCTTAATTTCTTCAGGAATCTCCACACTGTTCTCCAAAGTGGCTGCACTAACTTGCATTCCCACCAACAGTGGAAGAGGGTTCCCCTTTCTCCACATCCTCTCCAACATACGTTGTTTCCTGTCTTGCTAATTTTGGACGTTCTAAGTGGTGTAAGGTGGTATCTCAATGTGGTTTTGATTTGAATCTCCCTGATGGCTAGTGGTGATGAACATTTTTTCATGTGTCTGATAGCCATTTGTATGTCTTCATTGGAGAACTGTCTGTTCATATCTATTGCCCATTTTTTGATATGATTATCTGTTTTGTGTGTGTTGAGTTTGAGAAGTTCTTTATAGATCCTTGATATCAACGTTTTGTCTGTACTGTCATTTGCAAATATCTTCTCCCATTCCGTGGGTTGCCTCTTTGTTTTGTTGACTGTTTCCTTTGCTGTGCAGAAGCTTTTGATCTTGATGAAGTCCCAAAAGTTCATTTTTGCTTTTGTTTCCTTGGCATTTGGAGACATATCTTGAAAGAAGTTGCTGTGGCTGATATCGAAGAGGTTACTGCCTATGTTCTCCTCTAGGATTCTGATAGATTCCAGTCTCACGTTGAGGTCTTTTATCGATTTCGACTTTATCTTTGTGTACGGTGTAAGAGAATGGTCGAGTTTCATTCTTCTATATATCACCGTCCAGTTTTCCCAGCACCATTTATTGAAGAGACTTTTTTCCATTGAATATTTTTTCCTGTTTTGTCGAAGATTATTTGACCATAGAGTTGAGGGTCCATATCTGGGCTCTCCACTCTGTTCCACTGGTCTATGTGTCTGTTTTTATGCCAGTACCACACTGTCTTGGTGATCACAGCTTTGTAGTAAAGCTTGAAATCGGGTAACGTGATGCCGCCAGTTTTGTTTTTGTTTTTCAACATTTCCTTAGCAATTCGGGGTCTCTTCTGATTCCATACAAATTTTAGGATTATTTGCTCCAGCTCTTTGAAAAATATCGGTGGAATTTTGATCAGAATGGCATTAAAAGTATAGATTGCTCTAGGCAGTATAGACATTTTAACAATGTTTATTCTTCCAATCCAAGAGCATGGAACAGTCTTCCATCTTTTTGTGTCTTCTTCAATTTCTTTCATGAGTGTTCTGTAGTTCCTCGAGTACAGGTCCTTTACCTCTTTGGTTAGGTTTATGCCCAGGTATCTTATGGTTCTTGGTGCTATAGTAAATGGAATCGATTCTCTAATTGCCCTTTCTGTATTTTCATTGTTGGTGTATAAGAAAGCCACTGATTTCTGTACATTGACTTTGTATCCTGCCACGTTACTGAATTGCTGTATGAGTTCTAGTAGTTTGGGGGTGGAGTCTTTGGGGTTTTCCATATAAAGAATCATGTCATCTGCGAAGAGAGAGAGTTTGACTTCTTCCTTGCCAATTTGGATACCTTTTATTTCTCTTTGTTGTCTGATTGCCGTTGCTAGAACTTCTAATACTATGTTGAACAAGAGTGGTGAGAGTGGGCATCCTTGTCGTGTTCCTGATCTCAATGGGAAGGCTGCAAGCTTTTTCCCATTGAAGATGATATTTGCTGTGGGTCTTTCATAGATAGATTTTATGAAGTTCAGGAATGTTTCCTCTATCCCTATACTTTGAAGCGTTTTCATCAGGAACGGATGCTGGATTTTGTCAAATGCTTTTTCTGCATCAATTGAGAGGACCATGTGGTTCTTCTCTCTTCTCTTATTGATGTGTTCTATCACACTGATTGATTTGTGAATGTTGAACCAACCTTGCAACCCAGGGATGAATCCCACCTGGTCATGGTGGATAATATTTTGAATGTGCTGCTGGATCCTGTTTGCTAGGATCTTGTTGAGAATCTTTGCATCCATATTCATCAGTGATATTGGTCTGAAATTCTCCTTTTTGGTAGGGTCTTTGCCTGCTTTGGGGATCAGGGTAATGCTGGCTTCATAAAAAGAGTCTGGAAGTTTTCCTTCTGCTTCAATTTTTTGGAACAGCTTCAGGAGAATTGGTGTTATTTCTTCTTTGAAAGTTTGGTAGTATTCCCCAGGGAATCCGTAAGGTCCTGGGCTCTTGTTTTTTGGGAGGTTTTTGATCACTGCTTCAATCTCATTACTAGATATCGGTCTATTCAGGTTGTCAATTTCTTCCTGCTTCAATTTTGGGAGTTTGTAGTTTTCCAGGAATGCATCCATTTCATCTAGGTTGCTTAGCTTATTGGCATATAACTGTTGGTAATAATTTCTGATGATTGTTTCTATTTCCTTGGTGTTAGTTGTGATCTCTCCCTTTTCATTCATCATTTTATTAATTTGGGCTTTCTCTCTTTTCTTTTGGATTAGTGTGGCCAATGGTTTATCGATCTTATTGATTCTTTCAAAAAACCAGCTTCTAGTTTCATTGATACGTTCTACTGTATCTCTCGTTTCTACCTCATTGATCTCTGCTCTAATCTTGATTATTTCCCTTCTTGCATGTGGAGTTGGTTTGATTTGTTGTTGATTCTCCAGTTCTTTAAGGTGTAGAGACAGCTGGTGTATTCTGGATTTTTCAGTGTTTTTGAGGGAGGCTTGGATGGCTATGTATTTCCCCCTTAGAACCGCCTTTGCTGTATCCCATAGGTTTTGGACCGAGGTGTCTTCATTTGCATTTGTTTCCATGAATTGTTTAAGTTCGTCTTTGATCTCCTGGTTGATCCAAGCATTCTTAAGCAAGGTGGTCTTTTGCTTCCAGGTGTTTGAGTTCCTTCTGAACTTTTCCTTGTGATTGAGCTCCAGTTTCAAAGCATTGTGATCGGAGAATATGCAGGGAATAATGTCAGTCTTTTGTTATCAGTTGAGTCCTGCTTTGTGACCCAGTATGTGGTCTATTCTGGAGAAGGTTCCATGTGCACTTGAGAAGAATGAATATTCTGTTGTTTTAGGGTGGAATGTTCTGTATACATCGATGAGGTCCATCTGGTCCAATGTTTCATTCAATGCTCTTATTTCTTTATTAATTTTCTGCTTCGATGATCTGTCTATTTCTGAGAGAGGTGTATTAAGATCTCCTACTATTATTGTATTCATATCAATATGACTCTTTATCTTGATTAATAGTTTTCTTATGTAATTGGGTGCTCCCATATTGGGGGCATAGATATTCACAATTGTTAGATCGTCTTGGCGGATAGTCCCTTTAAGAATTATGTAGTGTCCTTCTCTATCTCTGACTACAGTCTTTAGTTTAAAATCTAATTTATCTGATATTGAGAATCGCTACTACGGCCTTCTTTTGAGGCCCATTGGTATGGCATGAAAGATGTTTCTCCATCCCTTCACTTTCAGTCTGGGTGTATCCGTAGGTTCAAAATGGGTCTCTTGTAGACAACATATGGATGGGTCCTGTCGTTTTATCCAATCTGCAACCCTGTGTCGTTTTATGGGCGCATTTAGGCCATTCACATTGAGAGTGATTATTGAGAGATAGTTTTTTATTGACATCGTGTTGCCTTTGGAGTCTTTCTGTCTATAAATTGTTTCTGTATTTCTGTTCAATGATATTCTTAGGATTTTTCCTCTCTTATAGGACCCCCCTTAATATTTCCTGCAGTGTCAGCTTGGTGGTTGCATAGTCTTTTAAGCCTTGCCGGTCTTGGAAACTCTTTATCTCTCCATCCATTTTAAATGTCAGTCTTGCTGGATAGAGTATTCTTGTTTGCATGTTCTTCTCATTTAGTACTCTGAATATATTTTGCCAGCCCTTCCTGGCTTTCCAGGTCTCTGTGGAAAGTTCTGACGTTATTCTAATGGGCTTTCCTCTGTATGTAAGAAGCTTCTTTTTCCTAGCTGCTTTTAAGAGGGTCTCTCTTGAAACATAATTCCCCATTCTAACGATAAGGTGCCGTGAGGACTTTCGGGAATCTAAAATCTTGGGAGGAAATCGTTCTGCCTCTAGTAAATGAACGTTGTTTCCATTCGTGAGATTGGGAAAATTTTCATAGACAACTTCTTCCACTATATCTTGTAGACTTCTTTCTTTTTCTTCCCCTTCAGGGATTCCAATAATTCTGATGTTGGAATGTTTCATGGCATCGTTTATTTCCCTGATTCTGTTTTCGTGGCTTCTGAGCTGTTTGTTCCAGGCTTCCTCCTGATCCTTTCTCTCTATCTGGTTGTCCTCCAGATCACTAATTCTATCTTCTGTCTCAGTTACCCTAGCTTTTAGAGAATTTAGATTGGACTGGAACTCATTGAGAGCATTTTGAACATCATCCCTGTGGCTTTCAGTTCTGCCCTAACATTGTGAACATCATTCCTGGTGGCTTTCAGTTCTGCCCTAATCAATTCTGTTTGGTCATCCATGGCTTTCTCCAACCTAGCTATTGCCTGATAATTGTTAGTCTGAATTCCTTTTCTGACATATTGTCTATGTTGATAGCCATTAGCTCTGTTGCAGAAGGCCCATCCTCTGTATTTTTCTTCTGTTGGGTATTCCTCCTCCTAGTCATTTTGGTAAGAGATGACTAAACAGATGCAGCTGGACTTATCGATTGTGGTGCAGTCCATGTGCACCCTGGAACACTTCTGTGCAATCAGGATTCCACACCCAAATGAGAGAAAAACGAGAAGAAAAAGAAATAGAGAAGAAGAAAGAAAAAAAAAGGGAAAGAAAAAAGGAAAAAAAGAGAGAGAGAGAGAGAGATAGGAAAAAAAGGGAAGATAAAAGAGAAGGCTCAGCCCAAATGGGCCACAAGGTAAGATTTGTGGAGTATACAAACAAAAACAGACAGACAAAAAGAGTGATAAAAGTATATGACAAGAGAAAAAAATATGTATATATAAGCAAAAAAAAAAAAAAAAAAAAGAGAAGAACCTCATCAGAAAGAACCCCAAGTATAAGGTTTATATATTATCAGGACAAACACAAATTCACAGAAACACTGACAGAAGGAAAAATTGGGAGAATGGTTATTCATTCTCAGTGTGGGGGAGGAAGGTTATTTTGATTCTTCCTGAAGGTATCTTGATGTTTTTGTTAAGGGACTCAACTTTCCTAAGTTACAGGGGGATTAGAAACTGGTTTGCCTATAGGGGTAGCCTTGATTGGGGAAAGGGGATTACCTTGAAGTTTAACTCTATATGTATAGTAGAAAATAAAAATTAAAAAAGAATAAACTAGACTAAACTAAGTTAAAATTAAAACAGAATTACAAAAATAGAAAATCAAAAGAAAAACACGGGTGTATGTATCAAAAAGTTCAGGTTAGAAGGTTATTAAAGAATTTGATGTACTGGACATCTCGGTGTGATGGTAAATAGGTTAAAAATTATCTGTATGTATTTAAAAAAAAGAACCAGAATATTGGTAAAGAGTTAAAAATAAAAGTTGTATTTATGAAGTAGTGGTGATTGTTCTCTTGTAGTCTTTTTTTTTTTTCTTCCTTCCTGGTTGGTTTTCTGGGGGAGGGGCCTGCCACGTGGGTTTTCAGACAATGATGTTCCCTGAGTTAGGTCCTCCAGCTCCCCTCAAGGGGGTGAGCTCTTTTTTTTTTTTTTTCCAGGAAACTGTTTTTTTCAGCCTTTTGTTCTCTGGGGGTTTTTATGTTCTTTCATCTGCTTTCTCTCGCCTTGACAGCTTTTGATGGTTTTTGGAGGTTTAGAGGAGAGCAAACAGCACCCGACCTCCCTCTCAGAGAGAAGCCTCCGACTGTTTTGCAAAAGCTGCTGGCAGAGTCGGTTCTGAGTCACTGTCCCTGGGGATGCAGGAGCTCCTCGTTGTACCCAAAACCAGGGCAGCAGTGGCTGTCTGGGCAGCTCCAGACCGCCAGAGAGGTTCGGAGCAGAGATCGCACAGTGAGATTTCCCGCTGTCCCGGGCTGGGAATGTCTGGTTTTTCTGGCTGCCAGAGCTCCAGGCTAGCGCCTATGAGCACCTTTCCCAAGGGAGGGTGTGGGACGTGCGCGTTTCAGCATTGCCTTCTGGCCAGGCTCCCAGCCCCTCACGGGAGCCAGACCCCACTCGTTCTCGGGCGTGCTGGCGTTCAGGTGCACTGGCCGCTCAGGGACAGAGACCTGATTTCTCCGCCGCATTTTCTCTGGCTCCGCGCCAGGGGAGGCTGTCCTGGGTCCGGGGACTTAGGTCCCTGACCCTAACTGCCCAGGTTCCCACTATTACCCCCCGCGATCCTTTGCTGTTTGTTTTTTGAGTGCTTTCAACCAGACTCCAAGTTAATGCTGGTCCCCAGACGCAGAGCACTCTCGTGTTGGGGTGTTACTTTCTGATAGGTCACCTCTGGTGGCTCCCTCCCCCTTTTGTTTATCTTCCGATATCAGTCAGATGTTCCCAGTCTGCTTTACCTGCCACTGGCGTCTTCTGCTCCTGTAGAGATCCAGACGTGTATAATTCTGATCTCAGGCTGATTTCATGGGTGGTCGGAGTTCTTTGGTAGGTAATCAGCTCACTTTAGGGTATAGGTTGAAATGGTGCCTCCTCCTACTTCCCCGCCATCTTCTCATCTACTCTCATTCAATTTCTTTCATGAGTGTTCTGTAGTTCCTCGAGTATGGATTCTTTACCTCTATGGTTAGGTTTATTCCCAGGTATCTTATGGTTCTTGGTGCTATAGTAAATGGAATCGATTCTCTAATTTCCCTCTTTGTATTTTCATTCTTAGCGTGTAAGGAAGCCACTGATTTCTGTACAATGATTTGTATCCTGCCACGTTACTGAATTGCTGTATGAGTTCTAGTAGTTTTGGTTTGGAGTCTTTTGGGTTTTCCAAATAAAGAATCATGTCATCTGCAAAGAGAGAGAGTTTGACGTCTTCAATGCCAATTTGGATACATTTATTCTCTTTGTTGTCTGATTGCTGTTGCTAGGACTTCTAATACTATGTTGAACAAGAGTGGTGATAGTGGGCATCCTGGTCATGTTACTGATCTCAACAGGAAGGCTGCAAGCTTTTTCCAGTTGAGGATAATATTTGCTGTGGGTCTTTCATAGATAGATTATATGAAGTTCAGGAATGTTCCCTTTATCTCTATACTTTGAAGTGTTTTAATCATGAACGGATGCTGGATTTTGTCAAATGCTTTTTCTGCATCAATTGAGAGGACCGTGTAGTTCTTCTCTCTTCTCTTATTGATTTGTTCTATCACATTGATTGATTTGCGAATGTTGAACCATTCTTGTAACCCAGGGATGAATCCAACCTGGTCATGGTGGATAATCTTTTTAATGTGCTGCTGGATCCTGTTTGCTAGGACCCCAATGTTTATTGAAGCAATGGCCACGGTCGCCAAATTGTGGAAAGAACCAAGATGCCCTTCAACGGATGAATGGATAAGGAAGATGTGGTACATATACACAATGGAGTATTATGCCTCCATAAGAAAGGATGAATACCCATATCTTGTAGCAACATGGACGGGACTGGAAGAGATTATGCTGAGTGAAATAAGTCAAACAGAGAGAGTCAAGTATCACCTGGTTTCACTTATTTGTGGAGCATAACAAAGAACATGGAGGACATGAGGAGATGGAGAGGAGAAGGGAGTTGAGGGAAACTGGAAGGGGAGATAACCATGAGAGACTATGGACTCTGAAAAACAACCTGAGTGTTTTGAAGGGGCGTGGCGTGGGAGGTTGGGGAACCAGGTGGGGTTAATAGGAAGGGCACGTATTGCATGGAGCACTGGCTGTGGTTCAAAAACAATGAAAAGTGTTACACTGAAAAGAAATTTTTAAAAAGTGAAAAAAAAAAGAGAGATGTACATTTATTTCTAGGGCTTCTATTGCGGAGCCAAATACTTGACAATACCCCCATATTTATTGTATTTTTTTAATGTTGGGGGCTTTCCAAAGATGACATAGAGCACAATATGTCCTCTTTTAAGCCAATGATTGGGCTTGGGATTGTTCCCATGTTTCTGTATTTTATTTTTATGTATGTATGTATGTATGTACATATGTATGTATGTATGTATGTATCTATTTATTTTAGTTACCATACAATACATCATTAATTTTGATGTAGTGTATCTGCATTTTGATACACTCAGTAATCTGATTCGAGTTGAACAAGATAAAAAAATAAATAGAACACACTTCAGATCATCAAATTCGTGTCAATATAACTTCTTTTTTTTCCATTTTATTTATTTTTTCAGCGTAACAGTATTCATTCTTTTTGCACAACACCCAGTGCTCCATGCAAAACGTGCCCTCCCCATTACCCACCACCTGTTCCCCCAACCTCCCACCCCTGACCCTTCAAAACCCTCAGGTTGTTTTTCAGAGTCCATAGTCTCTTATGGTTCGCCTCCCCTTCCAAATTTTTTTTTTTTAATAAACATATAATGTATTTTTATCCCCAGGGGTACAGGTCTGTGAATTGCCAGGTTTACACACTTCACAGCACTCACGATAGCACTTCCCCTCCCCAATGTCCATAGCCCCCTCCCCCTCTCCCAATCCCACCTCCCCCCAGCAACCCCCAGTTTGTTTTGTGAGATTAAGAGTCATTTATGGTTTGTCTCCCTCCCAATTCCATCTTGTTTCATTTATTATTCTCCTATCCCCCTACCCCCCCATGTTGCTTCTCCACGTCCTCATATCAGGGAGATCATATGATAGTTGTCTTTCTCCGATTGACTTATTTCACTAAGCATGATACGCTCTAGTTCCATCCACGTGGTCGCAAATGGCATAATTTCATTTCTTTTGATGGCTGCATAGTATTCCATTGTGTATATATACCACTTCTTCTTTATCCATTCATCTGTTGATGGACATCTAGGTTCTTTCCATAGTTTGGCTATTGTAGACATTGCTGCTATTAACATTCGGGTACACGTGCCCCTTCGGATCACTATGTTTGTATCTTTAGGGTAAATACCCAGGAGTGCAATTGCTGGGTCATAGGGTAGTTCTATTTTCAACATTTTGAGGAACCTCCATGCTGTTTTCCAGAGTGGTTGCACCAGCTTGCATTCCCACCAACAGTGTAGGAAGGTTCCCCTTTCTCCGCATCCTCTCCAGCATCTGTCATTTCCTGACCTGTTAATTTTAGCCATTCTGACTGGTGTGAGGTGATATTTCATTGTGGTTTTGATTTGTATTTCCCTGATGCCGAGTGACGTGGAGCACTTTTTCATGTGTCTGTTGGCCATCTGGATGTCTTCTTTGCAGAAATGTCTGTTCATGTCCTCTGCCCATTTCTTGATTGGATTGTTTGTTCTTTGGGTGTTGAGTTTGCTAAGTTCCTTATAGATTTTGGATACTAGCCCTTTATCTGATATGTCGTTTGCAAATATCTTCTCCCATTCTGTCAGTTGTCTTTTGGTTTTGTTAACTGTTTCCTTTGCTGTGCAAAAGCTTTTGATCTTGGTGAAATCCCAATAGTTCATTTTTGCCTTTGCTTCCCTTGCCTTTGCCGTTGTTCCTAGGAAGATGTTGCTACGGCTGAGGTCGAAGAGGTTGCTGCCTGCATTCTCCTTAAGGATTTTGATGGATTCCTTTCTCACATTGAGGTCCTTCATCTATTTGGAGTCTATTTTCGTGTGTGGTGTAAGGAAGTGGTCCAATTTCATTTTTCTGCATGTGGCTGTCCAATTTTCCCAGCACCATTTATTGAAGAGGCTGTCTTTTTTCCATTGGACATTCTTTCCTGCTTTGTCGAAGATGAGTTGACCATAGAGTTGAGGGTCGATTTCTGGGCTCTCTATTCTGTTCCACTGATCTGTCTGTCTGTTTTTGTGCCAGTACCATGCTGTCTTGATGATGACAGCTTTGTAATAGAGCTTGAAGTCCGATATTGTGATGCCACCAACTTTGGCTTTCTTTTTCAATATTCCTTTGGCTATTCGAGGTCTTTTCTGGTTCCATATAAATTTGAGGATTATTTGTTCCATTTCTTTGAAAAAAATGGATGGTATTTTGATAGGGATTTCATTAAATGCGTAGATTGCTTTAGATAGCATAGACATTTTCATAATATTTATTCTTCCAATCCAGGAGCATGGAACGTTTTACCATTTTTTTGTGTCTTCCTCAATTTCTTTCATGAGTACTTTATAATTTTCTGTGTATAGATTCTTAGTCTCTTTGGTTAGGTTTATTCCTAGGTATCTTATAGTTTTGGGTACAATTGTAAATGGGATTGACTCCTTAATTTCTCTTTCTTCAGTCTTGTTGTTGGTGTACAGAAATGCAACTGATTTCTGTGCATTGATTTTATATCCTGACACTTTACTGAATTCCTGTACAAGTTCTAGCAGTTTTGGAGTGGAGTCTTTTGGGTTTTCCACATATAGTATCATATCATCTGTGAAGAGTAATAGTTTGACTTCTTTACCAATTTGGATGCCTTTAATTTCTTTTTGTTGTCTGATTGCTGAGGCTAGGACTTCTAGTACTATGTTGAATAGCAGTGGTGATAATATACATCCCTGCCATGTTCCTGACCTTAACGGAAAAGCTTTCAGTTTTTCTCCATTGAGAATGATATTTGCGGTGGGTTTTTCATAGATGGCTTTGATAATATTGAGGTATGTGCCCTCTATTCCCACACTTTGAAGAGTTTTGATCAGGAAGGGATGCTGTACTTTGTCAAATGCTTTTTCAGCATCTATTGAGAGTATCATATGGTTCTTGTTCTTTCTTTTATTAATGTGTTCTATCACATTGATTGATTTGCGGATGTTGAACCAACCCTGCAGCCCTGGAATAAATCCCACTTGATCGTGGTGAATAATCCTTTTAATGTACTGTTGAATCCTACTGGCTAGTATTTTGGCGAGAATTTTTGCGTCTGTGTTCATCAAGGATATTGGTCTGTAGTTCTCTTTTTTGGTGGGATCCTTGTCTGGTTTTGGGATCAAGGTGATGCTGGCCTCATAAAATGAGTTTGGAAGTTTTCCTTCCATTTCTATTTTTTGGAACAATTTCAGGAGAATAGGAATTAGTTCTTCTTTTAATGTTTGGTAGAATTCCCCTGGGAAGCCGTCTGGCCCTGGGCTTTTGTTTGTTTGGAGATTTTTGATGACTGTTTCAATCTCCTTATTGGTTATGGGCCTGTTCAGGTTTTCTATTTCTTCCTGGTTCAGTTGTGGTAGTTTATATGTCTCTAGGAATGCATCCATTTCTTCCAGATTGTCAAATTTGTTGGCGTAGAGTTGCTCATAGTATATTCTTATAATTGTCTGTATTTCTTTGGTGTTAGTTGTGATCTCTCCTCTTTCATTCATGATTTTATTGATTTGGGTCCTTTCTCTTTTCTTTTTGATGAGTCTGGCCAGGGGTTTATCAATCTTATTGATTCATTCAAAGAACCAGCTCCTAGTTTCATTGATTTTTTCTATTGTTTTTTTTTGGTTTTTATTTCATTGATTTCTGTTCTGATCTTTATGATTTCTCTTCTCCTACTGGGTTTACGGTTTCTTTCTTGTTCTTTCTCCAGCTCCTTTACGCGTAGGGTTAGGTTGTGTAATTGAGACCTTTCTTGTTTCTTGAGAAAGGCTTGTACTGCTATATATTTTCCTCTCAGGACTGCCTTTGCTGTTTCCCATAGATTTTGAACTGTTGTGTTTTCATTATCATTTGTTTCCATGAATTTTTTCAATTCTTCTTTAATTTCCTGGTTAACCCATTCATTCTTTAGAAGGATGCTGTTTAGTCTCCATGTATTTGGGTTCTTTCCAGCTTTCCTCTTGTGATTGAGTTCTAGCTTCAGAGCATTATGGTCTGAAAATATGCAGGGTATAATCCTAATTTTTTGATACCGGTTGAGACCTGATTTGTGACCCAGCATGTGATCTATTCTGGAGAAGGTTCCATGTGCACTAGAGAAGAATGTGTATTCTGTTGCTTTGGGATGAAATGTTCTGAATATATCTGTGATGTCCATCTGGTCCAGTGTGTCATTTAAGGCCTTTATTTCCTTGTTGATCTTTGGCTTGAATGATCTGTCCATTTCAGTGAAGGGAGTGTTAAAGTCCCCTACTATTATTGTATTATTATTGATGTGTTTCTTTGATTTTGTTATTAATTGGTTGTTATAGTTGGCTGCTCCCACGTTAGGGCATAGATATTTAAAATTGTTAGATCTTCTTGTTGGACAGACCCTTTGAGTAGGATATAGTGTCCTTCCTCATCTCTTATTATACTCTTTGGCTTGAAATCTAATTGATCTGATATAAGGATTGCCACCCTAGCTTTCTTCTGATGCCCATTAGCATGGTAAATTGTTTTCCACCCCCTCACTTTAAATCTCGAGGTGTCTTCGGGTCTAAAATGAGTTTCTTGTAGGCAACATACTGATGGGTTTTGTTTTTTTATCCATTCTGATACCCTGTGTCTTTTGATTGGGGCATTTAGCCCATTAACATTCAGGGTAACTATTGAGAGATATGAATTTAGTGCCATTATTAGCCTGTAAGGTGACTGTTACTATATATTGTCTCTGTACCTTTCTGATCTACTACTTTTAGGCTCTCTCTTTGCTTAGAGGACCCCTTTCAATATTTCCTGTAGAGCTGGTTTGGTGTTTGCAAATTCTTTCAGTTTTTGTTTGTCCTGGAAGCTTTTTATCTCTCCTTCTATTTTCAATGATAGCCTAGCTGGATAGAGTATTCTTGGCTGCATGTTTTTCTCGTTTAGTGCTCTGAATATATCATGCCAGCTCTTTCTGGCCTGCCAGGTCTCTGTGGATAAGTCTGCCGCCAATCTAATATTTTTACCATTGTATGTTACAGACTTCTTTTCTCGGGCTGCTTTCAGGATTTTCTCTTTGTCACTAAGACTTGTAAATTTTACTATTAGGTGACGGGGTGTGGACCTATTCTTGTTGACTTTGAGGGGCGTTCTCTGCATCTCCTGGATTTTGATGCTTGTTCCCTTTGCCATATTAGGGAAATTCTCTCCAATGATTCTCTCCAATAGACCTTCTGCTCCCCTCTCTGTTTCTTCTTCTTCTGGAATCCCAATTATTCTAATGTTGTTTCGTCTTATGGTGTCACTTATCTCTCGAATTCTCCCCTCATGGTCCAGTAGCTGTTTGTCCCTCTTTTGCTCGGCTTCCTTATTCTCTGTCATTTGGTCTTCTATATCACTAATTCTTTCTTCTGCCTCATTGATCCTAGCAGTGAGAGCCTCCATTTTTGATTGCACCTCATTAATAGCTTTTTTGATTTCAACTTGGTTAGATTTTAGTTCTTTAATTTCTCCAGAAAGGGCTTTAATATCTCCAGAGAGGGTTTCTCTAATATCTTCCATGCCTTTTTCGAGCCCGTCTAGAATGTTCAGAATCGTCATTCTGAACTCTTGTTCTGACATATTACCAATGTCTGTGTTGATTAGGTCCCTAGCCTTCGGTACTGTCTCTTGTTCTTTTGTTTGTGGTGATTTTTTCCGCCTTGTCATTTTGTCCAGATAAGAGGATATGAAGGAGCAAATAAACTACTAAAATGGTGGCAAAGACCCCAGAAAAATGCGCTGTAACCAAATCAGAAGAGACCCCTAATTGTGGGGGGGAGAAGGGGGATAAAAACAGGTTCTGAAAAAAAAAAGAAAAAAAAAGGAAAAAAAAGAAAAAAATTTAAAAAATAAAACAAATAAAAAAATATAAAAAAGAAAGAAAAAAATATATATATTTAGATGAATTAGTCAAAAAACATTATAAAAGAAAAGGGTAAAAGTTTTAAAATATTTAGCAGAAAAAAAAATTAGCAGAAGAAGAAAAAAGAAAAAAGAAAAAAAATTGAAAAAAGAAAAAAAAAATTGAAGTAGCTGTAAGACTAAAGAATCATGGGGAGAAAGCCATGAGTTCCGTGCTTTGCTTTCTCCTCCTCTGGAATTGCTCTGTTGTCTTAGGAATTGAACCTGCTTTCTCCTTGATAGATGAACTTCGTCCTGGCTGGATATTTTGTTGATCTTCTGGGGGAGGGGCCTGTTGTAGTGACTCTCAAGTGTCTTTGCCCGAGGCGGGATTGCACCTCCCTTACCGGCGGCCGGACTAAGTAATTGGCTCGGGTTCACTTTTGGGAGCTTCTGTTCCCTGAACGCTTTCCGTAGAGTTCCGGAGGACGGGAATGAAAATGGCGGCCTCCCAGTCTCCGGCCCCGAAGAGCCGAGAGCCTGGGGCCCCACTCCTCAGTGCGCCCCCAGAGGACAGCACCCAATCACTCCCGTATCCCCAGCCTCTAGCCGCGCTCCAAGCTCACCCAGCCCGCGACCAGTTCAAGGTAACCCCGAGCTGAGAGTTCAGTCCTCGGTTCTGTCTCTGCAGCCGGCTTCTCCGTTCTAATACCTGCGAGCTCTCCGACACTCTGAACCCCCGATCCTTCTGTGACCCTGCGGGGCCTGGGGCCACGCTGACCCCGCATGGGCTTCACCCTGGTTTAGCCTCTGGAGCAATGTCCCTCAGTGGAACAGACTTTTAAAAGTCCTGATTTTGTGCTCCGTTGCTTCCTCGCTTGCCGGGAGCCGGCCCCTCCCCCCGCGGTCTATCTTCCCGTCGTTTTAGATTCACTTCTCCGCCAGTCCTACCTTTCAGAAAGTGGTTGATTTTCTGTTTCTAGAGTTGCTGTTCTTCTTCTCTTCACTCTCCCATTGGATTTGTAGGTGTTTGCAATGTTTAGATAAGCTATCGAGCTGATCTCCTGCTACCTGATGTAGTCTCAGGCTGCTACTTCTCCGCCATCTTGACTCCTCCATTCAATATAACACTTCTAATTGTGGTCATGAGACCAACAATAAACTTAAACTCTATGGAATGGCAAGTACTCACAGGCGCTAAGAACCAGCATCTTGGCATATTGTGAATGCAGATCCCTGATGACCAATTAACTATAACAAGGTTTAGATAGAATATTTAATGGATTTCTTGACATCATGTGTGCTTAAGATATTATAGTGTGAGGTTCTCCAGGACCATATCACTAAATCAATACTGTCCTCATGCATTCCTATCATGTAGGATGGGGACAAATTATGAAAAGCCTTCTCACAACCTGGTGGTCCTGGCAGGATGGGAGGAAGATGACCCAGAGTAGGAATGCATGGAGATCCACGAATCCTGTGTCCACCACAGAAATAAAGAATTTATATGCAGAATAAGCCCTCAGAAGCAGGATCTTGGGGCCACAGGTGGAGCACCACAGGATCTGGAAGTGGAACAGACGTCAGCATCTCAGTTCTGTTGAGGACCACACACACTTTTCACTTGGAATGAAAGCCTTAGTCTTCAGGGAAAAGTAGGGAAACAAGAAGCCGAGGACACCAAGGTATCACTGGAACTGTGGGAGGGGACAACCAGGAAGAACAGAATGACTGTGTACACAGAGACAGGCAAGAATGCATGGACTTGGTCCATTGTTGGACGAGGGGCAGTGACATGTCCACGCCTCCCCTGACCCAGGTACCTGGGAGCACCTGAGGGTAAGGCTGCATCATCAAGTCAGAGTCCTTGTAATCTCAAGTCTTCCACCACACTAACGACTCTCACCTGAGTAAAGCAGAGGAGTGCACTGGAGAACGGAAGTAGATTCTACATGGGGGAGCTCAAGGAGATCACAGTGCTGATCACGGAGCAGAAACAGGAGATCTCTGGAGGAATCTGAACACTTGTGTGGCTACAGCAGAGACACATTTCACTGCTGCTACCCAGGTAGCCCATTTTCCAGTGGAGCCAGGAAGAGAGTCACACCCTCCACAGCATAGGCCTCACAAAGAGAGGGTGTGATCATCTACAGGAAGCATAAAATAAAATACCAAGGGCCCTGTGCATGGTAGACATTCATGAAACCCCACCATAATTCCAGGGGCTCCGTACTGTTGGCGAACCACTCTGTTCCACCCTCCCCTCTATTCTCTTGTGGTTCAAGTACTGGGTGTGCAAGTTTGGCGACAGCAGCTCCATGTACAAATCATGTGGACATTTGTCAAAGCTGGGTCACTCCACTGTATTTGGTAATTCAGAGCTGCTCCACTCATCATGAGTGGATTTAACTTCCCTGAAACACCTTCACTACCAGGTATGTTCATGTGTAAAGGACATATTAGGAGGGTAGAGTTGTCAGATTTTGTCATCGGTCCAATCAGTGTCACCTCCCTGGGGACTTCCTGGGTGAACCCTCACCTCTAGGTGACAGATTTAAACAAGTAACGCCTTCTCTGGTCCTGCAATGACACTTCACACCTGTGTGACAGGGGCAGTTCACCCCCTTTAACCTGTGTACTCTTCATTGCACTCAGTGATTTAGATCAGTTCTCTGTGAAAGCCCTTCTCTTGGTATCTTAATGAAGAGAGCTGTGGATGCAGGATCTTGTTCCCTGGCTCCCCTGTAGGTTTTTAATGTGAATTAAATAATAAAAACATTACCTGCCTGATAGCTGGATTGAAGACCATGAGAAGTTGGCAGATCCAATGAGGACACATCTGGACCTTGTGTTAGGTCCTGGAAGAGAGGACTGACTAGCCCGGGGAATGCAGAGGGGAAGAGACACCCACAACAACTGGTCCATGGGAGTATCAAACTCACAATTTGTTCTCTGAGCCCTTAATCTGCACAGACAGAAGTGCGTGTCCATCCTGGCTCCAGGGTGTGTGTGGTCCTGGATAGAGAGCAGATGACATCACTGCTCAGAGGGTAGGAAATAAACATGAGTGTTTATATTTATATGGGTGTGGGTGGGTTGCTATGGGGTTCTCATCCTCAGGAACAAAACAACTGGTATGTGAGGGTAACACGTGTCTGTGATGTGGACATTGTCAATGACAACTTGGCTGTATAGTAGGGTGTGTTACCTAGTTAGATCAGAGACCCATTAAGAAAAGGTTTGCACCAAAATCTGAGAGGAGAACACAAAGAGTAACCACTTAGATCCTCAACTGCAACAACTTCTTGCATGATGGGTCTCTAAAAACAAGGAAAACACAAACAGAAAGGAATTTTGGGACTTCACCAAGATAAAAATCTTCTGCAGTGCAAAGGAAACAGTCAACAAAACTAAAAGGCAACCTATGGAATGGGGGAAGATATTTGCAAATGACACTACAGACAAGGGGTTGATATCCAAGATCAATAAAGAACGTACCAGACTCAACACCCAAAAAACAAATAATCCAGTAGAAACATGGGCCAAAGGCATGAGTAGACATTTCTTCAGAGAGACATACAAATCGCCAAAAAGCACATGAGAAAATGCTCCACATCTTTTGCCATCATGGAAATATAAATCAAAACCACAGTGAGATATTAACTTTCAAGAGTTAGAAAGGTTAAAATTAACAAGACAGGGAACAACAAATGTCGGAAAGGATGTGGAGAAAGGGGAACTCTCTTACACTGTAGGTGGGATGCAAGTTAGTGCAGCCACTTTGGAGAACAGTGTCTAGATTCCTCAAAAGTTAAAAATAGAACTACCCCATGACTCAGCAATTGCTCTAATAGTTATTTACCCCAAAGATACAGATGTAGTGAAAAAAGGGGGTACATGAATGTCAATATTCATAGGAATCATGTCCACTATAGTGAATCTGTGGAAGGAACTGAGATGTCCTTCCACATATGAATGGATAAAGAAGACGTGGTCCATATATACAATGGAATATTACTCAGTCATCAGAAAGGATAAATACCTACCCTTTCGTCGACTTGGATGGAACTGAAGGGTGTTATATCAAGTAGAATAAGTCAAGCAGAGAAATATAATTATGCTATGGTTTCAATTCTATGTGGAACATAAGGAATAGTGAGGAGAACCACAGAGAAAGTCAATTATCATATGGTTTTACTTACTTGTGGAGCATAAGGAATAATATAGAAGACATTAGGAGATTAAAGGAAAACTGAATTGTGGTAAATTGGAGGGAGATATGAAGCATGAGAGACTGTTGACTATTAGAAACAAACTGAGGGTTTGGGAGTGGAAGGCATGGAGTGATGGGTTAGCTTGGTGGGGGTATTAAGGAGGACACGTATGGCATGGAACACTGGGTGTGGTGCATAAACTATGAATCTTGGAACACTCAAAAATAAAATAAAATTACAAAAAAAGAAATCAGAGAGTGAAATAAACCATGATAGACTCTGGATTCTTGAAAACCAATAGGATTACAGAAATGAGGGTAGTGGGAGATGGGGTAGCCAGGTAATGGTTATTAAGGAGGGCAGGTGATGTGATGAGCACTGCGTGTTATACACAACTAATGAATCTTTGAACAGTACAACAAAAAGTAATGATGTACTATTTGTTGGATAATTGAACATTAAAAAAGAATATAGAGCTTTTTCACGTTTTTTAAAATTTCTTTTCAGTGTTCCAGAGTTCATTGTTCATGCACCAAGGAAGTAAGTGCTTTGACACTCTGGACCAGATAGATTTCTTTATTATTTATTTGGACACTTTCTCTTTCATTTTGATAAATTAGGTAGAGGATTCTCAAGTTTATTGTGGTTTATTCCCCCAAAGTATCATGTGATGTGATGAGCACAGAGATTATACTGAACAGATGGAGCATTGAATATTATATCAAAAGTCAATGATATACTTTACCTTGGCTAATTGAATTAGAAAAAAAATGAAGTCCCTGGTTTCTTTGATCTGTTCTGTGTTTCTTAGATTTTATATAATTTCTTTCTGCTCTAATCTTGCTCTTTCCTTCCTTCTTCTATATTTAGGATTCAGCTGTTGCTCTTTCAATAGCATCCTAATATTAGGTTGTTTATTTGAGATTCTTCTTGCTTCTTGAGGTCTTCTTGTATGCTGTGTGTTTCTCTCTTAGGGCCACCTTTGGTGCAGAGAAATTACAGGATGGTGGTAATGGTTTTCAACTCTTTTCTTAAATTCAATTTTATTTTTTCAGTGAAGGTTTTATACTCGTGTGTGTGTGTGTGTGTGTGTGTGCGTGCATGTGTGTGTGTGTGTCTGTCTGTGTGTGTGTGTGTGTGATCTTCTGCCCCTTGGAGGTTCTTGTGATCCACAGTGAGTGCCACTGAGATGCTTATGAAGGTTTTGTTGACCTGCATCAGGATATTTGTAATTTATTGGTATTTAAAGACAAGAGGAAACTAATGTAACTGACTCTCGCTCTCTTTTTTTTTTTTTTTTTTGGCATGTTAGTATTTTTATCTTCCTGTTACAACTAAGTTTCTAAGTCAGAGAGCTAATAGGTAATCACAGAATAATTTCAAGGAGACTCCCTTGGGGAAACTGCTCTATGGAGAGGAAACCCCAAACCCTGACAGGAAATAGGCCATAGACTCCATCTGCGCCTGCTCCTGGAATTAAGGACAGAATTGGTGAGTAGTGTGTACCCTCTGCTTGTCTGTTATTCTTGTAGTTTGAGATTTGTGTCTGGGCTCACACTGATGTCCCCTCACTGTGTCTTTCGCACAGTAATACACGGCCGTGTCCTCGGCTCTCACGCTGTTCATCTGCAGATACAGCGTGTTCTTGTCGTTGTCTCTGGAGATGGTGAATCAGCCCTTCACAGAGTCTGTGTAGCTTGTGCTACTTCCACCATAGCTAATCCATGCGACCCACTGCAGCCCCTTCCCTGGAGCCTGGCGGAACCAGCTCATGCCGTAGTCACTGAAAGTGAACCCAGAGGCTGCACAGGAGAGTCTCAGAGACCCTCCAGGCTTCACCAGGTCTCCCCCAGACTCCACCAGCTGCACCTCACACTGGACACCTGCAGACACAAGACATTCTGGTCAGGAAACTGTCACACATCCATGGTTTCTCTCACTCATATCCACTCACATACTCATTGTCTCTTATTCCCCAGAAATTACCTTTTAAAAGAGCAACAAGGAAAACCCAGCCAAGCACAAACTCCATAGTGTGTTCTCTGTGTTCCGTCCTGATCAGTGAATGTGGACACGTGGAAATCCCAGGGCTGGGGCTCCTCTCACAGCTGCATGGTCTGGGCTGGACTGTTTTATTCAGTGGAGGGAAGACCCTATTTGCATGCCCTCTGTGTATATAGTTAGCTCCAGATGTAAGTTCAATTCTTTACAAGTTAAAAACAAAGATTGCATTGTTTGTGGATCACTTTGTTTAGATGGCACTTTGACAATATGCAGTATTCTTTTTTTGTTTCTTTGTTTAAAAAATGCATTTATTGGGTGCCTGGGCAGCTCAATGGTTTAAAGCCTCTGCCTTTGGCTCAGGTCATGATCCCAGATTCCCGGGATCGAGCCCCCCCTGCAATGGGCTTTCTGTTAGGCTCGGGAGTATACTTCACAACCCAAACCTGCCTGCCTCTCTGACTACTTGTGATCTCTGTCTGTTAAATAAATAAATAAAATCTTTAAAAAATGCATTTATTGGTAGGAAACATTGGAACAGGACATCGATAATATAAATTACCATTCAGAGTTAAAAATTCTATCAGAGCCAAATTTAATTATACCTTTAATATATGAATGAATAAACTTTGCAAAAGTACTAGGGCTATAAGTTTCCAAGCTTTCTTTTGTGTTCCATTGTCCTGTGTGTCTGTTTTTATGCCAGCACCATACCGTTTTGATGACAACAACTTTGTAATCTAGCTTGAAATTAGAGTGTGGTAACTCCAGGTAGCTTAGTCTCCTGTTTGCTCTCTTTCTTTCTTTCTTTCTTTTTTTAAAGATTTTATTTATTTATTTGACAGAGAGAGATCAAAAGTAGGCAGAGAGGCAGGCAGAGAGAGTGAGAGGGAAGCAGGCTCCCTGTCGAGCAGAGAGTCCGATGTGGGACTCGATCCCAGGACCCTGAGATCATGACCCGAGCCGAAGGCAGCGGCTTAAACCACTGAGCCACCCAGGTGCCCCTCTTTCTTTCTTTTTTTAAAAAAAATTACATTTATTCATTAAAATGTCTTTTCAGTGTTCAGAATTCTTTGTTTCTGCACCACACCAAGTGGTCCATGCAATATGTGCCCTCCACAATACACACCACCAGGCTCACCCAACCTCCCGCCCCTTTCCCCTCCAAACCACTCAGTTAGTTCCTCCGAGTCCACAGTTTCTCATGGTTTGTCTCCCCTCCAGTTTCTCCCAACTCCTTTCTCCTCTCCAGCTCCCGATGTCATCCGTGTTATTCCTTCTGCTCCACAAGTAAATGAAGCCATATGATGATTGACTCTCTATGCTTGACATATTTCACTCAGCATAATCTCTTCCAGTACCGTCCATGTTGATAAAAAGGTTGGGTATTCATCCTTTCTGATGGAGCCATATACTCTATAGTGTATATGGACCACATCTTTCTTTTTATTTTTTTTAAATTAATTAATTTATTTTTATTTGCTTATTTACAGCATAACAGTGTTCATTGTTTTGGCATCACACCCAGTGCTCCATGCAGTACGTGCCCTCCCTATTACCCACCACCTGGTTCCTCAACCTCCCACCCCACCCCACCCCCTCCCGCCGCCCCTTCATAACCCTCTGGTTGTTTTTCAGCGTCCATAGTCTCTCATGGTTTATCTCCCCTTCCAGTTTCCCTCAACTCCCTCTCCTCTCCATCTCCCCATGTCCTCCATGTTATTTGTTATGCTCCACAAATAAGTGAGACCATATGATACTTGACTCTCTCTGCTTGACTTATTTCGCTCAGCATAATTTCTTCCAGTCCTGTCCATGTTGCTACAAAAGTTGGGTATTCGTCCTTTCTAATGGAGGCATAATACTCCATTGTGTATATGGACCACATCTTCCTTATCCATTCGTCCGTTGAAGGGCATCTTGGTTCTTTCCACAGTTTGGCGACCGTAGCCATTGCTGCAATAAACATTGGGGTACAAATGGCCCTTCTTTTCACTACATCTGTATCTTTGGGGTAAATACCCAGCAGTGCAATTGCAGGGTCATAGGGAAGCTCTATTTTTAATTTCTTCAGGAATCTCTACACTGTTCTCCAAAGTGGCTGCACTAACTTGCATTCCCACCAACAGTGTAAGAGGGTTCCCCTTTCTCCACATCCTCTCCAGCACACGTTGTTTCCTGTCTTGCTAATTTTGGCCATTCTAACTGGTGTTAGGTGGTATCTCAGTGTAGTTTTAATTTGAATCTCCCTGATGGCTAGTGATGATGAACATTTTTTCATGTGTCTGATAGCCATTTGTATGTCTTCGTTGGAGAAGTGTCTGTTCATATCTTCTGCCCATTTTTTGATATGATTATCTGTTTTGTGTGTGTTGAGTTTGAGAAGTTCTTTGTAGATCCTGGATATCAACCTTTTGTCTGTACTGTCATTTACAAATATCTTCTCCCATTCCGTGGGTTGCCTCTTTGTTTTGTTGACTGTTTCCTTTGCTGTGCAGAAGCTTTTGATCTTGATGAAGTCCCAAAAGTTCATTTTTGCTTTTGTTTCCTTGGCCTTTGGAGACTTATCTTGAAAGAAGTTGCTGTGGCTGATATCGAAGAGGTTACTGCCTATGTTCTCCTCTAGGATTCTGATAGATTCCTGTCTCACGTTGAGGTCTTTTATCCATTTCGAGTTTATCTTTGTGAACGGTGTAAGAGAATGGTCGAGTTTCATTCTTCTACATATCGCTGTCCAGTTTTCCCAGCACCATTTATTGAAGAGACTGTCTTTTTTCCATTGAATATTTTTTCCTGTTTTGTCGAAGATTATTTGACCATAGAGTTGAGGGTCCATATCTGGGCTCTCCACTCTGTTCCACTGGTCTATGTGTCTGTTTTTATGCCAGTACCACGCTGTCTTGGTGATCACAGCTTTGTAGTAAAGCTTGAAATCGGGTAACGTGATGCCGCCAGTTTTGTTTTTGTTTTTCAACATTTCCTTAGCAATTCGGGGTCTCTTCTGACTCCATACAAATTTTAGGATTATTTGCTCCAGCTCTTTGAAAAATATCGGTGGAATTTTGATCGGAATGGCATTAAAAGTATAGATTGCTCTAGGCAGTATAGACATTTTAACAATGTTTATTCTTCCAATCCAAGAGCATGGAACAGTCTTCCATCTTTTTGTGTCTTCTTCAATTTCTTTCATGAGTGTTCTGTAGTTCCTCGAGTACAGGTCCTTTACTTCTTTGGTTAGGTTTATGCCCAGGTATCTTATGGTTTTTGGTGCTATAGTAAATGGAATCGATTCTCTAATTTCCCTTTCTGTATTTTCATTGTTTGTGTATAAGAAAGCCACTGATTTCTGTACATTGACTTTGTATCCTGCCACGTTACTGAATTGCTGTATGAGTTCTAGTAGTTTGGGGGTGGAGTCTTTGGGGTTTTCCATATAAAGAATTATGTCATCTGCGAAGAGAGAGAGTTTGACTTCTTCCTTGCCAATTTGGATACCTTTTATTTCTCTTTGTTGTCTGATTGCCGTTGCTAGAACTTCTAATACTATGTTGAACAAGAGTGGTGAGAGTGGACATCCTTGTCGTGTTCCTGATCTCAACGGGAAGGCTGCAAGCTTTTTCCCATTGAGGATGATATTTGCTGTGGGTCTTTCATAGATAGATTTTATGAAGTTCAGGAATGTTCCCTCTATCCCTATACTTTGAAGCGTTTTCATCAGGAACGGATGCTGGATTTTGTCAAATGTTTTTTCTGCATCAATTGAGAGGACCATGTGGTTCTTCTCTCTTCTCTTATTGATGTGTTCTATCACACTGATTGATTTGCGAATGTTGAACCAACCTTGCAACCCAGGGATGAATCCCACCTGGTCATGGTGGATAATCTTTTGAATGTGCTGCTGGATCCTCTTTGCTAGGATCTTGTTGAGAATCTTTGCATCCATATTCATCAGTGATATTGGTCTGAAATTCTCCTTTTTGGTAGGGTCTTTGCCTGGTTTGGGGATCAGGGTAATGCTGGCTTCATAAAAAGAGTCTGGAAGTTTTCCTTCTGCTTCAATTTTTTGGAACAGCTTCAGGAGAATTGGTGTTATTTCTTCTTTGAAAGTTTGGTAGAATTCCCCAGGGAATCCGTCAGGTCCTGGGCTCTTGTTTTTTGGGAGGTTTTTGATCACTGCTTCAATCTCATTACTAGATATCGGTCTATTCAGGTTGTCAATTTCTTCCTGGTTCAATTTTGGGAGTTTGTAGCTTTCCAGGAATGCATCCATTTCATCTAGGTTGCTTAGCTTATTGGCATATAACTGTTGGTAATAATTTCTGATGATTGTTTCTATTTCCTTGGTGTTAGTTGTGATCTCTCCCTTTTCATTCATAATTTTATTAATTTGGGCTTTCTCTCTTTTCTTTTGGATTAGTGTGGCCAATGGTTTATTGATCTTATTGATTTTTGAGGGACCACATCTTTCTTATCACTTCTTCTGTTGATGGCCATCTGGGTTCATTCCACAGTTTGGCGATTGTGGCCAATGCTGCTAGGAACATTGGGGTACAGATGGCCTTTCTCTTCACTAGATATGTATACTTAGGGTAAATAACCAGTAGTGTAATTGAAGGGTCACAGGGAAGCTCTATTTTTAATTTCTGTTTCTTATTAACATAAAATGTGTTATTAGCCCCAGGGATACAGGTCTGTGAAGCTCTTTTAATTTCTTAAGGAATCTCCACACTGTTTTCCAAAGTGGCTGCACCAACTTGCATTACCACCAACAGTGGAAAAGGGTTCCCCTTTCTACACATCTTCTACAACACTTGTTGTTTACTATCTTGTTGATTTTGGCCATTCTAACTGGTGTCAGGTGGTATCTCAATGCGGTTTTGATTTGAATCTCCCTGATGGCTAGTGATGATGAATATTTTTTCACGTGTCTGTTAGCCATTTGCATGTCTTCATCGGGAAGGTGTCTGTACTCATGTCTTCTCCCCATTTTTGACATGATTATCTCTCTTGTGTATGTTGAGGAGTTCTTGATAGATCTTTGATATCAGCCTTTTGTCTGTATTGTCATTTGTGAATATCTTCTCTCATTCTGTGTGTTGCTTCTTTGTTTTGTTGACTGTTTCCTTTGCTGTGAAGAAACTTTTGATCTTGATGAAGTTCCAAAAATTCATTTTTGCTTTTGTTTCCTTTGCCTTTGGAGACATATCTTGAAAGGAGTTGCTCTGACCGATGTTGAGGAGGTTACTGCCTATGTTCTCCTATATGATTCATTTCTTTTTTTTAATAATTCTATTTAATTTTTAAAATTTCTTTTCAGTGTACCCGAATTCATTGTTATATACCACTTCAAGTGTTCCATGGGATACGTGCCTCCATAATACCCACCCACTAGGATCACAAAATCTCTCACCCCTTGCCACTTCAAAACTCTCAGATTGTTACTCAGAGTCCACAGTTTCTCTTGATTCACTTTCACATCCAATATCCCCCAATTCTTTTCTCCTCTCCAGCTCCCCATGTCCTCCATGCTATTTCTTATGCTCCACAAATAAGTGAAACCATATGATAATTGGCTCTCTCTGCTTGAATTATTTCCTTTAGCATAATCTCTTCCAGTCCCGTCCATGTTGCTACAAAAGTTGGGTATTCATCCTTTGTGAAGGAGCCATAATACTCCATAGTGCACATGGGCCACACCTTCCTTATCCATTCGTCCATTGAAGGGTATCTTTGTTATTTCCACTGTTTGACGACCATGGCCATTGCTGCTATGAACATTGGGGTACACATGGCCCTTCTTTTCACTACCTTTGTATCTTTGGGATAAATACCCAGCAGTGCAATTGCAGGGTCATAGGGAAGCTCTATTTTTAATTTCTTGAGGAATCTCCACACTGTTCTCCAAAGTGGCTGCACCAAATTGCATTCCCACCAACAGTGGAAGAGGCTTCCCCTTTCTACACAACATCCCCAAAACTTGTTTACTGTCTTGCTAATTTTGGCCATTCTAACTGGTGTAAGGTGGTATCTCAATGTGGTTTTGATTTGAATCTCCCTGATGGCTAATGATGATGAGTATTTTCCCATGTGTCTGTTAGCCATTTTTATGTCTGCATTGGAGAAATGTCTGTTAATGTCTTCTGCCATTTTTTGACGTGATTATCTGTTTTGTGTGTGTTGAGTTTGAGGAGTTCTTTATAGATCTTGTATATCAGTCCTTTGTCTAATGTCATTTGCGAATATGTTATCCCATTCTAAGTATGCCTCTGTGTTTTGTTGACTGTTTCATTTGCTGTACAGAAGCTTTTGATACTGACAACATACCAAGAGTTCATTTTTACTTTTGCTTCCTTTGTCTTCGGAGACATGTCTTGAAAGAAGTTGTGGTGGCTAATGTAGAAGAGGTTACTGCCTATGTTGTCTTCCAGAATTTTGATAGATCCCTGCCTCACATTGAGGCCTTTTACCCATTTCCAGTTTATCTTTGTGTATGGTGTAAGAGAATGGCCAAGTTTCATTCTTCTACACATAGCTGTCCAATTTTCCCAGCACCATTTATTGAAGAGACTGTCTTTTCCAATGGATATTTTTTCCTGCTTTGTTGAAGATTATTAAATCATAGTGTTGCAGGTCCATTACTGGGTTCTCTATTCTGTTCCACTGTCTATGGGTCTATGTTTGTGCCAGCATCATGCTGTCTTTGGGATAATAGGTTTTTAGTATATCTGGAAATCAGGAAACGTGATACCTCCAGTTTGGTTTTTCATTTTAAAGATTTCCTTAGCAATTCAGGTTTTTTTCTGGATCCATAGGATTAGGATTTAGGGTTTAGGATTTAGGATTTAGGATTGTTTGTTTCAGCACAAAGTAATGAAAAACGCTCCATGGATTAGAAGAATAAGCATTGTTAAAATATCTATGCTGCCCAGAGCAATCTATATTTTCAGTGCCATCCTGATGAAAATTAAACTGGCATTTTTCAAAACAATGACTTTGAATGACACACTTGAGCAGACTGATTTCTTATATTATACTTTAAAGTATTTTAATTCAAATTCAGTTCAGTTAACACATGGTGCATTACTGGTGTCAGAGGTAGATTTAGTGATTCATCTGTTGCATATAACACCTAGTGCTCATTTCATGAAGTGCCCTCCTTAATGCCCTTTGGCAAGGTACGACATACCCACATTCACCCGTAATTTAAACACAAAATTTTGAATATAATTTCAAGATTTCGATTGGGGAATGTTGATCTTAGAATTATAGCTTTAATTATTTATTTTCTCACAACATTATCTTCTTAAATTCTTTTAAAAATTATGTTCAGTTAGTCGCCATATAGTCCATCATTAGTTTTTGATGTAGTGTTCAAGAATTCATTATTTTTATAACAACCACTCCTACTCCCAGCATGTGCTCTCCTTATCCCTCATCCCCAAATTACCCCATTCCCTGACCCCCACCCCTCCAAAACCCTGTTTTCTTCCATGAGAAACATTAATTTCTGATTTTATTTATTTGGGGCTTTCTCTTTTCTTTTTGATAAATCTAGGCAGAGATTTCTCAATTTTATTTTATTTTTTTCCAATGAACTCAGATCCTGAGGGAAGTGTTCTCTGGAGAGGAATCACGAGATCCCTACAGGAAACTTGCCCACAACTTCCATCTGCATCATCTCCTGGGCTAAAAGACAGAATTGGTGAGAAGTTTGCACCCTCTCATGGTCCCTATCCTCTCCTACAGTGAGGTTTCTGTCTGGGACCTTGGTTTTTTAATCTGTTCTGTTGTTTTTTGCATTTTATATCATTTATTTCTGCTCTAGTCTTTAGTATTTCCTTCCTTCTGCTGTATTTAAACTTCAGTCATTTTACTTTCTCTAGCTCCTTCAGGTGTAATGTTAGTCAGTTTCTTTTAGATTTTCCTTGCTTCTTGAGGTCTTCTCGTGTCCTGTGTAATTCTGTCTTAGGACCACCCATGCTAATTAGGTGAAAGTGATAAGGGTTTGATGCTCTTGTGTGAGTGTGTGTTTGTATGAGTGTGTTTAATGTTCAGGCTCTACATCCACACTACACCTGTTGTGATATAAGTACTTTCTTTTTTTTTTAATTAAATTTATTTATTTATTTTCAGCGTAACAGTACTCATTGTTTTTGAACCACACTCAGTGCTCCATGCAATACGTGCCCTCTCTATTACCTTCCACCTGGTTCCCCAATCTCCCACCGCCCACCCTTTCAAAACCCTTGGGTTGTTTTTCAGAGTCCATAGTCTCTCATGGTTCATCTCCCCTTCCAATTTCCCTCAACTCCCTTCTCCTCTCCATCTCCCCATGCTCTCCATGTTCTTTGTGATGCTCCACAAATGAGTGAAACCATACAATACTTGACTCTCTCTGCTTGACTTATTTCGCTCAGCATAATCTCTTCCAGTCCCATCCATGTTGCTACAAAAGTTGGGTATTCATGCTTTTTGATGGAGGCATAATACTCCATCGTGTATATGGACCACATCTTCCTTATCCATTCATCCATTGAAGGGCATCTTGGTTCTTTCCACAGTTTGATGACCGTGGCCATTGTTGCTATAATCATTGGGGTGCAGATGGCTCCTTTTTTCACTACATTGGTATCTGTGGGGTAAATACCCAGAAGTGCAATTCCAGGGTCATAGGGAAACTCTATTTTTAATTTCTTGAGGAATCTCCACAATGCTCTCCAAAGTGGCTGCACTAACTTGCATTCCCACCAACAGTATAAGAGGGTTCCCCTTCTCCACAACCTCTCCAACACACGTTGTTTCCTGTCTTGCTAATTTTGGCCATTCTAACTGGTGTAAGGTCATATCTCAATGAAGTTTTAATTTGAATCTCACTGATGGCTAGAGATGATGAATATTTTTTCATGTGTCTGATAGCCATTTGTATGTCCTCATTGGAGAAGTATCTGTTCGTATCTTCTGACCACTTTTTGATATGATTATCTGTTTTGTGTGTGTTGAGTTTGAGGAGTTCTTTATAGATCCTGGATATCAACCTTTTGTCTCTACTGTCATTGGCAAATATCTTCTCCCATTCCGTGGGCTGACTTTTTGTTTTGTTGACTGTTTCCTTTGCTGTGCAGAAGCTTCTGATCTTGATAAAGTCCCAGAAGGTCATTTTCTCTTTTGTTTCCTTTGCCTTTGGAGACATATCTTGAAAGAAGTTGCTGTGGCTGATATCCAAGATGTTACTCCCTATGTTCTCCTCTAGGATTATGATGGATTCCTGTCTCACGTTGAGGTTTTTTATCCATTTCGAGTTTATCTTTGTGTACGGTGTAAGAGAATGGTCGAGTTTCATTCTTCTACATATTGCTCTCCAGTTTTCCCAGCACCATTTATTGAAGAGACTGTCTTTTTTCCATTGAATATTTTTTCCTGTTTTGTCAAAGATTATTTCACCATAGCATTGAGGGTCCATGTCCAGGCTCTCTACTCTGTTCCACTGGTCTATGTGTCTGTTTTTATGCCAGTACCACGCTGTCTTGGTGATCACAACTTTATAGTAAATCTTGAAATCGGGTAACGTGATGCCGCCAGTTTTGTTTTTGTTTTTCAACATTTCCTTAGCAATTTGGGGTCTCTTCTGATTCTATACAAATTTTAGGATTATTTGCTCCAGCTCTGAAAAATACCGTGGTATTTTGATCAGAATGTCATTAAAATTACTTTCTAATGTCACTAACATTGATGCCCTGAGCTTTGTTTAAGACAGTGACACCCTCCCCCCCAAAAAAAACACTTTCTTCTTTTACTTTGGATTGTTGATTCCTCTATGGCCTGATGTGCAGCATGCACTTATGCTCCTTCTGTCAAGTTTTCACATTGAGCTGGGTGGACCTGTGATGCATTCCGAGTGCCTCTGGGATTCCTGTAAAGGCTCAGTTGATGAGCATCTGGATATTTGTGATTCATTGGTATTTAGGGAGAGGAATAAACAACGTGAGTGACTCTGTATTTTGCATATTTTAATATAATTGTTTTCCCATTAGAACAAATTTTCAAAGTCAGAGAGTGAAGAGGTAAGCACAGAATTATGTGTGCAGAGAGGATCCTGAGGGAAGTGTTCTCTGGAGAGGAATCACGAGATCCCTACAGGAAACTTGCCCACAACTTCCATCTGCATCATCTCCTGGGCTAAAAGACAGAATTGGTGAGAAGTTTGCACCCTCTCATGGTCCCTATCCTCTCCTACAGTGAGGTTTCTGTCTGGGATCACACTGATGTCCCCCCACTGTGTCTTTGCACAGTAATACATGGCTGTGTCCTTGGCTCTCAGGATGTTCATCTACAGATACAGTGCATTATTGCCATTGTTTCTGGAGATGGTGAATCAGCCCTTCACAGTGTCTGTGTAGCTTTTGCTACTTCCATTATAGCTAAGCCATATGACACACTGCAGCCCCATTCCTGGAGCCTGGTGGACCCAGTTCATGTGGTAACTGCTGAAGGTGAATCAAGAGGCTGCACAGGAGAGTCTCAGGATCCCCCAGGCTTCACCAGGTCTCCCCCAGACTCGCCCAGCTGCACATCACACTGGACACCTGAGGACACAAGACATCCTGGTCAGGAAATTTTCGCAGACCCACTGTTTCTGTTAGTCGTATCCACTCTCACATTCAAGGGTTCTTGTTCACCATAAATTACCTTTTAAAAGAGCAACGAGGAAAAAAAAAAAAAAAAAAAAAAAAAAAAAAAAAAAAAAAAAAAAAAGAGCAACGAGGAAAACCCAGCCAAGCATAAAGTCCATAGTGATTTTTCTGTGATCTGTCTTGATTACTGATTGGAACACTTGGTTTCCTCTCCCAGTTGCATGGTCACGGCTGGGCTCTTTTAATAGGCAGAGGAAAGGCCCTATTTGCATGTTCTCTGAATATGTAACACATTTTCCAGGTAGCATCTTCATGATGGCAGTGATCTAGAGCAGTTGTGAGGGTCTTGGGGGAGTTTGGTCACCATGATATCTTTGATGAAGTCGTACCCTTTTATTTTGTTATTTTGCTAGAGAAACTGCTTAGCACCATTATTTTCCTTTTCTCACATATGCACCCTATCATTGTGATGTAGGTACCAGTTTTACCACTATTTTATAGGTGGATATATACACACTGCAGCACAGAATGAATGTGTGAATTTCCAGGTGAGCAGAGCAGGTGAAACTGAGCCCCAGTGTCTGAGTCTGTGCTCCTCACCATGGGAACTGTTTGCTCCCTTGAACCTCCTGCAGGACAGAGCTGGACATGAGATTTGCAGGATTTCTGAATTTCCAGAATCCCCAGTAGACTGATTTGGGGAAATCAGGTCTTTCTGTCATAGAAACTTGGAGACACTGAGAATTCTTGACAGAGATTCACAGAACTTCTGGAGATGCTGTGGGTTATCAACAACCAGAAGGGGCATCCATGCCTGTTCTCTCTGTACACATCAATGGAAATTTTTAAAAAAGATAAAATAACAGATTTATTAGTTAAACAATTAACGTCAGAACACCTGAGATCAGAACGCATGTTGTTAGTTAAAGACAATTCTTCATTTCTGAAATGGTGATCATTGTCCTTCTACACTTATATTTATTGCCATTATGATATCAATTATATTTATCCCAAAGCTTCACCCTTGGTAACTTTGTCATTATGATGGTTTATTCCTAAAATGTAGGACTCTTCTCTACTTCCACAGATTTACAAACTGTTTACTGTGTTTCTGTCTGGGAGAAGTTAACAGAGTATTTAGCTAGAAACTGTAGGGAGGAGACCAGCCCTCAATCAACTTCTTTTCCTGGATCATGAGCTCCGTGGTTCTTTAGTCAGAGGGATGGTGAGTGCACCCTTATTGTCCCAGTGCACCATCAGGTGTCATAGACCCTTGCAGAGATACACGACTCCTATTTTCCCTTCCCCATATATCCAGCATGCGAGGAGTTACCCTCTCAGTGTAACCACTACAGATTGTCCTGTTGTAAGATTATGTTCTCATACTTACCTCCTTTACTTGAGCTCCTAACTCAGCTCCATGGCTCCAACATTCAGCTATATTTATTGTATTCAGAGGTGAGCAGGAATCTTGGATCAGGTCCCTACAACCTATAAAGTGCCTCAAGCTGCAGAGGTCTTTCCCTCCTGAGGGTATAAACTCATAGTTTCTATTGTATGGGAAATATCCCGTCTCTCAGTAAGGTGAGGATCAACTACTTGTCTTTGGAGTAGTAGTCCTAGAAACCATGTCTATATATGCTTCCAATTATATTTGATGTGAATCACTAATTAAATTGCCATTGGTCTGAGAATTCTGGTCAGCAGGTATTGGATTTTAGTCATTCTGACAGGTATGAGGTGACATCATTCCATGGTTCTGATTTGTGCTTCCCTGATGATGACTGATGTTGAGCATCTTTTCATGTATCTGATATCCTTCTGGATGTCTTCTTTCAATAAGTGTTTATTCCTTTCTTCTGCCCATTTCTTAACCACATTATTTGCATGTTGAGTGGCGGAAAGTCTTAAGAGATTATGGGTAGCTTGTTTGGAGGTTCTAGCAGGGGAGCGCAGCTACTCGTAATAGGAGAAGAATAAATGAAACAAGGTGGGATTGGGAGGGAGACAAACCATAAATGACTCTTAATCTCACAAAACAAACTGGGGTTGCTGGGGGGAGGTGGGATTGGGAGAGGGGGAGTGGGCTATGGACATTGGGGAGGGGAGGCGAACCATAAGAGACTATGGACTCTGAAAAACAACCTGAGGGTTTTGAAGGGTCAGGGGTGGGAGGTTGGGGGAACAGGTGGTGGGTAATGGGAAGGGCACGTTTTGCATGGAGCACTGGGTGTTGTGCAAAAAGAATGAATACTGTTACGCTGAAAAAATAAATAAAATGGAAAAAAAAAAGATTGATGAATCACTGAAATCTACCTCTGAAACTAATAATACACTCACTGTATGTTAATTAATTGAATGTAAATAAAATTTTTTAAAAAGGAAAAAAAAAGAGATTATGGGTATTAAACTTTATCAGAGATGTCTTTTGCAAATATCTTCTCCCATTTCCGACTCATATGTGGAATTTATGAAGAAAAACAGATGAACATAAGAGAAGTGGGAAGAGAAAAAAGTGGAGGGAGGGAAACAACCATAAGTGACTCTTAGTAATAGAGTACAAACCGCAGGTGAATGGAGGGAGATGAGTGAGGACTGGAAAGATGGATGATGAGCATGAAAGAAAACACGAGTTTTGATGAACACTAGGTGTTGTTTGTTAGTGATGAATCACTGAATGATTCTCAGGGGTCACAGGATCTTCTGCCTGTACCCCAGTGATGTTAAAACTGCAAGAAGTATTAGTCCAGAGAGCTGGCTTAGAAAGGCAGACCTTTGCCATGCTGTCTGGGCAGGTCCAAACTTCTGGAAAGATTTCAGTCAGAGAGAGCATGCTGAGATTTTCCTTTGGTCAGGGGCTGGGAGTGTTCAGGCTCTCGCCGGTCCTTGAGAGCACCAGCCAGTTGCCTGCACAGACCTCTCTCAAGGGAGGATGTGGAGCCTGACTCAGACCATGGTCACAGGGTGCGCATGTAGAGTGCGAAAGGCTGTGGTCCTAGAGATTGTTGGCTGACGTCAACACCAGACTCTCTCATGTGCTCTGAAACCCAGACACTCTCAATCGCACTGGTGGCTCAGGGACCATGGCCTGGATGCTTCACCACACTATCTCCAGCAGGACACTGGTGGTAGCTGTCCTGGGTGTATAGGCTTACTTAAGCCCGTGCCCCTAACTGCTTGATTGCACCAATTTCTCCTTAAGATCTTTTGGTTTTTTTTTAATGATTAAAACAATACTCCAAGTTAATACTGGTTCCCAATCACAGGTTAATCTTATATTGGGGTATTACTTTCTAATGGGTCACTTCTGGTGGCTCCTTACCCCTTTTCTTTATCTTCCATATCAGTCCACATTCCCACTCCACTTTACCTGTCCAGTGGTGTCTTCTGTCCCTGTAGAGATCCAGAAGTGTATAATCCTACACCTCACTCTGATTACATGTGTGTTCAGGGTGACCGGTAGATAATTAGCTCACTTTAGAGGACCAGTTGAAACAGCATCTCCTACTTCTCTACCATCTTGCCCCCTCCTCCCAAGTTTTAGAATTCTTAATTTTACATTATAATATTTCAATAGCTCAATTGCAGGATATTGAGAAGAGTAAACATTCCCCAAGAGCTTCACCTACTCTATTGGGGAAAATGTTGGTGTATTTTTGGCTGTATTCAGGATACTTGTCTCATATAAGGTGAAATGAAGAACTTCTTATTTATTTTCTTTTTAAAATGAGTGTGGTTTAAGGGCATGCATATGGATGCCCAAGATTACAGCAGATTGACGTGTGATGGTTCACTCTGTGTGTCAAAGTGACTGGGCCATGGGTGTCCAGAGTAAACATCGTTTCTCTGGATGTCTGTGATGGTGATTACAAACAGATGGGTATTTGCATCCATGATCTCTGGGTATGCAGACATTATACAATCCATTAAGCTTCTGAGTAGGATTAAATGCAGAGGGAGGAGGAATTCCATCATTCTTCCTTCCTGCATGCTTGATGTGGAAGCTTCATATACTACTGCCCCTGGAGACAGTTACACATTAATGTCCCCAGGTTCTCAGATGAAAGACTAGTTCAGGAATAGTCGAGAACTACTCCGTTGGCTTTACTGGGACACCAGCATGTGGGAGTAGATCATGGGACTTCTCAGACTATTCAGTCGTATATGACAGTGGGCTTTGGCATCTGTTCCTCAGGAGAATGCTCAATAATACAGGGAGATTCTATTGTGTCTTGTGGGTTATGGTGACTGAAAAAATAATGTCACACATACAAAGAACTGAGATGCAAAGTGTTATTAATGGAGTGGCATGTTGTGTGTTTTGGATAAGAGCTGAGTGAGGATAAGAGTGTGGATAATGAGGAGCTACGTGATCCTGAAGAAACCATATGCTCCAAGAAGGGAGGGATATCAGGTCATTGGACTCACTTGGGGTAAGCTTGCTTCTCTTCATCCTGGGGGCAATTCCTAGAGCCTTGCAAGAAGCAGGAGTGTAGATGAGAATCTCAGCTCAATATAATAATTTAGGAAATACAGGGAATTAAAAATTGACTAAGGAATAGTTTAATAAAATGAGTATACTTGAAGTGAAAAACGAAAACTTTTTAATTTGAATCTCCCTGATGGCTAATGATGATGAACCTTTTTCATGTGTCTGATAGTATTTGTATGTCTTCATTGGAGAAGTGTCTGTTCATATCTTCTGCCCATTTTTTGATATGATTATCTGTTTTGTGTGTGTTGAGTTTGAGAAGTTCTTTATAGATCCTGGATATCAACCTTTTGTCTGTACTGTCATTTGCAAATATCTTCTCCCATTCCGTGGGTTGCCTCTTTGTTTTGTTGAAGGTTTCCTTTGTTGTGCAGAAGCTTTTGATCTTGATGAAGTCCCAAAAGTTCACTTTTGCTTTTGTTTCCTTTGCCTTTGGAGACATATCTTGAAAGAAGTTGCTGTGGCTGATGTTGAAGAGATTAATGCCTATGTTCTTCTCTAGAATTCTGATGGATTCCTGCCTAATGCTGAGGTCTTTTATCCATTTAGAGTTTATCTTTGTGTAGTGCACAGGAAAGGAAACAGTCAAGAAAACAAAGAGGGAATCCACAGAATGGGAGAAGTATTCACAACTTACAGTACAGACAAAGGGCTGATATCCAAGATCTAGAAAGAACCCCTCCAACTCAACCCACACAAATGAGATAATCATGTCAAAAAATGGACAGAAGAAATGAACAGACACTTCTCCAAAGAAGACATACACATGGTACACAGACACATGAAAAAATGTTCACCATCACTAGCCATCAGTGAGATTCAAATCAAAACCACATTGAGATACCACGTTACACCGGTTAAAATGGTCAAAATTAACAAGACAGTAAGCAACGTGTGTCAGAGAGCATGTGGAGAAAGGGGAACCCTCTTAAACTGTTGGTGGGAATGCAAGTTGATGCAGCCAATTTGGAGAATAGTGCAGAGATTCTTTAAGAAATTAAAAATAGAGTTTCCCTCTGACTCTGCAACTGCACTACTGGGTATTTACCCCAAGGATACAGATATAGTGAACAGAAGGGCCATCTGTACCCCAATATTCATAGCAACAATGGCCTTGGTCGCCAAACTGTGGAAAGAACCAAGATGCCCTTCAACAGACGAATGGATAAGGAAGATGTGGTCCATACACTCTATGGAGTATTATGCCTCCATCAGAAAGGATGAATCCCCAACTTTTGTATCAACATGGGTGGGACTGGAGGAGATTATGCTGAGTGAAATAAGTGAAGCAGAGAGAGTCAATTATCATACAGTTTCACTTACGTGCCGCATCTGGTTTAACACGGAGGACATGGGGAGATGGAGAGGAGAAGGGAGTCCAGGGAAATTGGAGGGGGAGATGAACCACGAGAGACTGTGCACTCCAAGAAACAACCTGAGGGTTTTGGAGGGGGGGTTGTGACATTGGGTTAGCCTGGTGGTGGGTATTTTGGAGGGCACGTATTGCATGGAGCATTGTGCATGGGGCATAAACAATGAATTATGGAACAATGAAAAGAAATTTTAAAAAAGAAAAGACATAACTAACATTAAAGAAGGTCATAAGAGTGAGATCCTAATCAGATGTGACTGATATCTTTAAACAAAGAGGAATAAACACTAGTGATATTGCCTTCTCTAGGAGCATACTGAGGAAAAGCCATATGAGGACATCAGGAAGGTGGCTGTCTGCAAGCCAAGAGAAGTCTCTTCAGAAACAGCTATGAAAGTATCATAATCTTGGAATTTCTAGTTTCCAGAGTGAGAGAAAATAAACCGCTGTTGGCTAAGCAAAAATAGTAGGAGTAGGGGGAGTCAAGATGGCGGGGAAGTAGGAGAAGACACCATTTCAACCTGTACGCTAAAGTTAGCTGATTACCTACCAAAGAACTCTGACCACCCATGAAATCAGCCTGAGATCAGAATTATACATGTCTGGATCTATACAGGAGCAGATGACGCCAGTTGCAGGTAAAGCAGACTGGGAGCGTCGGACTGATATCGGAAGATAAACAAAAGGGGGAGGGAGCCACCAGAGGTGACCGATTGGAAAGTAATACCCCAACACCAGAGTGCCCTGCGTCTGGGGACAAGCATTAACTTGGAGTCTGTTTGAAAGCACTCAAAAAACAAACAGCAAAGGATCGCGGGGGAGTAATAGTGGGAACCTGGGCGGTTAGTGTCAGGGACCTAAGTCCCCAGACCCAGGACAGCCTCCCCTGGTGCGGAGCCAGAGAGAGTGCGGCGGAGAAATCAGGTCTCGGTCCCTGAGCCGCCAGTGTACCTGAACGGCAGCGCACCCGAGAACGAGTGGGGTCTGGCTCCTGTGAGGGGCTGGGAGCCTGGCCAGACGGCAATCCTGAAACACCCGCGCCCCACACCCTCCCTTGGGAGAGGTGCTCATAGGCACTAGCCTGGAGCTCTGGCAGCCGGAAAAAAACAGACATTCACAGCCTGGGACAGCGGGAAATCTCACTGTGCGATCTCTGCTCCGAACCTCTCTGGCGGTCTGGAGCTGCCCAGACAGCCACTGCTGCCCTGGTTTTGGGTACAACGAGGAGCTCCTGCATCCCCAGGGACAGTGACTCAGAACCGACTCAGCCAGCAGCTTTTACAAAACATTCTGGGGCTTCTCTCTGAGAGGGAGGTCGGGGTGCAGTTTGCTCTCCTCTAAACCTCCAAAAACCATCAAAAGCTGTCAAGGCGAGAGAAAGCAGATGAAAGAACATAAAAACCCCCAGAGAACAAAAGGATGAAAAAAACAGTTTCCTGAAAAAAAAAAAAAAAAGAGCTCACCCCCTTGAGGGGAGCGGGAGGATCTAACTCAGGGAACATCATTGTCTGAAAACCCACGTGACAGGCCCCTCCCCCAGAAAACCAACCAGGAAGGAAGAAAAAAAAAAAAGAGTACAAGAGAACAACCACCACTACTTCATAAATACAACTTTTATTTTTAAAGCTTTACCAATATTCTGGTTCTTTTTTTTATATACATACAGATAATTTTTAACCTATTTACCACCACACTGAGATGTCCAGTACATCAAATTCTTTAATAACCTTCTAACCTGAACTTTTTGATGCATACACCCGTGTTTTCCTTTTGCTTTTCTAATTTTTAAATTCTTTTTAATTTTAACTTAGATTAGTCTAGTTTATTCTTTTTTAATTTTTATTTTCTACTATACATATAGAGTTAAACTTCAAGGTAATCTCCTTTCCCCAATCAATGCTATCCCTATAGGCAAACCAGTTTCTAACCCCCTGTAACTTAGGAAAGATGAGTCCCTTAACAAAAACATCAAGATACCTCCAGGAAGAATCAAAATAACCTTTCTCACACACAGTGAGAATTTATAACCACTCTCCCAATTTTTCCTTCTGTCAGTGTTTCTGTGGATTTGTGTTTGTCCTGATAATATATAAATCTTATACTTGGGGTTCTTTCTGATGAGGTTCTTCCTTTTTTTTTGCTTATATATATATTTTTTTCTCTTGTCATATACTTTTATCAGTCTTTTTGTTTGTCTGCTTTTGTTTGTATACTTCATAATCTTACCTTGTGGCCCATTTGGGCTGAGCCTTCTCTTTTATCTTCCCTTTTTTTCCTCTCTCTCTCTCTCCCTCTCTTTTTTTTTCCTTTTATCTTTCCCCTTCTTTTTTCTTTCGTCCTCTCTATTTCTTTTTCTTTTCTTTTTTCTCTCATTTGGGTGTGGAATCCTGATTGCACAGAAGCGTTCCAGGGTGCACATTGACTGCACCACAATCGATAAGTCCAGCTGCATAGGTTCAGTCATCTCTTTCCAAAATGAGTAGGAGGAGGAATACCCAACAGAAGAAAAATACAGAGGATGGGCCTTCTGCAACAGAGGTAATGGCTATCGACATAGACAATATGTCAGAAAAGGAATTCAGACTAACAATTATCCAGGCAATAGCTAGGTTGGAGAAAGCCATGGGTGATCAAACAGAATTGATTAGAACTGAAAGCCACCAGGGATGATGTTCACAATGTTAGGGCAGAACTGAAAGCCACCAGGGCTGATGTTCAAAATGCTCTCAATGAGTTCCAATCTAATCTAAATTCTCTAAAAGCTAGGATAACTGAGACAGAAGATAGAATTAGTGATCTGGAGGACAAACAGATAGAGAGAAAGGATCAGGAGGAAGCCTGGAACAAACAACTCAGAAGCCACAAAAACAGAATCAGGGAAATAAACGATGCCATGAAACGTTCCAACGTCAGAATTATTGGAATCCCTGAAGGGGAGGAAAAAGAAAGAATCTTAGAAGATATACTGGAAGAAGTTGTCTATGAAAATTTTCCCAATCTCACGAATGGAAACAACGTTCATGTACTAGAGGCAGAGAGATTTCCTCCCAAGATTTTAAATTCTCGAAAGTCCTCAAGACACCTTATAGTTAGAATGAGGAATTATGTTTCAAGAGAGACCCACTTAAAAGCAGCTAGAACAAAAAAAGCTCCTTATGTACAGAGGAAATCCCATTAGAATACCTGCAGACCTCTCCACAGAGACCTGGCGAGCCAGGAAGGGCTGGCAAAATATATTCAGAGTACTAAATGAGAAGAACATGTAACCAAGAATACTCCATCCAGCAAGACTGACATTTAAAATGGATGGAGAGATAAAGAGTTTCCAAGACCAGCAAGGCTTAAAAGACTATGCAACCACCAAGCCGACACGGCAGGAAATATTACGGGGGGGGGGTCCTATAAAAGGGAAAAAATCCTAAGAATATCATTGAACAGAAATATAGAAACAATCGACAGACAGAAAGACTTCAAAGGTAACATGATGCCAATAAAAACGTATCTCTCAATAATCACTCTCAACGTGAATGGCCTACATGTGCCCATAAAATGACACAGGGTTGCAGATTGGATCAAATGACAGGACCCATCCATATGTTGTCTACAAGAGAAAAATTTTGAACCTAAGGATACACCCAGACTGAAAGTGAAGGGATGGAGAAGCATCTTTCATTCCAATGGGCCTCAAAAGAAAACCCGGGGTGACGATTCTCATATCAGATAAATTAGATTTTAAACTAAAGACTATACTCAGAGATACAGAAGGACACTAAATCATTCTTAAAGGGACTATCCACCAAGATGATCTATCAATTGTGAATATTTATGCCCCCAATATGGGAGCACCCAATTACATAAGAAAACTATTAATCAAGATAAAGAGTCATATTGATACAAATACAATAATAGTAGGAGATATTAATACGCCTCTCTCAGAAATAGACAGATCATCGAAGCAGAAAATTAATAAAGAAATAAGAGCATTGAATGAAACATTGGACCAGATGGACCTCATCGACGTATACAGAACATTCCACCCTAAAACTACAGAATACTCATTCTTCTCAAGTGCACATGAAACCTTCTCCAGAATAGCCCACATACTGGGTCACAAAGCAGGACTCCATCGATACCAAAAGACTGACATTATTCCCTGCATATTCTCCGATCACAATGCTTTGAAACTGGAGCTCAATCACAAGGAAAAGTTCAGAAGGAACTCAAACACCTGGAAGCTAAAGACCACCTTGCTTAAGAATGCTTGGATCAACCAGGAGATCAAAGATGAACTTAAACAATTCATGGAAACCAATGAGAATGAAGACACCTCGGTCCAAAACCTATGGGATACAGCAAAGGCGGTTCTAAGGGGGAAATACATAGTCATCCAAGCCTCCCTCAAAAACAATGAAAAATCCAAATACACCAGCTGTCTCTACACCTTAAAGAACTGGAGAATCAACAACATATCAAACCAACTCCACATGCAAGAAGGGAAATAATCAAGATTAGAGCAGAGATCAATGAGGTAGAAATGAGAGATACAGTAGAACGTATCAATGAAACTAGAAGCTGGTTTTTTGAAATAATCAATAAGATCGATAAACCATTGGCCACACTAATCCAAAAGAAAAGAGAGAAAGCCCAAATTAATAAAATTATGAATGAAAAGGGAGAGATCACAACTAACACCAAGGAAATAGAAACAATCATCAGAAATTATTACCAACAGTTATATGCCAATAAGCTAAGCAACCTAGATGAAATGGATGCATTCCTGGAAAACTACAAACTCCCAAAATTGAACCAGGAAGAAATTGACAACCTGAATAGACCGATATCTAGTAAAGACATTGAAGCAGTGATCAAAAACCTCCCAAACAACAAGAGCCCAGGACCTGACGGATTCCCTGGGGAATTCTACCAAACTTTCAAAGAAGAAATGACACCAATTCTCCTGAAGCTGTTCCAAAAAAATTGAAGCAGAAGGACAACTTCCAGACTCCTTTTATGAAGCCAGCATTACCCTGATCCCCAAACCAGGCAAAGACCCTACCAAAAAGAATTTCAGACCAATATCACTGATGAATATGGATGCAAAGATTCTCAACAAGATCCTAGCAAACAGGATCCAGCAGCACATTCAAAAGATTATCCACCATGACCAGGTGGGATTCATCCCTGGGTTACAAGGTTGGTTCAACATTCAGAAATCAGTTAATGTGATAGAATATATCAATAAAAGAAGAGAGAAAAACCACATGGTCCTATCAATTGATGCAGAAAAAGCATTTGACAAAATCCAGCATCCATTCCTGCTTAAATGCTTCAAAGTATAGTGATAGAGGGAACATTCCTGAACTTGATCAAATCTATCTATGAAAGACCCACAGCAAATATCATCCTCAATGTGAAAAAGCTTGCAGCCTTCCCATTGAGAGAAGGAACACGACAGGGATGCCCACTCTCACCACTCTTGTTCAACATAGTATTAGAAGTCCTAGCAAAGGCAATAAGACAACAAAGAGAAATAAAAGGTATCCAAATTGGCAAGGAAGAAGTCAAGCTCTCTCTCTTCGCAGATGACATGATTCTTAATGTGGAAAACCCCAAAGACTCCATCCCCAAACTAATAGAACTCATACAGCAATTCAGTAACGTGGCAGGATACAAGGTCAATATAGAGAATCAGTGGCCTTCTTATACAAGAACAATGAAAATACAGAAAGGGAAATTAGAGAATTGATTCCATTTACTATAGCACCAAGAACCATAAGATACCTGGGGATAAACCTAACTAAAGTGGTAAAGGACCTGTACTCGACGAACTACAGAACACTCATGAAAGAAATTGAAGAAGACACAAAAAGATGGAAGACTGTTCCATGCTCTTGGATTGGAAGAATAAACATTGTTAAAATGTCTATACTGCCTAGAGCAATCTATACTTTTAATGCCATTCCGATCAAAATTCCACCAGTATTTTTCAAAGAGCTGGAGCAAATAATCCTAAAATTTGTACGGAATCAGAAGAGACCCCAAATTGCTAAGGAAATGTTGAAAAACAAAAACAAAACTGGCGGCATCACGTTACCCGATTTCAAGCTTTACTACAAAGCTGTGATCACCAAGACAGCGTGGTACTGGCATAAAAACAGACACATTGACCAGTGGAACAGAGTAGAGAGCCTGGACATGGACCCTCAACTCTATGGTGAAATAATCTTCGACAAAACAGGAAAAAATATTCAATGGAAAAAAGACAGTCTCTTCAATAAATGGTGCTGGGAAAACTGGAGAGCGATATGTAGAAGAAGGAAACTCGACCATTCTCTTACACTGTACACAAAGATAAACTTGAAATGGATAAAAGACCTCAACGTGAGACAGGAATCTATCAGAATCCTAGAGGAGAACATAGGCAGTAACCTCTTCGATATCAGCCACAGCAACTTCTTTCAAGATATTATGTCTCTAAAGGCCAGGAAACAAAAGCAAAAATGAACTTTTGGGAATTCATCAAGTTCAAAAGTTTCTGCACAGCAAAATAAACAGTCAACAAAACAAAAAGGCAACCCACGGAATGGGAGAAGATATTTGCCAATGACAGTACAGACAAAAGGTTGATATCTAGGATCTATAAAGAACTTCTCAAACTCAACACAGAAAAAGCAGATAATCATATCTAAAAATGGGCAGAAGATATGAACAGACACTTCTCCAGTGAAGACATACATATGGCTATCAGACACATGGAAAAATGTTCATCATCACTAGCCATCAGGGAGATTCAAATTAAAACTACATTGTGATACCACCTGACACCAGTTAGAATGGCCAAAATTAGCAAGACAGGAAACAACGTGTGTTGGAGAGGATGTGGAGAAAGCAGAACCCTCTTACACTGTTGATGGGAATGCAAGTTAGTGCAGCCACTTTGGAGAACAGTGTGGAGACTCCTGAAGAAATTAAGAATAGAGCTTCCCTATGACCCTGCAATTGCACTGCTGCGTATCTACCCCAAAGATACAGATGTAGTGAAAAGAAGGGCCATATGTACCCAGTGTTTATTGCAGCAATGGCTACGGTCGCCAAACTGTGGAAAGAACCAAGATGCCCTTCAATGGATGAATGGATACGGAAGATGTGGTACATATACACAATGGAGTATTATGCCTCCATCAGAAAGGATGAATACCCAACTTTTGTAGCAACATGGACGGGACTGGAAGAGATTATGCTGAGCGAAATAAGTCAAGCAGAGAGAGTCAAGTATCATATGGTCTCACTTATTTGTGGAGCATAACAAAGAACATGGAGGACATGGGGAGATGGAGAGGAGAGGGAGTTGAGGGAAACTGGAAGGGGAGATGAACCATGAGAGACTATGGACTCTGAAAAACAACCAGAGTGTTTTGAAGGGGCGAGGGGGCGGGGAAGTTGAGGAACCAGGTGTTGGGTAATAGGGAGGGCACGTACTGCATGGAGCACTGGGTGTGATGCCAAAACAATGAACACTGCTATGCTGTAAATAAACAAATAAACGAATAAAAAAAGAGAGAGATAAAGCAAATATGACTGAACTCTGAAAAAAAAATTAGTAGGAGTAGTAATAGTAGTAGTAACTATTATTATTGTTATTATTATATTAGTAAATAATTTGAGAGGAGGTAAAATGACATTATTGTTGTATTAGGTATCTTCTAATTATTTTATTTTTTAATTATTTTTTAGATTATTTATTTATTCTTGTTTTTTTTTTTTTTTTTTTTTTTCTCTTTTTCTTTTTTTTTTTTATTTTTTTTCTTTTTTTTTTTTTTTTTTTTTTTTTTTTTTTTTTAAAGATTTTATTTATTTATTTGACAGAGAGAAATCACAAGTAGGCAGAGAGGTAGGCAGAGAGAGTGAGAAGGAAGCAGGCTCCCTGCCAAGCAGAGAGCCCGATGCGGGACTCGATCCCAGGATCCCGAGATCATGACCTGAGCCGAAGGCAGCAGCTTAAACCACTGAGCCACCCAGGCGCCCAGATTATTTATTTATTTATTTGACAGACAGAGATCACAAGTAGACAGAGAAGCAGGCAGAGAGAGAGAGAGAGAGAGAGAGAGAGAGAGAGAATAGTAAGCAGGCTCTCTGTTGAGCAGAGAGAGTCCAATGTGGGGCTCGAACCCAGGACCCTGGGATCATGACCTGAGCCAAAGGCAGAGGCTTAACCCACGTAGTGACCAGGCGCTCCAGGCATCTTCCAATTATTTAATTGATAAAGGCACAGGAGTACCTGATCCATTTCTGCAGAGTGTGAATTTGTTAGAAAAACTGAGACTCAGAGGCATTAAAGCATACATAGGGGCTTTAGCATGGATTTGTTCCCAATAGTAGAACCTGCAGAGCCCTACAGGAAACCACTCTCTTGCCAACCTACCTCTGCTCCTGCCACTGGTCCTGGGACCTGTCGTCAGAGGTTCCTGAGGTCCCCATGTAACAAGGTTCCTCCTCCCCTTCAGGGCTGCTGCTATCACTACATGGTGGTCTGAGGGTCTCACTTAGCAGGCGTTCTGAGCTCTGGGATGTGCTGGATGAGAGCTCTGTGCTGGAACTTGACCATCATCCCTCTATCATAACACTGTTCTTTCAACCTTTCCTCCAATAACCTCTGTCTGCCAGTCTTCATCCCTGCATCCACCATCTGTCCTCCTCCTTCTGGTCTCTTCCATTAACTTCATGAGGATTTACTAACAGTTCACTGTGCTTTTGTCCAACATCCTCATGATAATTGTCAGTGACTAAAGGAACTACATAGATAAAGCCTCACGGAATTTGTCCACCATTGTCCCGTGTTCATTCCCTTGATGTCATCATGTCCTAAACCATTTCAGCTCTTGACCTTCCAGTCATGCATTAAAACCTCTGGGTTTCATGAGTAGAGCTGACTCTGCCCTCTGCAATATTCTGTCTCATCTGTGTTATCATCATCGTCACTGTTCAACCACCCTGCTCAAAAGGACTCCAGTACAGTGTGTTGAGGCAAGTATTCTTGGATATAAATTTAGTACAATTAATCTAATAATCATGGAAATTAGAAGTTTACAGAAGTAACAAATATGGAAACCTGGACCTTATTTAAGGTAAGATTCTGTGAGTTACTCTCAGCCATGCACAACAGCCATGTGACCAGACCAAAATCAAGTTACAGGACAACTCAGTAATAACAGGTTAAGGAAATGGTCCTTCTTATGTCTGCCCAAACCTGTCTTCCACATCAATTAGTTTTCTATGCACTTGGCCTTGCAGATTCCATACTGTGCAGATGGGACCATGCAGCATGTGGCCTCAGGCGGTGACTTTTCCCTTGTGGGGCCATGAATGTGAAAGTCATCCATGTTCAGGCTCATGCTTCTATTGTCTTCAACTAGTATTTCAGTGTCTATCCATTCCCTATAAGAAGAAAGCTTAGTGGTGTGCATGATGTAGGACTTACAAAGACAGCCCCTATAAGCATATGTGTGCATGTTTTGAGTGCGCATGTGCTCTAACTTCACTTAGTTCTGTGGATACAGTTGGTGTCACTGGTCATGAGGTCAAGTGTGTGACAAACTTCACAAAACAGTGGCCCACATTTTGTTCAAGGTGCCATTTTGCATTCCCACCAGCAGCGCCTTGCTCTGTTCCAGTGCCCTTTTTATCCTGGGGAAGTTGTGAAATGCCTTTCCCTTCACCTCTGAGTCTTCTCTGTGGCTGGCAAGGGGAAGCAGTGTCTGACCTGAAGGAAGGACCTCGATCACTGAACTGGTGCATGCTGGGACACATGCTCCAAATATCCTCTGTAGGGCCCATGGCCGACTGCCCCAAATGTATGCCAGGAGCAGATTCATTACTTTGCCTGGAATGTAATTAGGAAATACCTGCTGCAAGGCTCCTCAGACACTCCTCTGTGCCCGTTAAGGCAGGAGTAATTCTGCCACATGAAGAATAATTCCCGTCCTGTACTAAGAAGTAAAAACACATCCTTCTCACTAGAGATGGAGACTTTGGATCTGAAGAAGCTGGAGAAGCAGACCTTGTTAATCTTTTACTAATCTCCTACCCCAGGACAAATTATGCCTAGAATTCCGCATTAAGTAAAGCTTCCAAATACCTGTTTTCATTTTCCTATAAATTCCTCACAAATGTATCATCTCTTTGTCCTAAATGTGAAAAAAATAACTGCCTGCCTATTCATCTCTCTGGGTCTCAGTTTCACTACATGCCTTCTGTGCACATGTAATAAAACGTTGTTTTCTTTCTCCTGTTAATCTGTCTCATGTCAACTTAATTCTTTGTCCACCAGAACCTGTGGCTGAGGGAAATTCTTCCTCCCCTGCCCCTCACTAGACTCTGTGTTCAGCCACAGTGTGCTTTACAATGCAGACACCAGTACTAGACGTGAAACCCATAACCCTGTGTGCTGGTTTGAAGACTCCAGAAATCTGCGTTTCTGGCATGAGGGTTCTTGATTTTTTTAAAAGACCTGCTCTTACATTATCATGAAGACAAGCTTGTATTTCCAGTGTGTGTTGTGGGTTCACTGGGTCAGCCACTGTCTGGAACAGTAAGGCCCAAATAGACAGAAGAGCTGGTTTTCCACCAGAGTTCTCTTCTTGTCCTCCTGTAGTGGAGTGAGTTGGCAGCTAGGTCAACTAGGAGCCCTCCATCCAAGACATTCCTGCAGGGTGGTCACAGGATGTGGCCACACCTGAATGCAGATGGTGTTGGAAAAGTACAAGCCTCTGAGTGTCTTGGAAGGGGAAAGATATGGATATTGGTGTTGGTTCAGTATTTTCTGTAATCATGTGTCTGTGAGGCAAATAGCACACATGTGGATATTCTGGTGCAATTTACAAAATTACCTCCACAAACAAAGCTATCCTAGCAAGAACCTGAAGTGAAAATCCTGTTACAGAATTCATATGTTGTACATCTTTCATTAATTATGGGATAAAGTCTTATCCAACATAAGATCTGAAACAGTTAATCATGGATTCAAAATAAATTAATTTTAATCAATTACTGTTCAAGAAGTTGTGATATTTAATTCAGAGAAAAATCAATAGTCTTTTATGTCACTATTGTGTTTTAAATTTTATACTAGATAACTGTTCAAGTAATAAAAACAATGGGAAGTTGGTATTATAAAATCTTGAATGAAAATCCCAACCAGATTTTGACTTTAGGTTATTTTTTATAAATTATATAACACAGTAAATTTATCTATTAAATATAATTATGTGAATTATTTTTGGTTGTAAAATATATTACCAGTTATGCAAATAATTCCATTAAGACTTCTAGAATCTAAAAATATATGGATTTATATGTGTAATAATTCATCAGAGATTATCAGTAAATGAGTCCTACCAACGATATTACGGGAAGATGGATATTACAATTAGACCATGCATCCAGCACATTTTCTGCCAATGCATGTATATTAGAACAGAAAGAAATGTATATATAGCTTATAAGAAACACAACTGAGGACTGTCTGCTGATTATGCACGGAACAAATGGAGAGATGAGATTTGGGGACCAATGGAGAATACTGAAGGTCCACAGTTGTTCAAGAGCACTCAGTGGTGACACAGGTAAGTGAGAGAGTCTGTGAGGTTCTGCACACCTGGGAATCCTTGTTCAGGTTCATCTGGACCAGTGCACCCAACACAAAGGAGACTCCCAGGGGGCAGGTACATTAGATTAGTAACTGTTCTTAGATATTCCTGAAATGACTGAGATACACGCACAGGACAGCTGCCAACAGACAGAAGACCCCCTAGTGAGTTTCCCTCTTCTTGGGACCGACCATCCCAAGGAGCTTCATGCTGAGATGAGGACTGGGACTGATCCTGCTTCACCTACAAGGGCACACATTCACCTCAGACACAGAAAGTGGATTCCATGCAGACACCCTTCGGATGTTACAAGAATAGAAAGGCATTGAGTGGAAGGGTCATTCCTGTGACTCCTTTGATGGGTGCAGTTCAGTACTGGTTTCATGGGAAATCAAGAGAGCAAACTGCCCAGAAGCTATTTATGAATTCTCTAGGGGAAATACTGGCCAGTTGATGGGACAAAAGCAGGGATATGAGAGGAAGTGGCAGTATTGTCTTTTACAGTAGCTGATACATTATTTTACTTCTGGATCATGGTTTGAGCCATAGATCCCCATTTCAGCCCCACTTTAGGGCTCTGCCATCATGGTAGACATTCATTATTGAGCCTCCCTCCATCTGGCATCTCTGCGTCCCTCCAGAATCACCTTTGTTTTTACCTATCATAAGTTCGATGTGTATATTTGACACGAGATCAATGGCCCACATACAGAGTGTGTGATATATAAACACAGGTGTCACAGTCAACATTATTGACAGTGAGTGCATCAATTCTCCCTAAAATTTCCAGCATTTCCCCCTGGAATTCCTTCTTCTCTTTCCCTTGATTACCCTGTCCCCACATAACTATTGTTCTTTCTCATGTCAACTTATACTAGCTTTAATTTTGTAGAATTCATAATTGGGACATTGTACTTTATGTACTTTCCCTGTAGGGCTTCTATGCCCCAGAATCGATCCTTGTGAATACAGTCATGTTGCTGTCTGTATCAGGAATCACTGGTTTTAATGACTCACAGCTCTGAAGACAGCATTTGGAAGCACCAGCTGGAGGAAGATCTGAAAGAGCAGAAAGAAGCCACTTGCTTCAAGCCTCATCCACACACCCTCTTGCTTCAGGAGTTCTTTGTTCCAAAAACAGAAGAACTCCTGTGTTGTTTAGGAACTGTTTCTGCTGGCTGTGGAGAAGAGAACCAAAGGCATCAAGAGATGGGACAGAGAAGGTTGAGTTAGAAGCTCAGAAAGACCTGTCCATGGACGATGAGAGGCACCAGGAGGAAGAACAGCATGGGAGGAGCTGTCCTGCTGCAGAAGAAACCTGTGCACAAACAAACCCGACACTCAGGCACCAGGATGTGGATGTCATGTCAAGTGGCCAGCCTCTGACTATGCCCATAACTCCCACATGCTCCACTCAGTTCCACTGCTAACCTCAGCTGTGAGCTGCAGTCACCACCTGGGAACAGCAACTGCTTTTCGCCTCAAACCAGGAGCCTTCTTTCCTTGTCAGCAGTGCACGGAGACCGGCCATTACTTATGAAGTCTACTCCTTACATGTACCTGCTCTTGTGTATGGGGACAGAACAGCAGCCATATTCTTCCCAGGCTAGTTCTAGGCACCATGTAAGGTAGTCAACCTATCAGACATTCTTTCCACTAGTTCATGCAGTGAACGTTATGAAGAGGCCATTGTAGTCTCTGTGATGATGACAAAAAAACAAACAAACAGAACAAAACAAAACAAAACAAAAACATGTTTTCTGGACACCGAGCATTCTGAAGGCCCACAAATGAATACTAAATGCATATCCTTTAGTCTTTACCCAGAAGTTCTGTGTACAGTTATATAACTGTGTAATTCATTAACTAATAATTATTTGCTTCTAACTGTACAGAGGATAGACCTTCATGGCCTCTGTGAATAAAGCAATGAACAGAAATAGAAGAACTCTCCTTCATGGGGCTTACCTTTGAGGAGGGAAGACAGACCATAAGCCAGTAACAGTCCTCTCTTTCTCTACATGGTAAAGGATTCTCTGACTGACTCTGGTGTGGAGAGTAGTTAGGAGTGAGATAGGGACATGGGAGCTTGGAATATGGAAGGTGAGGAGATTCCTGCTGGTGTCCAAGTGAAAACTGATAGGAGCTCAGTCCAAGGTGGCAGCAGTGAAGGGGTGAGAAATGGTTGGATTCTGAGTATGTCTTGAACTTGTCACTGGCAAGACTTGCTGACTAATTGGCCATGGAGTGAGAGAAAGTGGCAGTTAAGGAGAGCACCAAGCTATCAGCCCCAGAGTTCGGGGTCTCCCTCCTTCATCCCGTGAGAAGTGCCGTTCCACCCCATTCCTCATATCTCTTGTGGATTCCTGGAGGGTTTGTTCACTGTGTCTCATTATCTCCAGCAATGCTGTTTCTCCTTCTCTCCATGTTTTGGTCCTTTCTGTCTGTCTATCCTCTGTAAATTTCTCATCCCCACCCTGCACATTGTCTTAACAGTTCTCTGATGTGTCACTATCATTCATGTATTTCCATCTGGCTTATTTTTTGTAATATAAATTGCCCACTTTTTATTTTGCTTCATTCAGATAGGAGAATAAATGCAGCCCTTATGTTGAGGTTTCTGGAAATAGTGTCCTTGAGAAGTATGGGTGGGGAGGATACTTCTACACCTTTTTCTCCATTCCAAACTACCCCTTCCAGACACAACCATGATGACATGGTCATGTGTGACTGTCCAGAGGGTTTACATTACATCAGTGCAAACAGCTTAGAATTGAGACACGGGTATCCACTGCCTCCTGCTTCCCAGAGTCCCTCTGCTTCTGAGTGACCATCTATGTCTCCTCATGATGGTTTGCCTAGAATTGGGATCTCTCTCTCAGGACCACATCGGATTACCTTCCTTTATGGTGTAGCCTCCCCTTCGTTCTGAAGCTCAAAATCTGCACTTTTATCTACCAGAGAATGTCAGAGTCTTCTCCTTTTAGGCCATATCCTCGAGGGAGCTTGTTCTGGCACACTCAGAGGTCATTCTGGAATTTTCCTGAAAAATGAACACATCGTCTGATAGAAATTTACTGACTTTTCCTGAAAAATACATCTGTCACTGTAGCTTATTCATTTTGCAAAGCCTAGCTCATGTACATATATAGATTGTTATAATTCCCACAATTTCTGGGAAGGACCCTCTGTTGTTGCAAACTTGACTGCTGTTTCGTTCTATCCAGAGGTTCTCCACAGTGTGTCCCTGCAAAGTGGAGCATTGCTTGATAAACAGGTCTCCACTGGAGCTGCTCCAGTGTTTAATGGAGAGGAGACCTGGACACCTCATTGGAACACAAGATAAGGTGTTACTGATTAATGTCAGACAGGAAAAGTACTGTGGGAGTGTAGAAATTCCTGTTGGAGGTGAGATTTCAGTTCTGAAAGATGTTTCTTTCTTTTCTAAGTAAGAACTACCAAAGTACAATGTGTTTGAAACAATTAATATAATATAGACCTTAAAAAAGAATCACTGGTTTTAATGATTAGAAGCTGTCCAAAGAATGGACATAGTGGGATTTTATTATTTTAAGAAGTTGTTTGGGGGTCGAATTTTTTCCAGTGTCTCTACAATAAAGTTGCTTCCCTCCAAATGTGTAGCTGAGGTTCTCAGAAAATATAGTATTTATATGCTTTCCACAACAACAATGAAACTGAAGAAGATACAGAGGAATAATTTTGCATCATATGCTAGTTTCTCTGCCCTGTTCAGTTTCTAATTTACATAGGTGATTTTGAAAGCTCAATTCCAATCATGGGAATATAAATAAAATGTAATTAAAATTAGGAAGTTTCTGTGAAGATGCTATAAGGATATGTGTAATATGTTTATGTCATAAGTGTAAGGCATTTTTGGAAAATCTTGATGCCCATAAATATACTAGGGGCTAACCATGGAATAGAAATCCAGGGTATCATTTATAGTAATGGATTAAAGAATCAGCATATAATTCAAATCCCTGTCCATTAAGGGAGTTGGTGAGTCTAATTTTATGTGGCAATGATATCAGCCTGTGGACAGAATCTTATTTCTGATATGGGATCTGTGTCTCTGTGGCAATGAGATGATTCTGTTCAGGGAGAAAGGAGAAGTTCTGTTGGGACATTCCTTCTTCTCCCAAAGTTACCTTCAGAAGAATCTCTCCTTTCTCCCAGTCCCTGTTTGGGTCTGCCTGTCACCTTTGGGAATGCTGTCATTATGTCCACCCATGATGGGGGTTACCTGGCATTTGAAAGTGCCACATAATTGATTTTACATCAAGATACTGGAGGCAGTCTGGCTGTAACTTCCTTTAGATCATCTTCAGTCTCTCACCTTTTTGGTGTCACCAGGAGATATCAAAGCCTGTTAGTTAAATGTTCTGATGTATCATGGTGCAATGTAGAGACAAATTAGTTACAACCTTGATTCAGTACTTGGTAGGAAACTCATAGAGAGAGTCAGAATATTTCCTTCCCATGTATCATCATCATCATCAACAAAGTCCTGGGTAACCTGGACGGTGGTAAATTGTGAGAAACCAGTCTTCAGGGGCCCATAGAACACAGGTAGATGGAATTAATCCCATGTCCACCCTCCATGGCATGTGCATATGATTTATTTCTTGTATGTGCACTTTCCCATGTTGTGAAGTCAGTCCTGAAGCAAAGTCTCCATCCCTTCCTACAGATGAAAGTCTTCTTGATTTGTCTTTCTATCCTGGGTAATACCATCTTTATATCCAATGGCTGAGATTCACACCTGTCAGCTGTCATGATGGGATAATGGTGCACAGTGTGGTATAGAGTCAGATACCACATGATCATCATATCCACAGTCTTCTGGAAAGCTTGAGAAAAAAGCATCTTTTTTTATTCGTTTATTTGTTTATTTACAGCATAACAGTGTTCATTGTTTTGGCATCACACCCAGTGTTCCATGCAGTAAGTGCCCTACCTATTACCCAACACCTGGTTCCTTAATCTCCCACCTCCCCCCGCCCCTTCAAAACCCTCTGGTTGTTTTTCAGAGTCCATAGTCTCTCATGGTTCATCTCCCCTTCCAGTTTCCCTCGACTCCCTCTCCTCTCCATCTCCCCATGTCCTCCATGTTCTTTGTTATGCTCCACAAATAAGTGAGACCATATGATACTTGACTCTCTCTGCTTGACTTATTTCGCTCAGAATAATTTCTTCCAGTCCCTTCCATGTTGCTACAAAAGTTGGGTATTCATCCTTTCTGATGGAGGCATAATACTCCATTGTGTATATGGACCACATCTTCCTTATCCATTCATCTGTTAAAGGGCATCTTGGTTCTTTCCACAGTTTGGCGACCGTAGCCCTTGCTGCAATAAACATTGGGGTATAGATGGCCCTTCTTTTCACTACATCTGTATCTTTGGGGTAAATACCCAGCAGTGCAATTGCAGGGTCATAGGGAATCTCTATTCTTAATTTCTTCAGGAATCTCCACACTGTTCTCCAAAGTGACTGCACTAACTTGCATTCCCACCAACAGTGTAAGAGGGTTCCCCTTTCTCCACATCCTCTCCAACACACGTTGTTTCCGGTCTTGCTAATTTTGGCCATTCTAACTGGTGTCAGGTGGTATCTCAATGTGGTTTTAATTTGAATCTCCCTGATGGCTAGTGATGATGAACATTTTTTCATGTGTCTGATAGCCATTTGTTTTTTTTCTTTTTTTTTTTTTTTTATTTATCTGACAGAGAGAGATCACAAGTAGGCAGAGAGGCAGGCAGAGAGAGAGGAGGAAGAAGGCACCCCGCGGAGCAGAGAGCCCGATGCGGGGCTCGATCCCAGGACCCTGAGATCATGACCTGAGCTGAAGGCAGTGGCTTAATCCACTGAGCCACCCAGGCGCCCCTCTGATAGCCATTTGTATGTCTTCGTTGGAGAAGTGTCTGTTCATATCTTCTGCCCATTTTTGATATGATTATCTGTTTTCTGTGTGTTGAATTTGAGAAGTTCTTTATAGATCCTGGATATCAACCTTTTGTCTGTACTGTCATTTGCAAATATCTTCTCAATGTACAGAAATCAGTGGCTTTCTTATACACTAACAATGAAAATACAGAAAGGGAAATTAGAGAATCGATTCCCTTTACTATAGCACCGAGAACAATAAGATACCTGGGAATAAACCTAGCCAAAGAGGTAAAGGACCTGTACTCGAGGAACTACAGAACACTCATGAAAGAAATTGAAGAAGACACAAAAAGATGGAAGACTGTTCCATGCTCTTGGATTGGAAGAATAAACATTGTTAAAATGTCTATACTGCCTAGAGCAATCTATACTTTTAATGCCATTCTGATCAAAATTCCACCGGTATTTTTCAAAGAGCTGAAACAAATAATCCTAAAATTTGTATGGAATCAGAAGAGACCACGAATTGCTAAGGAAATGTTGAAAAACAAAAACAAAACTGATGGCATCATGTTACCCGATTTCAAGCTTTACTACAAAGCTGTGATCAACAAGACAACGTTTTACTGGCATAAAAACAGACACATAGACCAGTGTAACAGAGTGGACAGCCCAGATATGGACCCTCAACTCTATGGTCAAATAATCTTCGACAAAACAGGAAAAAATATTCAATGGAAAAAAGACAGTCTCTTCAATAAATGGTGCTGGGAAAACTGGACAGCGATATGTAGAAGAATGAAACTCGACCATTCTCTTACACCGTACACAAAGATAAACTCAAAATGGATAAAAGACCTCAACGTGAGACAGGAATCTATCAGAATCCTAGAGGAGAACATAGGCAGTAACCTCTTCGATATCAGCCACAGCAACTTCTTTCAAGATATGTCTCCAAAGGCCAAGGAAACAAAAGCGAAAATGAACTTTTGGGACTTCATCAAGATCAAAAGCTTCTGCACAGCAAAGGAAACAGTCAACAAAACAAAAAGGCAACCCACGGAATGGGAGAAGATATTTGCAGGCTTCTCTTTAAAGGCTCATATTGCTCTCAGGGTCTTGACGAGGAGCTCCAGGGTTATGTTGAGATGGTTAACCCATAACCACCCCCTTGTCAAGTATTTCCACATCCTTCCTGATGTCTCTGGAACAAGATCTCTCCCTCTCTCCAGTAGGAACAGGCTGGGAATTTTCCAAAATATTCAGTTCTGCTTCATACTGATTAGTGATTATGTCTTCATATCATTTGTTCTTCCCACATTTTACCATAAGAATTCCAGAGACACCTTCTGATGCTTTAAACCTTTGCTCAGAAATTCCCTCAGCCTCTTACCAAGTTGCACCTCTCCCAAGTTCTTCCTTTCAGGTCTCAATGCAAACAAGCTCTCTACCAGTCTATAGCATAGGTCACTTCCCCTACATTTCACAAAGGCACATTCCTCATCTTGTGTATGACATCATCATAGTGGCCTGTAATATTCATGTCTTACCACATACAGTTGACAAGCATTTAGATACTCTCTAGGAAGATTGTGGCTTTCGTTGTATGTCTCTCCTTTCGTTCTGGGGTCTCCCATGAATCACCCTTTATGACCACCTCCTGACAATTATAGGGTTCTTCTGCACACGTCACAGAAGGCTGCCAGCTCTTACCCATTACTCAGATCCAAACGGCTTTCATGATTTAGGTCTTTGTTACACAGCACCGGGCTTCTCTGGATGGTATAACAGAGAGCATAAACAGGGTAGCTTAGCAATAAATGTCTCACATTTCGGGAGTCTTCAAAGTGCAAGATCAAAGTATTGGCATATTCATTATGTAGTGACTGCCTCCATCTGGATCATTTGGCATGTCTTTAAACTGTGTCTTCATATGACAAATGGAAGGTTTTGAGAATCCTGTGGGATCATAACAGCTCTGATTCCATTCATAACCTAACACTCTCCCAGAAGCCCTTGCTCCTTTGCCATCTCATTAGATATTAGGTTACAACGCTTGAATTTGCAGGGGACACATATATTCAGATCATAGTGCACTGAAAACTGTGACCCAAGCATTGAGTTTACAAATGTGCATATGCCAGGAATCAAAACTTACAAGGGCAAAAGCCACTCACAAATATATCCACAGGACCCACAGGACCCACAAGAAAGTAGGAAATTTGAACTGTAGATGGTGATTTGATGAAAGTTCAGTGTAGAGATGTCTGAGTTCAGGCTCCTGTGTAATTGGTGGCAGCCTTAGGAGTGTCCTACAAATTCGTGTTTTAGGTCCAGAAGCCCCATCTCATTCCACCAGGAAAGAAAGGACGAACATTTGCTGTGCTTCAGTGGTGGGGAAAGATCCTCTTGAGAAACTTGTCAGATAATTCAAGACCTGGGGGAATGTTAATGCCAAAATCCACTGCATTCTGGTTTTCTGGGTGGAGTAAGGGAAGCAACCACCATCTCCCCTACCCTTAGGCCTTCCTGTGTCACCTCAGTGAGGCATAACCTGAGATTCTCTTGTGAGGAAGACATCATAGGTCTCAGGTCAGGGATAGAAAGAACAACTATAGACTGTAAACATCTGTCTATACCCCTACCCTTATGCCCCTACCATAGGGATCTTCTATAATAATAACAGAAGAAAAATCAAAGGGAGCTAGAAAACCAGAAGGTTTTTTTTTTTAATTCTATATGGAATCCAGATCAAAATGAGACAAAAGCAGGGTCATCATAATTTCTTCCAGTCGAAATAAGTCAAGCAGAGAGAGTCGAGTATCATATGGTCTCACTTATTTGTGGAGCATAACAAATAACATGGAGGACATGGGGAGATGGAGAGGAGAGGGAGTTGAGGGAAACTGGAAGGGGAGATGAACCATGAGAGACTATGGACTCTGAAAAACAACTAGAGGGTTATGAAGGGGCGGCAGGAGGGTGGGGGGGTTGGGAGGTTGAGGGACCAGGTGGTGGGTAATGAGGAGGGCACGTACTGCATGGAGCACTGGGTGTGATGCCAAAACAATGAACACTGTTATGCTGTAAATAAACAAATAAAAAAAATGGAAAAAAAAAGAGCAGGGTCATGATAGAAATCTTACTGTTGTCTCAGTAGTTGATACATTATTTTTCTTCTGAATCACCTTTTAGGTTATAAGTCCTACTTCAGTCCCCCTTTAGGGTTCTGTCATCACGGTATATATTCATTATTGAGCCTCACTCTACAACTAGCACATGGTGAGTATCAGGAAAGAGTGACAGGGCTCCAGCCCCATGAGACTCAGGGTCCAGGACAGGTTGAGGGAGAAGTTACAACAGGGCAGAATGAGGTCATGGTGGCTTTCTGTGGGATCCTAGAGTGACAGCACTGGATGAGCAGGAATCCACACTCTACCAGCAAGATATCATGATTCATATGGGTTTCCTGTGTGGAAACCAAGAAACACGTTTCAGACACTTCCCTCCAGGCTGCTCTCATAGACTCCAAAGCAGGACCCAGCAGTACTGCAATGGATTTTTCTCTCTGACCTGTCACCCTGCTTCTTTCACTGGGGGAAATCAGAGAGCATATCCCATCAAGTGGACTGCCTTTCCACCCAAGAGATGGAGCGGTGCCTCCACAGGGACAGTTACTGATCATGTGTCCACCCACTTGGGTAATGAGCCAGAGGATAAACTGGAGCTAGGAGGACAAGGACCAGTTTTGGTAGATGTCCTGGGGGTATTTTCAAAACCATGTGGAGGCAGTGTGTTCCCGCTGAGGGCAGAGAACCATCACTAGGCTGTGCAGTTGCTTTTCAGCGATGATGAGAATTCCCACAGGTCTTTTTTTGGAGAAAGAAAAACAGGATATGGATGAGGTTGATGAAGGAACTTTCCCTAGGTACTGGTTAGATCTCATCTAAACAGAGACAAAGTTATCTCATTCTGGTTGACTGCATGGAGAATATGAGAAATTAGAGATCAAAGAAATAACCATATATATCCCTGTGTGAATCTAGAGAGGCTAGAGGGGAAACCCCTATCTCAATAGAAAGCTCCTCCCCGGCCCCGGATCCTGGATCTGATTTGTGTCTGTGAATCTTGAGTGCACCCTGAAGATGTGAGCACCCCCTGGTGCCCTGATCACCTCAAGAGCCCTGAACTATCTATCCTTCTGCCCTAAGCACTCCCTGGTTCCCTGAGAGCCCCTGTGCCCTGAGAGCTTCCTAGTGTTTTGAGTAACTCCTGGTGACTTGAGAACATGTTCAGGACCTGAGCTCCTTCTGATGAACAGAGGGGCTCCTGGGGCCTTGAGCACCGCTGCAGCCCAGCTACTCCTGTGTCCCTGAAAGGAAGTTTGTTTCTTGGCTCACCCAAGAGTGTACACACTGCATACACACATTAGAGTAACACACAGTGGTGTCCTCAGCTCTCAGGCTGTTCATCTGCAGAATCAGCATGTTCTTTACATTGTCTCAGGAGATGGTGAATTGGTCCTTCACAGTGTCTTCATAGTATATGTAACTATCACCACTCATAATGTCTGAGACCCACTGCAGCCCCTTCCCTAAAGACTGGCAAACCTAATCATGCCGTAGTCCCTGAAAGTGAACCCAGAGGCTGCACAGGAGAGACTCAGGGACTCCCCCAGGCTTCACCATGTCTTCCCCAGACTCCACCAGCTTCATTTCCCACTGGACATCTGCAGATACAAGACATTCACGAAACTGTCCTTCACTTACTGTTTTTCTTACTCATATCCACTTTCTTATTCAATGTCTCTTGTTCTCTGTAAATGACGTTTGAAAGAGTAACAAGGAAGACCCAGCCAAGAATAAACTCCATCATGAGCTGTCTGTGTTCTCTCCTGGACATGTAATGGAAACCTGGGAATCTTGAGACTGGGGCTCCCATCCCAGCTGCAAGCTCGGGACTGGCCTGCTTTAATGAGCAGAGGGTGGACACGATTAGCAAGTCCCTTGACTATATAGCCAGCATGGTATCTATACTGACAGAGAGGACAGTAACTAGAGCAGGTGTGACTGCCTTTGATTTGGTGATACTGACAGCATTTGGGAAAAGATGAAGTTTAATTATATGATTTTCAAAGCACCCACCTGTTTTCCATTTACCAGTTTGATTTCACATAGTCACACATATTGGGGTGTAGGAATCATATTTCCCCTTAAAGTAACATGATCCTATACTCAGAATTGTGGAGGGTTTGTGAGGTGTCCAAGAACACTCTGGGGTAAGGGTGAGCCCTGGGATTTGAACCTGTGCTCCTCCCATAGGACCTGCTACCCCACTCTGAGCCCCCTTCAGGACAGAGTGCACAGGCTTATGAGGAACATGGGATCCTGCCTTTAGCGAGTACAAGATGAATTTGTTCTTTCTAGAATTTATGTGAAATACAGAATCAGGGTGCATGCAGGTGTTCTTTCAAGTCTCTAAGGTTTCACTGTCACTGGGTTCATCACAAGTCATCTCTGGGATTATTTGTAATAGTTTTGATGAGTGTGCTTGATCAGGATGAACTGCACAGAGGCAGAGAGTGTAAGATGATAAACACGGGTGTCAGAATCAACAGTATCCAGAGCAAGCAAATCCATTTTCCACAAAATTTCCTGTATTTTCAATTCTTCCTTCTTCATTCCTTCTTCACTCTGTCCCACATTACTATTAATCTTCATGTTTTCTTACACTAGCTTTAATTTTCCATAATATATAATGTTATAATTGTATTAAATGTACATTTATTTCTAGGGCTTCTATTGCTGAGCTAAATATTTGACAATACCACCATATTTATCATGGTTTCTTATGGTGGGCCGCTTTCCGAAGATGACATCTAGCACAGTACGTCCACTATTAAGCCAATGATTGGGCTTGGGATTGGTCCCATGTTTCTTTATTTTTATTTATTTATTTATTTATTTTTACTTACTTATTTATTTTAGTTACCATACAGTATATTATTAGTTTTTGATGTAGTGTTTCTGTATTTCAATAAACTCACTACTCATGTTGGAGTTGCAAGAGCTAAAGAAATAAATAGAACAAACTTCAGATCAACAAATCCATGTCAATATACCTTCTAATTGTGGTCATGAGACAAACAATTAACTTAAACTCTTGGGAGAGATAAGACAAGTACTTACAGGGGCTAAGAACCAGCATCTTGGCATATTGTGAATACAGATCCCTGATGACAAATAAACTATCACAAGGTTTAGATAGAAATTTTAATGGATTTATTGTCATCGTGTGTACTAAAGATGTTATAGTGTTAGGTTCTCCAGGACCATATTTTTAAATCAATCCTCTTCTCATGCATTCCTACCTATAGGATGGGGACAAATCATGAAAAGCCTCCCCACACCCTGGTGGTCCTGGCAGGATGGGAGGAAGATGACTCCTAGCAGTAATGCATGGAGATCCATGCATCCTGTGTCTACCACAGAAATAAGAATTTATGTGCAGAGGAACCCCTCAGGAGCAGCATCCTGGGGTCACAGGTGGAGCTCCACAGGATCTGGGAGAAGAAGACATCACAGTCTCGGTTCTGTTGAGGACCACACACACTTTTTTTTTTTCCCCTTTTTATTAATATTTTCAGCGTAACAGTATTCATTCTTTTTGCACAACACCCAGTGCTCCATGCAAAACGTGCCCTCCCCATCACCCACCACCTGTTCCCCCAACCTCCCACCCCTGACCCTTCAAAACCCTCAGGTTGTTTTTCACATGAATGAGAGACTTAATCTTCAGGGAAATATAGGGAAACAGGAAGTTGAGGACACCCAGGGAACACTGGAGCTGTGGGAGGGGAAAACCGTGAAGAACAGAATGACTGTGTACTCAGAGACAGGCAAGAACACATGGACTTGGTCCACTGTTGGAGGAAGGGCAGAGGCACTTGAAGGCCCTTCCAGAGCCAGGTTCCTGGGAACACCTGAGGCTAAGGCTATGTTATCAAGTCAGAGTCCTTGTAGTCTTAAGCCTTCCACCACATTAACGACTGTCACCTGAGTAAAGCCAGAGGAGTGTACAGGAGAGTGGAAGCAGATTCTACATGGGGGAGCTCAAGGAGATCACAGTGTTGATCCAGGAACAGAAACAGGGATCTCTGGAGGAATCTGTACTCTTGTGTTTACAGCAGAGACATATTTCACTGCTGCTACCAAGACAGCCCATTTTCTAGTGGAGCCAGGAAGAGAGTCACACACTTCACAGCATTAGCCTCACAAAGAAAGGGTGTGATCATCTACAGGAAGCATAAAACATAACAATATAATACCAAGTACCCTGTGCATAGTAGACATTTATGAAACTCCACCATAATTCCAGGGGCTCCGTACCATTGGCGAACCTCTCTGTTCCACCCGCCCCTCTATTCTCTTGTGGTTCAAGTCCTGGGTGTGCAAGTTTGGCGACAGCAGATCCATGTACCAATCATGTGGAAATTTGTCAAAGCTGGGTCACTCCACTGTATTGGCAATTCAGAGCTGCTCCACTCATCACGAGTGGATTTAACTTCCCTGAAACACATTCACTACCAGATATGTTCATGTTTAAAGGACATAATAGGATGTTAGAGCTGTCAGATTTAGTTATCGATCCAATCAGTGTCACCTCCCTGGGAACTTCCTGGGTGAACCCTGATTTCTCAGTGACACATTTACATAAGTAACGCATTATCTGGTCCTGCAATGACACTTCACACATGTGTGACAGGGACAGGTCACCCCCTTTAACCTGTGTCCTTATCACTGCACTCAGTGATTTAGATCAGTGCTTTATGAAAATCCTTCTCTCAGTATCTTCATGAACAGAGCTGTGTATGCATATCTTGTCTCCTGGCTTTCATGTAGGTTGTTAATGTGAATTAAATAATAAATACACTATCTGCCTGATAGAGAGATTGAAGACCATGAGAAGTTGGCAGATACAGTTATGAGGACACATTTGGACCCTGTGTTAGGCCCTGGAGGAGTGGGCTGACCAGGTCGGGGACTGCAGATGGGAAGAGACACCCACAGAATCTGGGTCCATGCGAGTTCAACTCACAAGGTGTTCTATGGGTCCTTAATCTGCACATACAGAGATGAGTGTCCACCCTGTCTCCAGGGTTTGTGTGGACCTGGATAGAGACCAGCTGACATCACTGCTCAGAGGGTAGGAAATAAACAGGAATATTTATATTTATGTGGGTGTGAGTGGGTTGCTTTGGGGTTCTCATCCCCAGAAACAAAACAACTGGCATGTGGGGCTAACAGTTGTCTGTGGTGTGGACATTGTCAATGGCAACTTTTGCTGCATACTAGGGTGTGTTACCTAATCAGTTCAGAGACCCATTAAGAAAAGAATTGCATCAGGGCGCCTGGGTGGCTCAGTGGTTTAAGCCGCTGCCTTCGGCTCAGGTCATGATCTCAGGGTCCTGGGATCGAGTCCCACGTCGGGCTCTCTGCACTGAAGGGAGCCTGCTTCCCTCTCACTCTCTCTGCCTGCCTCTCTGCCTACTTGTGATCTCTCTCTGTCTGTCAAAATTAATAAATAAAATCTTTTTTAAAAAAAGAATTGCATCAAAATCTAAGAGGAGAACACAGGCAGTAACCTCTTAGATCCTCAACTGCAACAACTTCTTGCAAGATGGATCTCTAAAAGCAAGGGAAACACAAACAGAAAGGACTTTTGGGACTTCATCAAGATAAAAAATCTTCTGAAATGCAAAGGAAATGGTCAACAAAACTAAAAAACAACCTATGGAATGGGAAGAGATATTTAGAAATGACACTACAGGTAAAAGGGTTGATATCCAAGATCTATGAAGAACTTACCAGACTAAACACCCTAAAAACAAATAATGCAGTCAAAAAATGGGCATAAGGCATGAATAGACTTCTCTAGAGAGACATACAAATGGTCAACAGACACATGAAAAAATGCTCCACATCTCTTGTCACCATGGAAATATTAATCATAACCACAATGAGATATTACCTTTCATGAGTTGTAAAGGCCAAAATTAATAAGACAGGGAACAACAAATGTCAGAGAGGAGGTGGAGAAAGGGGAACTCTCTTATGCTGTAGGTGGGAATGCAAGTTCATACAGCCATTTGGAAAACAGTGTTTAGATTCCTCAAAAAGTTAAAAATAGAATTACCCTAGGACTCAACAATTGCTCTACTAGGTATTTACCCCAAAGATTAGATATAGTGAAAAAAGGGGCATATGCACCCCAATATTCATAGGAATAATGCCCACAATAGTGAAACTGTGGAAGGAACTGAGATGTCCTTCCACATATGAATGGATAAAGAAGATGTGGTCCATACATACAATGGAATATTACTCAGCCATCAGAAAGGATGAATATCTACCATTTCATCAACTTGGATGGAACGGGAGGGTGTTATGTCAAGTAGAATAAGTCAAGCAGAGAAAGATAATTATCTTATGGTTTCACTTCTACGTGGAACATAAGGAATAGTGAGGAGGACCACAGAGAAAGTCAATTATCATATGGTTTTACTTTCTTGTGGAGCATAAGGAATAACATGAAGGATATTAGGAGAGTGAAAGAAAGAGCGAATTGTGGAAAATTGGAGGAGGATATGAAGCATGAAAGACTGTGGACTATGAAAAACAAACTGAGGGTTTTGGAATGGAGGGGGTGGAGGGATGAGTGAGGCTGGTGTTGGGGCCTAAGGAGGACATGTATTGCATGGAACAGTGGGTGTGGTGCATAAGTAGTGAATCTTGGAACACTGAAAAATAAAGTAAAACAAAATAAAAAAGAAATCAGAGAGGGAGACAAACCATGAGAGACTCTGGATTCCGGGAAACAAACAAGGGTTACAGAAGTGAGGGTGGTGGGGGATGGGGTAGCCAGGTGATGGGGATTAAGGAGGGCAGGTGATGAGATGAGCACTGGGTGTTATACACAACTAATGAATCTTTGAACACTTCAGCAAATCTAATGATGTACTATATGTTGGCTAAGTAAATATTAAAAGAGAATATAGAATTTTTTTCACGTTTTTCAAATTTCTTTTCAGTGTTCCAGAATTCTTTGTTTATGCACCAAGTAAATAAGTGCTTTGAATGCCGCACTGGACCACTTAGAGTCCTTTATTATTTATTTGGGCCCTTTCTCTTTTATTTTGGTAAATTTAAGTGAGGGATTCTCAGGTGTATTGTGCTTTTTTTGTTCCACAAAGTGTCACATGACGTGGTGAGTACAGGGTTTTATACTTAACAGATGTAGCATTGAATATTATATCAGAAGTTAATGATGTGCTATATGTTGCCTAATTGAGTTAAAAAAAATGCAGACCCTGGTTTCTTTGATATATTCTGTGTTTCTTAGTTTCTATATAATTTCTTTCTGCTCTAAACTTGCTATTTCCTTCCTTCTGCTATATTTAGGATTCAGTTGCTCTTTCTCTAGCAGTTTTAGATGTAATGTTACATTGTTTATTTGACATTTTTCTTGCTTCTTGAGGTGCTCCTGTATGCTGTGTGTCTCTTAGGACCACCTTTGCTTCAGAGAACTTACAGGGTGCTGATAAAATTTTTCTACTCTTGGGGCACCTGGGTGGCTCAGTGGGTGAAAGCTTCTGCCTTCAGCTCAGGTCATTTTCCCAGGGTTCTGGGATCAAGCCTCGCATCATGCTCTCTGCTCAGGAGGGAGCCTGCTTCCCTTCCTCTCTCTCTGTCTGCCTCTCTGCCTACTTGTGATCTCTGTCTGTCAAATAAATAAACAAAATCTTTTAAAAAAAGACTTAAAAAGTTTTCTACTCATTTCTTAAATTTAATTTAATTTTTTTTAGTGGAGGTTTTATACTCGTGTGTGTGTATGTGTGTGCGTGTGTGATCTTCTGGCTCTGCTGGAGGTTCTTATGATCCACTGTGAGTACCACTGAGATTCTTATAAAGGTTTTGTTGACATGCATCAGGATATTTGTAATTTACTGGTATTTAAGGACAAGAGTAAACAAATGTAACTGACTCTTTTTTATTTTTTGCATGTTAGTATACTAAGTTACTGTAAGTCCTGTTACAACTAAAATTCTAAGTCAGAGAGTGAATAGGTAAGCACAGAATAATGTCAAGGAGGCTCCCTTGGGGAAACTGCTCTTTGGAGAGGAAACCCCAGACCCTGACAGGAAACGTGCCATAGACTCCATGTGCACCTGCTCCTGGGATTGAAGACAGAATTGGTGAGGAGTGAGCACCCTCTGCTGGTCTGTTATTCTTGTAGTTTGAGGTTTTTGTCTGGGCTCACACAGATGCCCCCTCACTGTGTCTTTCACACAATAATACAGGGCTGTGTCCTCGGCTCTCAGGCTGTTCATCTGCAGATACAGCGTGTTCTTGCCGTTGTCTCTGGAGATGGTGAATCGGCCCTTCACAGAGTCTTCATAGTATGTGCTTCCACCATTGCTAATGTATGCGACCCACTGCAGCCCCTTCCCTGGAGCCTGGCGGACCCAGCTCATCCAGTAGCTACTGAAGGTGAATCCAGAGGCCGCACAGGAGAGTCTCAGGGACCCCCCAGGCTTCACCAGGTCTCCCCCAGACTCCACCAGCTACACCTCACACTGGACACCTGCAGACAGAAGACATCCTGGTCAGGAAACTGTTACACACCCATTATTTCTCTCACTCATATCCACTCACGTCCTCAACGTCTCTTGTTCACCATGAATTACCTTTTAAAAGAGCAACAAGGAAAACCCAGCCAAACACAAATTCCATGGTGAGTTTTCTGTATTCTGTCCTTATCAGTGATTGTGGACACCTGGAAATCCCAGGACTGGGGCTCCTCTCCCAGGTGCATGGTCCAGGTTGGACTGTTTTATTCAGTGGAGGTAAGACCCTATTTGCATGTCCTCTGAGTACATAGTTAGCTCTAGAATTAGGTTCAATTCTTTACAAGTTTAAAGCAAAGATTGCATTGTTTGTAGATCGCTTTGTTTAGACAGCACTTTGACATATGTAGTCTTTGTTTGTTTATTTGTTTGTTTAAGACATTCATTTATTAGGCCCCTGGGTGGCTCAGCGGGTTAAAGTTTCTGCTTGATAGCTCAGGTCATGATCCTGGGGTCCTGGGATCGAGCCCTCCATCAGGCTCTCTGCCCAGCCAGATGCCTGCTTCCCCCACACTTGCCTGCCTCTCTGCCTTCTTGTAAACTCTGTCTCTCAAATAAATACATATTTAAAAAAAACGCATTTATGAGTAGGAAAAGTTTATACAGGACGTCAAGATTATAAATTCCCATTCAGATTTAATAATTCTATCAGAATCAAGGTGATATATCCCTTTAATATATGAATAAACTTTGCCAAAAGTACTAGGATTATCAGTTTCCAAGCTTTCTGTTGTGTTCCATTGTCCTGTGTGTCTGTTTGTAATGCCAGTACCATATTGTTTTGATGACGATAGCTTTGTAATGTAGTTTGTAATTGTAGTTTGGTTACTTTGCATGGCTTAGTTGCCTGTTTGCTTTCTTTATTTCTTTTAAAAAATTTTATTTATTTTTTAATTTCTTTTCAGTGTTTATGAACTCATTGTTTATGTACCACACCCAGTGCTCTATGCAATACTTGCCTTCCATAATACCCACCACCAGGCTCACCCAAACTCCTATCACCCTCCCTTCCAAAACCCTCAGTTAGTTCCTCCGAGTCCACAGTCTCTCATGGTTCACCTCCCCTTCCAATTTCCCCCAACTCCCTTTTCTCCATCTCCCCCTGTCCTCCATGTTATTCCTTATGGTCCACAAATAAGCAAAACCGTATGATATTTGACTCTCTCTCTCTTTTTTTTTAAGATTTTATTTATTTATTTGACAGAGAGAGATCACAAGTAGGCAGAGAGGCAGGCAGAGAGAGTGAGAGGGAAGCAGGCTCCCTGCCGAGCAGAGAGCCCGATGCGGGACTCGATCCCAGGACCCTGAGATCATGACCTGAGCTGAAGGCAGCGGCTTAAACCACTGAGCCACCCAGGTGCCCCTTGACTCTCTCTTCATCACTTATTTCACTCAGCAGTATTCTAATGTGTGAAGAGGATTTTTTCTTTTTTTTTTTCTATTACAGCATTTTAAAAAATATTGTGTTATTTTAGTGACCATGCAGTACATCGTTAGTTTTTTTGTTTGTTTGTTTGTTTTCCCCACAGTATACTTTTTCCGACTTTGTCAGAGATTATTTAACCATAAAGTTGAGGGTCCATTCTGTGTTTTCTACTCTGTTCCACTGTTATGTGTGTCTGTTTAGGTGCCAGTACCATGCTGTCTTGGTGATTAGAGCTTTGTAATAAAGCTTGAAATCAGTTAACATGATGTCCCAGTTTCTTCTTTTCTTTCAACATTTCCTTAGCAATTCGAGGTCTTTTCTGGCTCCATACAAATTTCAGGAATATTTGTTCCAGCACAAAAAGATGAAAAAAGCATTCCATGCTCATGGATTGGAATAATAAACATTGTTAAAATATCTATACTGCCCAGAGCAATCTATACTTACAGTGCCATCCCTATCAAAATTGCAGTGTCATTTTTCAAAACAAGGACTTTGAATGACACACTAGATCAGACTGATTACATTTTTATTTAATTTTTATTAACACATAATATATTATTAACCCCAGGGGTACAGTTCTGTGAATCATTAGACTTACACACTTCTCAGCACTCACTATAACACATACTCTCCCAATGTAACCCAACCACCCCGATTTCTTATTTTATGTTTTAATTTATATTTATTTAAATTCTAGTCAATTAACACAGTGCATTCCTGGTCTCAGATGTAGAATTTAGTGATTCATCAGTTACATATAACACTGAGTGCTCATTCCATCAAGTGACCTCCTTAATGCCCATCGGCCAGTTACCCATCCCCACCCCATACACCCCTGGTTAGAACTCAAAATTTTGAGTATAATTTCAGGATTTGGACTGGGGAATATTCCTTCTAGAATTCTAGATTTATTTATATATTCTCACAATATTATCTGCTTAAATTCCTTTTTAAATTATGTACAGTTAGTCAACAGTACTTTTGGATGCAGTATTCAACAATTCTTTATTTGTGTATAACACCCAGTGCTAACCCAACACGTGTCCTTATTACCCATCCCTGAGTTAACCCACCCCCGACCCCTAACCCTCCAAAACCCTGTTTGTTCCCCAGGGAAATATATTGATTTCTGATGTTACTTATTTGGAGCTTTCTCTTTGATTTTTGATAAATCTAGGCAGAAGTTTCTCAATTCTATTTTTTTCCAAAGAAACAGACCTTGGTTTTTAATCTGTTATCTTTTGAAAAAAATATCATTTATTTCTGCTCTAGTCTCTAGTATTTTCTTCCTTTTGTTGTATTTAGGCTTTAGTCATTATCCTTTCTCTAGATCCTTCAGGTGTAACATTAGCTGGACTCTTTTTCACTTTTTAGAGATTATTTTTGTATTTACTTGACAGAGGGAGAAATCACAAATAGGAAGAGGCTGGCAGAGACAGAGAGAGGGGGAAGCAGACTCTCCGCTGAGCAGAGAGCCAGATGTGGGCTCGATTCCAGGAACCTGAGACCATGACCTGAGCCAAAGGAAGAAGCTTAACCCACTGAGGCACCCAGGGGCAACACGTTAGGGTGTCTTTCAGATTTTTCTTGATTCTTGAGGTCTTATTGTATGCCATGTATTTCTGTCTTAGGACCAACTTTGCTGCAGAAAAATTAGGGGAAAGTGATGAAGGCTTTATTCTCTTGTGTGTGTGTGTGTGTGTGTGTGTGTGTGAGAGAGAGAGAGAGAGAGAGAGAGAGAGAGAGAGAGAGAGAGTGTGTGTGTGTAAAGTTCAGACTTCACATCCTCATTACACCTGGTCTAGGTTTCACTGCATTCACATGTTGTTGCTAATAATGAGGCTGTGAAATTTGTTTAAGATAATGATACCCCCAACTCCCAACAAGCCCCTTTCTTCTTTTGCTTTAGACTCTTGATGCCTCTGTGGCCTCATGTCCAACGTGCACTTTATGCTCCTTCTATCAAATGTGCAGGTTGATCTGGGTGAACTGTGCTGCGTACTGAGTGCCTCTGGGATTCCTGTAAGTTGATAAGCATCAGGATATTTGGGATTCATTTGCATTTAAGAACAGGAATAAGCAATGTGATTGGCACTATATGTTGTGCATTTTAGTATAATTATTTTCCCATTAGAATAAAGTTTTTAAGTCAGAGAGTAAAGAGGTAAGCACAGAATCATGTGTGAAGAGAGGGTCCCTGAGGGAAACTGTTCTATGGAGAGGAATCCCCAGACCCTGACAGGAAACCTTCCCATAACTTCCATCTGCATCTACTCCTGGGCTTAAAGACAGAAATGGTGATTAGTGTGTACCCGCTGGTGGTCCAGACCCCTCCTAAAGTGAGGTTTGTGCCTAGACTCAAACTGATGTCCTCCCACTCTGTCTCTTGCACAGTAATGCACAGCCGTGTCCTCGGCTCTCAGGCTGTTCATCTGCAGATACAGCGTGTTCTTGCCATTGACTCTGGAGATGGTGAATGGGTCCTTCACAGAGTCTGCATATCTTGTGCTACTTCCATCATATCTAATCCACGCTAGCCACTGCAGCCCCTTCGCTGGAGTCTGGCAGACCGAGCTCCTCCAGTAGCTACTGAAGGTGAATCCAGAGGCTGCACAGGAGAGTCTCAGGGACCCCCCAGACTTCACCAGGTCTCCCCCGGATCCCACCAGCTGCACCACACACTGGACACCTGCAGACAAAAGACGTCCTGGTGGCAAGTTGTGACACACCCATGGTTTCTCTAAGTCATACCCAATCACATCCTCAAAGTCTCTTGCTCACCAAGAATTACCTTTTAAAAGAGCAACAAGGAATACCCGGCCAAGTGCAAACTCCATGGTGAATTGTCCATGTTCTGTCTTGATTTCTGATTGGACCACCTGGAAATACTGTGCTGGGGTTCCTCTCGCAGATGAAGAGTCAGGGCTGGGCTGTTTTAATAAGCATAGGGAAGACCCTATTTGCATGTTCTCTGCCTATATAACACATTTTCCAGGTAGCATCCTCAAGATGGCAGTGACCTAGTGCATTCATGACAGTCCTGGTGGACTTTGGTCACCAAGATATCTTTGAGGAAACCATGCTCTTTTATTTTGTCATTTTTTCAGAGAAAATACTTAGCACCCATTATCTTCATTTTTTAACATCTGCACCCCATTATTTGATGTAGGTACCAATTTTACCACTATATTACAGATGGATTTGCACACACTGCAGCACAGAGTGGTTGTGTGAATGTCCAGGGGCACACAGCTTGTGAAATTAAGCCCTAGTGTCTGAGTCTGTGCTCCTTACCATGGGACCTATTTGCTCCCTTTAACCTTCTGCAGAAAAGAGTTGGGCAAGAGATTTGCAGGCTTCCTGAATTTCCAGAAGTCACAGTAGACTGATGTGTGGAGGCCAGGTGATGCTGTCACAGAAACCTGGATACATTGAGAAGACTTGACAGAGACTCACAGAGCTGCTGAAGACACTGTGGTTTATCAACAACCACAGGTCATTTATACCTGATCTCTCTGTACCTATAGAAGGAAAACTTCAATAAAGATAAAAGAATGGAATTACTAGATAAGCAATTAACATCAGAAACCTGAGATCAGAAACCATGCTGTTAAAGTCAATTATTTATTTATTTATTTATTTATTTATTTATTTGATGGTGAGAGAGAGTCAGAGAGGGAAGAAAAGCAGGGGGAGTGAGAGAGGGAGAAGCAGGCTTCCTGCTGAGCAGGGAGCCTGATGTGGGGCTTGATCCCAGGACCCTGGGATCATGACCTGAGCCGAAGACAGATGTTTAATGACTGAGACACACAGGTACCCCTGTTAAAGACAATTCTTCATCTCTGAAATGGAGATCATTGTACTTCTATGTTCATATTTATTTCTATGATGATATCAATTACATTCATCCTAATGCTTCACTCTTGTCAAGTTTGTTTATTGCCATTTTGATGGTTTATTCCAAAAATGGAGGACTCTTTGAATGTCCACAGATTTGCAAACTGTTTACTGTGTCCTGTCTGGGAGAAGTGAACAGAGCACTGAGCTGGTAAGCCTTGAGAGGAGACCAGCCCCATCCAATTCTTGTGCTGGATCATGAACTCCATGGGTCCTTGCTCAGAGAGATAGTGAGCACACCATCATGGTCCCAGTGCACCAGCACCCTTGCAAAGATACAGGGACTTCTCTTATGCCTTCCCCATTTATCCACCATGTGAGGAGTTACCTTCCCAGCGTAACCACTACAGAGTGTCCTGTTGGAAGGATATGTCCTCATTCTTACTTCCTTCACTCGAGCTCCTCACTCTGTTCCTTGGCTACAATATCCTCCTATATTTATTGTATTCAGAGGTGAGCAGGAATCTTGAATCAAGTCCCTATGATCTATCAGTTGCCATCATACCACTGAGGTCTTTCCCTCCTGAGGGTACAAATTCATAGGTTCTATTGTATGGGAAATGTCTCCTCTCTCAGTAGGGTGAGGGCCAGCTACTTGTTCTGGGAGGAGCAGTCCTAGAAAGCATGTCTCTATATGTTTTCAACTATATATGATGTGAATCACTAATGAAATTTCCATTGATCTGAGCGTCGTGTTAAGCAGTCATTAGTCATTCTGACAGGTAGGAGGTGACAAATTTACATGGTTTTGATTTGTGCTTTCCAAATGATGACTGATGTTGAGTGTCTTTTCATGTATGTGATAGCCATCTGAATGTCTTCCTTCAATAAATGCTTATTTCTTTCTTCTGCCCATTTCTTAACTGAATTCCTTGGGTGTTGAGTGTGGTAAAGTTGTTATATGTTATGGATATTAAATTTATCAGATATGTCTTTTGCAAATATCTTCTCCCATTTATGAATCATATGTGGAATATATGAAGGAAAACAGATGAATATAAGGGAAACGAGAAAATTAAAAAAATGAGAGAGGTAAACAACCATAGATGACTCTTAGTAATAGAGAATAAACAGCAGGTTGAAGGAGGGAGATGAGTGAGATTGGGGAGATAGATGATGAGCATGAAAGAAGGCACCGGTTTTGATGAACACTAGGTGTTGTATGTAAGGGATGAATCACTGAATTATACTCCAGAAACCTATATCACACAGTGTGGTAACTAATAAAATTAAAATTAAAAATAAATAAGAAAATAGCAGCAGGTACTGGAATATATGTGTGGTGTCAGGCAGTGAGGACCAGGAGAACAACACATCGTAAACATGCATCCTCAAACTCGGGTTTGTTTTCTGCAGAGGAATGGGAGATGCAAGGGAAGGTCAGCTGACAGTTGTTCATGCTTCCTGAGTGCTCAGATGCACCGCTGTGACCCAGACTGGCCCAGGATCTCACGATGACCACTCTTGGTCATGATGTGGGATGCAGGGTATTTGGACAGATGTATTTGGACAGCTGCCAGTCCGGTATGGGCACAGATGAGTTAGGAAACGCAAACCCATATGGCACCACACAGAGAGTCATGAGTGTTTTATTCAAGTAATGTCCACAACCAGTCATGGAGACTTCTGTGAAACTGAATGGCTAACAAACTACCAAGTGTCCATATTCTTGAACTGATATTAATATAAAGTGACTCCTACTGGGAAACATAACTAATCCTTAGATTTTTAAGTCATTCCTGGTGTTACTGCTTTAACTGAGTAGAGTTGAGATACATAGATTATGTTAATGTTTACCAGCTGTGTTGCTCTTTTCTTCTGTCACATACAAAGGACATAAACAGAAGGGCAATTATATGAAAGTTAAATTAAAGTAAATGAATAGTCAAGAAGCAAATTTAAAAATAGGCAATGGAGTCCCTAACCCTACAAGCTATAAAAATTTAAAAATCTAAGGATTAGTTATGTTTCCCAGTAGGAGTCACTTTATATTAATATCAGTTCAAGAATATGGACACTTGGTAGTTTGTTAGCCATTCAGTTTCACAGAATTTGGATCTTGGTAGCTTGTTAACCATTCAGTTTCACAGAAGTGGTAATTAGGAAATCCCTGAATAATAACAGCTTTGTTTACTGGAAAAATCCTTCTGTGGTATGTTGTGAAGTTGAGAATGAATACAATCACTGTTTGCAGTTATATTTAAGTTTTTATCTAAATTACAGTTATTTAACATAGGACATATTTAACAATCCCAAAGCTACATAACCCACCTCCACCTGCCACCCCTCTGGTAGCCATCAGTCTGCTATCTGTAGTTAAGAGTGTGATTCTTATTTTGTCTTTCTTTTCCCCCTTTCCTCATTTATTTTGTTTCTTAAATTCAACATATGAGTGAATTAATATGGTATTTTTCACTCACTGACTAATGCACTTAGCAAAAAATTCTCCAACTCCATCCAAGTCATTGGAAATGACAAGATTTCATTCTTTTGTATGAGTGAGTAATGCTCCACTCTCTCTATATATACCACCTCTTTATCATTCATCAGTGAGTGGACACTTGGGCTGTTTCCATAGTTTGGCTATTGTAAAAAAGGCTTCTGTTAATATAGGACTGTGAGGGGGCACCTGGGTGGCTCAGTTGGTTAAGCCACTGCCTTTGGCTCAGGTCATGATCCCAGGGTCCTGGGATCGAGTCCCGCATCAGGCTCTCTGCTCAGCAGGGAGCCTGCTTCTCCCCCTCCCCTCTCTGCCTGCCTCTCTGCCTACTTCTGACCTGTCTGTCAAATAAATAAACAAAATCTTTAAAAAAATATATAGGACTGTGAGGTTCTCTGTGAACTAGTCTTTTTGTACTCTATGGGTGAATATCTAGTCGTATGATTGCTGGATCATAGTGTAGTTCTACTTTTAAGTATTTGGGGAATCTACACCCTGTTTTCCACAGTGGCTGCACCCTTCACACTCCACATCTCCTGGCCAAGGAATTCTGCAGGGCCTCAGTTCTAAGGAAGTGGTATCAGGTTTCATTTAACAAGCCTGGCAGAGAACACCTTCTTAAAAGTACACACATTCTGGTCAATGACCAAACGCTGAGCACTGCAATCAAGGAGAGGCTCTGTAGACAACTGGCCTAAAGACAAGTTCTGCTAAAACAGAACAGCAGAGAACAAACAGTACACAGTACACACCAGTACACACCAGAGACCTCTCTGAAGCACTAAGTCCTCAACATAACTGGCTTTTGTAATACACAGAGGAAGTTAGAATCTTAGAGAAAATTACAAGATGGAGGAAGTAAATTTCAGATGCAGTTCTGGTCAACCTCAATTTAGGTTTCCTTAGATCAGTCCCTTTGACCCCACAGGGTGAACAGGGGACTTGTGTTCTGTTTCCAGATCCAGTAGTTTCCATTCCTGAAAAGATCCTGTGCATCACGGACACTGTCATCCAGCCAAACCATTCACAATGCTGCAATGTCTACTGCACTGGGATACTGAGTACTGCTGACAATATCCTTGCCATTCTTGTCCTTTTGGACACTTCTGACTTCCTGTTTGAAATGTTGTCTTATTGTCAATAACTGCTTTCATCTCTATGTGACTTATTGGGTGAGATTATGTGCATGGACCTCAGGTGGCAACAGTCACTTCCTGCAAAATTATATACTAATTAAATAATATTCAAGGGACTTTCCACATTAAAACCACAGTTGGGGAGGAGACAGGATGGCGGGGAAAGCAGGAGGCATCATTTCAACCTGTACCATAAAGTGAGCTGATTATCTACCAAAGAACTCTGATAACCCATGAAATCAGCATGAGATTAGAATTATACACTTCTGGATCTCTACAGGGGCAGAAGACACCAGTGGACAGGTAAAATGGAGTGGGAACATTAGACTGATATCAGAAGATAAACAAAAGGGGAAGGGAGCCACCAGAAGCGACCAGTTGGAAAGTAATACCCCAGTACGAGAGTGCTCTGTGATTTGGTGCCAGCATTAACTTGGAGTCTGGTTGAAAACACTCAAAAAGATAAAAGGATTCTGGGGGGAAATTGTGGGAAAAGGGTGGTTAGGGACACGTGCTCCCATCCCGTGGGATCCGTCTTTGTTTTGTTTACTGTTTCCTTTGTTATATAGAAGGTTTTTATCTTGACGAAGTCCCAAAAGATCATTTTTGCTTTTGTTTCCTTTGCCTTTGGAGACATGTCTTGAAAGAAGTTGCTGTGGCCAATGTCGGAGAAGTTACTGCCTATTTTCTACTCTAGGATTCTGATGGATTCCTGTATCACATTGAGGTTTTTCATCCATTTTGAGTTTATATTTGTGTATGGTGTAAGCGAATGGTCAAGTTTCATTCTTCTGTATATAACTGTCCAATTTTCCCAGTACCATTTATTGAAGAGACTATCTTTTTTCCATTGGATATTTTTTTCCTACTTTGAAAATTACTTGACCATAGAGTTGAGGGTCCATATCTGGGCTCTCTACTCTCTTCCACTGGTCTAAGTCTCAGTTTTTGTGCCAGTACCATGTTGTCTTGGTGATTCCAGCTCTAAAATATAGCTAGAAGTCAGGCAATGTGATGCCCCAGCTTTGTTTCCCTTTTTCAAAATTTCCTTCTTGATTTGGGATCTTTTCTGATTCCAGGCAAATTCTAGGATTGTTTGTTCCAGCACTTTGAAAAATGACTATGGTATTTAGGTCATTATTGAAAGTATAGGTTGTTCTTGGCAAGATAGATATATTAACAATATTTCTTCTTCCAAACCATGAGCATGAAGTGTTTTTCCATCTTTTTGAGTCTTCCTCTGTTTCATGCATAAGTGTTCTGTAGTTTCTGGAGTACAGATCCTTCACCTCTTTGGTTAGGTTTATTCCAAGGTATCTTATTATTTTTGTGCCATTGTAAATGGAATCAATTCTCTAATTTCTTTTTCCACAGGTTCATTGTTAATGCATACGAAAGCAACAGATTTCTGTGTATAGGTTTTGTATCCTGCAACATTTCTGAATTGCTATATGAGTTCTAGTAATTTAAGGGTGGAGTCTTTTGGGTTTTCCACATAATAGAACGTGCCTTCTGCAAGGAGAGAGAGTTTGACTTCTTTGCCTATTTGAATACTTTTTATTTCTTTTTGTTGTCTGATTGCTGTTGCTTGAACTTCTAGTACTATGATGAACAATAGTGGCTAAAGGAGGCAAACTTGTCATGTTCCGGACCTTAAGGCAACGATATTCACTGTGGGTTTTTCATAGATGGAATTTATGAAATTGAGGAATGTTCCCTCTATCTGTACACGCTGAAGAGTTTTAATCAGGAATGGATGCTGTATTTTATTAAATGCTATTTCTGCATCAATTGAGAGGACCATGTTGTTCTTCTCTCTTCTCGTACTAATTTGTTCTATCACATTGACTGATTTGCAAAAGTTGAACAAACCTTGCAGCTCAGGGAAAATTCCACCTGGTCATGATGGATAATCCTTTTTTTGGTACTATTATATGCAATTATCTAGGATCTACTTGACACTTTTGACATCCATATTCATCAGGGATATTGGTCTGACATTCTCTAACTGATGGCGTCTTTGCCTGGTTTGGGTCAAGGTAATGCTGGCCTCATAGAATGATTCTGGAAGTTTTCCATATGTTTCTATTTTTTGAAAAAGATTCAAGACAATAGGTTTTATTTCTTCCTTGAATATTTGGTAGAATTCCCCACAGAATCTAGCATGCCCTGGACTCTTGTTTTTGGGAGGTTTGTGATCATTGAATGAATCTCATTACTCGTTATTCATCTATGTAGATTGTCTCTTTCTTTCTGTTCCAGTCTTGGAAGTTTATAGGTTTCCAGGAATGCATCCATTTGTTCTATATTGCTTAACTTGTTGACATATAGCTGTTGATAAAAATTTCTTATGATTGTTTCTATTGCCTTTGTGTTAGTCATGATCTCTCAGTATCATTCATAATTTACTAATTTGGGTTCTTTTTCTTTACTTTTGGATAAGTCTGGCCAGTGGATTATTTATCTTATTAAGTCTTTTAAAGAACCAGCTTCTAGTTTAATTGATGTGTTCTATTGTATTTCTGGTTTCTAATTCATTGATGTCTGCTCTCATCTTAATTGTTCCCCTTCTAGTGCATAGGTTAGGCTTCATTCGTTGTTGATTCTCCAGTTCCTTAATGTGTAAACATAGTTAGTGTATTCAGGATCTTTTTTTTTTTTGAGTAAGCCTTGGATAGATATATCCCCCCCCCCCCCCAGTAGGGCTGCCTTTGCTGTATCCCATAAGTTTTGGACCAAAGTGTCTTCATTCTCATTGGTTTCCATGAATTGTTTAAGTTCTTCTTTGATTTCCTGGTTGACCCAAACATTCTCCAGCAGGATGGTCTTTAGCTTAAAAGTGTCCGAATTTCTCCCAAACTTTTTCTTGTGTTTGAGGTCCGTTTGAAAGAATTATGTTCTGAGAATATGCAGGGAACAATCTCAGTCTTCTGGTAACAGTTGAGACCTGATTTGTGACACAGTATGCAGTCTATTCTGGAGAAGGTTCCATATGCACCCAAGAAGAATGAGTATTCTGTTGTTTTAGTGTGGAATGTTCTGTATGTATTTATGAGGTCCATCTGGTCCAATGTGTCATTCAAAACTTTTGTTTCTTTATTGATTTTCTGCTTAGATGATGAGTCTGTTGCTGAGACTGGAGTACTAAGGTCTCCTACAATTAAGGTATTAGTATCAATATCTCTCTTCTTTTTGGTTAAAAATTGGCTTATGTAGTTGACTGCCTCAATGATGGGGGCATAGATATTTACAATTGTTAGAACTTCTTGGTGCATAGACACTTCTAGCATGATATAGAGCCCTCTGTATCTCTGACTTCAGTCTTTAGCTTAAAATCTAATTTGTCTGATATGAGAATCACTACTCCAGCTTTCTTTTGAGGCCAGTTGGCATTAAAGGTGTTTCTCCATCCCTTCACATTCAATATAGATGTATATTTAGGTTGAAAAGGAGTCTCTTGTAGACAACATATGGATGGGTCATATTTTCTTATCCAATCTGCAACTCTGTGCCATTTTATGGGAGCATGTACAACATTCATGCTGAGAGTGCTTATTGGAAGATATGATTTTATTGTCATCATGTTGCCTGTGAGGGCCTTGTTTTTATAGATTATCTCTGCAAATTTCTTTCAGGGTCTTTCTCTTTTTAAGCAACCCCCCTCCCTTAATATTTCTTGCAGGGCTGGCTTAGTGGACACATATTATTTCAGTCTCTGTCAGTCTTGGAAGCTCCTTGCCTCTCCATCCATTCTATGTAAGATCCTTGCCAGATAAAGTATTCTTGGTTACATGTTCTTCTCATTGAGAACCCTGAATATGTCTTGTCAACATTTTCTGGCTTTCCAGGACTCTGTGGACAGGTCTGACATTATTCTGATGTTCCTCCCTCTGTACATAAGGGATCTCTTTCCCTTAAATGCCCTTAAGATGGTTTCCTTGGTTTTAAGATTTGTGTGTTTTACTACTACGTGCCAGGGCATAGGTTTATTATTCTTGATCTTGGGAGAGGTCCTCTATGCCTCTAGGACATGAGTGCTTTTTTCACATAAAGATCAGGGAAATTCTCAGCTACGACTTGTACAAATATATCTTCTAGTCTTCTCTCTCTCTCTCCACCCCCTGAGGGATCCCAATAATTCTCACACAGTACGTTTCTTTTCTTCTTCTTCTTTTTTTTTTACTTGAAAAAAATATTTTTTTAATTTATTTATTTATTTTCAGTGTAACAATACTCATTGTTTTTGCACCACACCCAGTGCTCCATGCAATACGTGCCCTATCTATTAAGGATTGATGTCTTTATTTCTCAAATTCTGTTTTCATGGATTCTTTTTTCCAGGCCTCCTCATATTCCTTCTTTTCCATAAGTTTGTATTCTAGATCACTAATGCATTCTTGTGCCTCATTTACCCTAATTCTTAGAGTATCTAGATTAGAATGGATCTCACTGATAGCATTTTTAAGTTCTGCCAGATCATCTCTCACATCTGCCCGAGAGAATTTATGTTGCCATTATTGGTTTCCTCCAGCCTAGCTATTGTCTGCATAACTGTTACCCTGAAGTCTATTTCTGACATCTTGCTTATATCCACATCCATTATTTCTGTGGCAGAGGTCACAATCTCTAAAATTTTCCTGTATCGGTGATTACTCTTCTTAGTCATCCTGATGAAGAGTGGTTGAGGGAATGTACAAATTTCAAATTATTGACCACAACCCAGGAAAGATGCACTTGTTTTATAGGGATCTTAGGGTCGTAGGACTCTTGTTCTTTAAGCCTGTCTTCTGGGGGAGGAACGTGAGGTGGAGTTACTCAGGCAACCCTGTTTGGGCAAGGATGCCCTACACTCTGTAGGGGGATGAGCTCAGTGAAAACAGTTTTGCGGTGATTTGTTATCTGAAAGTTTTTGATAGTGGCTTTCTGTGTCTCTTCTGAGAGTCAGAGCAGAACTGACCATATTCAGACTTCTGTATCAGAACGGAGAGATCACAGTCTGTTCTCCAGAATGCCCTCCAGGCCACACTGACTCCATTTTGTCTGTACTGCTAAAAACCACAAGGTCCTGGGTTGTGCACCTCACAGCAGCACTCCCGGCCCTTGCTACACAGTCCAGGCTTGTTTCTGCCCTTTGTGCTTCCAGAACCAGCAGCTTCCCCCAGTTCACACATGTGCCACTCCAGCTCCATGTTTCAGAGAGGGGGTTGCTCTAAAGTCCTTTCTCCAAGGCTACTGGTCTGTGACTCTGTGCTCAGTCCCCAGCCTGGGAGACTTCTGTACTTGGGGGTGCAGGATCCTGGAGGCTCTCTCCCCCTTCCATTTATCTTCCAATATCTCCTCGCAGAATCATGACTCTCCACATCATACCTCGAAACTGGCTGCTGGAGATATTCTGTTGGTATAGACCCTGATATATCTTCTTACATCTCAGGTTGATTTCGTGAGTGTTCAGAGTGATTTGTTATTTATCTAGCTCAATTCAGGGGACCAGTTTAAATAAGGTCCCCTACTCTTTAACCATCTTGCCATCCTCTAGAATCAGCATTTTTTAAAAACAAGTATGTAGAGCAAAATCCCATTATTACCTCAGCGCAGTAGATGGCTGTGATGTCTAGCCTCATCCTAGCAAATGTTGAGATTTATTTTCTTGGGATTCTTTGAACTTCGGGATACTGGGCACATGCACTAAGCCCTAGCCCTTAGCCCCTAATCTCGAACCCCTAAATCTAACCCTATCTCTAACACTAATATGAACCTTAAGCATAACACTGAAGGAAATGAGTAAATAAGAAATTCTAATTCTCATGTGTGAATCTGAGTTTCTAAAAACATCCAAATAATAAGAAAACCCTCCTGAGTCAGATAAACTCCCACATTGATGCAAATGTTTGCCTCCACATCAACTTCAGCTTAGTTGTTGTTGTGGAAAGTGTATAAATAACACATTCTCTGAACACTACACCTTCAAGTCCAGGCTGGGAACCAACTTTTTTTTGAAATACCTAAAACTGGAAATAATCCCAACCCTAAAAACTGCTTCAAAATTAAAATTCTCCTGTGTTCCTTGTCTGCAATGCTGCCAATAAATAAAGTGGACTGTGAACTCTGAGTAACAAACTGAGGGTTTTGGAGGGAAGAGCGGTGGCAGTTGGGCGAACCCAGTGGTGGGTGCTAAGGAGGGCACATATTGCATGGAGCACTGTGTTTGGTGCATAAACAATGAATCTTGGAACACTGAAAATAATACAATAAAATAAGGCAAAATAAAACTAATGATTTTTGCTATGTGCAGCAACATGGATATATTCCCAAGGATTGATGCTGAGAAAAATGAGCCCTAAAAAAAAGACATTCAGGGGCGCCTGGTTGGCTCAGTGGGTTAAGCCGCTGCCTTTGGCTCAGGTCATAATCCCAGTGTCCTGGGATCGAGCCCCATGTCGGATTCTCTGCTCAGCGGGGAGCCTGCTTCCCTTCCTCTCTCTCTCTGCCTGCCTCACTGCCTACTTGTGATCTCTGTCAAAGAAATAAAATCTTAAAAAAAGACATTCAGTAAAATTAACATTTATATATTCTAGAAAATTGAACCTAATGTAATGTGACATGAGAAAGATCCATAGTTATGTGGGGACATGGTGAAGAAAGGGAGAAAAAAGGAGTAATTCCAGGGAAAATACAGGAAAATCTAAGGGGACATGATCTTCTCACTCTTTAGAATGTTGACTCAGACCCCAGTGTTTCCCATATCACACACTGCACATGTGTGAACTTCATCCTGTGTCAAATATACACACCACAGCTATTATGGGTAATCCCAGAGATGACTCGAAGAATGTAGAGATAATGAATGTCAGAGACTTGAAAACACACCTGAGAACATTGATTCTCTCTGTATTTCAGGGAAACTCTAGAATAAGCAAAACCACCTTGTCCCCATACAGGAGGGGTTCCACATTACTCATGACCCTGCTATTCAGTTCTGCAAGTGGTTCAGGAAAGCAACAGATCCCATTGGGATGAGCAAAGGTATATACATCCTGAGGCTCACTCTCATCCCACATGTGCTCTTGGACGTCTCACAAACCCTCTACAATTCTGGATGTAGGTTCACATCTCTTTGTGTGGTAACATGATGTTTATGCCCCAAAATTTGTGTGAATATGTAGAAATTACATAGTACATGAACCCCAAGTGTGTACTCTGGAAAATAATTTAATCAAAAATCCTATTTTGAAAATGTCATCAATACCACTGAGTGAAAATCAATCACATCTGATCTGGTCGCTGTCCACTCTGTAAACACAGATCCCAAGCTAGCCATATAAGCAGGAGACATGCAAATAGGGCATTCCTTCTGCTGATTAAAGCAGCCCATCCCTGACCCGGGAAGTGAGAGTGGCGCCCCAGTCCCAGGAATCCAAATTGTTCCTATGCAGTGATCAAGACAGAACACAAACAACTCACCATGGACTTTGTGCTTGGCTGGGATTCCCTAGTTACTATTTTAAAAGCTAATTTATGTTGAACAAGAGTCATTGAGTATGTGACTGGATATGAGTGAAAGAAACAGTGGAGATCTCATGTCTGCAGATGTTCATGTGAAATGCAGTTGGAGGAGTCTGGGGGAGACCTGGTGAAATCTTGGGGGTCCCATAAATTTCTTGTGCAACCTGTGGGTTCACCTTAGTATCTACAGGATGAATTGGGTCTGCCATTCTCCAGGGAAAGGGCTTCATGGGTCTAGCTTTGTTGAAATAGCACAGGTTGGAGAACCTGGAGATATGAGTAATTATCTCCAAAGGCAGACGGACAGGACTGTTCCTGTTCCAGATCAAGAATGTCCCAGATCAAGCATACAGTAAAGAAGAATTAGGGAATTCCTCCCTCTGCATTTCATTCCATTCAGAACCTTAATGGATTGGATGAGGCCCACTGGCCCGAGACCATGGTTGCAAATACCAGTCTCTTTTGGAGCAGCATTATAGGCATCCACAGAAGCAGTGTTTGATCTGGGCACCCATGGCCTAGTCACTTTGACATATAGTCTTCACCATCACACATCAATCTTCTGTAAATGTGGACATCAATATGCATCTCCTTAAATCAAACTCATTCTGAATATAGAGAAAATAACATGATCATATTTTCACCTTATATGAAATAAATACCCTGCATGCAACCAAAAACTTGAAACCCCTTTCCAGAGGATGAGGTGAAGTTCTTGAGTGATGTTTACTCTTCTCCTCAATAAACTGTAATTTGACTATTATGATATACGGTTAAGAATTCTTAAATGCACTGATCAAGCAAGATGGTAAAAGAGACAGAGGCTTCACTTCATCTGCTTCCCTGAATTTAGCTACATAACTAATTACTCAGAACATCTATGAGTTCAACCTGAGGGGTAAGGAAGAAAATGCTGGAATTCTACAAATAGAAAAATAACCACTTTTTTTCCAGGAAGAAGGGCCGAGAAGTAAAACAAAGGAGATATATCAGAGGATAAACAACAGGGGAGGGAACCTCAGAAAACCAGCCAACATAAATGATATAGCCCCTGATGGCAAAACCAGAACCTTTAGAAATCTGATCCAGTGAGAGAAATTCCTGCTTGAAAGGTGCTCTTTGGTGGAGGGGAGGGGCAGAATCTTAGGTGGGATTGTGTGGTCTTAGGATCACAGAGACACAGACAAAATGGGAATGCCTGAACCTGCAGATTTATTCAGCACTGGAGCAGGGAAACTGGTTATGGTCTGAGAACTTTGGAGGGGCTCTAAGTTCAGTTCTCTATAAATCCTGAGCCCTATCAGCTCTGGTGACAGCGCTCAGTGTGGGGGAGGGATGTTGCATATGCCAAAAAATAAGTGGCCCAACGCCATCCCACAAGAGGGGTGGCTCAGGAGTGCACGTGTCCAGGTGACCACTCTCTGTGGGGGATCTTGAGAAGGACAGAAAGGCACGACCCTCTACCTACCCAGGAGGTTTGATGCAGGTGCACACCACAGGAGTCTAGACGGTTCCACACACAAAAGGGAAGATCTCTTATCCCTGAGTGTTTACTGAATAAAGCAGCTGGGATCATTCAGTTCTGGGGCTGGAGATCACCAAATGGCCATTTTTATTCTCATCCTCTAAAGAGACTCAAATGCCTTAAGGGAACAAAAGCCACAGAGAAAAACTAGAAACAGCTTACACTGACCTTGACCCCCTAGCAAGGGGTGGTACAACTCCACTGACACAGAGACACCTGGGAATCAGTGCATCAGGCCCCTCCCCCAGAAGAACATCTGTAAGAACATGGAACCCCACATGTACAGAGCACTCAGCACTGCACAGCTCCAGTTCTAGGGGAAAATACTATATAGAATTTGAGGTTTTTTCTCATGATTAGTTACTATTTCAGTTTAAAATTTTCTTTTCTTTCCCCTTTTTTTCTTCGCAATGACTTTCTTATTTTAACAACTCTGTTTTTAAGTCTTAATCTAACTCCAGCTTTGTACACTTACTTTTTAAACATATTCTTCATTTTTGGCTTACTTTCACTGTATTCAATTTTATTTTTGTATATAAGTTTTCCTTTCTTTACAATTTTGGGATTTAGTGTCTTCTAACACACAGACCAAAATATACTCAGGACCAGAGGGGGACAATATGGTGGGGAAGTAGGAGGAGGCACCTTTTCAACCTGTACCCTAAAGTGAGCTGATTACCTATGAAAGAACTCTGATCACCCATGAAATGAGCCTGATATTAGAATTATACACTTCTGGATCTCTATGGGGGCAGAAGACACCAGTGGGCAGGTAAAAGAGTGGGAACATCGGACTGATATTGATATCAATATCGAAGATACACGAAAGGCAGAGGGAGCCACCAGAAGCAACACATTGGAAAATAATACCCCAATATGAGAGTGCCCTGCGACTGGGGACCAGTATTAACTTGGAGTCTGGTTGAAAGCACTCAAAAATAGCAAAGGATTGTGGGGGGAAATTGTGGGAATAAGGACTGTTAGGGACAGAGGCTTATGTCTGCCAACCCAGGACAGCCACCACTGGTGCTGAGCCAGAGAGGGTGTAGCGAGGTGCCTGGTGCAGCGATGAAGCCTGGTCTTGGTCTCTGAGCCCCTAGCTCACTTGAGAGCATCTGGGTGAGGGCTCCCATGAGGGTGAGGGAGAATGGCCAGCCAGCAGAACCACAGCCTTATGCACTCTCCACATTCTCACCAAGTTACCAGAGTCTGAGTTGCACCCCACACCCTCCCCTGAGAGAGGTGCCTGCAGGCTCCAGTTGGCACTCTCACATACACCGAGGGTCTGAGCACTCCCAGCCCCAATCAGACTGAAAATATCAGTGTGCCTGGAACCTCTCTGGTGATCTGGACCTGCCCAGAGAGCCCTGGCTAGTATTTCTCATGGTTTTGGATACAAGCGTTTGTTCCTGTGACCCCAGAGACTGTGACTGGGAAAGTGCTCTGCCTGCAGCTGAGGGGGAATTTATGTGCTCTGGAGCACCCAGAGGAGAACAGACTGAGGTTTCTCTCTGAGAGGGAGATCTGGGTGCAGTTTCTTTCCCCTAAATATCCCAAAACCATCAAAAGCTGCCAAGGGGAGAAAAAACAAAGGAACAAACAAACAAAAAAAACCTCCAGAGAACAAAAGCCTGGAAAACCTGTTTCCTCAGAGCCCAACCCCTTGATAGGGCAAGATGACATAACTCTAAGAACATTGCCTGAAAACCCATGTGGCAGGACCCTCAACCATAAAGGCAACAAAAAAAAACTAAAAAAAGACAAGAGGACAACAACCACTGCTCTATATATACAACTTTTTTTTTTTTAATTCATTCCCACTATTCTGGTTCTTTTCATTTTTTTTAATTAATTTATTTATTTTTATTTGCTTATTTACAGCATAAGAGTGTTCATTGTTTTGGCATCACACCCAGTGCTCCATGCAGTACGTGCCCTCCCTATTACCCACCACCTGGTTCCTCAACCTCCCACCCCATCCCACTCCAACCCCCCCGCCACACCTTCATAACCCTCTGGTTGTTTTTCAGAGTCCATAGTCTCTCATGGTTCATCTCCCCTTCCAGTTTCCCTCAACTCCCTCTCCTCTCCATCTCCCCATGTCCTCCATGTTATTTTTTATGCTCCACAAATAAGTGAGACCATATGATACTTGACTCTCTCTGCTTGACTTATTTCGCTCAGCATAATTTCTTCCAGTCCCATCCATGTTGCTACAAAAGTTGGGTATTCGTCCTTTCTGATGGAGGCATAATACTCCAGCGTGTATATGGACCACATCTTCCTTATCCATTTGTCCGTTGAAGGGCATCTTGGTTCTTTCCACAGTTTGGCGACCATAGCCATTGCTGCAATAAACATTGGGGTACAAATGGCCCTTCTTTTCACTATATCTGTATTTTGGGGGCAAATACCCAGCAGTGCAATTGCAGGGACATAGGGAAGCTCTATTTTTAATTTCTTCAGGAATCTCCACACTGTTCTCCAAAGTGGCTGCACTAACTTGCATTCCCACCAACAGTGTAAGAGGGTTCCCCATTCTCCACATCCTCTCCAGCACACGTTATTTCATGTCTTGCTAATTTTGGCCATTCTAACTGGTGTTAGGTGGTATCTCAATGTTGTTTTAATTTGAATCTCCCTGATGGCTAGTGGTGATGAACATTTTTTCATGTGTCTGATAGCCATTTGTATGTCTTCGTTGGAGAAGTGTCTGTTCATATCTTCTGCCCATTTTTTGATACGATTATCTGTTTTGTGTGTGTTGAGTTTGAGAAGTTCTTTGTAGATCCTGGATATCAACCTTTTGTCTGTACTGTCATTTACAAATATCTTCTCCCATTCCGTGGGTGGCCTCTTTGTTTTGTTGACTGTTTCTTTGCTGTGCAGAAGCTTTTGATCTTGAGGAAGTCCCAAAAGTTCATTTTTGCTTTTGTTTCCTTGGCCTTTGGAGACATATCTTGAAAGAAGTTGCTGTGGCTGATATCGAAGAAGTTACTGCCTATGTTCTCCTCTAGGATTCTGATAGATTCCTGTCTCACGTTGAGTTCTTTTATCCATTTTGAGTTTATCTTTGTGAACGGTGTAAGAGAATGGTCGAGTTTCATTCTTCTACATATCGCTGTCCAGTTTTCCCAGCACCATTTATTGAAGAGACTGTCTTTTTTCCATTGAATATTTTTTTCTGTTTTGTCAAAGATTATTTGACCATAGAGTTGAGGGTCCATATCTGGGCTCTCCACTCTGTTCCAATGGTCTCTGTGTCTGTTTTTATGCCAGTACCACGCTGTCTTGGTGATCACAGCTTTGTAGTAAAGCTTGAAATCGGGTAACGTGATGCCGCCAGTTTTGTTTTTGTTTTTCAACATTTCCTTAGCAATTCGGGGTCTCTTCTGACTCCATACAAATTTTAGGATTATTTGCTCCAGCTCTTTGAAAAATACTTGTGGAATTTTGATAGGAATGGCATTAAAAGTATAGATTGCTCTAGGCAGTATAGACATTTTAACAATGTTTATTCTTCCAATCCAAGAGCATGGAACAGTCTTCCATCTTTTTGTGTCTTCTTCAGTTTCTTTCATGAGTGTTCTGTAGTTCCTCGAGTACAGGTCCTTTACTTCTTTGGTTAGGTTTATGCCCAGGTATCTTATGGTTCTTGGTGCTATAGTAAAGAGAATCGATTCTCTAATTTCCCTTTCTGTATTTTCATTGTTCGTGTATAAGAAAGCCACTGATTTCTGTACATTGACTTTGTATCCTGCCACATTACTGAATTGCTGTATGAGTTCTAGTAGTTTGGGGGTGGAGTCTTTGGGGTTTTCCATATAAAGAATCATGTCATCTGCGAAGAGAGAGAGTTTGACTTCTTCCTTGCCAATTTGGATACCTTTTATTTCTCTTTGTTGTCTGATTGCCGTTGCTAGAACTTCTAATACTATGTTGAACAAGAGTGGTGAGAGTGGGCATCCTTGTCGTGTTCCTGATCTCAACGGGAAGGCTGCAAGCTTTTTCCCATTGAGGATGATATTTGCTGTGGGTCTTTCATAGAGAGATTTCATGAAGTTCAGGAATGTTCCCTCTATCCCTATACTTTGAAGCGTTTTCATCAGGAACGGATGCTGGATTTTGTCAAATGCTATTTCTGCATCAATTGAGAGGACCATGTGGTTCTTCTCTCTTCTCTTATTGATGTGTTCTATCACACTGATTGATTTGCGAATGTTGAACCAACCTTGCAACCCAGGGATGAATCCCACCTGGTCATGGTGGATAATCTTTTTAATGTGCTGCTGGATCCTCTTTGCTAGGATCTTGTTGAGAATCTTTGCATTCATATTCATCAGTGATATTGGTCTGAAATTCTCCTTTTTGGTAGGGTCTTTGCCTGGTTTGGGGATCAGGGTAATGCTGGCTTCATAAAAAGAGTCTGGAAGTTTTCCTTCTGCTTCAATTTTTTGGAACAGCTTCAGGAGAATTGGTGTTATTTCTTCTTTGAAAGTTTGGTAGAATTCCCAGGGAATCCGTCAGGTCCTGGGCTCTTGTTTTTTGGGAGGTTTTGATCACTGCTTCAATCTCATTACTAGATATCGGTCTATTCAGGTTGTCAATTTCTTCCTGGTTCAATTTTGGGAGTTTGTAGCTTTCCAGGAATGCATCCATTTCATCTAGGTTGCTTAGCTTATTGGCATATAACTGTTGGTAATAATTTCTGACGATTGTTTCTATTTCCTTGGTGTTAGTTGTGATCTCTCCCTTTTCATTCATCATTTTATTAATTTGGGCTTTCTCTCTTTTCTTTTGGATTAGTGTGGCCTATGGTTTCTCGATCTTATTGATTCTTTCAAAAAACCAGCTTCTAGTTTCATTGATACGTTCTACTGTATCTCTGGTTTCTACCTCATTGATCTCTGCTCTAATCTTGATTATTTCCCTTCTTGCATGTGGAGTTGGTTTGATTTGTTGTTGATTCTCCAGTTCTTTAAGGTGTAGAGACAGCTGGTGTATTCTGGATTTTTCAATGTTTTTGAGGGAGGCTTGGATGGCTATGTATTTCCCCCTTAGAACCGCCTTTGCTGTATCCCATAGGTTTTGGACCGAGGTGTCTTCAATCTCATTGGTTTCCATGAATTGTTTAAGTTCGTCTTTGATCTCCTGGTTGATCCAAGCATTCTCAAGCAAGGTGGTCCTTAGCTTCCAGGTGTTGGAGTTCCTTCTGAACTTTTCCTTGTGATTGAGCTCCAGTTGCAAGTATTGTGATCAGAGAATATGGAGGGAATAATGTCAGTCTTTTGATATCGGTTGAGTCCTGCTTTTTGACCCAGTATGTGGTCTATTCTGGAGAAGGTTCCATGTGCACTTGAGAAGAATGAGTATTCTGTTGTTTTAGGGTGGAATGTTCTGTATATGTCTATGAGGTCCATCTGGTCCAATGTCTCATTCAGTGCTCTTATTTCTTTATTAATTTTCTGCTTCGATGATCTGTCTATTTCTGAGAGAGGCGTATTAAGATCTCCTACTATTTTTGTATTCATATCAATATGACTCTTTTTCTTGATTAATAGTTTTCTTATGTAATTGGGTGCTCCCATATTGGGGACATAGATATTCACAATTGTTAGATCATCTTTGCAGATAGTCCCTTTAAGAATTATGTAGTGTCCTTCTGTATCTCTGACTACAGTCTTTAGTTTAAAATCTAATTTATCTGATATGAGAATCGCTACTCCGGCCTTCTTTTGAGGCCCATTGGCATGAAAGATGCTTCTCCATCCCTTCACTTTCAATCTGGGTGTATCCTTAGGTTCCAAATGGGTCTCTTGTAGACAACATATGGATGGGTCCCCTCGTTTTATCCAATCTGCAACCCTGTGTCGTTTTATGGGCACATTTAGGCCGTTCACATTGAGAGTGATTATTGAGAGATAGTTTTTTATTGACATCGTGTTGCCTTTGAAGTCTTTCTGTCTATAGATTGTTTCTATATTTCTGTTCAATGATATTCTTAGGATTTTTTCTCTTTTATAGGACCCCCCTTAATATTTCCTGCAGTGTCAGCTTGGTGGTTGCATAGTCTTTTAAGCCTTGCCGGTCTTGGAAACTCTTTATCTCCCCATCCATTTTAAATGTCAGTCTTGCTGGATAGAGTATTTTTGGTTGCATGTTCTTCTCATTTAGTACTCTGAATATAGTTTGCCAGCCCTTCCTGGCTTTCCAGGTCTCAGTTGGAAAGGTCTGACGTTATTCTAATGGGCTTTTCTCTGTATGTAAGAAGCTTCTTTGTCCTAGCTGCTTTTAAGAGGGTCTCTCTTGAAACATAATTCGAATTTTAACTATAAGGTGCCGTGAGGACTTTCGAGAATCTAAAATCTTGGGAGGAAATCTTTCTGCCTCTAGTACATGAACATTGTTTCCATTCGTGAGATTGGGAAAATTTTCATAGACAACTTCTTCCACTATATCTTCTAGACTTCTTTCTTTTTCTTCCCCTTCAGGGATTCCAATAATTCTGACGTTGGAACGTTTCATGGCATCATGTATTTCCCTGATTCTGTTTTCGTGGCTTCTGAGCTGTTTGTTCCAGGCTTCCTCCTGATCCTTTCTCTCTATCTGTTTGTCCTCCAGATCACGAATTCTATCTTCTGTCTCAGTTACCCTAGCTTTTAGAGAATTTAGATTAGATTGGAACTCATTGAGAGCATTTTGAACATCATCCCTGGTGGCTTTCAGTTCTGCCCTAACATTGTGAACATCATCCCTTGTGGCTTTCAGTTCTGCCCTAATCAATTCTGTTTGGTCATCCATGACTTTCTCCAACCTAGCTATTGCCTGGATAATTGTTACTCTGAATTCCTTTTCTGACATATTGTCTATGTCGATAGCCATTAGTTCTGTTGCAGAAGGCCCATCCTCTGCATTTTTCTTCTGTTGGGTATTCCTCCTCCTAGTCATTTTGGTAAGAGATGACTAAACAGATGCAGCTGGACTTATCGATTGTGGTGCAGTTAATGTGCACCCTGGAACCCTTCTGTGCAATCAGGATTCCCCACCCAAATGAGAGGAAAAAGAAAAGAAAAAGAAATAGAGAAGAAAGAAAAAAAATGGGGAAAGAAAAAAGGAAAAAAGAGAGAGAGAGAGATAGGGAAAAAAGGGAAGATAAAAGAGAAGGCTCAGCCCAAATAGGCCACAAGGTAAGATTTGTGGAGTATACAAACAAAAACAGACAGACAAAAAGAGTGATAAAAGTATATGACAAGAGAAAAAAATATGTATATATAAGCAAAAAAAAAAAAAAAAAAAGGAAAAACCTCCTCGGAAAGAACTCCAAGTATAAGATTTATATATTATCAGGACAGACACAAATTCACAGAAACACTGACAGAAGGAAAAATTGGGAGAATGGTTATAGATTCTCAGTGTGGGTGAGGAAGGTTATTTTGATTCTTCCTGAGGGTATCTTGATGTTTTTGTTAAGGGACTCAACTTTCCTAAGTTACAGGGGGATTAGAAACTGGTTTGCCTATAGGAGTAGCATTGATTGGTGAAAGGGGATTACCTTGAAGTTTAACTCTATATGTATAGTAGAAAATAAAAATTAAAAAAAGAATAAACTAGACTAAACTAAGTTAAAATTTAAAAAGAATTAAAAAAATAGAAAAACAAAAGAAAAAGACGGGTGTATGTATCAAAAAGTTCAGGTTAGAAGGTTATTAAAGAATTTGATGTCCTGGACATCTCAGTGTGATGGTAAATAGGTTAAAAAATTATCTGTATGTATATATAAAAAAAAAGAACCACAATATTGGTAAAGAGTTAAAAATAAAAGTTGTATTTATGAAGTAGTGGTGGTTGTTCTCTTGTAGTTTTTTTTTTTTTTCTTCCTTCCTGGTTGGTTTTCTGGGGGAGGGGCCTGCCACGTGGGTTTTCAGACAATGATGTTCCCTGAGTTAGGTCCTCCCACTCCCCTCAAGGGGTTGAGCTCTTTTTTTTTCAGGAAACTGTTTTTTGTTTTTTTTTTTCATCCTTTTGTTCTCTGGGGGTTTTTATGTTCTTTCATCTGGTTTCTCTCGCCTTGAAAGCTTTTGATGGTTTTTGGAGGTTTAGAGGAGAGCAAACAGCACCCCAACCTCCCTCTCAAAGAGAAGCCTCAGACTGTTTTGCAAAAGCTGCTGGCATGGTTGGTTCTGAGTCACTGTCCTTGGGGATGCAGGAGCTCCTCATTGTGCCCAAAACCAGGGCAGCGGTGGCTGTCTAGGTAGCTCCAGACCGCCAGAGAGGTTCTGAGCAGAGATCGCGCACTGAGATTTTCCCGCTGTCCTGGGCTGGGAATGTCTGGTTTTTCCTGCTGCCAGAGCTCCAGGCTAGCGCCTATGAGCACCTATCCCAAGGGAGGGTGTGGGACGCGCGTGTTTCAGGATTGCCATCTGGCCAGGCTCCCAGCCCCTCAAGGGAGCCAGACCCCACTCGTTCTCGGGCGCGCTCTGGCGGCTCAGGGACAGAGACCTGATTTCTCTGCCACACTCTCTCTGGCTCCGTGCCAGGGGAGGCTGTCCTGGGTCCGGGGACTTAGGTCCCTGACCCTAACCGCCCAGGTTTCCACTATTACCCCCCCTCCTCGATCCTTTTCTGTTTGTTTTTTGAGTGCTTTCAACCAGACTCCAAGTTAATGCTGGTCCCCAGACGCAGAGCACTCTCGTGTTGGGGTGTTACTTTCCAATAGGTCACCTCTGGTGGCTCCCTCCCCCTTTTGTTTATCTTCCGATATCAGTCCGATGCTCCCAGTCTGCTTTACCTGCCACTGGCGTCTTCTGCTCCAGTAGAGATCCAGAGGTGTATAATTCTGATCTCAGGCTGATTTCATGGCTGGTCGGAGTTCTTTGGTAGGTAAATGCTCACTTTAGGGTACAGGTTGAAATGGTGCCTCCTCCTACTTCCCCGCCATCTTGACTCCTGACAAGCTCCTCTTTTCATTTTTTAATATATAATTTTTAACCCATTTATTATCACAGTGAGATGTCCAGTAAATCAAGTTCCATAATAACTATTTAACCTGAACTTTTTAAAAATTAATTTATTTATTTTCAGCGTAACACTACTCATTGTTTTTGCACCACACACAGTGCTCCATGCAATACATGCCCGCTCTATTACCCTCACCTGGTTCCCCAACCTCCCAACCCCTGCCCCATCAAAACCCTCAGGTTGTTTTTCAGAGTCCATAGTCCCTCATGGTTCATATCCCCATCCAATTTCCCACAACGCCCTTCTCCTCTCCATCTCCCCATGTCCTCCATGCTCTTTGTTATGCTCCACAAATAAGTGAAACGATATGATAAATGACTCTCTCTGCTTGACTTATTTTGCTCAGCATAATCTCTCCCTCTCCCGTCCATGTTGCTACAAAAGTTGGGTATTCATCCGTTCTAATGGAGGCATAATACTCCATCGTGTATATAGACCACATATTCCTTATCCATTCGTCGTTGAAGGGTATCTTGGTTCTTTCCACAGTTTGGCGACCGTGGTCATTGCTGCAATAAATATTGGGGTACAGATGGCTCTTCTTTTCACTACATCTGTATCTTTGGGGTAAATACCCAGCAGTGCAATTGCAGGCAGGGTCATAGGGAAACTCTGTTTTTAATTTCTTGAGGAATCTCCACACTGTTCTCCAAAGTGGCTGCAACAACTTGCATTCTCACCAACAGTGTAAGAGGCTTCCCCTTTCTCCACAACCTCTCCAACACACGTTGGTTCCTGTCTTGCTCATTTTGGCCATTCTACCTGGGATAAGGTGATATCTCAATGTGGTTTTAATTTTAATCTCCCTGATGGCTAGTGATGATGAGCATTTTTTAATGTGTCTGATATCCATTTGTATGTCCTCATTGAAGAAGTGTCTGTTCATATCTTCTGCCCATTTTTTGATATGATTATCTGTTTTGTGTGTGTTGAGTTTGAAGTGTTCTTTATAGATCCTGGATATCAACCTTTTGTCTGTACTGTCATTTGCAAATATCTTCTCCCATTCCGTGGGTTGCCTTTTTTGTTTTGTTGACTGTTTCCTCTGCTGTGCAGAAGTTTTGATCTTGGTGAAGTCCCAAAAGTTCATTTTCGCTTTTGTTTCCTTGGCCTTTGGAGACATATCTTGAAAGAAGTTGCTGTGGCTGATATTGAAGAGGTCACTGCCTATGTTCTCCTCTAGGATTCTGATGGATTTCTGTTTCACGTTGAGGTATTTTATCCATTTCGAGTTTATCTTTGTGTATGGTGTAAGAGAATGGTCGTGTTTCATTCTTCTACATATCGCTGTCCAGTTTTCCCAGCACCATTTATTGAAGAGACTGTCTTTTTTCCATTGTATATTTTTTTCTGTTTTGTTGAAGATTATTTGGCCATAGAGTTGAGGGTCCATATCTGGGCTCTCTACTCTGTTCCACTGGTCTATGTGTCTGTTTTTATGCCAGGACCATGCTGTCTTTGTGATCACAGCTGTGTAGTAAAGCTTGAAATCAGGTAATGTGATGCTGCCAGTTTTGTTTTTGTTTTTCAACATTTCCTTAGTAATTCTGGGTCTCTTTTGATTCCATACAAATTTTCAGATTATTTGCTCCAGCCCTTTGAAAAATGCTGGTGGAATTTTGATTGGAATGACATTAAAAGTATAGATTGCTCTAGAAAGCATATCCAGGATCTATAAAGAACTCCTCAAACTCAACACACACAAAACAGATAATCATATCAAAAAATGGGCAGAAGATATGAACAGACAATTCTCCAATGAAGACATACAAATGGCTATCAGGCAGATGAAAAAATGCTCATCATCACTAGCCATCAGGGAGTTTCAAATTAAAACCACATTGAGATATCACCTTACACCAGTTAGAATCGACAAAATTAGCAAGACAGGAAACAACATGTGTTGGAGAGGATGAGGAGAAAGGGGAACCCTCTTACACTGTTGGTGGGAATGCAAGTTGGCACAACTGCTTTGGAAAAGAGTGTGGAGATTCCTCAGGAAATTAAAAATAGATCTTCCCTATGACCTTTCAATTGCATACTGGGTATTTATGGCAAGGATACAGATGTAGTGAAAAGAAGGGCCATCTGTACCCCAATGTATATTGCAGCAATGGCCATGGTCGCCAAACTGTGGAAAGAACAATGATACCCTTCAATGGACAAATGGATAAGGAAGATGTGGTCCATATGCACTGAGTATTATGATTCCATTAAAAAGGATGAATACCCAACTTTTGTAGCAACATGGATGGGGCTGGAAGAGGTTATGCTGAGTGAAATATGTCAAGCAGAGAGAGTCAAGTATCATATGGTTTTGCTTATTTGTGGAGCATAACAAATAACATGTAGGACATAGTTAAATGGAGAGGAGAAGGGAGTTGAGGGAAACTGGAAGGGGAGATGAACCATGAGTGACTATGGACTCTGAAAAGAAAAACCTGAAGGTTTTGAAGGGGCGGGGGTTGGAAGGTTAGGGAACCAAGTGGTGGGTAATAAGGAGGGCATGTATTGCATGGAGCACTGGGTGTGGTGCAAAAACAATGAATACTGTTATGCTGAAAAGGGATAAATTGAAAAAAAATAATCAAAAGGAAAAATAAAGAATCACTGGTTTTAATGGTTAGCAACTCTCCAAAGAATGGATATAGCAGGATTTTATTTTTTAAAGATTTTATTTATTTATTTGAAAGACAGATCACAAGTAGGCAGAGAGGCAGGCAGAGAGAGAGAGAGGAGGAAGCAGGCTCCCCATGGAGCAAAGAGCCCGATGTGGTGCTCGATCCCAGGACCCTGGGATCATGACCTGAGCCGAAGGCAGAGGTTTTAACCCACTGAGCCACCCAGGCACCCCAGGATTTTATTTTTTAAGTAGTTGTTTTGGGTTGGAATTTTGTCCAGTGTCTGATATTACAATAAAGTTCCTTCTACCCCTAGTTATGATGCTGAGGAGCTCCAAATTGTGTTATTTATATGCTTTCCACAACAACCATGAACCTGAAGAAGATGCAGAGGAACAATTTTGCATCAATATGCGAGCTTCTCTGCCCTGTTAAGTTCCTAATTTACATAGGTGTCTTTGAAGGCTGAATGTCAAACTTGAGAATATAAATAAAACATAGTTAAAATGAGGAAGTTTCTGTGAAGATGCTTTAAGGACATGTGTAATATGTTTATGTAATAATTTTAAGGCATTTTTTGAAAAGCTTGATGCCCATAACTATACTAGGGTGTAGCCATGGAGCAGAAATCCAGAGTATCATTTGTAGCAATAGATTAAAGATTCAGCATATTATTCAAATCCCTGTCCATTAAGGGAATTGGTAAGTCTAATTTTATGTGGAAATAATATCAACCTTGTGGACACAATCTTTTTTTTTAATTTCTTTATTTTCAGCGTAACAGTGTTCATTGTTTTTGTACCACACCCAGTGCTCCATGCAGTACGCGCCCTCCCTATTACCCACCCCCTGATTCATCAACCTCCCACCCCCCCCGCCCCTTCAAAACCCTCTGGTTGTTTTTCAGAGTCCATAGTCTCTCATGGTTCATCTCCCCTTCCAGTTTCCAATCTTATTTCTGATCTGGGATCTGTGTCTCTGTGGCAATGAGACGATTCTGGTCAGGGAGACAGGAGAAGGTCTGTTAGGAACCTCGTGCTTCTCCCAAAGTTACTTTCAGAAGTATCTCTCCCTTCTCCCAGTCCCTGTTTGGGTCTGCCTGTCACCTTTGGAAATGCTGCCACTATGTCCACCCATGATGGGGGTTACCTGAGGTTTGGAAGTGCCATAAAATTGATTTTACATCCAGGTACTGGAAGCACTCTGTCACTTCCCTCAGATCATCTGCAATCCTCAGCTCTCTGGTGTCACCAGGTGATATCAAACCCTGTTAGTTAAATGTTCTTTTGTATCACGGTGCAGTGTATAGGCCAACTGGTTACACCTTGATTCAGTACTTGGGAGGAAACTCAGAAAGAGACTCAGAATTTTTCCTTTCCATGTGTCCTCAGCAGCAGCAAAATCCTGGGGAACCTGAGAGGTGTGACATTTTGAGAAGTCAGTCTTCAGGGCCCCGTAGAACACAGGCAGATGGACATAATCCCATGTCCACCCTCCAGGGCATGTGCATATATTTTATTTCTTGTACGTGTAGTTTCACGTGGTGAAGTCATCCCTGAAGCAAAGCCTCCATCCCTTCCAGCAGATGAAAGTCTTCTTGATTAGTGTGGCCATCCTGGGTGATACCAACTTTTATATCCAATGGCTGAGGTTCACACTGACAGCTGTCATGGTGGGACAATGGTGCACGGTGTGGTTCAGAGTCAGATACTACATGATCATCATATCCACAATCTCCTGGAAAGCTTGAGAAAAGAGCATCCTTAAAGTAAATTTACACAAACTCTCAGAGATACATGGGCTTTTTTTGTCCAAAGATACTCTCACTGGCACTGATGATTAGTGGTCAGTGGACTCAAGAGCACATGCCTGATCTCCCTGTGACATGGACCTGGTGAGTCCACGCATTTAGGAATAGTTCCTCCAATTCTAGTCCCTGCTCTTTTGCATTCTGCTCTGGGGACATTTAAAAGGATTCGTGCACAATATCCTTCGTTAACTAACAAAGTCAATCTGCCTTTCCCCTGTAAGTTCATGCTGGATTCCTTTGACTTTTTTCTTAAATTTACTTTTAAAAATTTTTCAGTGTTCCAAGTCCTTTGATGTTCAGTTAGTAAATTCAAACCTGATGGGAGAGCAGTAAATAAATAACTAAATAATAATTAAATGCTACCCTTCAACCTCTTTGAAAGATTTACAGGGAATTTTGGCAACAAACGCAGCAGGGAAATTCAATTCCAACTCAACTTCAGGTTGCAACTCTGATCTACCTCTGTTTTTGTTTTCTCAGCTCAGACTTTTTGACTTTGCTGGATAAGTACAGGACCTCTGTTCTGTCTCCACATCCCCCGTTATCCATCCCTGAATGGATCTTGTGCATCAAGAAGACTGCAAACTGGCCATGCCATCCAAAATGCACCTGTGTTCACTGAACGGAGACATGGAATGGTGCTAGTAATATTCCTGCAATTCTTGTCCTTGGCAAACACCCCTCACAACTTGCTCATAGGCCCAGGCTCACTGCCAGGAGGTGCATTCTTCTCTGAGTCTCCTAGTGAGTGAGGTTATGTAGGTGGAGAACAGATGTCAACAATTAATGCAAAATAATATAATAATTGAATAATTTTTAATTGAATTGCTCATTCAAAGAGCAATTGAGCCATAAGACAACTGGATCAGAGCAGAGAGAAATAAATTAGGGTATTCTGAAATAAAACACTGGATTTCAACTTTGAGCTTCAGCATATACAGAAGAAGGAATTTATCACACCCTCATTGCTACAAGAAAATGTGTGATGCAGGAGTTAGGATGGCAGAGGAGATAGTGTCCCTAGGCTTGGATTTCTGGAACACAGCTAGATAGTCATCAAGTCATTCTGAGCAGCCAACAAGTCAATCAGAGGTCTGAGAGAACAATACCTGCAAGTCTTCAAATAGAAAATCGGCCTCGTTTTGTTATGTAGCAGGTGAAGAGAGTTGTCTTGGGACAGATAGAGCTGTGGTGGTGACATCAGGGAAGGAGCCTGCTTCTGGAAGCTGCTCCGATGTATTGTAGCAGAAGAGCACAAAATCTGAACTTTAGAAGTGTGCTACTGTGGGGATGTGGCTGACATAAAGGTGCTGAAGTGGCAAAGTGGGGCAGAATTCCAGGGACTGAGGACTGCTGAGTCACAAGAAGGATGTGTGGCACCATTGTGATGCACAGATGCTAGAAAAAGAGCCTGGAAACCAGTTGAACATGAGTCTAAGTGCAGGCTTTCTGCTCTGATTTGCCATAAACAGTGAACCACAATCTGGTCATGTGATCTCTTTCCTGAGACCTATGGGCACATGGAAAAAGGTATGAGACTCTTCCCCGGAGGAATAGCAGGGGTCCACATCATAGGAGTCGCTAATTTTGATGTTTTGAAACTCAGTTGTGTGCCTGAGATGCAACAGCTCAGATATAGGTAGGGTGAACATGGGTTTCAGATGGAAACATTGGAGAGAAAGGGGTTGATTGCTTTTCTGTGAGGCCTCACTGAAGAGTGGGGTGTATGTGAAATTTCAACCCCTGCCTAGAGAGCAGAGGCCCTATTCAACCTACCCATCAGTGCCATCAGGAAGCAAAACAGTGGCACCTAGTGGAGAGCAGACCTGCTTATACCAAGCCCTGTCCCCTGCTTCCAAGATGTGCATTTGCATGTTCAAAACCCGTGAGAATAATCACAGAAGATCAACAAGAACAATTCCATCTCACCACGTTTAATGATCATAAAATGTGGCACACTTTCAGTTCCTATCTTTCTTTCTTTCTTTTTCAACACACATGTTCTTTATTATCTGGTCTCTGCCTGAGTCACCAGCCTCTTCTTCTTCTTCTTTTTAATTTCTTTTCAGAATAACAGAATTCATTGTTTTTGTACAACACCCAGTGCTCAATGCAATACGTGCCCTCCTTAATACCCACACCTGGTTCCCACAACCTCCCACCCCCCTCCCCTTCACAACCTTCAGGTTCTTTTTAAGAGTCCACAGTCTCTCATGGTTCATCTCTCCTTCCAATTTCCTTCAACTCCCTTCTTCTCTCCATCTCCCCATGTGTTCCACGTTATTTCTTATGCACCACAAATAAGTGAAACCATATGATAATTGACTATCTCTGCTTGACTTATTTCACTCAGCATAATCTCTTCCAGTCCGGTCCATGTTGCTACAAAAGTTGGGTATTCATCATTTCTGATGGAGGCATAATACTCCATCGTGTATAGTCTCCAAAGGCAAAGGAAACAAAAGTGAAAATGAACTTCTGTGACTTCATCAAGATGAAAAGCTTCTGCACAGCAAAGGAAACAGTAAACAAAACAAAGAGGCTACCCACAGAATGGGAGAAGATATTTGCAAAGGACAGTACAGGCAAAAGGTTGATATCGAGGATCTATAAAGAATACCTGAAATTCAACACGCACAAAACAGATAATCATATCAAAAAATGGGCAGAAGATATGAACAGACACTTCTCCAATGAAGACATACAAATGGCTATCAGACACATGAAAAAATGTTCATCACCACTAGCCATCAGGGAGATTCAAATTAAAACCACATTGAGATACCACCTGTCACCAGCTAGAATGGCCAAAATTAGCAAGACAGGAAACAACGTGTGTTGGAGAGGATGTGGAGAAAGGGGAACCCTCTTACACTGTTGGTGGGAATGCAAGTTGATGCAACCACTTTGGAGAACAGCGTGGAGATTCCTCAAGAAATTAAAAATAGAGCTTCCCTATAACCCCGCAATTGCACTACTTGGTATTTACATCAAAGATACAGATGTAGTGAAAAGAAGGGCCATATGTACCCCAATGTTTATAGCAGCAATGGCCACGGTCGCCAAACTGTGGAAAGAACCAAGATGACCTTCAACAGATGAATGGATAAGCTTTCTTTCTTTTGATTCTTTAGATTTGTTTTTAATTTTTTATTTCCTGATTCATCTTTATTTTATATATTACTTTTCCTTATATTTTTAGGTTTAATTTTTTATAAATACACATACTTTTTTTTTAATTTATTTATTTTTATTTGTTTATTTACAGCATAACAGTGTTCATTGTTTTGGCATCACACCCAGTGCTCCATGCAGTACGTGCCCTCCTCATTACCCACCACCTGGTCCCTCAACCTCCCAACCCCCCCAACCTCCCGCCGCCCCTTCATAACCCTCTAGTTATTTTTCAGAGTCCATAGTCTCTCATGGTTCATCTCCCCTTCCAGTTTCCCTCAACTCCCTCTCCTCTCCATCTCCCCATGTCCTCCATGTTATTTGTTATGCTCCACAAATAAGTGAGACCATATGATACTTGACTCTCTCTGCTTGACTAATTTCGCTCAGCATAATTTCTTCCAGTCCCGTCCATGTTGCTACAAAAGTTGGGTATTCGTCCTTTCTGATGGAGGCATAATACTCCATTGTGTATATGGACCACATCTTCCTTATCCATTCATCCGTTGAAGGGCATCTTGGTTCTTTCCACAGTTTGGCGACCGTGGCCATTGCTGCAATAAACATTGGGGTACAAATGGCCCTTCTTTTCACTACATCTGTATCTTTGGGGTAAATACCCAGCAGTGCAATTGCAGGGTCATAGGGAAGCTCTATTTTTAATTTCTTCAGGAATCTCCACACTGTTCTCCAAAGTGGCTGCACTAACTTGCATTCCCACCAACAGTGTAAGAGGGTTCCTCTTTCTCCACATCCTCTCCAACACACGTTGTTTCCTGTCTTGCTAATTTTGGCCATTCTAACTGGTGTCAGGTGGTATCTCAATGTGGTTTTAATTTGAATCTCCCTGATGGCTAGTGATAATGAACATTTTTTCATGTGTCTGATAGCCATTTGTATGTCTTCATTGGAGAAGTGTCTGTTCATATCTTCTGCCCATTTTTTGATATGATTATCTGTTTTGTGTGTGTTGAGTTTGAGAAGTTCTTTATAGATCCTGGATATCAACCTTTTGTCTGTACTGTCATTTGCAAATATCTTCTCCCATTCCGTGGGTTGCCTCTTTGTTTTGTTGACTGTTTCCTTTGCTGTGCAGAAGCTTTTGATCTTGAGGAAGTCCCAAAAGTTCATTTTTGCTTTTGTTTCCTTGGCCTTTGGAGACATAGTATTAGAAGTTCTAGCAACAGCAATCAGACAACAAAGAGAAATAAAAGGTATCCAAATTGGCAAGGAAGAAATCAAACTCTCTCTCTCCGCAGATGACATGATTCTTTATATGGAAAACCCCAAAGACTCCACCTCCAAACCACTAGAACTCATACAGCAATTCAGTAACGTGGCAGGATACAAAGTCAATGTACAGAAATCAGTGGCTTTTTTATACACCAACAATGAAAATACAGAAAGGGAAATTAGAGAATCGATTCCATTTACTATAGCACCAAGAACCATAAGATACCTGTGCATAAACCTAACCAAAGAAGTAAAGGACCTATACTCGAGGAACTACAGAACACTCATGAAAGAAATTGAAGAAGACACAAAAAGATGGAAGACTGTTCCATGCTCTTGGATTGGAAGAATAAACATTGTTAAAATGTCTATACTGCCTAGAGCAATCTATACTTTTAATGCCATTCCGATCAAAATTCCACCGATATTTTTCAAAGAGCTGGAGCAAATAATCCTAAAATTTGTATGGAGCCAGAAGAGACCCCGAATTGCTAAGGAAATGTTGAAAAACAAAAACAAAACTGGCGGCATCACGTTACCCGATTTCAAGCTTTACTACAAAGCTGTGATCACCAAGACAGCGTGGTACTGGCATAAAAACAGACACATAGACCAGTGGAACAGAGTGGAGAGCCCAGATATGGACCCTCAACTCTATGGTCAAATAATCTTCGACAAAACAGGAAAAAATATTCAATGGAAAAAAGACAGTCTCTTCAATAAATGGTGCTGGGAAAACTGGACAGCGATATGTAGAAGAATGAAACTCGACCATTCTCTTACACTGTTCACAAAGATAAACTCGAAATGGATAAAAGACCTCAACGTGAGACAGGAATCTATCAGAATCCTAGAGGAGAACATAGGCAGTAACCTCTTCGATATCAGCCACACATACTTTTTTTTTATTTTTACACACACACACACACACACACACACATATATATATATATATATATATATATATATATATATATATAATTTAGGAAGCATTCATTATGACAAATCCTCAGTTTATATGTCTTAATTCTCCCCTCATCTTATTTTAGTTTTCAAGAAAAAGGACAATACTTTTTCTTGTAGTTGAGCTCCAATTTCATGGCATTGTGGTCTGAGAATATGCAGGGAATATTCTGTCTTTTGGTATCGGTTGAGCCCTGATATGTGACACAGTATGTGGTCTATTCTGGAGAAAGTTCCATGTGCACTCGAGAAGAATGAGTATTCTGTTGTTTTAGGGTGGAATGTTCTGTATATGTCCATGAGGTCGATCTGGTCCAATGTGTCATTCAATGCTCTTGTATCTTTTTGATTTTCTGCTTGGATGATCTTTCTATTTCTGAGAGTGGCGTGTTAAGATCCCCTACTATTAATATATTTATATCAGTATGACTCTTTATCTTGATTAACAGTTGTCTTATGTAATTGCCTGCTCCCATATTTGGGGCATAAATATTTACAATTGTTAGGACTTCTTGGTGGATAGACCATTTAAGAATGATGTAGTGTCCTTCTTTATTTCTGACTACAATCCTTAGTTTAAAATCTAATTTATCTGATATGAGAAGCACTACCTCAGCTTTGTTTTGAGGCCCATTGGCATGATACATGCTTCTCCATCCCTTCATTTTCAGTCCGGATATATGATCAAATAATCTTCGACAAAGCAGGAAAAAATATTCAGTGGAAAAAGACAGTCTTTTTAGTAAATGGTGCTGGTAACTAGTATAATTTCTCATGGGTTATATTTTAAGTAATACATTGTTCCGAGGGAAAGTTATAGGTAGGATTCATCCCTGGCTTGCAAGGATCATTCAACATTCACAAATCAATTAATGTGTTAGAACAAATCAATAAGAGAAGAGAGAATAACCACATGGTCCTGTCAATTGGGAAGAAAAAGAATTTGACAAAATGCAGCATCATTTCCCAATTCAAACTCCTCAATGTATAGGGATAAAGGGAACATTCCACAACTTCATAAAATCTATCTATGAAAAAAGCACAGCAAACACCATTCTCAGTGGGGTAACCTGACGGCCTTCCCTTTCAGATCAGGAACATGACAAGGAAGCCCACACTCGCCACTGTTGTGCAACATAGGATTAGAAGTCCTAGCAACAGCAATCAGAACTCAAAAAGAAATAAAGGTATTCAAATCAGAAATGAAGAAATCAAACTCTCCCTCTTCATGGAAGACATGATGCTTTATGTGGAAAATGAGAAAGACTCCAGCCCCAAATTACTAGAACTTATACAGCAATTCAGTAATGTGGTAGGAAACAAAATTGATATAAAGAAATCAGATGTTTTCTTACACACTAACAGTGAAACTGTAGAAAGGGAAATTAGAGAATAAATTCCATTTACTACAGCACCAAGAACCATAAGATACCTGGGAATAAATCTAACCAAAGAGGTAAAGGATCTGTACTTAAGGAACTACAGAATGCTCATGAAAGAAATTGAAGAAGACACAAAATGATATAAAAGCATTCTGTGCACATGGATCAGAAGAATAAATATTGTTAAAATGTCTATCCTGTCCAGAGCAATCTGCATGTTCAATGCCATCCCAATCATAATTCCACAGCATTTTTCAAAGTGTTGGAACAAATCATCCTAAAATTTGTATGGAACCAGAAAGGACCCCGAATTGCCAAGGTAAAGTTTGAAAAGAAAAACAAAGCTGGGGGCATCATATTGCATGATTTTAAGCTTCAATACAAAGCGTGATGACCAGGATATCATGGTAATGTGAAGATACAGAAACATAGACCAGTGGAACAGAGTGGAGAGCCCAGATACAGATCCTCATTTCTATGGTCAAATAATCTTCAACAAAGCAGGAAAAAAATATACATGTGAAAAAAGACAGTCTCTGAATAAATGGTGCTGGGAAAATTGGACAGCTATGTGTAGAAGAATGAAACTCTACCATTCTCTTACACTGTACACAAAGATAAACTTGAAATGGATAAAAGACCTCAATGTAAGACAGGAATTCATCAGAATCCTGGAGGAGAACATAGGCAGTAATCTCTTTGACTTCAGCCACAGCAACTTCTTTCAAGACATGTCTGCAAAGGCAAAGGAAACAAAAGTGAAAGTGAAATTTTGGGACTTCATCAAGATCAAAAGCTTCTGCACAGCAAAGGACACAGTCAAAGAAACAAAGAGGCAACCCATGGAATGGGAGAAGATAATCACAAATGACAGTACAGACAAAGGGCTAATATCCAAGATCTAAAAAGAACTTCTCAAACTCAAGCACACAAAACAGATAAGCATGTCAAAAATGGGCAGAAGATATGAACAGATACTTCTCCAATAAAGACATACAAATCGGGGCGCCTGGGTGGCTCGGTGGGTTAAGTCACTGCCTTCGGCTCAGGTCATGATCTCAGGGTCCTGGAATCGAGTCCCGCATCAGGCTCTCTGCTCAGCAGGGAGCCTGCTTCCCCCTCTCTCTTTCTGCCTGCTTCTCTGTCTACTTGTGATCTCTCTCTGTCAAATAACTAAATAAAATCTTTAAAAAAAAAGACATACAAATCGCTCACAGATGCATGAAAAAATGTTCACAATCACTAGCCATCAGGGAGATTCAAATCAAAACCACACTGAGATACCACCTTATGCAAGTTAGAATGGCCCAAATCAACAACACAGTCAAAAACGTGTGTTGGAGAGGATGTAAAGAAAGGGGAATCCTTTTGCACTGTTGTGGGAATGCAAGTTGGTGCAGCCACGTTGGTGAACAGTGTGGAAATTACTTAATAAATTAAACCTAGAGCTTCGCTGTGACCCTGCAATTGCACTACTGGGTATTTACGTCAAAGATGCAGATGTGGTGGAAAGAAGGGCCATCTGTACACCAATGCTCATAGCAGCAATATCAACAATCACCAAGCTGTGGAAAGGTCCAAGATGCCCTTTAATCAACAAATGAATAAATAAAACATGGATTATATATATAATGGAATATTACACATTGATCAGAAAGGATGTACCCAGTTTTTGTACCAATTTGTTGGGACTGGAGGAGATTATGGTGAGTGAAATAAGTCAACTAGAGAGAGTCAATTATCATATGAATCAAATGTATATGTATGAAACACATCAAATATGTTTCTTTTATTTGTGGGTAATAAGGAATAACATGGATGACATTAGAAGGAGGAAAGAAAAAATGAATTGGTGGAAATTTTGGGGATAGATGAACCATGAGAGACTGGACTTTGAGAAACAAACTTAGCATTTTGGATGGGAAGGGATGGGTGGGTGAACCTAGAGGTGAGTATTAAGTAGTGAATGTATTTCAAGGAGCATTGGGTGTGGTGCATAAACATGAATCTCGGAACACTGAAAAATAAATTTTAAAAAAGTTTCATAGTCACTTGGGTGTGTATGTGTGTCTCTGTGTGTTTGTGATCTTCAAACTATCCGCACTACATCCAGGTGCAGGTTCCCTCTTCTTTCCCACATTGTCATTAACATTGATACTGTGAGTATAGTTCCAGACAGACACTTACCAGGGCTGTTAATTCTCTTGCTTTGCATTGTCAATGCCTCTGTAGGCTCACATCCAGCATGCACTTTACACTGGTTTTGGCAAGCTTGCACACTGAGCTGGGTGGTCGTCTAATGAACAGAGAGTAGCTGGGACTCCTGTAAGGATCAGATGACACACATGGAGATATTTGTAATTTATTGGTATTTAGGGATAGGAAGAAACAAGTGTAAGCGACACTGTCTTTAGTGCTTTTTAATATAGTTGCTTTCCCAAATTTCTAAGTCAGAGACTGAAGAGGAAGCACAGAATCATATGTCCAGAGAGACCCCCTTGGGGAAAAGTCTTGAAGGCATGAATGCCATAGACCCTGACAGGAAACTTGCCCATATCCTCCAGCTATGCCTGCTCCTGGGGCTTAAAGACAGAATTGGTGAGTGGTGTGCACCCCCTGCTGGTCAGGATTCTCTCCTACAGTGAGGTTTGTGTCTGGGCTCACACTGAGGGTCCCTCACTGTGTCTGTCACACAGTAATACAGGGCTATGTCCTTGGCTCTCAGGTTGTTCATCTGCAGATACAGCGTGTTCTTGCCATTGTCTCTGGAGATGGTGAATCGGCCCTTCACAGAGTCTGTGTAGTATGTTCCACTTCCATCATCCCAAATACGTGCAACCCACTGCAGCCCCTTCCCTGGAGCCTGGCGAACCCAGTTCATGTGGTAGCTACTGAAGGTGAATCCAGAGGCTGCACAGGAGAGTCTCAGGGACCCCCCAGGCTTCACCAGGTCTCCCCCAGACTCTACCAGCTGCACCTCACACTGGACACCTGCAGACACAAGACATCCTGGTCAGGAAACTGTCACACACCCACTCTTTCTCTCACTCATATCCACGCTCACACTCAAGGTCTCATTCTCTGTTAATTACCTTTTAAAAGAGCAACAAGGAAAAACCAGCCAACCACAAACTCCATGGTGAGTTTTCTCTATTCTCTTATGATTGTTGGATGGGAACACGTGGGATTCCCGTGACTGGGGCTTCTCTCCAACTGCAGGGTCCAGGCTTGGCTGTTTTAATCAGCAGAGGGAGGGATCTATTTGCATGTCCTCCAACTATATAATCAGCTTGAGATCTTAGCTGATGGAGAGGGCAGTGGCCAGAGGAGGAGTGACTGCTCCAATTTTGTGGAATTGACAGGTTTTGGGAAAATATGATTTTATTTATTGTATGATTTTTCAGAGCACACACGTGGCCTCTGTGTACTCTTTTTACAAATTCACACACATATTGGGATGTTAGTTCCATGTTACCCCATAAAGAATTTTGAACACACACCCAGAAATGTGGAGGTTGTGTGAGGTGTCCAAGAGCATATGTGGGGCCTGAGCCCCAAGAATTGCCCTGGAATCCTCCCCACCAGAGCTGTTGTCCTCTGAATCACCTGCAGGACAGAGTGGGCACATTCATGAGGAAGGTGGAACCCGTGATGTGATGGGGACAAGATGATCTTCCTTCTTTTAGATTTTCTCTAAAATATTAAAAAAATAAAATACAGAAAGCATCAGTGTTTGTGCAGTTCTATTTTCAAGTATCCAATATTTCATATTTCTGCCTTTCTCCCAAGTCATCTCTGTGATTATCTGTAATAGTTCTGATGTCTGTACTTGACCCAGGTTGAAATGCACATGCATACAGGGTGTGATATGGCAAAAGTTTCTGTCAAAATCAGCAATATCCAGAATGTCAAAATCAATTATCTCTAAAGCTTCCTGAACTTCCCCTTAGAATTACTCCTTCCTCTTACATTCCTCTTACCTTCTTCACTCTGTCCCCACATAACTATTGATCTTCCTTATGGTACTTAGGCTAGCATTCATTTTCTACAATATGTAATTGTATAATTGTATTATATATACTTTCATTTTTAGGGTTTCTGATGCTCAATCAAATCCTTGACAATACCACCATAGTTCTGTGTGTACTATGAACTGTGGTTTTTTTGTTTGCTTGTTTGTTTTGTTTTGTTTTGTTTTTATGTTGGGCAGCTTTCCAAAGATAACATAGAACACAATGTGTCCATTTTTAAGCTGATGATTGATCTTGGGATTGTTCCCAGCTTTTTGTATTATGATAAAATCATGCCTCAGATTGGAGTTTCAAGAGCTAAAAGAATAAATAGGGCAAGCAGTAGATCAACAAATGTAAATAAGTCTATCCAATAATTTTGGTCTTGAGACAAATAATGACCTTAAACACTGGGAACAGACAAGTACACACAGAAGGACCATGAACCACCATCTTAGCATATTTTGAACACAGACCCCTAATGGCAAATAAAATGTCACAAGATTTAGCTAGATTATGTAATGGATTTCTTGACATGGCATGTGCTCTAGTGTGATATAGTGTGAAGTTCTCCAGAACCACATCACTAAACCAATACTGTCCTTGTGCATCCCTTATGAGCAGGATGGGTACAAATCACAAAACACCTCCCAGTGGCTGTGGCAGGATGGGAGGAAGATGACTCAGATCAGGAATGCATGGAGACCCATGACCCCTGTGTCCACCACAGAATTAAACCTTATCTGTAGAGGAAAACCCTCAGAAGTGGCATCCTGGAGTCAAAGGTGGAACCTCATAGGATCCTGGAGAGGAACAGATGTCACCACTGGTGTTCAGGTGAGTATCAAACATGATTTTTACCTGGAATGAAAGCTAAGTTCTTCAGGGAAGGGTAGGAAAACAAAGCTGAGGACACCCAGGGACAAGTGGAGCTGTGGGAGCGAACCAAGGGGAAGAACAGAAGTGACTGTGTACCCGGACACAGGCAAGAATACATGGACTTGGATCTCTAGTGGAGGAGGAGCAGGTCATGTGCAAGCCTTTCCCAGACCTGGATTCCTAATGAACATCAGAAGCTAAGGCCAGGTCATCAAGTCCGAGCATCCTTGTGGTCCCACCGCTTCCAGCACATTAACGACTGTCACCTGGAGAGAGCAGAGTAGATTCTACATGGGACAGCTCAAGGAGATCACAGTGACAGTCAGGGAACAGAAATGGGATTTCTGGAGGAATATGGACTCTTGCTTGGCCACAGAAGAGACACACTGCACCTCTACTAAACAGACAACTCCAGCTTTCCAATGGAGCCAGGAAGAGAGTCACACCCAATTCAGCAAAGGCCTTGTGAAGAGAAGATGTGATCACCTACAGGTGGAAACAAAACCATAAAACATAACAATCTAATATCAAGTGCCCTATGCAACTTCAGCATTCATGAAACCCCAGCACAAACGGGGAGCTCCACACTGTTAGGGAACCTCCTTGCACCACCCTTTCCTCCATCCTCTCATGGTTCAAGTCCTGCATGTGCAAGTTTGGGGAGAGCAGCTACATGTACAAATCCTGTTGAAATTTGTCAACACTGTTTATTCCACAGCATCTGGTAAGTCAGAGCTGCTCCACTGCTCCCCTGACTCACGTATCATGAGTGGACTTCACCCCCTGAAGCAGCTTCACCACCAGGTGCATTCATGTGTAAAGTAGCTAATAGGATGGCAGGGATGTTACATTTTGTAATTGCTGCAATCAGTGTCACCTCCCTGTAGTCTTCTGGGTGAACCCTTGTCTCTGAGTGCCACATTTACACATTAACACCTTCTCTGGCTCTGCAATGACACTTCACACCTCTGTGACAGGGGTGTGTCACTCCCTTTAACCTGTGTCCTCATCACTGCCCTGTGTGATTTAAACAAGTCTTCTGTGAAAGCCCCTATCACTGTGTCTTCATGAATAGAGCCATGGTTACAGCATCTTGTCTCCTGGCTCCCCTGTATGTTGTTAGTGTATATTTAATAATAAATATGCTACTGCATGATGAGTGGATTGGAGACCATGAAATGTTGGAACTTCCAATTATGATGACACGCCTAGACCCTGTGCAAGGTCCTGGAGGACTGGGCGTACCTGCTGTGGCACTGCAGAGGGGAGGAGACCATCTTGACCTCCAGGTCCACAGTGGAGTCTCATACTGACTAGATGTCATCTGTGCCCTTATTCTGCACAGACAGAGGTGAGTGTCCACCCTGGCTCCAGGGTGTGTGGGAACCTGCAGGGAGAGCAGCTGACATCACGGCTCACAGAGAAGGAAATGTAACAGGTACACTGATGTTTATGTTGGTGTTGGTTTTCTAGGGGGTGCTCATCCACAGGAACCAAACAACATGCATGTGTGGCTAACGGCAGTCTGTGATTTTTGTGCACATTGCCACAATGTCTGGTTTGAGCCTAGGACATATTCTATGGTTAGTGAAGGAACCCATTAGAAAAAGGATTCCACACTAATAAAATGAATAAATTTCAACAGGTAGTTGATGGTTTCCAGTAACGAACATGGCCAGTGGAATCTACGCTCTCAATCTGAGGGAAAGTCACAATACAAGACCACTCTGTAAGGAGATGCTCAGACTCAAATCCCATAGGCTTATCATGTCCATATCTTCTGGAAAGTTTGGAAAAATTGTATCCTTCAACTGAAGTTTCACATTCTCTCCAAAACTGTGATTCTCCGTGTAAAGATTCTTCTTCCATGTGTGCACTGTCTTTTTCACAGAGTCCTGGGATAGTCAACTGGTTAGTTCTACATGCAGGAGGGAATATGTGAGAAATCTACCCTTGTCCCTGTTGGAGGACCTTATCATGCACTTTTCAGAACAAACACAGCAGAGAACCTCCAGATCATCCGTGCTTAGGTTTATGTGTCAGTTATGTCTTTGTCTGTTCCAGCTGCTATAACAATGTAAAAGAACTGGGTGGTTTTAAACAACAGACAATGATTTTCCACAGTTCCGGATTCTGGGAAGTCCCAGACCAGGGACAGACAGATTTGGTGTCTTGAAAGCACTCACATACTAAGCTGTCCTTTCACAGTCACCTCCCATGGGTTCAGAGTACAGATAGGATTCCCAGTCCTGGTATATAAGGACATCAATCTCATAAGGAGTCTGTACCCTCCTGATATAATGTCTCACCTACTTGCCCCAACACATTGGCATCTAAGTTTCTATCTAGAGATAGTAAGGTCACACACAATGAGCTGATGTCAGCAATTGAAGGATCAATTAGCTATTTCCTGCAGATGGAAGGTCCCTCCCATCCAGTAGGTCTACTTAAAGATTCTCATGGATCCAGCAGAAGCTGGTGTTTACATGTACATAGTGAACACATAATCTTCAGAACCAGCTGGTGACCTTATGGAGTGGACAGATTCCACCTGAGACACTGGATAAGACCTCTGTCCACTTCTACTTTGATTGTATTACTTGGGCTCCTTCCCTGGGAATTCTTCTCATTTTCCAAGGATTTGGCCCATTGACTACTTAGAATGGCAGTTTCTCTAGTTTATTCTCCTAGTTTTCATCCTCGTTTATTGGAGTCAGTCATCAAAAAGTATCCTTTGATTATTGCCTGCAAGCTCCTTGACCTTCATTCCTCACTCTTCTCCTCCCACCACACATATGGGAAATCCAACAAAACCCCCTGAGCTCTCCCTCCTTTGATGAAGGTGAGAGATTGGCCCTACAGAAGGGCCTCCAATGAGCATGACCCCATCCCTGCCACTGACCCACAGCACACACAGTGAAACAGTGTCCTTCTCTGACTCTTGAAGAATTTATGGCTTTCTGATAGGCCTTCCTTGCTCTCAGCAGACATAATGGTTTTATGTTCTCCTGCCTGTGTTGTCTGTGTGTGTCTCTTTGTGGTCTTCAGAGTCCACATCCACACCAGGTCCTGGTGGGTTTCTCTCTGCTTTGCCAGTCTGTCAATAATATTGATGCTGTGAACATAATTCAACAATGATACACAGGACACTTACTTCCCTTCTTTGGATTGTTGATGCCTCTGTAGCCTCATGTCCTGCATGCACTTAAGGCTGTTTCTAGCAACCTTGAATGTTTAGCTGGGTGCTCCCTTGATGCATAGTGATTGTACCTGGTAATCCTGAAAATAGATGATGTGCATGGAGATATTTGTAAATCATTGATCTTTAGGGGGACAGGAACAAGACAGGAACTTTTATTTTTTTTAAGTCAGAGTGGGAAGGGGTAAGCATTAAATCACATGCCTGGGGATGCTCCCTGGGGGGAAAGTTGTAAAAAGAGAGGAAACACCGGACCCTGTCAGGAAAACTGAACATAACCTGCCCCTGCAGCTACTTCTGGTGCTTAAAACAGAAAGCGTGATGCCGCCAGTTTTGTTTTTGTTTTTCAACATTTCCTCAGCAATTCGGGGTTTCTTCTGATTCCATACAAATTTTAGGATTATTTACTCCAGCTCTTTGAAAAATACCGGTGGAATTTTGATCAGAATGACATTAAAAGTATAGATTGCTCTGGGCAGTATAGACATTTTAACAATGTTTATTCTTCCAATCTAAGAGCATGGAACAGTCTTCCATCTTTTTGTGTCTTCTTCAATTTCTTTCATGAGTGTTCTGTAGAAAAACAAAAACAAAACTGGCGGCATCACGTTACCCGATTTCAAGCTTTACTACAAAGCTGTGATCACCAAGACAGCGTGGTACTGGCATAAAAACAGACACATAGACCAGTGGAACAGAGTGGAGAGCCCAGATATGGACCCTCAACTCTATGGTCAAATAATCTTCGACAAAACAGGAAAAAATATACAATGGAAAAAAGACAGTCTCTTCAATAAATGGTGCTGGGAAAACTGGAGAGCGATATGTAGAAGAAGGAAACTCGACCATTCTCTTACACTGTACACAAAGATAAACTTGAAATGGATAAAAGACCTCAACGTGAGACAGGAATCTATCAGAATCCTAGAGGAGAACATAGGCAGTAACCTCTTCGATATCAGCCACAGCAACTTTTTTCAAGATATGTCTCCAAAGGCAAAGGAAACAAAAGCGAAAATGAACTTTTGGGACTTCATTGAGATCAAAAGCTTCTGCACAGAAAGGGAAAAAGTCAACAAAACAAAAAGGCAACCCATGGAATGGGAGAAGATATTTGCAAAGGACAGTACAGAAAAAAGGATGATATCCAGGATCTATAAAGAACTTCTCAAACTCAACAAACACAAAACAGATAATCATATCAAAAAATGGGCAGAAGATATGAACAGACACTTCTCCATTGAAGACATACAAATGGCTATCAGACACATGAAAAAAATGTTCATCATCACTAGCCATCTGGGAGATTCAAATTAAAACCACATTGAGATACCACCTTACACCAGTTAGAATGGCCAAAATTAGCAAGACAAGAAACAACGTGTGTTGGAGAGGATGTGGAGAAAGGGGAACCCTCTTACATTGTTGGTGGGAATGCAGGTTAGTGCAGCCACTTTGGAGAACAGTGTGGAGATTCCTCAAGAAATTAAGAATAGAGCTTCCCTGTGACCCGGCAATTGCACTGCTGGGTATTTACCCCAAAGATACAGATGTAGTGAAAAGAAGGGCCATCTGTACCCCAATGTTTATTGCAGCAATGGCCACGGTCGCCAAACTGTGGAAAGAACCAAGATGCCCTTTAACGGATGAATGGATAAGGAAGATGTGGTCCATGTACACAATGGAGTATTATGCCTCCATCAGAAAGGATGAATACCCAACTTTTGTAGCAACATGGACAGGACTGGAAGAGATTATGCTGAGCGAAATAAGTCAAGCAGAGGGAGTCAAGTATCATATGGTCTCACTTATTTGTGGAGCATAACAAAGAACACGGAGTACATGGGGAGATGGAGAGGAGAGGGAGTTGAGGGAAACTGGAAGGGGAGATGAACCATGAGAGACTATGGACTCTGAAAAACAACCGGAGGGTTTTGAGGGGCGGGGTGTGGGAGGTTGAGGAACAAGTTGGTGGGTAATAGGGAGGGCACATACTGCATGGAGCACTGGGTGTGGTGCCAAAACAATGAACACTGTTATGATGAAAATAAACAAATAAAAAATAGTTAGTTACAATGAAGGATAAAATATGACTATAATAACAAAGGTTCAAAAAAGATTTTTAATGAAAGTTATTGCTTGGAGAAACTAGTTAAATCATTAAAAGAGGAAAGAGTAATAGTTTAAGAATATTTGGTATAAGAAAAAATTAATTAACTTTGAAAGCCTAAGAACCATGGGGAGAAAGCCATGAATTCCATGCTTTGCATTCTCCTCCTTTGGGATTCCGCTCTTCTCCTTGGTAAGTGAACTTGGTCTTGGATGGATTTCTTGCTGATCTTCTCTGGGAGAGGCCTGTTGTAGTGATTCTCAAGTGTCTTTGCCTGAGGTGGAATTGTACCACTCTTACCAGGGGCTGGGCTAAGGAATCTGCTCTGGTTCACTCTTGGGAGCTTCTTTTTGCCCTTAATGCTTTCCATTTTGCTCTGGAGTAAGGTAATGAAAATGGCAGATTCCCAACTCTGGCCAGGAGGTGCCAATTTCTCAGGGCCCCAGTCCTCAGTATACCTTTGGACAAAAGCGCTTGATCACTCTCATCTCCCTGGCCTACTGCTGTGAACCAAGCTTACCCGGCCTGTGACTGAGCATCTCTGTCACTGGCACACAGCCCTGCCTGTAGTCTCTGAACCCTGCAGATCCCTGCACTCTTCCAGGGAAGTCTCCCAGGATCTTGTGGGTTCCCTGGTCACAGAGAAGTGGTCTGACTGTGCCATGGATCACATTTTAAGGTGACCCTGAGTTGAGAACTCAATCTTTGGCTCTGTCTCTGTAGCCAGCTTCCCTGCTCTCATACCTGTGAGCTCTGTGACACTCAGACACCCATGATCCTTCTGTGACACCGCGGGACCTGAGGACCATGCTGTCTCCATGTTTGCTTCACTCTGGCTTAACCTCTGGAGTGATGTCCCTCAGTGTAACAGACTTAAAACTTCTGATTTTATGCTCTGTTGCTCCGCTGCTTGCTGGGTGTCAGCCCCCCCCCCACTGCAGTCTATCTTCCTGTTGCTTTGGGTTCACTTCTGTGAGGGTCTTACCTTTCAGAAAGTGGTTGATTTTCTGTTTTTAGAATTTCTGCTCCTCTTCTTCAATCTCCTGTTGGAATTGAAGGTGTTCAGGATGGCTCAATAACTAACTAGCTGATCTCCTGCTCCCTGATGTCATCTCAGCTGCTACTTCTCCACCAACTTGACTCCTCCTCCCAGACCACATCTTCTTTATTCATTCATCTGTTCAGAGAATCATGGCTCTATCCACTGTCTGGCAAATGTGGCCTTTGCAGTTATGAACTTTGGAGTACTGATGACCCTTCTTTTCACTACAGCTGTATGTTTGGGGTAAATACCCAAGATGCTATTGCAGGGCCATAGGGTAGTTCCAGTTTTCATTTCTTAAGGATCTCCACACTATTTTCCAAAGTGGCTGCAACAACTTGCATCCCCACCATTAGTGTAGGAGGAATCCCCTTTCTCCACATTCTCTCCAACACACGTTGTTTCCTGGCGTGCTAATTTTGGCCATTCTAACTGGTGTAAGGTGCGATCTCAAAGTGCTTTTTATTTGAATTTTCCTGATGGGTAGTGATGATGAATATTTTTCATGATATCTTTTTTTTTTTTTCAAAACAAAGTGCACAGAGCGGAGTCTGAAAGATGGTTGAGAAGTAGGAGACCTTGTTTCAACTGGTCCCCTAAAATGAGCTAAATGTCTAGCAGCACACTCTGAACACCCAGAAAATCATCCTGGGATGTAATATTGTACACTTCTGGATCTCTATGAGGCAGAAGACACCAGTGGAGAGGTAAAGCAGAATTGGAATGCTCAGACTAATATCAGAGGATAAACCAAAGGGAGAGGGAGCCACCAGAAGTGACCCCTTGAAAGTAATACTCCAATAACAAAGTGTCCTGTGAGGGTCCCCTGGGTGGCTCAATTGTTAAGCATTTGCCCTCAGCTCAGGTCATGATCCCAAGGTCCTGGGATCAAGCCCCACATGGAGCCCCGCATTGGGCTTCCTGCTCAGTGGGAAGCCTGCTTCTCCCTCTCCTACTCCCCCTGCTTGTGTTCCCCTCTCTCGCTGAGTCTCTTTCTGTCAAATAAATAAAATATTAAAAAAAAGAAATTGTCCTGTGACTGGGGTGCAGTAAACTTGGAGATTGGTTAAAAGCACTAAAAAGGAGCAAAAGGTCTGAATGGGCTCAGAATAATATCAGAGGATAAACCAAAGGGAGAGGGAGCCACCAGAAGTGACCCTTTGAAAGTAATACCCCAATAAGAAAGTGTCCTGTGATTGGGGTGCAGCAAACTTGGAGATTGGTTAAAAGCACTAAAAAGGAGCAAAAGGTCTGAACGGGCATCTGGTGGAATCTGGCGGTCATGGTCCCAGTGACGGCTGGCCATCACCTATGCCAGAGAGAGTCTGGTGGGGCCTCCAATGTGTGGTCCTTGAGCCCGTGGCTTTCTGCTCCTTATACCATTGCTCCAGCTGGGTGCACTCCTGCCCATGCCTGGGAGAACCTCGGGAGAACTCCGGTCAGGATCCCTCCACCCACAGCCTTCCATGACCTATGCCTCTGCTGGGTGTAAGAGTACCTGATGTGGGTGTGGTCCCCAGACAGCAGTCCTGGCACTGGCAGTCGTCTGGGTTTGGACTCGCCCAGACTAATATTGCTCCCACTTTTAGTGGCACAGGGTGGGGGCAGAGATAAGCAGTTCAATAACTAACTAGCGACCACTGAGACTGTAGCTGGGGTTGTGCATTGCCTGTGGGAGGATGCAGTTTTGTGCAGTTTGAAGAGGCAGAGTCTGTGTGTTCTGGACCACACAAAGCAGAGCAGACTGAAGCTTCTCTCTGAGGCGGAATTCTGGATGCTGTCAGTGTAATTTCCACTAATCCCCCCAAAAGACAAAATAGCTGCTCAAGAACAAAAACCTCCAGAGAACAAAAGCCTGAGAAACTGGTTTCCACAGAGCCAAGCTCCTTGATAGGGGGCAGTACGACTCAGCCCAAGCAGGACTGACTGAAAAACAGTGCAGCAGCACCCTCCCCCAGAAGACAAGACTAAAGAACAAGAAGACAACCACCATAGTGTTCCCATAAAACTGTAAAACCCCAACATCAGGGGAAAACAATATATTAAGTTCCCGGTATTGCCTCTCAAATATATATATTTCATAGATACAACTTTTCTTTCTTTCTTTAATTTCTTTTATTCTATCATCTATCTATCTATCTATTTATCTTTCTTTCTTTTTTAGAATTTATTCTCATGATTCTTGTTCTTTTAATTTTTCACCCTACTTGCCATTAAAATAGAGGTTTAATATAACATAATCCATAATAACTTTTTAACTTTAACATTTCATACATATACATGTGTTTCTTTTTCTTTCCTTTTCTTTTTTATACATATAGATATAAGGTTCAAGGTAATCCTTTTATGCTACTCAATACTACCACTATATATATACATGTTTTAATTTACCTGTATCTCTGGAAAGTTGAGTCCTTAAACAGAGATAACAGTATTCACACAGGGAAAACCAAAATAAATTTCCTCACCCACATGGAGGGTTTAAAACCACCTTCCCAAGTTATTCTCCTGTTAGTGTTTCTGTGTATTTGTTTTTTATTTTTGTACTATATAAATCTATTCTTGGGTTTCATTTTGTCTTGCTTTTTCTTTTTTCCCCCATCTTTTATTTTTTTGCTTTTATTTTATTTTTTCATTTATGTACCTTATAAATCTTCTTTGGTTCATTTTGGCAGGTTTTCTCTTTTTTCCCTCTTTCTCTTTTTTTATTTCTTTTTAGTACTGACTTACCATTACTCTGAAACTTTCCAGATTGCACCTTATCTAGATTTATAGATCCCCCTCAACCACCCATCACCAAAATGATGAGGAGGAACACCCAATAGAATAAAAATTCAGAAACCATGCCCTCTTCCACAGAACTATTGGATATGGACATAAACAGTATGTCAGAAAGAGAATTCAGGATAACAATTATCCAGGCAATGGCTAGGTTGGAGAAGACCATTAGTGGCAGCATAGAAACTCTAAGTGCAGAAGTGAGGGCTAATCTGGCAATACTAAAAAGGCTACGAATGAGATCCAATACTCTAACAGCTAGCATAAATGAAGCAGAAGATTGAATTAGTGATCTAGAAGAAAAATTGATAGAGAAGAAGGATCAGGAGGAGGCCTGGGACAAAAGCTTAGAAGCCATGAAAACAGAATTAGGGAAATAAATGATGCCATGAAATATTCCAACATCAGAATTATTGGAATCCCTGAGGGAGTGGAGAAAGAGAGAAGACTAGAACATATATGGTCGAACAAATTCTGGATTAAAATTTCCCTGACTTAGGGAATGGAACAAGTTTTTATGTCCTAGAGGCAGAAAGGATATCCCCAACATAAACAAGTCTAGAAAGACCTACAGATACTTAACTGTGAGATATGCAAATCATAATATTTGACAGAAGGTCTTAAGGGCAGCAACGGGGAAGAAATTCCTTACATAGAGAGGAAGGCCCATCAGAATAATGTCAGACATGCCCACAGAAACCTGGAAAGCCAGAAAGGCCTGGCAAGACATATTCAGGGTACCAAATGGGAAGAACATGCATCCAAGAATACTTTAAACAGCAAAGCTGACATTCAAAAGCAACATGGGGGGTTAGGGGGATAGGAGAAGAATAAATGAAACAAGATGGGATTGGGAGGGAGACAAACCATAAATGACTCTTAATCTCACAAAACAAACTGGGGGTTGCTGGGAAGAGGTGGGGTTGGGAGAGGGGGAGGGGGTTATGGACATTGGGGAGGGTATGTGCTATCGTGAGTGCTGTGGAGTGTGTAAACCTGGCGATTCACAGACCTGTTCCCCTGGGGATAAAAACACATTATAGGTTTATAAAAAAAAATTGGAAGGGGAGGCGAACCATAAGAGGCTATAGACTCTGAAAAACAACCTGAGGGTTTTGAAGGGTCAGGGGTGGGAGGTTGGGGGAACAGGTGGTGGGTAATAGGGAGGGCACATATTGCATGGAGCACTGGCTGTTGTGCAAAAACAATGAATACTGTTACGCTGAAAAAATAAATAAATTTTTAAAAATGTATGGAGAGATAAAGATCTTCCAATACTGGCAAGGTTTAAAAGAGTACATGACCACCAAGATGGCACTACTAGAAATACAAAGGGGTGTTCTATAAAAGAAGAAAGAACCCAAGAGTGATATAGACCAGAAATTTACAGAGAAAATATAGAAACAAGGACTTCTCAGACAACATGATGTAAATAAAAGTGTATCTTTCAATAATCATTCCCAATGTGAAAGGCCTAAATGCTCCCAGAAAATGGCACAGAGTTGTAGACTGTATAAAGTAACAGGACCTGTCCATATGCTGTCTATAAGACACTCAATTAGAACCTAGAGATACATCCAGACTGAAAATGAAGGGGTAGAGAAGTTTTTTTTCATGACAATGGGCCTCAAAAGAAGGCTGGGGTAGCAATTCTCATATCAGATAAATTAGATTTTAAACTAAAGACTGTAGTCAGAGACACAGAAGGACACTACATCATACTTAAAGGGTCTATCCACCAAGAAGATCTAACAATTGTAAATATTTATGCCCACAATATGGGAGCAGACAATTACATAAGCCACCTGTTAATAAAAGTAAAGAGTCATATTGATATGAATACATTGATTGTATGGTATCTTATCATGCCACTGTCAGTAAAAGATCATCCAAGCAAGAAATCAATAAAAAAACAAGAGCTTTGAACGAAACATTGGACCATATGGACCTCTTAGATATATACAGAACATTCCATCCTTAAACGATAGAATACTCATTCTCCTTGAGCACACATGGAACATTCTCCAGAATAAACCATGTACTGTGTCACAATTCAGGACTCAACCAATACCAAAAGACTGATATTATTCCTTGCATATTCTCACACCTCAATGCCTTGAAACTAGAGCTCAACCACAAGAAAAAAGTTTGGAAGGAATTGAAACACTTGGGAGCTAAAGACCATGAAGCTCAAGAATGTTTGTATTGTCCAGGAAATCAAAGAAGAATTTAAATAATTCATAGAAAGCAATGAGAATGAAGACACATCTGTCACAAACCTATGGGATACAGCAAAGGCTGTCCTAAGGGGGAAATATATAGCCATCCAAGCCTCCCTCAAAAAAAATTGAAAAATCCAGAATACACCCACTCTCTCTATGCCTTAAGGAAATGGAGAATCAACAAGTTACTTCAACTCCACACACAAGAAGGGAAATAATTAAGAGTAGATCAGAGATCAATAAGATAGAAACTAGAGATACAGTAGAACCCATCAACAAAACTAGAAGCTGGTTTTTTGAAAAAAAAAATAATAAGATCAATAAACCGCTGGCCAAATTAATCCAAAAGAAGAGAAAGAAGACCCAATGTAACAAAATTATGAATGAAAAGGGAGAGATCACGACAAACACCAAGGAAATAGAAACAATCATCAGAAATTATTATCAACAGTTATATAACAATAGGTTAAACAACCTAGATGAAATGGATGCATTCCTGGAAAACTATAAACTTCAAAACTTAATCAGGAAGAAATTGACAACCTGAATTGACTGATATCTAGTTATGAGATTGAAGAAGTTATCAAAGACCTCCCAACAAACAAGAACCCGGGACAGAACAGATTCCCTGGGAAATTCTACCAAACATTCAAAGAAGAATTAATACCTATTCTCCTGAAGCTGTTTCAAAAAAATGAAACAGAATGAAAATTATCAGACTCTTTCTATGAAACCAGTGTTTCCCTTTTACCCAAATCTGGAAAGACACTATCAAAAAAGACAATTTCAGACCAATACTCCTGTTGAATATGGGTGCCAAGATTCTCAACCAGATCCTAGATCATGGGATCCAACAGTATATTAAACAGATTATCCAACATGACGACGTAAGTGCCACTTCCTGACATCACACAGGAGACGAATGAAACACAAACAAGTCAGCTTCAAGAGAGATGGATCAAGAGACATCTGTAGAAAAGACTGCAACCCTGAACAACTCCTCCTCAGTCCCGTTTTTATTAGATATAGACAGTTATCAACAAAGGAGCCAAAGAAGGCTACACATTAATCATACGCCTTGTAGATTAACAAGAAGGAAGGCAAATATTTCTGATCAAGCAGTACACAGTTTATAGTTGAGCAATCATATTCAAAGTGATCATCTAATTAGGCACAGGTTCTCTCCAAGGAAGGGGAGATAATGGGAAAATGAATCAGGTGGCATTCCACCCTGAGCAAGCCTGGCATCCCCAACTGATCAGCTTCAAGGCCTTATATCATCCTCTCCCCCCAAGCCCTGTTACCAGTATGTTTTTCTTAAGGCTATATCTAAACATGCTCTGTAACTAATATAAATTCTCATGAGTTATATATTAAGTAATACATTGTTTTGAGAGAGAGTTTCAGGTAGGATTTATCCCTGGGATATAAGAATGGCTCAACATTCACAAATCAATCAACGTGATTGAACAAATCAATAAGCGAAGAGAGAAAAGACACACGGTCCTCTCAATTGATGCAAAAACACAATTTGACAAAATAGAGCATCCATTTCTAATTCATACTCTTCAAAGTATACAGATAGAGGAAATATTCCTGAACTTCATAAAATATATCTATGAAAAACTCACAGCAAATATCATCCTCAAGGGAGAAAAGCTGACAGCTTTCCCTTTTCAGATCAGGAACACAGCAAGGATGCCACTGTTGTTCAACTCACTACTAAAAGTCCTAGCATCGGCAATCAGAAAACAATAAGAAAAAAAAGGTATTCAAATCAGCAAAGAAGTCAAACTCTCTCTCTCCCTGGATGACATGATACTTAATGTGAAAAACGCAAAAGACTCCAGCCCCAAACACTAGAACCCATACAGCAATTCAGTAATTCAGTAGGATACAAAACTAATGAACTGAAATTAGTAACTGTCTTATACACTAACAATGAAAACAGAGAAAGGGAAATTCGAGAATCAATTCCAGTTACTAGAGCACCAAGAACCATAAGCTACCTGGGAATAAACCTAACCAAAGAGGTAAGGGATCTGTACTTGAAGAACTACAGAACACTCATAAGAGAAATTGAAGAAAACACAAAAAGTTGGAGAAACTTTCCATGCTCATGGATCAGAAGAATACACATTGTTAAAATGTCTATCCTGCCTAGAAAAATCTACACTTTCAATGCCATTCCATTCAAAATTCCAAGAGCATTTTTTAAATTTTTTTACCTTTTTAAAAAAATGTTTCTTTATTTATTTTTTCAGGGTAACATTAATTATTGTTTTTGCACCACACCCAGTGCTCCATGCAATACGTGACCTCCCTATTACCCACCACCTGGTTCCCCCAACCTCCCACCCCCTGCCCCTTCAAAGCCCTCAGGTTATTTTTCAAAGTCCATAGTCTCTCATGGTTCACCTCCCCTTCCAATTTCCCTCAACTTCCTTCTCCTCTCCATCTCCCAATGTCCTCCATGTCATTTGTTATGCTCCACAAATAAGTGAAACCATATGATACTTAACTCTCTCTGCTTGACTTATTTCACTCAGCATAATCTCTTCCAGTCCTGTCCATGTTGCTACAAAAGTTGGGTATTCATCCTTTCTGATGGAGGCATAATACTCCGTTGTGAATCTGTACCACATCTTCCTTATCCATTCATCCGTTGAAGGGCATCTTGGTTCTTTCCACAGTTTGGGGACCGTGGCCATTGCTTCCACGAGCATTTTTCAAAGTGCTGGAACAAACAGTCCTAAAATTTGTATGGAACCAGAAAAGACCCTGAATTTCTATGGAAATGTTGAAAAAGAAAAACAAAGCTGGGGGCATTATGTTGTCTGATTTGAAGTTTTCATAAAAAGTTGTGATCAACAAGACAGCATGGTACTGTCACAAAATCAGACACATAGACCAGTGGAACAGAGCCAAGAAATGCGCAGATATTTTTTTTCCAGATATGGGAAAGCCCAGATATGGATCCTCAACTCTCTTCTCAACTAATATTCAACAAAGCAGGAAAAATACCCAGTGGAAAAAAGACAGTCTCTTCAATAAATGGTCCTGCAAAAATTGGACAGCTATGTGTAGATGAATGAAACTTGACATTCACTTATATAATTCACATATAAACTTGAAATTGAAAAAGACCTCAACGTGAGGCAGGAATCTATCAAACTCCTAGAGGAGAACATAGGCAGTAACCTCTTTGACATCCGCCACAGCAACTTCTTCCAACATGTCTCCAAAGGCAAAGGAACTGGGAATGAAAATGAACTTTTGGAACTTCATCAAGATCAAAAGCTTCTCCACAGCAAGGAAAACAGCCAACAAAACAAAGAGGGATGCCACAGAATGGGAGAAGATATTCACAAAATACATTACGGAGAAAGAGCTGATATCCAAGATCTATAAAGAACTTAGCAAACTGAATACGCAAAGAACAGATAATCATGTCAAAAAATGGGCAGAAGACATGAAAATACACTTCTCCAAAGGAAACATACAATTGTCTGACAGACTCATAAAAATGTTCATCCTCACAAGTATCAGGGAGATTCAAATTAAAACCACATTAAGATACCACCTTGCACCAGTTAGAATGTTCAAAATAAACAAGAGAGTAAACAACGTGTGTTGGAGAGGATATGGAGAAAGGAGAACCCTCCTACACTTTGGTGGGAATACAAGTTGGTGCAGCCACTTTGGAAAACAGTGTGGAGATTCTTTAAGAAATTGAAAATAGGGCTTCCCTATGACTCTGCAATTGCACTACTGGGTATTTACCCCAGAGATACAGATGTAGTGAAAAGAAGGGCCTTCTGTACCCCAATGTTCATAGCAGCAATGGCCACGGTCGCCAAACTGTGGAAAGAGCCAAGAGGACCTTCAACGGAAGAATGCATAGGGAAGATGTGGTACATATACACGATGGAGTATGGCCTCCATCAGAGAGGATGAATACCCAACTTTTGTATCACCGTGGTTGTGACTGGAAGAGATTATGCTGAGTGAAATAAGTCAGGCAGAGAGAGTCAATTATCATAAGGTTTCACATATTTGTGGAGCATAACAAATAACATGAAGGACATGGGGAGATGGAGAGAAGGGAGTTGAGGGAAATTGGAGCGGGAGACAAACCATGAGAGACTATGGACTCTGAAAATGTATCTGAGCGTTTTGAAGGGGTGGGGGTTTAGAGGTTGGGTGAGCCTGGTGGTGGGTATTATACAGGGCACATATTGCATGGAATACTGGGTGTGGTAAATAAACAATGAATTCTGGTACACTTAAAAGAAATTATAAAAAATAAAAAAAACGTTAAAATCACTTGACAGGTTCTACCATAAGAATGCAATAAAGTTTGAATTTTTGTGATTAAAAAACACAATGATATATTACCTTATATGATTTAGAAAGACTAAAATTAACAAGATATGGAACAACAAATGTTGGAGAGGATTTGGAGAAAGGGGAAACCTCTTACGCTGTTGGTGGGAATGCAAGTTGATACAGTCACTTTGGAAAACAGTGTCTATGTTCTTCAAAAAGTTAAAAATAGAGGGGCACCTGGGTTGCTCAGTGGGTTAAAGCCTCTGCCTTCGGCCCAGGTCATGGTCCCAGGGTCCTGGGATTGAGCCCCGCTTAGGGCTCTCTGCTCAGCAGGGAGCCTGCTTCCCCTCCTCTCTCTCTGGCTGCCTCTCTGCCTACCTATGATCTCTGTCTGTCAAATAAATAAATAAAATCTTTAAAAAAAAGTTAAAAATAGAAATACCCTATGACTCAGCAATTGCACTACTGAGTATTTACCCCAAAGATACATATGTAGTGAAAAAAGAGGTACATGGACCCCAATAGTCATAGGATTAATGTTCACTGTAGTGAAACTGTGGAAGGAGCTGAGATGTTCTTCCACATATAAATGGTATGATAAAGAAGATGCGGTCCATATATACAATGGAATATTACTCAGCCATCAGAAAGGATGAATACCTACCCTTTCATTGACTTGAATGGAACCAGAGGATAGAGAAGTAGAATAAGTCAAGCAGAGAAAGATAACTATCCTATGGTTTCACTTCTATGTGGAACATAAGGAATAGTGAGGAGGACTACAGAGAAAGTCAATTATCATATGGTTTCACTTACTTGTGGAGAATAAGGAATAAATGAAGGACATTAGGAGAGGGAAAGGAAGAGTGAATTGGGGGAAATTGGACGGGGATATGAAGCCTGAGAGACTGTGGACTAGAGAAAAAAAATGAGGGTTTTGGAGTGGAGGGTGTGGAGGGATGAGTGAACCTTGTGGTGGGTATTAAGGAGGACACGTATTGCATGCAGCAGTGGGTGTGGTGCATAAGCAGTGAATCTTGGAACACTGAAAAATTAAAGAAAAGAAAAGAAATTAGAGAAAGAGACAAACCATGGGGCGCCTGGGTGGCTCAGTGGGTTAAGCCGCTGCCTTCAGCTCAGGTCATGATCTCAGGGTCCTGGGATCGAGTCCCACATCGGGCTCTCTGCTCAGCGGAGAGCCTGCTTCCCTTCCTCTCTCTCTGCCTGCCTCTCTTGTGATTTCTCTCTGTCAAATAAATAAATATTTTTTTTAAAAAAAAGAGACAAACCATGAGAGACTCTGGATTCTGGGAAACAAACAAGGGTTACAGAAGAGAGGGTGGTGGGGGATGGGTATTGTGTATTAAGGAGGGCAGGTGATGTGATGAGCACTGGGTGTTTTACACAACTAATGAATCTTTGAACACTACATCAAAAACTAATGATGTAGTATATGTTGGCTAAGTAAATATTAAAAGAGAATATAGACTTTTTTCACGTTTTTAAAAATTTTTTTAGTGCTCTAGAATTCATTGTTTATGCACCAAGGAAATAAGGGCTTTGAATGACACACTGGATCACTTAGAGTCCTTTATTATTTATATGGTACCTTTCTCTTTTATTTTGGTAAATTTAAGTGGATGGTTTTCAGGTGTATTGTGTTTTTCCCCCCAAAGTATCATGTGATGTGATGAGCACAGGGTTTTATACTGAACTGATGGAGCAATGAATATTATATCAAAAGTCAATGGTGTACTATACCTTGGCTAATTGAGTTAGGAAAAAAATATGCAGACCCAGGTTTCTTTTATCTGTTCTGTGTTTCTTAGTTTCTATATAATCTTTTTATGCTCTAATCTTGCTATTTCTTTCCTTCTGCTTTATTTAGGATTCAGCTGTTGCTCTTTCTCTAGCAGCTTTAGGTGTAATGTTGTTTATTTGATATTTTTCTTGCTTCTTGAGGTGCACCTGTATGGTGTGTGTTTCTGTCTTAGGACCACTTTGCTGCAGAGAACTTACAGGATGGTGACAGTGGTTTTCTACTCTTTTCTTAATTTTAATTTTATTTTTTTTTCAATGGAGGTTTTATACTCGTGTGTGTGTGTCTGTGTCTGTGTGTGTGTGTCTGTGAAATTCTGGCCTCTTGGAGGTTCTTGTGATCCACAATGAGTGCCACTGAGTTTCTTATGAAGGTTTTGTTGACTTACATAAAGATATTTGTAATTTACTGGTATTTCAGGACAAGAGTAAACTAATGTAACTTACCCCCCCTTTTTTTGGCATGTTAGTATATTTATCTTCCTGTTACAATTAAGTTTCTAAGTCAGAGGGTGAATATGTAAGCACAGAATAATGTCAAGGAGGCTCCCTTGGGGAAACTGCTCTATGGGGAGGAAACCCTAGACTCTGACAGGAAATATGCCATAACTGCCCTCTTCACCTGCTCCTGGGATTAAAGACAGAATTGGTGAGTAGTGTGCACCCTCTGTTTCTCTGATACCCTTGTAGTTTGAGGTTTGTGCCTGGCCTCACATTGATGTCCCCTCACTGTGTCCTTTGCACAGTAATACATGACCGTGTCCTCGGTTCTCAGGCTGTTCATCTGCAGATACAGCGTGTTCTTGCTGTTGTCTCTGGAGATGGTGAATTGGCCCTTCACAGAGCCTGTGTAGTATGTGCTACTTCCATCATTGCTAATATGTGCGACCCCCTGCAGCCCCTTCCCTGGAGCCTGATGGACCCAGTTCGTGTACTAGCTGCTGAAGGTGAATCCAAAGGCTGCACAGGAGTGTCTCAGGGACCCCTCCAGGCTTCACCAGGTTCACCCAGACTCTGCTAACTGCATCTCACACTGGGCACCTGCAGACACAAGACATCCTGGTCAGGAAACTGTCACAAATCCACGGTTTCCTTCACACATATCCACTCACATCCTTAACATCTCTTGCTCACCATGAATTACCTTTTAAAAGAGCAACAGGGAAAACCCAGCAAAGCGCAAACTCCATCCTCTTAGCGTAACCACTACGGATTGTCCTGTTGAAAGGATATGTCCTCATTCTTACTTCCTTTACTCGAGCTCCTCACTCTGCTCCTTGGCTACAATATCCTGCTATATTCATTGTATTCAGAGGTGAGCAGGAATCTTGAATAAGTCTCTATGATCTCTCAGGTGCCCTCAAACCACTGAGGTCTTTCCCTCCCGAGGGTATAATTTCATAGGTTCTATTGTATGGGAAATGTCCCCTCTCTCAGTAGGGTGAGGGCGAACTACTTGTCCTAGGAGGAGTAGTCCTAGAAACCATGTCTCTATATGTTTTCAACTATATTTGATGTGAATCACTAATGAAATTGCCATTGATCTGAGAATTGTGTTGAGCAGGTATTGGATTTTAGTCATTCTGACAAGTATGAGGGGACAACTTTCCATGGTTTTGATGTGTGCTTTCCCGAAGATGACTGATGTTTAGTGTCTTTTCATGTATGTGATAGCCATCTGGATGACTCCCTTCAATAAATGCTTATTTCTTTCTTCTGCCCATTTCTTAACTGCATTATTTGAATGTCAAAGGTTGTAAAAGTCTTTATAGATTATGGATATTCAACTTTACCAGATATGTCTTTTGCAAATAAATGACTCATATGTGGGATTTATGAAGGAAAACAGATGAACATAAGGGAAGTGTGTAAAGAAAAAAATTAGGGAGAGAAACAACCACAGGTGACTCTTAGTAATAGATAACAAACCGCAGGTTTACGGAAGGAGATGAATGAGGATTGGGGAGGTGGATGATGAGCATGAAAGAAGGCACAGGTTTTGATGAACACTGGGTGTTGTATGTAAAGTATGAGTCAGTGAATTATCCTCCAGAAACCAATATTACACTGTGTAGTGACTAATAAAATTTAAATTAAAAATAAATTAGAAAAAAACAGCAGGTCCTGGAAGACATGTATGGTGTCAGGCAGTGAGGACCAGGGGAACAACACATCGTAAACCTGCATCCTCAGGCTTGGGATTGTTCCATGCAGAGGAATGGGAGGTGCAAGGAAAGGCCAGCTGACACTTGTCCATGCTACCTGAGTATTCAGAAGCACTGATGTGAACAAGTCTGGCCCAGGACCTCAGGATGACCAACTTAGTCAGGATGTGGGATGCAAGGTGTTTGGACAGCTGCCAGTGAGGTGTGGGCACAGACGAGTTAGGAAATGCCAACACATATAGCATCACACAGAGAGTCATGAGTGTTCTAGTCAAGTAATGTCCACAACCAGTTAGGAATCAAATGGATAAATGCAAAAAGCTAAGTCTCATTACTCTAGATCCCAATGGTTATGACATTTGAGGCATAATTTCTCTCTTTTTTCAGAAAACATTAAAATTATTATGAACATTGGAAACCACTCACTAAATGTATGAACATAGATTTTCTGTTAGTTGTTAAAAATGCCTGCCTTTAATTGTTTTATTTTACAAAATAAACACACCCCATAATATGTAGAATCTTAAATTTTTGAAGTGTAAAATACAATGGTGACAAGCATATGCATCACATGATTTCACGCTGAAGCATATCCAACAGAGTCTCATTTCTTACATCACACCTGACGTGTGGACCAGCCCTTCCATGATCAGGGCCTCAGGACTGGACCTTAGTCTTACCCCTCATAGGATGTCATTGGCGCCTCTGCAAGAGCTTCCTGGTGCAACTGGTTTAACTGAGTAGATTTGAGATACATATAGTATGTTAATGTTTACCAGTTGTGTTGTTCTTGTCTTCTGTCACATAAAAAGGACATAAACAGAAGGCCAATTATATGAAAGTTAAATTAAAGCAAATGAATAGTCAAAGCAAAATTTAAAAATAGGCAATGGCCTCCCTAACCCTACAATGTATAAAACCTTAAAAATCTAAGGATTAGTTATGTCTCCCAGTATGAGTCACTTTATAGTAATAGGAATTCAGAAATTTGGATCTTGGTAGCTTGTTAACCATTCAGTTTCACAGAAGCAGTAATTAGTAAATCCCTGAATAATGTCAGCTTTGTTTAATGGAAAAATCCTTCTGTGGTATACTATGAAGTTCAGGAGGATGAACACCATTTTAGTTTGCAGTTATTTTTTAAGTTTTTACTTAAATTAGAGTTATTTTACATAGGGCTTATTTAACAAGACCCAACCCTACGTAACCCACCTCCACCTGCCACTCCTCTGGTAACTGTCAGTCTGTTATCTGTAGTTAAGAGTGTGTTTCTTGTTTTGTCTCGTTCTTTTCTCCCCTTTCCTCATTCATTTTTTTTCTTAAATTCAACATATTAGTGAAATTGTATGGCATTTGTCTTTCACTGAGTAATATACTTAGCATACGTCTCTCCAGCTCCATCCAAGTTATTGGAAATGTCAAGATTTCATTCTTTTTTATGAGTGAGTAACGTTCCACTCTATCTGCATATACCGCCGCTTCTTTACAGCTCATCAATGAGTGGATACATGGGATGTTTTCATAGCTTGGCTATTGTAAATAATGCTAATGTTAATATAGGGGTGTGAGGTTCTCTGTGATCTATCTTTTTGTGCTCTTTCAGTAGATATCCAGTCGTGTGATTGCTGGATCATAGTGTGATTCTACCTTTAAGTATTTGGGGAATCTACATCCTGTTTTCCAGAGTGGTTGCACCCTGCACACTCCACATCTCCTGACCAGGGAATTCTTCAGGGCCTCGGTTTTGAGGAACTGGTATCAGGTCTCATTTAGCAAGCCCAGCAGAGCACACCTACATAAAACTCCCACATTCTGGCTAAGGACTAAACACTGCCCACTGCAGCCAAGGAGGGGCTCTTTAGACAACTGGCCTGAAGGCGAGTTCTGCTAAAACAGAACAGCAGAGACCACATAGCACACACCAGAGATCTCTCTGAAGCACAAAGCCCTCGAGACTATCTGACCTCTTCTATGTAAAGCTATTACTTTCAGGAGGGAACATAACTGACTTTTTCAACACAGAGAAGAAGACAGAATCTTAGAGAAAATGACAAGATGGAGGATTTCAACCTCAATTTAGGTTTTCTTAGATCAGTCCCTTTGACCCTGCTGGGTGAAGGAGGACTTGTGTTCTGTCTCCTGGTCCAGTAGTTTCCATTTCCCAAAGAATCCTGTGCATCAAGAACACTGACATCCAGCCAAACCACTCACAGTGCAGCAATGTCTGCTGCACTGCGATACTGAGTGCTAGTGACAATATCCCTGCCATTCTCATCCTTTTGGACACTTCCAACTTCCTTTTTGAAGTGCTGTCTTATTGTCAACAACTGCTTTCATCTCTGTGTGACTTATTGGGTGATATTATGTGCATGGAACTCAGGTGGCAACAGTCACTTACTGCAAAATGATATACTAATTGAATAATATTCAATGGGCTTTCAACATTAAAACAGTAGTTGGGATCCTAGTGCCACTGGATAAGAGAAGGAAGGGGAAAAAGTTTAAACTATTCTGAAATACAAGAGCAGAGTGCCATTTTGAGCCTCTAATATATAAAGCAGTAGGTACTTATCACACCATCTTTGAAGCAATAAAATGTGGAAGTACTGAAAAAGGAAGACACATTTCCTGGTCCCCTTAGAACGTTGAGGTCACAGATAAGCCCATCCCCCTAGACTACAGAGAACCACAGACATGAGTGAGTCTATAGCCTTGCACAGAAGCCTTGGTTTTCTATAGGTGTGAGTGTGCTTCTAGGTGAGATTAGCATTGGGTCCCTGCCGTGTAACAGATTTCCTTTCCGAGTGGAGGGGAGTATCCTCCAGCCCACTGAGAACCTGAAGATAACAAAGGCATAAGGAGGAGGAGTCACCATTTTATTTCAATCTCATTGCCTGAACTGCTCATCTCCTCTTTTCCTTTCCTACTCTTGGATGGAGAAATATACCAAGGGATCTCCTGGTTCTCTGTCCAACAGACTGAGAATGATTTACTCCACTACCTCCTCCAGCTTGTAAAAGATGGAGTCTTGGACTTCTCGGGCTCTCTTATCATGGGATCTAATTACATGTTCTTTCATCAGGTGAAATTTCAGCTGGGAATGAATAATAGTTTTACATTCTGTACATGCTTTTTGATATATGGTATTGTCAGTCTTTTTGTATTATAGTGATTCTTAGAGGAGGTGTAGTGGTATCTTGTGAGGATGAACATCCTGATGTACACAATTACCTCCATCTGGAAGAATAGACCATTATGCTGATACAAGTTTTTGAAGAATTGCTAAGATTAGTGCTACCATCATGGACATACAGGATGTAGGGGTGGTAATGGTCACCCCATGCCCATTTCCATGTCCAGTTTGTGCTGCAAAATTTGTTAAGAGCTGTGGCCGAGAACTATAGGTAAATAACAGTCTTGGACGCTAAAAATTTGGAAGAAAGTTCCGCCATTCTTTGCAGATCATGATTCTTCTTCTGAGAAATAGCTGGAAGCCTGTTCCTGGATCATAGGAACTATATGTTCAAGCCTGAATCACTAGGTTGCCATGGACATTGAGCTCTCCATCTTGAAGTGGGTGTTATTTGAATGTCCAAGCCATAAAGTGGAGCATGTACAGTTAATACTCCATCAGCCAATGGATGAAATGATGGTGTCTGAAGAGATCCTGAAGACACATGCTAGTCACATGAAGTATTATCCACATGCCCATGATTTCCAGTCCTGCTATGCTGCTTTCTCTCTCCTAATTACATATATGTTCTCATGGGGAGAGTCATACAATAACCCCAGAGGGGAAGAAAAAGTTGAATATGGTTCATATTTGCTTCTGTGTGACATTCAGGCACCAGTTAAAGGTGGAACTTTCTGTCTTATCATGTTCTCCACCCCCTGAAGCACCTGAGTTTATACCAGAGAAATTCCCTCATGAAGACAGGATTGCGTCATTAATTCAGTGGCAACTTCTTGCAAATTTGAGGCAAAGGTGAATTCCTTCATGGTCATCCTGCCAAGTAATGGACTGGGACAGGCTCTAGTGGTAGCTAAGAATGAAGATAATATGTCATTGGTAAAATATCAAAGCAGCTATAAATACCAGTTTTCATTCATTTCTGAATGATGACCTTAATGAAGGTCTAAATGAAGACCTTAGCTATCATGCCTATTTCCTCCTTACTTTTTATAAATATATATGTGTTTTTGTGTTGTTCCCTGTCCTTTTTATTTGACATGTAACAGCAAATACAATTGGTTTATATCATTGTATGTAAGAATTCTTAACTACCCATTATAATATTTCAGTTGAAGGATATCAATGAGAAGAGAAAACACCACTGAAGAACTTCACCTCCTCTCCTGGGGAAGGTTTTACATGGTTTTGGTTGTATGCAGGATACTTGTATCATATATGGTGAAATTGTGACTGCGTTATTTTTTTTGTTTGCAGAATGAGTGTGATTAAGACAATGAATATAGATGTCCAGTTTATGGGAGGATAATGATCGATGGTTAACTCAATTTGTCAAAGTGATTGGGACATGGGTGAGTGGACTGAACATTGTTTCTCTGGGGCTTTGTGAATCTGTTTCTAGGAGATATTGATGATATTATCCATGGTCTCTATGTATGTTGGCATCATCCAATCCATTAGGTTCTGAATAGAATAAAAGGTTGAAGGAGGAGGTATTCCCTCATGTTTACTTCCTGTGTGCATGCTTGAGAAGGGACACTGGTCACCTCCTGCCCTTGGATGTAGTTACAACTTCGGGTCCCCAGGATCTCTGACTAGACCCCACTGAGAATCTGATGAGACTTTCATCCCTGGCCATCCTGGATCTCCACCTTGTGATAGTAGATCATGGGACTTCTCAGACTCTCCAGTGATGTATGCCAATGAGCTATGGGTTCTGTTCCTCAGGAGAACCATGATTAATGCATGGAGATTTTAGAATGTTCTTGTGGCTTTCCATATCTGCCAAAATGTGTCACATATATAAAGGCCTAACAATCAAAGTTCTATGAAGGATGTGTCTTGTGTGTTTGGGACAAGAGCTGGGTCAGGATAGTGAGGAGTCATGAGTTGATGAAGAAATTAACAGATCTCAGAAGGGAGAGAACCCTGGTCCTTGGACACTGATGGAAGAAACCTGCTTCTGTTCATCTTGGGGGCGATTCATAGAGCCTTGGAGAAGCGGAAGCGCAGATGAGAGTCTCAGGATGATGTCATCTTTTCAAAACACAGAGCAATCATGATTTTGTCAAAGGAACAGTTTAATGAATGAGTACATTTGAAATGAAAAATGAAAAATTAATCTATGTATGGTATATGTACATACTGAAGTCAGTTATGGATAAACCCAAAACCTGAGACTTTGTCCATTATTCAATTTTATTACTTATTAACTATCTATAGAAGAATTTTATTAAAACATTTAGAGTGTTTAATAATTTTATATAGTATTAAATATCTAATAATAACACTTCATTAGAATATTTAATAAATAGACTACCCTATGGATTTTTTAAACTATGAATTTATTTGTAGTTATATATTAAAATCCAATTGCTTTGTATGTAAAAATATCAATAAATATTCATAAACTCTGGAAGTATAAGAGGAAAGAGTTGCACATTATTATTTATTTGGAATATATATTTTTCATCTGTTATTTCTAGAGAACATATAAAATATGTTTTTTAAAATATTTTATTTATTTATTTCAGAGACAGAGATCACAAGTTAGAGATTGCAAGTAACAGAGAGCCAGGCAGAGAGTGGGGGAAACAGGCTCCCTGCCAAGCAGAGATCTGGATGTGGGGCTCAATCCCAGGACCCTAAGATCATGACCTGAGCCAAAGGCAGAGGCTTTAACCCACTGAGCCACCCAGGTGCCCCTAAAATATATTTTAGTGTAATAATTGTTTCACCATGAAACTCAATGATTATAACATCCAATACTAATAAAATTTCTGAACCTGTAAAAATCCAGACCCCAAGTCCAGTACATAATTTTCTAGTGAAAAGGATAACAGTTCACCCTCTACACATGTAGTTAAACACATCCTTTTTTTTATTTTTTATTTAATTTTTTTATTTGTTTATTTACAGCATAACAGTGTACATTGTTTTGGCATAACACCCAGTGCTCCATGCAGTACGTGCCCTCGCTATTACACACCACCTGGTTCCTCAACCTCCCACCCCCACCCCCGCCCCTTCAAAACCCTCTGGTTGATTTTCAGAGTCCATAGTCTCTCATGGTTCATCTCCCCTTCCAGTTTCCCTCAATTCCCTCTCCTCTCCATCTCCCCATGTCCTCCATGTTCTTTGTTATGCTCCACAAATAAGTGAGACCATATGATACTTGATTCTCTCTGCTTGACTTATTTTGCTCAGCATAATGTCTTCCAGTCCCGTCCATGTTGCTACAAAAGTTAGGTATTCATCCTTTCTGATGGAGGCATAATACTCCATCATGTATATGTACCACATCTTCCTTATCCATTCATCCGTTGAAGGGCATCTTGGTTCTTTCCACGGTTTGGCGACCGTAGCCATTGCTGCAATAAACATTGGGGTACAGATGGCCCTTCTTTTCACTACATCTGTATCTTTGGGGTAAATACCCAGCAGTGCAATTGCAGGGTCATAGGGAAGCTCTATTCTTAATTTCTTCAGGAGTCTCCACACTGTTCTCCAAAGTGGCTGCACTAACTTGCATTCCCACCAACAGTGGAAGAGGGTTCCCCTTTCTCCATATCCTCTCCAACACACGTTGTTTCCTGTCTTGCTAATTTTGGCCATTCTAACTGGTGTCAGGTGGTATCTCAATGTGGATTCAATTTGAATCTCCCTGATGGCTAGTGATGATGAACATTTTTTCATGTGTCTGATAGCAATTTGTATGTCTTCATTGGAGAAGTCTCTGTTCATATCTTCTTCCCATTTTTTGATATGATTATCTGTTTTGTGTGTGTTGAGTTTGAGAAGTTCTTTATAGATCCTGGATATCAACCTTTTGTCTGTACTGTCATTTTCAAATATCTTCTCTCATTCCGTGGGTTGCCTTTTTGTTTTGTTGACTGTTTCCTTTGCTGTGCAGAAGCTTTTGATCCTGATGAAGTCCCAAAAGTTCATTTTTGCTTTTGTTTCCTTGGCCTTTGGAGACAAATCTTGAAAGAAGTTGCTGTGGCTGATATCGAAGAGGTTACTGCCTATGGTCTCCTCTAGGATTCTGATAGATTCCTGTCTCACGTTGAGGTCTTTTATCACTTTCGAGTTTATCTTTGTGTACGGTGTAAGAGAATGGTCGAGTTTCATTCTCCTACATATCGCTCTCCAGTTTTCCCAGCACCATTTATTGAAGAGACTGTCTTTTTCCACTGTATATTTTTTTTCCTGTTTTGTCGAAGATTATTTCACCATAGAGTTGAGGGTCCACATCTGGGCTCTACACTCTGTTCCACTGGTCTATGTGTCTGTTTTAATGCCAGTACCACGCTGTCTTGGTGATCACAGCTTTTTAGTAAAGCTTGAAATCGGGTAACGTGATGCCGCCAGTTTTCTTTTTGTTTTTCAACATCTCCTTAGCAATTCGGGGTCTCTTCTGATTCCATACAAATTTTAGGATTATTTGCTCCAGCTCTTTGAAAAATGCTGGTGGAATTTTGATTGGAATATCATTAAAAGTTTAGATTGCTCTAGGCAGTATAGACATTTTAACAATGATTATTCTTCCAATCCAAGAGCATGGAACAGTCTTCCATCTTTTTGTGTCTTCTTCAATTTCTTTCATGAGTGTTCTGTAGTTACTCGAGTACAGGTCCTTTACCTCTTTGGTTAGGTTTATTCCCAGGTATCTTATGGTTCTTGGTGCTATAGTAAATGGAATCGATTCTCTAATTTCCCTTTCTGTATTTTCATTGTTCGTGTATAAGAAAGCCACTGATTTCTGTACATTGACTTTGTGTCCTGCCACGTTACTGAATTGCTGTATGTGTTCTAGTGGTTTGGGGGTGGAGTCTTTGGGGTTTTCCATATAAAGAATCATGTCATCTGCGAAGAGAGAGAGTTTGACTTCTTCCTTGCCAATTTGGATACCTTTTATTTCTCTTTGTTGTCTGATTGCCGTTGCTAGAATTTCTAATACTCTGTTGAACAAGAGTGGTGAGAGTGGGCATCCTTGTCGTGTTCCTGATCTCAATGGGAAGGCTGCCAGCTTTTTCCCATTGAGGATGATATTTGCTGTGGGTCTTTCATAGATAGATTTTATGAAGTTCAGGAATGTTCCTTCCATCCCTATACTTTGAAGCGTTTTCAACAGGAATGGATGCTGGATTTTGTCAAATGCTTTTTCTGCATCAATTGAGAGGACCATGTGGTTCTTCTCCCTTCTTTTACTGATTTGTTCTATCACATTGATTGATTTGCGAATGTTGAACCAACCTTGCAACCCGGGGATGAATCCCACCTGGTCATGGTAGATGATCTTTTGAATGTGCTGCTGGATCCTGTTTGCTAGGATCTTGTTGAGAATCTTTGCATCCATATTCATCAGTGATATTTTTCTGAAATTCTCCTTTTTGGTAGGGTCTTTGCCTGGTTTGGGGATCAGGGTGATGCTGGCTTCATAAAAAGAGTCTGGAAGTTTTCCATCTGCTTCAATTTTTTGGAACAGCTTCAGGAGAATTGGTGTTATTTCTTCTTTGAAAGTTTGGTAGAATTCCCCAGGGAATCCGTCAGGTCCTGGGCTCTTGTTTTTTGGGAGTTTGTTGATCACTGCTTCAATCTCGTTACTAGATATTGGTCTATTCAGGTTGTGAATTTCTTCCTGGTTCAATTTTGGGAGTTTGTAGTTTTCCAGGAATCATCCATATGTTGTCTACAAGAGACCCATTTTGAACCTAAGACTATACCCAGACTTAAAGTGAAGGGATGGAGAAGCATCTTTCATGCCAATGGGCCTCAAAAGAAAGCTGGAGTAGCAATTCTCATATCAGATAAATTAGATTTTAAACTAAAGACTGTAGTCAGAGATACAGAAGGACACTACATAATTCTTAAAGGGACTATCCGCCAAGATGATCTAACAATTGTGAATATCTCTGCCCCCAATATGGGAGCACCCAATTACGTAAGAAAACTATTAATCAAGATAAAGAGTCATATTGATATGAATACAATAATAGTAGGAGACCTTAATACGCCTCTCTCAGAAATAGACAGATCATCGAAGCAGAAAATTAATAAAGAAACAAGAGCATTGAATGAAACATTGGACCAGATGGACCTCATTGACATATACAGAACGTTCCACCCGAAAACAACAGAATACTCATTCTTCTCAAGAGCACATGGAACCTTCTCCCGAATAGCCCACATACTGGGTCATAAAACAGGACTCAACTGATACCAAAAGACTGACATTATTCCCTGCATATTCTCAGATCACAATGCTTTGAAACTGCAACTCAATCACAAGGAAAAGTTCAGAAGGAACTCCAACACCTGGAAGCTAAAGACCACCTTGCTTAAGAATGCTTGGATCAACCAGGAGATCAAAGACGAACTTAAACAATTCATGGAAACCAATGAGATTGAAGACACCTCGGTCCAAAACCTATGGGATACAGCAAAGGCAGTTCTAAGGGGGAAATACATAGCCATCCAAGCCTCCCTCAAAAACATTGAAAAATCCAGAATACACCAGCTGTCTCTACACCTTAAAGAACTGGAGAATCAACAACAAATCAAACCAACTCCACATGCAAGAAGGGAAATAATCAAGATTAGAGCAGAGATCAATGATGTAGAAACGAGAGATACAGTAGAACGTATCAATGAAACTAGAAGCTGGTTTTTTGAAAGAATCAATAAGATCGATAAACCATTGGCCACACTAATCCAAAAGAAAAGAGAGAAAGCCCAAATTAATAAAATGATGAATGAAAAGGGAGAGATCACAACTAACACCAAGGAAATAGAAACAATCATCAGAAATTTTTACCAACAGTTATATGCCAATACGTTAAGCAACCTAGATGAAATGGATGTAAACCCATCCTTTTTTTTGTTGGGCTGAGCACCCTTTGAACCCTTTGAACTGAGTGCCCCCTAGTGACCCAAGCGCCCCCTGGTGACCAGATCGCCGCCTGGTGTCCATCCTGTTCCTGCAGCCCAGCCTTTCCTGTGTCCCTGCAGGGAGGTTTGGCTCTGGGTTCACACTGACATGCACTCACTCTGTCTCTACCAGTAATACAGGGTCAGGACCTTGGTGGCACTGAGATCAGTCAGCTGCAAGAAGTCGTTCTTGGAGGTGAATCTGGAGATGGACATGTGGCTTTTGTTGGATGGGCTGTCATGTGTGCTTTACCTATGATTTATAAACCAATTCACTGCAGCCAGTCACTTGGGGTTGGTGGATTCAATTCCACCAGAAATGGCTGCATGAAATGGAGAATCCAGAGATGGTGATGGTGAGGTTCAGGTTCTGTGAGCCCCTCACCAGTCATGAGCCTGATTCCTGAAATAGCACCTGGGATAGTACACCTGGGCACAAGGCCCAGTCACTCACGACACTCAAAACCATCCCAATGGTCCCATTTCTGATATCTGGACCATCTCCTTGGGGAGCTGTCACCAGACACAGAGAAGTGCCTAGAAACTCATATTCCCATAGATCATAGCTCTGCATTCCCCAGAGACCTCACCTTGTCTCAAGAGAGAGCTGTGAGCTCCCATGCATGAGAGTGGATTTTACCCTAGATGTAGAGGAGATTTTTGCATGTATGGGAGAGAGCCTGTCCTTGTAAGTCTACAGGGACAGAGTTAGGCTCCTCTGGACCTTCCAGGACCACCTGTGGTTATCTACTTGTTGAACTCACAAGGCATGCTGGTATGCGACATGTGAGCCTTGGTCTATGGGCTGTGTTGGAAGCAGGTCAATAGATGCCCTCACTTTCTGAGCATAAGAATAAATGTTGAATACATGAGTGAATCAAAATGTATTTTACTAAGCTATTTTTCAAAGGGATACTTAATGGGATCCACACTTTGTAGCTACAGCTTTCCAAATGAACAATTACCTGTACAGCCTGGGTGCTTTTGGAGACCTTCGATCCTAATGGTCTCTGCTGATGGGCTTTGTCTGCCAAGATGTCTGCAAAACATGTAAGTGGTATCTTTGTCCTCAGGTGCATGGATAATAACACAAGGCACCTACTCTGTGATCTCAAGTTACAGTTCCTAGGCTTGGAAGGTGCCTCCCTTGTCCTGAGAAACCCACCTGACACAGGGAACTGTCATCCCTAGGAGGAGAATCTTGCTTTAAAGAAAAGTGGGTAACTTTTGTCTTATACAGCACAGAGATGGTCACTAACTCCAGTCGGAGTTAATGACATACAAATACTACCATGAAAGAAATGGTGTTAATGACCCAGAGATTATTAGGATCTAAACATTAGAGGTCTAATAAGAAATTGTGGAGGTTATGTTCATATTCCTTAAAGTCTTGTGGCAAGAAAATAAGTGCTGAGTTAGGTTAATAGACTTCAAATAGAGATCAGGTGACCATAGAACAGATAGATGCCAGATGGATACTTAGATAATTTTATATTATTTTATAAGACACTAGAGAGGAATCGTATCATTATGGGCACAAAAAATGGAATGCTCAAATTGTTAATGTTTTTGAAACCATATTTTCATGATGAAAGAATATTTTGGTGTCATCTTTGGGTAGACACCCAATTAAGGGTATGTGTTATGTTTTTATGGATAAATTCAGCTTCCACTTAGGGTGTTGATGCCTCCTTGTAGATATTTGTTGTATAATTTTGTGTAAGCTCTGGAGCAGATCTTCACCTATAACAGCCCATGGAATATGCCTTTGAAACCTAAATCACATCATAAGCAGGATCACATCTTTAAATGGAGAGGACGTAAATAAGATCATTTGTGTTATTTTGCATCTTGCAATGACTGAATCAATGAAGGCTCAGGGGTACCTGAACCATTTCCCCAGAGCGTGAGGTTATAAGGGAAATTGTGACTCAGAGGCAGGAAAACAGAGGAGCCCTAAGCATGGATTTGTTCACAGTGACAGACACTGCAGAGCCCTACAGGATCCTGTCACTTCCCAGGCTCTCTCTGCACCTCCATCTGGGGCTGGGCCCTGTTGTCAGAGGGTCCTGAGGGACCCAAGTAGCCAGATTCTTCCTCCCCTGCAGATTCTGCTGATTCCACTACCTGTCATCCCATGGTCGTACTTTCCAGGGTGTCCCAAGTTCCGGGATGTGCACAGACATATTGTTTCAGGAGTGGCTCCACCAGGTTTAATTCCCACCAACACTGCAAGAGGGTTCCCCTTTTTCTGAATCCTTGCCAATATTTGTTATTTCCTGTCTTGTCACCTTAGCCATTCTCACATGTGAAGTCATATCATATTGTGGTTTTGATTTGTATTTCCCTGATGCTGAGTGATGTGGAGCATTTTGTGTGTGTGTGTGTGTCTGTTGGCCATTTGTATGTCTTCATTGGAGAAATGTTTGTTCTTGTGTTCTTCTCATGTCTTGGCCAGATGAATTGATTTTTGGGTGTTGAGTTCAGTAAGTTCTTTGTAGATTTTAGGTATTAGTCCTTTTTTATTATGTTCAATTATATAACATACAGTACATCATTAGGTTGTTTTTTTTTAATCATTAGTTTTTGATGTAGTGTTCAATAATTAATTAGTAGCATTAATGCCCACTGCCCATTAGATCATGTGCCCTCCTTAATATCCATCACCCTCTTACCCCATCTCCACATCTCCCTCCCTTCTGAAGACTCAACATGTCATCTGGTGTCCCGAGTCTCTCATAGATTGTCTCTGTAAGGGCCTACTTAGCCAGAGAGACTCTATCTTGGTTAAAAAGCCATTTTGTTGTTTGTGTGGTAACACTTAAACTGACCTTGTCCCCCTTGTCCAGAGGAAATTACGTAGAAGCAAGTATGGGAAACCAGTAAAATATGGTCAGCCAGCTCCTAAATAAAGAGCCCAGAATACAAGGACAAGTCAGGCCAGATGGAGACATCCAATCAGTAAGAAGCACACATACTATCTCTCTAACCACCAAAAAATGTAAACCCCACTTTTTGGGCGCCAAACTTAAGCTCCAATTCTGACCAGAGTAATAGGTTAGTTCAAACAGCTACTATAGGGTAGATTGTAATTCAACTGGCCACCTGCGTGTGGCCTAACATGACTATGCAATGTTGCAGTCTCATTGGTCAGCTATGTGTGGCCAGGCATTTGCTCTATAAAAGTTAGTCTGTGAGACTGGGAGGGGTCACTCTCTTTAGGGGTGGCCCTGACTGGTCAGTCGATTCGTGAGCCTGTAAATTGGGGGTGGCCACTCTCTTCAGAGGTGGCCCTGGTCGGTCAGTCTGTCTTCTAATACTTGGCATAGAACAAAGCTTTGCATAATTTTTACTTTGTCTCAGTCTTGTCCTTTGATAACGGATCCTAACAGTCTCCCTCTCTGATTTTTTTTTCCCATTCAGTTTTCCCTCCCTTCCATTATTGTCCTTTGCACTATTCCTTATATTCCACATATGAGTGAAACCATGTAATAATTTTGTTTCTCTGCCTGACTCCTTTCACTTAGAATAACACCCTCCAGTTCAACCCATGTTGATGCAAATTATCCTTTCTGGAGTCTGAGCAATATTCTGTTGTATATGTGAACAGCATCTTCTTTATCCATTCATCTGTTGAAGGACATCTGAGCTCCTGACACAGTTTGGCTATTGTAGACATTGCTGCCATGAACATTGGGGTGCATGCGCCCCTTCTTTTCACTACATATGTACTATGGGGTAAGTGTCTAGGAGTGCAATTGCTGGGTTGTAGGGTAGGTCTAATTTTTTTAAGATTTTATTTTATTTATTTGACAGACAGAGATGACAAATAGGCAGAGAGGCAGGCAGAGAGAGTGGGGGAAGCAGGTTCCCTGCTGAACAAAGAGCCAGATGTGGGGCTCGATCCCAGGACCCTGGGATCACGACCTGAGCTGAAGACAGAGGCTTTAACCCACTGAACCAACCAGGCGCCCAGGGTAGGTCTATTTTTAACTACTAGAGGAAACTCCATTCCAGAGTGGCTATACCAGCTTGCATTCCCACCAACAGTGTGAGAAGGTTCCCCTTCCTCCACATCCTTGCCAACATTTGTTGTTTCCTCTCCTGTTGATTTTGTCATTCTAACAAGTGTAAGGAGGTATCTCATTATGGTGTTGTCTCATATTTCCCTTATAGCTAGTGTTGTTGGACATTTTCTCTTGTGTCTGTTGGACATTTATAAGTCTTCTTTGGAGAAGTGTCTATTCTTGTTTTCTGCCCATTTCTTGACTGAATTATTATTATTATTATTATTATTATTATTATTTGATAAGTTCTTTATAGGTCTTGGATAGCAGCCCTTTTTCTCTAATGTCAAATATTTTCTCACATTCTGTGGACTGTATCTCAGTTTTGTTGATGTATACTTTGTTGTGCAAAAGCTTTTTATCTTGATGAAGTCCCAAAAGTTAATTTTTGTTTTTGCTTCCCTTGCCTTAGGTGGCATGAAAGAAGTTGCTGTGGCCCAGTGTTGAAGAGGTTACTGCCTGTGTTCTCTAGCATTTTGATGGAATTCTGTTGCACATTGAGGTCCTTTATCCATTTGGAGTTTATGTTTGTGTGTAGTGTAAGAGAATGGTCCAGTTTCATTCTTCTGCATGTGGTTGTCCCATTTTCCAGGAACAAGTTATAGAAAAGACTGTCTTTTTTCCATTGGATGTTCTTCTGTGATTTGCCAAAGAGTACTTGACCACAGAATTGAGGGTCCATTTCTGGGTTCTCTATTCTGTTCCATTGATCTATGTTTTGTGCCAGTACCATACTCTCTTGATGACTATGGCTTAGTAGTATAGCTTGAAATCAGGCATTGTGATGACACCAGCTTTAGTTTTCTTTTTCAACATTTCCTTTTTTTAATTTATTTATTTATTTAATTTTTTTTATAAACATATAATGTATTTTTATCCCCAGGGGTACAGGTCTGTGAATCATCAGGTTTACACACTTCACAGCAGTCACCATAGCACATACCCTCCCCAATGTCCATAACCCCTCTCCCCCTCTCCCAACCTCACCTCTCCCCAGCAACCCCCAGTTTGTTTTCCTGGTGATTTGCTGTCTTTTCCAGCTCCAACAAATTATAGGATTGTTTGTTCCAGTACTGTGAAAACTGTTGATGGTATTTTGGTACAGATATTATTGAAAGTGTAAATTGGAAGAGGGGGGCAAGATGGCAGAGAAGTAGGAGATGCTGTTTCAACCAGTTCCCTAAAGTGAGCTTTTTTTTTTAACGTTCAAGATTTTTTTTTCATTTTTTTGTTTATTTACAGCATAACAGTGTTCATTGTATTGGCATCACACCCAGTGCTCCATGCAGTACGTGCCCTCCCTATTACCCACCACCTGGTTCCTCAACCTCCCACCCCCCCCCCCCGCCACTTCAAAACACTCTGGTTGTTTTTCAGAGTCCATAGTCTCTCATGGTTCATCTCCCCTTCCAGTTTCCCTCAATTCCCTCTCCTCTCCATCTCCCCATGTCCTCCATGTTCTTTGTTATGCTCCACAAATAAGTGAGACCATATGATACTTGACTCTCTCTGCTTGACTTATTTCGCTCAGCATAATCTCTTCCAGTCCCGTCCATGTTGCTACAAAAGTTGGGTATTCATCCTTTCTGATGGAGGCATAATACTCCATTGTGTATATGGACCACATCTTCCTTATCCATTTGTTTACAATTGTAAATCTTCTTTTGGGAAATCTTATTAAGTATGATATAGCATCTGTTTACAACTCTTACTACAGTCTTTGGTTTAAAATCTAATTTATAGTTATGAGGATTGATACTCCAGGTTACTTCTGATGTGCATTAGAATAATAAATGTTCTTCCATCCTCTCACATTTAGTATGGGTGTGTTCTTAGGTCCAAAATGAGTCTCTTGTAGACACCATAAGGATGTGTTTTGCTTTATTTAAAATCCAATCTGATATTCTGTATCTTTTGATTGAAGAATTTAGTTCATTTATATTCAGAATAACTATTTAAAATATGAATTCAGTGGCATTTTATTACCTGTAAAGTCCTTGTTTCTGAGATTGTCTCTGTTTCTTACCAGTCTAGGTTACTCTTGGGGTGTCTCTTCACCTATAGGATTCCCCCAAATATATCTTACAGGACTGGCTTGGTGATCACATATTCTTTCAGTTTCTGTGTGTCCTGGATGCTCTTTGTCTGTCCATTCATTCTGAATGACAGCCTTGCTAGATAAAGGATTCTTGGATGCATGTTTTTTTTTTTTCATTTAGTAGGCCAAATACATCATGCCAGCCCTTTCTGACCCACCAGGTTTCTGTGGGTAGCTCTGATGACAGTACAGTATTCCTACCTCTGTAGGTTAAGAACTCTTGTTTCCAACTGTATTCAGGATTTTCTCCTTGTCTTTGAAATTTGCAAGCTTCACTCTTACATGTCAGGGTGTTGATCTATTTTCATGGATTTTAGGACAGGACCTCTCTACCTCTTGGTCATGAATGCCTGTTTCTTTCCCAGATGAGGGATATTATCATCTATGATTTGCTCAAGTATACCTTCTTGCCCTCTCTGTCTTTATTCTCCCTTGGACACTCCAATAATTCTGATATTGTTTCATTTTATAATATCACAGATATGTAGAAGCCTCTCCTCATGGTCCATTATTAGTAGTTTTTCTGTCTTCTCCTTGCCTTACTCCCTTTCCACCAACTTGTGTTCTATATGAATTACTCTCTCCCCTTCCTCATTTACCATAGCTGCTAGAGCATCTAATTTAGACCGTCTCTCAGAGCATTTTAAATTACAGCCTGATTAAATCTCATTCCTGCACTAAGAGATTCTCTAGTGGTGTTATGCTTTTTTCAAGCCTAGCTAGTAACTTTGTAGTTAATATCCTGAACTCAGCTCTGACATTTAAGTGTATCCATATAGATTACATCTGTGGCAGAGACTTTTACCTCTGGGTCTTTCTTCTGTTTTGAATTCCTCTCTCTAGTCATTTTGCCCAGGGAAGAATGGATGAATGAGTGAACAAAACCACAAATATTGACCCAAACTGAAGTGAAATACACACTAGAAAAATCTGAAGAGGTCAGAACCAAACAAACAAAAATGTGGGTATGGAAGTGGGAATATAATCTCCTGGGTGGAAAAAAACAGTGTGATCCAGTTGGTACTGAGTGCATTTTGTTCTGTGTGTTAGAAGATACTAAATCCTAAAATTTAAATGAAAGAAAAATTTATATTATGGAAAAATAAAATTGAATATAGTGAATGTAAGCCAAAAATGAAGACTATATTTACAAAAAAAGTAAGTGTACATAATTCTAGTTTAAAAAGACTTAAAAACAGAGTTGTTCAAATAAGAGTACACATATTGGGGAGGAGTCAAGATGGCGTGGAAGTAGGAGGAGGCACCATTTCAACCTGTACCCTAAAGTGAGCTGATTACCTACCAAAGAACTCCGACCACCCATGAAATCAGCCTGAGATCAGAATTATACATGTCTGGATCTCTACAGGAGCAGAAGATGCCAGTGGCAGGTAAAGCAGACTGAGAGCATCGGATTGATATCAGAAGATAAACAAAAGGGGGAGGGAGCCACCAGAGGTGACCAATTGGAAAGTAATACCCCAATACGAGAGTGCCCTGCGTCTGGGGACCAGCATTAACTTGGAATCTGGTTGAAAGCACTCAAAAAACAAAGAGCAAAGGATCACGGGGGGGAAATAGTGGGAACCTGGGCGGTTAGGGTCAGGGACCTAAGTCCCTGGACCCAGGACAGCCTCCCCTGGCACTGAGCCAGAGAGAGTGCGGCGGAGAAACCAGGTCTCCATCACTGAGCCGCCAGTGCACCTGACCCGCCAGCGGGCACGAGAACCAGTGGGGTCTGGCTCCTGTGAGGGGCTGGGAACCTGACCAGACAGCAATCCTGGCAATCCTGAAACACGTGCGTCCCACGCCCTCCCTTGGGAGAGGTCCTCTTAGGTGCTAGCCTGGAGCTCTAGCATCCAGAAAAGCCAGACATTCCCAGCCCAGGACAGCGGGAAAATCTCAGTGTGCGATCTCTGCTCTGAACCTCTCTGGCAGTCTGGAGCTGCCTAGACAGCCACCAATGCCCTGGTCTTGGGTACAACGAGGAGCTCCTGCATCCCCAGGGACAGTGACTCACAACTGACTCTTCCAGCAGCTCTTGAGAACATTCTGAGGCTTCTCTCTGAGAGGGAGGTCGGGGTGCAGTTTGCTCTCCTCTAAAACTCCAAAAACCATCAAAAGCTGTCAAGGCGAGAGAAAGCAGATGAAAGAACATAAAAACCCCCAGAGAACAAAAGCCTGAAAAAAACGGTTTCCTCAGAGCCCACTCCCTTGAGGGGAGAGGGAGGACCTAACACAGGGAACATCATTGTCTGAAAAACCACGTGGCAGGCCCCTCCCCCAGAAAACCAACCGGGAAGGAAGAAAAAAAAAAAAAAGACTACAAGAGAACAACCACAACTACTTCATAAATATAACTTTTATTTTTAACTCTTTACCAATATTCTGGTTCTTTTTTTTATACATACAGATAATTTTTAACCTATTTACCATCACACTGAGATGTCCAGTACATCAAATTCTTTAATAATCTTCTAACCTGAAATTTTTGATACATACACCCGTGTTTTTCTTTTGCTTTTCTATTTTTTTAATTCTTTTTAAATTTTAACTTAGCTTAGTCTAGTTTATTCTTTTTTAATTTTTATTTTCTACTATACATATAGAGTTAAACTTCAAGGTAATCCCCTTTCCCCAATCAATGCTACCCCTATAGGCAAACCAGTTTCTAATCCCCCTGTAACTTAGGAAAGTTGAGTCCCTTAACAAAAACATCAAGATACATTCAGGAAGAATCAAAATAAACTTCCTCACCCACACTGAGAATTTATAAACACTCTCGCAATTTGTCCTTCTGTCAGTGTTTCTGTGAAATTGTGTTTGTCCTGACAATATATAAATCTTATACTTGGGGTTCTTTCTGATGAGGTTCTTCCCTTTTTTTTTTTTTTGCTTATACATATATTTCTTCTCTTGTCACATACTTTTATCAGTCTTTTTGTTTGTCTTTTTGTTTGTATACTTCACAAATCTTACCTTGTGGCCCATTTGGGCTGAGCCTTCTCTTTTATCTTCCCTTTTTTTCCTATCTCTCTCTCTCCTTTTTTTCCTTTTATCATTTCCTTTTTTTTTTCTTTCTTCTCTATTTCGTTTTCTTTTCTTTTTTCTCTCATTTGGGTGGGGAGCCCTGATTGCACAGAAGCGTTCCAGGGTGCACCTTGATTGCACCACAATCGATAAGTCGAGCTGCATCTGTTCAGTCATCTCTTACCAAAATGACTAGGAGGAGGAATACCCAACAGAAGAAAAATACAGAGGATGGACCTTCTGCAACAGAGCTAATGGCTATCGACATAGATAATATGTCAGGAAAAGGAATTCAGACTAACAATTATCCAGGCAATAGCTAGGTTGGAGAAAGCCATGGATGACCAAACAGAATTGATTAGGGCAAAACTTAAAGCCACCAGGGATGATATTCACAATGTTAGGGCAGAACTGAAAGCCACCAGGGATGATAGTCAAAATACTCTGAATGAGTTCCAATCGAATCTAAATTCTCTAAAAGCTAGGGTAACTGAGACAGAAGATAGAATTAGTGATCTGGAGGACAAACAGATAGAGAGAAAGGATCAGGAGGAAGCCTGGAACAAACAGCTCAGAAGCCACGAAAACAGAATCAGGGAAATACATGATGCCATGAAACGTTCCAATGTCAGAATTATTGGAATCCCTGAAAATGAGGAAAAAGAAAGAAGTCTAGAAGATATAGTGGAAGAAGTTGTCTATGAAAATTTTCCCAATCTCACGAATGGAAACAAAGTTCATGTACTAGAGGCAGAGAGATTTCCTCCCAAGATTTTAGATTCTCGAAAGTCCTCATGACACCTTATAGTTAAAATGAGGGATTATGTTTCACGACAGACCCTCTTAAAAGCAGCTAGGAAAAGAAGCTCCTTACATACAGAGGAAATCCCATTAGAATAACGTCAGACCTTTCCACAGAGACCTGGCAAGCCAGGAAGGGGTGGCAAAATATATTCAGAGTACTAAATGAGAAGAACATGCAACCAAGAATACTCTATCCAGCAAGACTGAGATTTAAAATGGATGGAGAGATAAAGAGTTTCCTAGACCGGCAAGGCTTAAAAGACTATGCAACCACCAAGCCGACACTGCAGGAAATATTAAGGGGGTTCCTATAAAAGAGAAAAAATTCCTAAGAATACCATTGAACAGAAATAGAGAAACAATCTACAGACAGAAAGACTTCAAAAGCAACACGATGTCAATAAAAACCTATCTCTCAATAATCACTCTCAATGTGAATGGCCTAAATGTGCCCATAAAACGACACAGGGTTGCCGATTGGATAAAACGACAGGACCGATCCATATGTTGTCTACAGGAAACCCATTTTGAACCTAAGGATACACCCAGACAGAAAGTGAAGGGATGGAGAAGCATCGTTCATGCCAATGGGCCTCAAAAGAAAGCCAGGGTAGCGATTCACGTATCAGATAAAATAGATTTTAAACTAAACACTCTAGTCAGAGATACAGAAGGACACTACATAATTCTTAAAGGGACTATCCACCAAGATGACCTAAAAATCGTGAATATCTATGCCCCCAATATGGGAGCACCCAATTATATAAGAAAACTATTAATCAAGATAAAGAGTCATATTGATATGAATACAATAATAGTAGGAGACCTTAATACGCCTCTCTCAGAAATAGACAGATCATCGAAGCAGAAAATTAATAAAGAAACAAGAGCATTGAATGAAACATTGGACCAGATGGACCTCATAGACATATACAGAACGTTCCACCCGAAAACAACAGAATACTCATTCTTCTCAAGAGCACATGGAACCTTCTCCAGAATAGCCCACATACTGGGTCACAAAACAGGACTCAACTGATACCAAAAGACTGACATTATTCCCTGCATATTCTCAGATCACAATGCTTTGAAACTGGAACTCAATCACAAGTAAAATTTTGGAAGGAACTCAAACACCTGGAAGCTAAAGACCACCTTGCTTAAGAAGGCTTGGATCAACCAGGAGATCAAAGATGAACTTAAACAATTCATGGAAACCAATGAGAATGAAGACACTTTGGTCCAAAACCTATGGGATACAGCAAAGGCGGTTCTAAGGGAGAAATACATAGCCATCCAAGCCTCCCTCAAAAACATTGAAAAATCCAGAATACACCAGCTGTCTCTACACCTTAAAGAACTGGAGAATCAACAACAAATCAAACCAACTCCACACGCTAGCAGGGAAATAATCAAGATTAGAGCAGAGATCAATGAGGTAAAAACCAGAGATACAGTAGAACGTATCAATGAAGCTAGAAGCTGGTTTTTTGAAAGAATCAATAAGATCGATAAACCATTGTCCACACTAATCCAAAAGAAAAGAGAGAAAGCCCAAATTAATAAAATGATGAATGAAAAGGGAGAGATCACAACTAACACCAAGGAAATAGAAACAATCATCAGAAATTATTACCAACAGTTATATGTCAATAAGCTAAGCAACCGAGATGAAATGGATGCATTCCTGGAAAACTACAAACTCCCAAAATTGAACCAGGAAGAAATTGAAAACCTGAATAGACCGATATCTAGTAACGAGATTGAAGCAGTGATCAAAAACCTCCCAAAAAACAAGAGCCCAGGACCTGACGGATTCCCTGGGGAATTCTACCAAACTTTCAAAGAAGAAATAACACCAATTCTCCTGAAGCTGTTCCAAAAAATTGAAGCAGAAGGAAAACTTCCAGACTCTTTTTATGAAGATAACATTACCCTGATCCCCAAACCAGGCAAAGACCACACCAAAAAGGAGAATTTCAGACCAATATCACTGATGAATATGGATGCAATGATTCGCAACAAGATCCTAGCAAACAGGATCCAGCAGAACATTCAAAAGATTATCCACCATAACCAGGTGGGATTCATCCCTGGGTTGCAAGGTTGGTTCAACATTCGCAAATCAATCAATGTGATAGAACAAATCAGTAAGAGAAGAGAGAAGAACCACATGGTCCTTTCAATTGATGCAGAAAAAGCATTTGACAAAATCCAGCATCCATTCCTGTTGAAAACGCTTCAAAGTATAGGGATGGAGGGAACATTCTTGAACTTCATAAAATCTCTCTATGAAAGACCCACAGCAAATATCATCCTCAATGGGAAAAAGCTTGCAGCCTTCCCGTTGAGATCAGGAACAGGACAAGGATGCCTACTCTCACCACTCTTGTTCAACAGAGTATTAGAAGTTCTAGCAATGGCAATCAGACAACAAAGAGAAATAAAAGGTATCCAAATTGGCAAGGAAGAAATCAAACGCTCTCTCTCCGCAGATGACATGATTCTTTATATGGAAACCCCAAAGACTCCACCCCCAAACCACTAGAACTCATACAGCAATTCAGTAACGTGGCAGGACACAAAGTCAATGTACAGAAATCAGTGGCTTTCTTATACACGAACAATGAAAATACAGAAAGGCAAATTAGAGAATCGATTCCATTTACTATAGCACCAAGAACCATAAGATACCTGGGAAGAAACCTAACCAAAGGGGTAAAGGACCTGTACTTGAATAACTACAGAACACTCATGAAAGAAATTGAAGAAGACACAAAAAGATGGAAGACTGTTCCATGCTCTTGGATTGGAAGAATAATCATTGTTAAAATGTCTATACTGCCTAGAGCAATCTAAACTTTTAATGATATTCCGATCAAAATTTCACCAGCATTTTTCAAAGAGCTGGAGCAAATAATCCTAAAATTTGTATGGAATCAGAAGAGACCCCGAATTGCTAAGGAGATGTTGAAAAACAAAAAGAAAACTGGCGGCATCACGTTACCCCGATTTCAAGCTTTACTAAAAAGCTGTAATCACCCAGACAGCGTGGTACTGGCATTAAAACAGACACATAGACCAGTGGAACAGAGTGTAGAGCCCAGATGTGGACCCTCAACTCTATGGTGAAATAATCTTCGACAAAATAGGAAAAAATATACAGTGGAAAAAGACAGTCTCTTCAATAAATGGTGCTGGGAAAACTGGACAGTGATATGTAGAAGAATGAAACTTGACCATTCTCTTACACTGTACACAAAGATAAACTCGAAATGGATAAAAGACCTCAATGTGAGACAGGAATCCATCAGAATCCTAGAGGAGAACATAGGCAGTAACCTCTTCGATATCAGCCACAGCAACTTCTTTCAAGATTTGTCTCCAAATGCCAAGGAAACAAAAGCAAAAATGAACTTTTGGGACTTCAAGATCAAAAGCTTCTGCACAGCAAAGGAAACAGTCAACAAAACAAAGAGGCAACCCACGGAATGGGAGATGATATTTGCCAATGACAGTACAGACAAAAGGTTGATATCCAGGATCTATAAAGAACTTCTCAAACTCAACACACACAAAACAGATAATCATATCAAAAAATGGGAAGAAGATATGAACAGAGACTTCTCCAACAAAGACATACAAATTGCTATCAGACATATGAAAAAAATTGTTCATCATCACTGGCCATCGGGGAGATTCAAATTAAGACGACATTGAGATTCCACCTGACACCAGTTAGAATGGCCAAATTAGCAAGACAGGAAAGAACGTGTGTTGGAGAGGATATGGAGAAAGGGGAACCCTCTTCCACTGTTGGTGGGAATGAAAGTTAGTGCAGCCACTTTGGAGAACAGTGTGGAGATTCCTGAAGAAATTAAGAATAGAGCTTCCCTATGACCCTGGAATTGCTCTGCTGGGTATTTACCCCAAAGATACAGATGTAGTGAAATGAAGGGCCATTTGTACCCCAATGTTTATTGCAGCAATGGCTACGGTCGCCAAACTGTGGAAAGAACCAAGATGCCCTTCAATGGATGAATGGATAAGGAAGATGTGGTCCATATACTCAATGGAGTATTATGCCTCCATCAGAAAGGATGAATACCTAACTTTTGTAGCAACATGGATGGGACTGGAAGACATTATGCTGAGCGAAATAAGTCAAGCAGAGAGAGTCAAGTATCATATGGTCTCACTTATTTGTGGAGCATAACAAATAACATGGAGGACATGGGTAGATGGAGAGGAGAGGGAGTTGAGGGAAACTGGAAGGCGAGATGAACCATGAGATACTATGGACTCTGAAAATCAACCAGAGTGTTTTGAAGGGGCGGGGGGTGGGAGGTTGAGGAACCAGGTGGTGGGTAATAGGGAGGGCACGTACTGCATGGAGCACTGGGTGTGATGCCAATACAATGAACACTGTTATGCTGTAAATATACAAATTAAAAAAAACTTAAAAAAAAAGAGAACAAGTATTGCAGAGCACTGGGTGTGGTGCATAAACAATGTATTTAGGAACACTGAAAAAAATAATAAAATAAAATAAGAAAGTCTTTTAAAAGAGAAAAAGAGAAAAGAAAAGGAACATATATATTTTCAACTTAAATAGCAATGAATCAGGAGAAACAATCTTGAATTCTATATAGTATTTACTCCTAGAGGTGGAGTTTTGCAGTGCTGAGTGCTCTGTACACGTGGTGTTCCGTGTTCTTCCAGCTCTTTTTCTGGGAGAGGGGCCTGCTGCACTGATTCTCAGATGTCTTTATGTCAGTGGAGTTGTACCACCCCTTGCCAGAGGGCTGGTCTCAATGTAGGCCGTTTTTAGTTTTTCTCTATGGCTTTTGTTCCCTGAAGAAATTTGAGTCTCTTTAGAGGATGAGAGTAGGGCGCCTGGGTGGCTCAGTGGGTTAAGCCACTGCCTTCGGCTCAGGTCATGATCTCAGGGTCCTGGGATCGAGTCCCGCATCGGGCTCTCTGCTCAGCAGGGGACCTGCTTCCCTCTCTCTCTCTCTCTCTGCCTGCCTCTCTGTCTACTTGTGATCTCTCTCTGTCAAATAAATAAAATAAAAAATCTTTAGAGGATGAGAGTAAAATCGCCCTATTGTGGTCTCTAGGCCAGGAGCAGAATGATCCTAGCCCCTCTCTTCACTAAACACTCAGGTATAAGAGGTCTTCCCTTTTGTGTGTGCCACTATATACAGACTCCTGTGGTGTGCACCTGCACCAATACTCCTGGATAGGTGGAGTGTCGTGCCTTTCTGTCCTTCTCAGGACTCCCCCATGGACAGTAGTCCTCTGGTCATGTGCATTCCCAAATCATCCCTCCTGTGGGGTGGTGGTGCACCACGTGTTTTGGGCATTTGCATCACACCTCCCTCACTGAGAGCTGTCACCTGATCCTGCAGGGTTCGGGCTTTATAGAGAACTGAGCTGGGAGCCTGTCAAAAGTTCTGAGACAACGACTTTCCCTACTCCAATGCTGAGGAACTCTGCACTGGCAGGCATTCCATTCCCATTTTCTCTGTGTCTCCATGATCTTGAGACCATGCAGTCCCACCTAATATTCTGCTCCCCCCTTCATCAAATAGCACCTTTTAGATAGGAATGTCTCTCACTGGAGCAGATTTCAAAAGGCTCTTTTTTCCCTCCAGGGCTATATCACTTTCGGTGGCCGGGTTTCTGAGGTTCCTTCCTCTGATGTTTATCTTGTGACATATCTCCTCTGTATTCTTGAAACACCTTCCTTGCAAAAAGTGGTTCTTTTTCTATTTGTAGAATTCCAACATTGCTTTTCTTACGTCTCAGGTTGAATTCATAGGTGTTGAGAGTGATTAGATCGTTATGTAGCTAAATTCAGGGAAGCAGATGAAATGAAGTCTCCTAACTTTCACCTTCCTGCTTCATCAGTGGATATAAGAATTTCTGAATTTCACATCATAATAGTTCTTTTACAGCTTTTTTTTTAATTTTTAAACTTTTTTTTATTAACATATATGTATTATTAGCCCCAGCAGTACAGGTCTGTGACTCGCCAGGTTTCCACACTTCACAGCACTCATCATAACATATACCTTCCCCAATGACCATAAACCACCCCATCCTCTCCCTACCCACCTTCCGCTGGCAACCCTAATTTTGTTTTGTGAGATTAAGAATCTCTTATGGTTTGTCTCCATCCTGATCCCATCTTCTTTTTTTTTTATTCTTTTCCTATCCCCCAAAACCCCCACGTTGCATCTCTATTTCCTCATATCAGAGAGATCCTATGATAATTGTCATTCTCTGATTGACTTATTTACCTAAGCATAATATCTCTAGTTCCATCCACGTCATCGCAAATGTTAAGATTTCATTTCTTTTGATGACTATATGGTATTCCATTGTATATATATGCCACATCTTCTTTATCCATTCATCTGTTGATGGACATCTAGGTTCTTTTCATTGTTTGGCTATTGTGGACATTGCTGCTATAAACACTCCAGTGTATGTGACACTTCGGATCACTAGGTTTGTATCTCTTTTTTTTTTACTTGTTTATTTTCAGCATAACAGTGTTCATTGTTTTGGCATCACACCCAGTGCTTCATGCAGTATGTGCCCTTGCTATTACCCACCAATTGGTTCCTCAACCTCCCACCCCCCCCGCCCCTTCAAAACCCTGTGGTTGTTGTCCAGAGTCCAGAGTCTCTCATGGTTCACTTCCCCTTCCAGTTTCTCTCAACAACCTCTCCTCTCCATCTCCCCATGTCCTCCGTGTTCTTTGTTATGCTCCACAAATAAGTGAGACCATATGACACTTGACTTCCTCCGCTTGACATATTTCACTCAGCATAATCTCTTCCAGTCCCGTCCATGTTGCTACAAAAGTTGGGTATTCATCCTTTCTGATGGAGGCATAATACTCCATTGTGTATATGGACCACATCTTCCTTATCCATTCATCCGTTGAAGGGCATCTTGGTTCTTTTCACATTTTGGCGACCGTGGCCATTGCTGCAATAAACATTGGAGTAGAGATGGCCCTTCATTTCACTACTTCTGTATCTTTGGGGTAAATACCCAGCAGAGCAATTCCAGGGTCATAGGGAATCTCTATTCTTAATTTCTTCAGGAATCTCCACACTGTTCTCCAAAGTGGCTGCACTAACTTGAATTCCTATCAAAGGATAAGCGGGTTCCCCTTTCTCCACATCCTCTCCAACACATGTTGTTTCCTGTCTTGCTACTTTTGGCCATTCTATCTGGTGTCAGGTGGTATCTCAACGTTGTTTTAATTTGAAATTCCCTGATGGCTAGTGATGATGAACATTTTTTTCATGTGTCTGATAGCCATTTGTATGTCTTCATTGGAGAAGTGTCTGTTCATATCTTCTGCCCATTTTTTGATATGATTATCTGTTTTGTGTGTGTTGTGTTTGAGAAGTTCTTTATAGATCCTGGATATCAAACTTTTGTCTATACTGTCATTTGCAAATATCTTCTCCCATTCCGTGAGTTGCCTTTTTTGTTTTGTTGACTGTTTCCTTTGCTGTGCAGAAGTTTTTGATCTTGATGAAGTCCCAAAAGTTCATTTACGCTTTTGTTTCCTTGGCCTTTGGAGACATATCTTGAAAGAAGTTGCTGTGACTGATATCGAAGAGGTTACTGCCTATGTTCTCCTCTAGGATTCTGATGGATTCCTGTCTCACGTTGAGGTCTTTTATCACTTTCGAGTTTATCTTTGTGTAAGAGAATGGTCGAGTTTCATTCTTCTACAAATCGCTGTCCAGTTCTCCCAGAACCATTTATTAAAGAGACTGTTTTTTTTTAAATGTATATTTTTTCCTGTTTTGTCGAAGATTATTTGACCATAGAGTTGAGGGTCCATATATGGGCTCTCCACTCTGTTCCACTGGTCTATGTGTCTGTTTTTTGTTTTTTTTTTTAATGTGTCTGATTTTATGCCAGTACCATGCTGTCTTGGTGATCACAGCTTTGTAGTAAAGCTTGAAATTGGGTAACGTGATGCCGCCAGTTTTGTTTTTGTTTTTCAACTTTTCCTTAGCAATTCAGGGTCTCTTCTGATTCCATACAAATTTTAGGATTATTTGCTCCAGCTCTTTGAAAAATACCAGTGGAATTTTGATCGGAATGGCATTAAAAGTATAGATTGCTCTAGGCAGTATAGACATTTTAACAATGTTTATTCTTCCAATCCAAGAGCAAGGAACAGTCTTCCAACTTTTTCTGTCTTCTTCAGTTTCTTTCATGAGTGTTCTGTAGTTCCTCAAGTACAATTCATTTACCTCTTTGGTTAGGGTTCTTCCCAGGTATCTTATGGTTCTTGGTGCTATAGTAAATTGAATCGATTCTCTAATTTCCCTTTCTGTATTTTCATTGTTATTGTATAAGAAAGCCACTGATTTCTGTACATTGACTTTGTGTCCTGCCACGTTACTGAATTGCTGTATGAGTTCTAGTAGTTTGGGGGTGGAGTCTTTGGCGTTTTCCATATAAAGGATCATGTCATCTGCAAAGAGAGAGAGTTTGACTTCTTCCTTGCCAATTTGGATACCTTTTATTTCTCTTTGTTGTCTGATTGCCGTTGCTAGAACTTCTAATACTATGTTGAACAAGAGTGGTGAGAGTGAGAATCCTTGTCGTATTCCTGATCTCAACGGGAAGGCTGCAAGTTTTTCCCATTGAGGATGATATTTGCTGTGGGTCTTTCATAGAGAGATTTTATGAAGTCAGGAATGTTCCCTCTATCCCTATACTTTGAAGCGTTTTCATCAGGAACGGATGCTGGATTTTGTCAAATGCTTTTTCTGCATCCATTGAGAGGACCATGTGGTTCTTCTCTCTTCTCTTACTGATTTGTTCTATCACATTGATTGATTTGCGAATGTTGAACCAACCTTGCAACCCAGGGATGAGTCCCACCTGGTCATGGTGGATAATCTTTTGAATGTTCTGCTGGATCCTGTTTGCTAGGATCTTGTTGAAAATCTTTGCATTCATATTCATTAGTGATATTGGTCTGAAATTCTCCTTTTTGGTGTGGTCTTTGCCTGGTTTTGGGATCAGGGTAATGCTGGCTTCATAAAAAGAGTCTGGAAGTTTTCCTTCTGCTTCAATTTTTTGGAACAGCTTCAGGAGAATTATTGTTATTTCTTCTTTGAAAGTTTGCTAGAATTCCCCAGGGAATCCGTCAGGTCCTGGGCTCTTGTTTTTTGGGAGGTTTTTGATCACTGCTTCAATCTCGTTACTAGATATCGGTCTATTCAGGTTTTCACAATTTCTTCCTGGTTCAATTTTGGGAGTTTATACTTTTCCAGGAATGCATTTATTTCATGTTGTTGGCTTAGCTTATTGACATATAACTGTTGGTAATAATTTCTGATGATTGTTTCTATTTCCTTGGTTTTAGTTGTTATCTCTCCCATTTCATTCATAATTTTATTAATTTGGGCTTTCTCTCTTTTCTTTTGGATTAGTGTGGCCAATGGTTTATCGATCTTTTTGATTCTTTCAAAAAACCAGCTTCTAGTTTCATTGATATGTTCTACTGTATCTCTGGTTTCTACCTCATTGCTCTCTGCTCTAATATTGATTCCTTCCCTTCTTGCGTGTGGAGTTGGTTTGCATGATTCCAGTTCTTTAAGGTGTAGAGACAGCTGGTGTATTCTGGATTTTTCAATGTTTTTGAGGGAGGCTTGGATGGCTATATATTTCCCCCCTAGAACCGCCCTTACCGTATCCCATAGGTTTTGGACCGAAGTGTCTTCATTCTCATTGGTTTCCATGAATTGTTTAAGTTCATCTTTGATCCAAGCATTCTTAAGCAAGGTTATCTTTAGCTTCCAGGTGTTTGAGTTCCTTCTGAACTTTTCCTTGTGATTGAGTTCAAGTTTCAAAGCATTGTGATCTGAGAATATGCAGGGAATAATGTCAGTCTTTTGGTATCGGTTGAGTCCTGCTTTGTGACCCAGTATGTGGTCTATTCTGAAGAAGGTTCCATGTGCTCTTTTTTTTTTTTAATTTTTAAAAACATTTTTAATTTAAATTCAATTAATTAACATATAATATACTGTTGGTTTTAGAGGTTCAGACCTGTGATTCATCAGTCTTATATAATTCCCAGTGCTCATTACATCACATGTCCTCCTTAATGTCCCTCACCCAGTTATTCCATCACTCCCCTCCTCTCAAGTGCCACCCTCAGTTTGTTTCCTGTGATTAAGAGTCTCTTATGGTTTGTCTCCCTTTCTGGTTTGTCTTGTTTTATTTTTTTCCTCTCTTCTCCTTTGATCCTCTTTTTTTTTCTTAAATTCCATGTATCAGTGAGATCATATGATAATTGTCTTTCTCTGACTGATTTATTTCACTTGGCATAATACCCTCTAGTTCCATCCATGTAATTTCAAATGGCAAGATTTCATTTTTGATGGCTTTGTAATATTTCATGGTACATATGTATATACAATGGACTATAACATATATATACATTTATATATGACATATTCTTTATCCATTCATCTGTTTTTTTTTTTCTCTTTCAATGTTTTCTGTCAGTGACCTCTTCTTTTCCTCCATGAGGTATTGATCTTGTAGTTCTTACATCTTCCAGGTAGTTTTCTTTTTTAAAAATAATTCCAAGGAGAAATAAAAAGATGACTTTTAATGGGCCCTGGCATAATCATGTGTATGAATGTATGTGTGTGACCAAGTATATGTATAAGTCTGTGTCTATACCTGTATCTGTATTTATATGTCTGTCTATAGAGTGGAGTCCTGGTTCCATGTGCTCTTGAGAAGAACGAGTATTCTGTTGTTTTCGGGTGGAATGTTCTGTATATGTCTATGAGGTCCATCTGGTCCAATGTTTTATTCAATGCTCTTATTTCTTTATTAATTTTCTGCTTGATGATCTGTCTATTTCTGAGAGAGGCGTATTAAGGTCTCCTACTATTATTGTATTCATATCAATATGACTCTTTATCTTGATTAGTAGTTTTCTTATGTAATTGGGTGCTCCCATATTGGGGGCGTAGATATTCACAATTTTTAGATCATCTTGGTGGATAGTCCCTTTAAGAATTATGTAGTTTCCTTCTGTATCTCTGACTAGAGTGTTTAGTTTAAAATCTAATTTATCTGATATGAGAATCGCTACCCCGGCCATCTTTTGAGGCCCATTGGCATGAAACATGCTTCTCCATCCCTTCACTTTCAGTCTGGGTGTATCCTTAGGTTCAAAATTTGTTTCCTGTAGACAACATATGGATGGGTCCTGTCGTTTTATCCAATCTGCAACCCTGTGTCATTTTATGGGCACATTTAGGCCATTCACATTGACAGTGATTATTGAGAGATAGGTTTTTATTGACATCGTGTTGCCTTTGAAGTCTTTCTGTCTGTAGATTGTTTCTCTATTTCTGTTCAATGATATTCTTTTTTTTAAGATTTTATTTATTTATTTGACAGAGATCACAAGTAGACAGAGAGGCAGGCAGAGAGAGAGAGAGGGAAGCAGGCTCCCTGCTGAGCAGATAGCCCGATGCGGGGCTCAATCCCAGGACCCTGAGATCATGACCTGAGCCGAAGGCAGCGGCTTAACCCACTGAGCCACCCAGGCGCCCCTGTTCAATGATATTCTTAGGAATTTTTTCTCTTTTATAGGACCCCCCATAATATTTCCTGCAGTGTCGGCTTGGTGGTTGCATAGTCTTTTAAGCCTTGCTGGTCTTGGAAACTCTTTATCTCTCCATCCATTTTAAATGTCAGTCTTGCTGGATAGAGTATTTTTGGTTGCATGTTCTTCTCATTTAGTACTCTGAATATATTTTGCCACCCCTTCCTGGCTTGCCAGGTCTCTGTGGAAAGGTCTGACGTTATTCTAATGGGCTTTCCTCTGTATTTAAGGAGCTTCTTTGTCCTAACTGCTTTTAAGAGGGTCTGTCGTGAAACATAATCCCTCATTTTAACTATAAGGTGTCGTGAGGACTTTCGAGAATCTAAAATCTTGGGAGGAAATCTCTCTGCCTCTAGTACATGAACGTTGTTTCCATTCGTGAGATTGGGAAAATTTTCATAGACAACTTCTTCCACTATATCTTCTAGACTTCTTTCTTTTTCCTCCCCTTCAGGGATTCCAATAATTCTGACATTGGAACGTTTCATGGCATCATTTATTTCCCTAATACTGTTTTCGTGGCTTCTGAGCTGTTTGTTCCAGGCTTCCTCCTGATCCTTTCTCTCTATCTGTTTATCCTCCAGATCACTAATTCTATCTTCTGTCTCAGTTACCCTAGGTTTTAGAGAATTTAGATTAGATTGGAACTCATTGAAAGCATTGTGAACATCATTCTTGGTGGCTTTCAGTTCTGCCCTAATCAATTCTCTTTGGTCATCCATGGCTTTCTCCAACCTAGCTATTGCCTGGATAATTGTTAGTCTGAATTCCTTTTCCAACATACTGTCTATGTCGATAGCCATTAGCTCTGTTCCAGAAGATCCATCCTCTGTATTTTTCTTCTGTTGAGTATTCCTCCTCCTAGTCATTTTGGTAAGCAATGACTGAACAGATGCAGCTGGATTTATTGATTGTGGTGCAGTCAAGGTGCAAGCTGGAATGCTTCTGTGCAATCAGGGTTCCCCACCCAAATGAGAGAAAAAAGAAATGAAAAAGAAATGGCTATTGTCGCCAAACTGTGGAAAGAACCAAGATGCCCTTCAACGGATGAATGGATAAGGAAGATGTGGTCCATATACACAATGGAGTATTACGCCTCCATCCAAAAGGATGAATACTCAACTTTTGTAGCAACATGGATGTGACTGGAAGAGATTATGCTGAGCGAAATAAGTCAAGCAGAGAGAGTCAAGTATCATATGGTCTCACTTATTTGTGGAGTATAACAAAGAACATGGAGGACATGGGGAGATGGAGAGCAGAGGGAGTTGAGGGAAACTGGAAGGGGAGATGAACCATGAGAGACTCTGGACTCTGAAAAACAACCAGAGTGTTTTGAAGGGGCGGGGGGGTGGGAGGTTGAGGAACCATGTTTTGGGTAATAGGGAAGGCACGTACTGCATGGAGCACTGGGTGTGATGCCAAAACAATGAACACTGTTATGCTGTAAATAAAGAAAAAAAAAGAAATAGAGAAGAAGAAAGAAAAAAAAAGGAAAGCAAAAAAGGAAAAAAAGAGAGAGAGAGAGAGACAGGAAAAAAAAAGGAAAGATAAAAGAGAAGGCTCAGCCCAAATGGGTTCAAAATTATGATTTATGAAGTATACAAACAAAAACAGAGAAACAAAAAGACTGATAAAAGTATATGTCAAGAGAAAAAATTATGTATATAAGCAAAATAGGGAAGAACCTCATCAGAAAGAACCCCAAGTATAAGATTTACATATTATCAGAAGGAACACAAATACACAGACACACTGACAGAAGGAAAAATTGGGAGAGTGGTTATAAATTCTCAGTGTGGGTGAGGAAGGTTATTTTGATTCTTCCTGAAGGTATCTTGATGTATTTGTTAAGGGACTCAACTTTCCTAAGTTACAAGGGGATTAGAAACTGGTTTGCCTATAGGGGTAGCCTATAGGGAAAGGGGATTACCTTGAAATTTAACTCTATATGTATAGTAGAAAATAAAAATTAAAAAAGAATAAACTAGACTAAACTAAGTTAAATTTAAAAATAATTGAAAAAATAGAAAAGCAAAAGAAAAACATGGGTGTATGTATCAAAATTTCAAGTTTGAAGGTTATTAAAGAATTTGATGTACTGGACATCTCAGTGTGATGGTAAATAGGTTAAAAATTATCTGTATGTATTAAAAAAAAAGAACCAGGATTTTGGTAAAGAGTTAAAAATAAAAGTTGTATTTATGAAGTAGTGGTGGTTGTTCTATTGTAGTCTTCTTTTTTTTTTTTTTTTCTTCCTTCCTGGTTGGTTTTCTTGGGGAGGGGTCTGCCACGTGGGTTTTCAGAAAATTATGTTCCCTGTGTTAGGTCCTCCCACTCCCCTCAAGGGGTTGGCTCTGAGGAAACTGTTTTTTTCAGGCTTTTGTTCTCTGGGGATTTTTATGTTCTTTCATCTGTTTTCTCTCGCCTTGACAGCTTTTGATAGTTTTTGGAGTTTTAGAGGAGAGCAAACTGCACCCCGACCTCCCTCTCAGAGAGAAGCCTCAGAATGTTCTGCAGAGCTGCTGGCAGAATCGGTTCTAAGTAATGGTCCCTGGGGATGCAGGAGCTCCTCGTTGTACCCAATACCAGGGCAGTGGCGGCTGTCTAGGCAGCTCCAGACCGTCAGAGAGATTCCGAGCAGAGATCGCACACTGAGATTTTCCCGCTGTCCCGGGCTGGGAATGTCTGTTTTTTCTGGATGCCAGAGCTCCAGGCTAGCACCGATGAGCACCTCTCCCAAGGGAGGGTGTGGGACGTGCGTGTTTCAGGATTGCTGTCTGGCCAGGATCCCAGCCCCTCACAGGAGCCAGACCCCACTCTTTCTCAGGCCCGCTGGCAGGTCAGGTGCACTGGCAGCTCAGGGATGGAGACCTGATTTCTCTGCCGCACTCTCTCTGGCTCAGCACCAGGGGAGGCTGTCCTGGGTCCAGGGACTTAGGTCCCTGTCCCTAACTGCCCAGATTCCCACTATTTCCCCCCGTGATCCTTTGCTCTTTGTTTTTTGAGTGCTTTCAACCCGACTCCAAGTTAATGCTGGTCCCCAGACACAGGGCACTCTCGTATTGGGATATTACTTTCCAATCGGTCACCTCTGGTGGCTCCCTCCCCCTTTTGTTTATCTTCTGATATCAGTCCGACGCTCCCAGTCTGCTTTACCTGTCACTGGCGTCTTCTGCTCCTGTAGAGATCCAGACGTGTGTAATTCTGATCTCAGGCTGATTTCATGGGTGGTCGGAGTTCTTTGGTAGGTAATCAGCTCACTTTAGGGTACAGTTTGAAACGGTGCCTCCTCCTACTTCCCCGCCATCTTGACTTCCCACTACGTTTGTATCTTTAGGGTAAATACCCAGTAGTGCAATTGCTGGGTCATAGCATAGTTCTATTTTCAAAGTTTTGAGGAACCTCCGTGCTGTTTTCCAGACTGGCTTCCCCAGCTTGCATTCCCCCCAACAGTGTAGGAGGGTTCCCCTTTCTCCACATCCTTACCAGCATCTGTCATTTCCTGACTTGTTAATTTTAGCCATTCTGACTGGTGTGACGTGGTATCTCATTATGGTTTTGATTTGTATTTCCCTGATGCCGAGTGATGTGGAGCACTTTTTCCTGTGTCTGTTGGCCTTCTGGATATCTTCTTTGCATAAATGTCTTTTAATGTCTTCTCCGCATTTCTTGATTGGAATCTTTGGTCTTTGGGTGTTGAGTTTGCTAAGTTCTTTATAGATTTTGGACACTAGCCCTTTATCTGGTATGTCCTTTGCAAATATCATCTCCCATTCTGTCAGTTGTCTTTTGGTTTTGTTTAGAGTTTGCTAAGTTCTTTACAGATTTTGGACACTAGCCCTTTATCTGGTATGTCCTTTGCAAATATCATCTCCCATTCTGTCAGTTGTCTTTTGGTTTTGTTTACTGTTTCCTTTGCTGTGCAAAAGCTTTTGATCATGATGAAGTAAAATAGCTCATATTTCTCCTTGCTTTCCTTGCCTTTGGCGATGTTTCTAGGAAGAATTTGCTGTGGCTGATGTCAAAGAGGTTGCTGCCTGTGTTCTCCTCAATGATTTTGATGGATTCCTTTCTCACATTGAGGTCCTTCATTTTGATTCTATCTTCGTGTGTGGTATGAGGAAATGTCCAGATTCATTTTTCTGCATATGGTTGTCTAATTTTCCCAACACCATTTGTTGAAGAGACTGTCCTTTTTCCATTGGACAATCTTTCCTGCTTTGTCAAAGATTAGTTGACCATAGAGAGGAGGGTCTATTTCTGGGCTCTAAATTCTGTTCCATTGATCTATTTTTCTGCCAGTACCATACTGTCTTGATGATGACAGCTTTGTAATAGAGCTTGAAGTCTGGAATTCTGATGCCATCAGCTTTGGCTTTCTTTTTCAATACTCCTCTGGCTATTTGAGGTCTTTTCTGGTTCTGTATAAATTTTAGGATTAATTATTTCATTTCTTTGAAAAAAAAATGGATGGGATTTTGATAGGGATTGCATTAAATGTGTAGATTGCTTTAGGTAGCATAGGCATTTTCACAATATTTGTTCTTCCAATCCATGAGCATGGAATATTTTTCCATTTCTTTGTTTCTTCCTCAATTTCTTTCATGAGTACTTTACAGTTTTCTATGTATAGATTCTTTGCCTATTTGGTCAGGTTTATTTCTAGGTATCTAATGGTTTTGGGTGCAATTGTAAACGGGATTGACTCCTTAATTTCTCTTTATTCTGTCTTGTTGTTGGTGTATAGAAATGAAACTGATTTTGGTGCATTGATTTTATATCCTGACACATCACTGAAATCCTGCATGAGTTCTAGCAGTTTTAGGGTGGAGTCTTTTGGATTTTCCACATATTATATCTTATCATCTGCAAAGAGTGATAGTTTGACTTATTCTTTGCTGATTTGGTTTAATTTCTTTTTGTTGTGTGATTGCTGAGGCTAGGACTTCTAGTACTATGTTCAATAACAGTGGTGATAATGGACATCCCTGCCATGTTCCTGACCTTAGCAGAGTAGCTCTCAGTTTTTCCCCATTGCGAATGATATTCACTGGGTTTTTTTCATAGATTGCTTTGATGATATTGTAGTATATACCCTCTATCCCTATACTTTGAAGAGTTTTGATCAAGAAAGGACGCTGTACTTTGTCAAATGCTTTTTCAGCATCTATCGAGAGTATCATATAGTTCTTGTTCTTTCTTTTATTAATGTATTGTATCACATTGATTGATTTGCGGATGTTGAACCAACCTTGCAGCACTGGAATTCATCCCACTTGGTCATGGTGAATAATCCTTTTAAAGTACTGTTGGATCCCATTGGCTAGTATTTTGGTGAGAATATTCGCGTCTGTGTTCATCAAGGATATTTGTATGTAATTCTCTTTTTTGATGGGATCTTTGTCTAGTTTGGGGATCAAGGTAATGCTCGCCTCATAAAATGAGTTTGGAAGTTATCCTTCCCTTTCTGTTTTTTGGAACAGTTTCAAGAGAACAGGAATGAATTCTTCATTAAATGTTTGGTAGAATTCCCCTGGAAAGCCCTCTGGCCATGGGCTCTTGTTTGCTGGGAGATTTTTGATGACTTCTTCAATCTCCTTTCTAGTTACGAGTCTGTTCAGGTTTTCTATTTCTTCCAGGTTCAGTTGAGGTAGTTTATATGGCTCTAAGAATGCATCCATTACTTCCAGGTTTTCAAATTTGCTGGCGTATTTTCCTGCTAATATGTTTTTTTAAATGTTTGTATGTCTTTGGTTTATGATCTCTTCTCTTTCATTCCTGATTTTATTTATTTGGGTTCTTTCTCTTTTCTTTTTGATAAGTCTGGCCAGGAGTTAATCAATCTTATTAATTCTTTCAAAGAAGCCACTCTTAATTTCCTTGATTTGTTCTATTTTTTTCTATTTCATTGATTTCTGCTCTGATCTTTATTATTTCTCTTCTCTTGCTGGGTTGAGGTTTTCTTTGTTGTTCTTTCTCCAGCTCCTTTAGGTGTAATTTTAGGTTGTGTACTTGAGACCTTTCTTGTTTCTTGAGAAAGGTTTGTATTGCTATATACTTTCCTCTTAGGACTGCCTTTGCTGGTTCCCACAGATTTTGAACCATTGTGTTTTTATTATCATTTATTTCCATAATTTTTTTCAATTCTTCTTTAATTTCCTGGTTGACCAGTTCATTTTTAGTAGGATGATTTTAGCTGCCATTTATTTGGGTTCTTTCCATTTTTCCTCTTGTGATTGAGTTTTAGTTTCAGAGCATTGTGGTCTGAAAATATTCAGGGCATGATCCCAATCTTTTGATACCAATAGAGACCTGATTTATGACCCAGTGTGTGTTCTATTTTGGGGAATATTCCATGTGCACTAGAGAAGAATGTGTATTCTGTTGCTTTGGGATGGAATGTTCTGAATATATCTGTAATGCCCCTCTGGTCCAGTGTGTCATTTAAGGCCTTTATTTCCTTGTTGATCTTTTGCATCCATGATCTGTACGTTTCAGTGAAGGGAGTGTTAAAGTCCCTTACTATTATTGTTTTATTGTCAGTGTGTTTCCTTGATTTTGTTATTAATTGGTTTATGTATTTGGCTGCTCCCATGTTAGGGACACAGATATTTAAAATTGTTAGATCTTGTTGGACAGACCCTTTAAGTATGATATAGTGTCCTTCCTCATCTCTTACCATAGTCTTTGGCTTAAAATCTAATTGCTCTGACATAAGGATTACCATCTCAGCTTTCTTCTGGTGTCCATTAGCATGGTAAATTTTTATCCACACCTTCACTTTAAATCTTGAGGTGTCTTTGGGTCTAAAATGAGTTTCTTGTAGACAGCATATTGATTTTTTTTTTTAATCCATCTGATACCCTGGGTCTTTTGATTGGGGTATTTAACCCATTTACATTCAGGGTAACTATTGAGAGATAAGAATTTTTTGCCATTGTATTGTCTGTAAGGTGACGATTACTGTATATTTTCTCTGTTCCTTTCTGATCTACTACTTTTAAGCTCCCTCTTTTCTTAGAGGACCCCTTTCAATATTTCCTGTAGAACTGGTTTGTGTTTACAAATTCTTCTCGTTTTTGTTTGTTATGGAAGCTTTTTATCTCTCCTTCTATTTTCAATGATAGCCTAGCTGGATATAATATTCTTGGTTGCATGATTTTCTCATTTAGTTCTCTGAATATATCATGCCAGTTCTTTCAGGCCTGCCAGGTCTCTGTGGGTAAGTCTGCTGCCAATCTAATATTTTTACCATTGTATGTTACAGAATTCTTTTCCCGGGCTGCTTTCATGGTTTTCGCTTTGTCGCTAAGACTTGTAAATTCTAGTATTAAATGACAAGAGTGTGGACCTATTCTTATGGAATTGGAGGTGGGTTCTCTGCACATCCTGGAATTTGATGCTTGGTCCCTGTGCCATATTAAGGAAATTCACTACAATAATTCTCTCCAATATACCTTCTGCTCTCCTCTCACTTTCTTCTTCTTCTGGAATCCCAATTATTGTAATGTTGTTTCATCTTATGTTATCACTTATCTCTTGAATTCTCCCCTCCTGGTCCTGTAGCTGTTTGTCTCTCTTTTGCTCAGCTTCTGTATTCTTCATCATTTGGCCTTCTATATCACTAATTCTTTCTTCTGCCTCATTTATCCTAGCAGTATGACCCTCCATTTTTTTATTGTACCTCATTAATAGCTTTTTTAATTTCAAATTGGCTAGATTTTAGTTCTTTTATTTCTCCAGAAAAAGCTTTTATTTCTCCAGACAGGGTGTCTCTAATATCTTCCATGCCTTTTTCAAGCCCATCTAACACCTTGAGAATTGTCATTCTGGACTCTAGATCTGACATATTACCAATGTCCATATTGATTAGGTCCCTAGCTGTCAGTATTGCCTCGTGTTTGTTTGTTTGCTTTTTTTTTTTTTTTTGGTTTGTTTTTATGCCTTGTCATTTTATCCAGATAAGAATATATGAAGGAGCTAATAAAATAGTAAAAGGGTGGCAAAGACCCCAGGAAAATGTGCTCTAACCAAATAATAAGAGACTCCAAATCATTAGGGATCAAAAGGGGGTAAAAAGAAGTTCAGAAAAAATATTAAAAATAAAGAAAAAATATAAAAAAGAAAAAAAAATTATATATTACACTGGTGAATAGAACAGGGTCACCCACTTAAATTTGGTTGTATTTTGGTCTCTTAGAAGAAACTACCTCCCCAAATGTTAAAGAATGAAAAACATATATAAGGGTAAACATGATGAAGGGATGGAATGTGAGTATAAAAATGAAAGCTTTTTTAAACAATTTCTAAGAAAAAGGACTTGATAAGATAAGTTGGTTGGGAAAATAAAGAAAAAGAAATAGGAGAGGATTTGCTCCAGCTGGATACTAGAACAAAGCCCTGTGCTAGATTTAGGGTATATTTTGACCTATTAGAAGAAGTTGTATCCCAAACTTTTTTAGAATAAATAATCCCTACATATACAAAAAATAAAGTTATACAATGAAGGATAAAATATGACTATATTTTTGAGGTTGAAGTGGCACCTGGGTGGTTCAGTGGGTTAAAGTCTCTGCCTTCGGTTCAGGTCATGGTCCCAAAGTCCAGGGAATGAGCCCTGCATCAGGCTCTCTGTTCAGCGGGGACTCTGCTTCCTCCTCTCTCTCTGCCTGCTTCTGTGTCTATTTGTGATCTCCATCTGTTAAATAAATAAATATAATCTTTAAAAAAATAAGGTTCAAAATGGATTTTTAAATGAAAGGTATTGTTAAGATAAACTAGTTAAAAAAACATTAAAAGAGGAAAGAGTAAAAGTTTAAAAAGTTAGCATAAGAAAAAATAAAATTAAAAAAATTAATTAACTTTGGAACCTAAAGAATCATACAGAGAAAGCCATGAATTTCATGGTTTGCTTGCTCTTCCTCTGGAATTCCACTGTTGTCCTTGATAAGTGAACTTGGTCTTGGCTGGACTTCTTGGTGATCTTCTGGGGGAGGGGCCTATTATAGTGATTCTCAAGTGTCTTTGCCTGAGGTGGAATTGCACCGCCCTTACCAGGGACTGGGCTAAGTAATCAGCTCCGGTTCGCTTTCATGAGCTTTTGTTCCCTGAACACTTTCTGAGGAGCTCTGAAGATGGGAATGAAAGTGGTAGCCTCCCAATCTCTGCCCTGAGGAGCTGAGAGCTCAGCCCCACTCCTCAGTGCACCCTCAGAGAAAAGCGCTCAATCATTCCCACTTTCCTGGCCTCCAGCTGAGCTCTGAGCTCACCCAGCCTGTGTCCGAGCATCTCTGTCTCTGGCACACAGACCCACCAAACCCAGCAGTTCTTTGCGCTCAGAACCACCTCCCAGATCTTGTGGATTCTCTGCACACAGAGCAGTGACCTGACCATGCCACGGATCACAGTTTAGGGTAACCCTGAGTTGAAAGCTCATTCCTTGGCTCTGTCTCTGTAACCAGATTCCCCATTCTAAAACCTGTGAGCTCTGTGACACTCAGACAATCCCAATCCTTGTGTGATCCCGCCAGACCTGAGACCATGCTGTTCCTGGGTGGACTTCACCCTGGCTTAGACTCTGGAGAAACTTCCCTCGGTGGAGCAGACTTTTAAAAGTTCTGATTTTGTGCTCTGTTGCTCCACCACTTGCTGGGAGCTGGCCCCTCCCCCCGTCGTCTATCTTCCTGTAACTTTGGATTCACTGCTCTGTGTGTCCGACCTTCTGGAAAGTGGTTGATTTTCTGTTTCTAGAATTGCTGCTCTTCTTCTCTTTGATCTCCTATTGGAATTGTAGGTGTTCTGGATGTTTTTATAAACGATCTAGCTGATGTCCTATTACATGATGTCATCTCAGACGCTACTTCTCTGCCATCTTGACTCCTCCTCCTGGACTATATCTTCATTATTCATTCATCTGTTTGGGGCATCATGGCTCTTTCCACACTCTGGAGAATGTGACCATTGCTGATATGAACATTGGGGTACCGATGACCTTTCCTTTCACTACATTTGTGTCTTTGGGGTAAATGCCCAGTAGTGCCATTGCAGGGTCATAGGGAAGCTCTTCTTTTAATTTCTTAAGGATCTCCACACTGTTTTCCAAAGTGTCTGCACCAACTTGCATTCCCAAGAATAGTGTAAGAGGGTTCCCTTTCCTCCACATCCTCTCCAACACACGTTGTTTTCTGTCTTGTTGATTTTGGCCATTCTAACTGGTGTAAGGAGGTATTTCAAAGTGGTTTTGATTTTAATTTCTCTGATGGCTAGTGATTTTGGATATTTTTCATGGTATCGTTTTTTTCAAAACACAGAGCAGAGAGGGCTTGTCCAAATGATGGCAGAGAGGTAGGAGACCCTGTTTCAACTGGTTCCCTAAAATGAATGAAATATCTACCAGAACACTCTGAACACACAGAAAATCAGCCTGGGATGTAAGTTTGTGCCCTTCTGGATCTCTGTGGGGCAGAAGACACCAGTGGAGAGGTAAAGCAGAATGAGAATGCTCAGACTGATATCAAAGAATAAACAAAAAGGAGAGGGAGTCACCAGAAGTGACCCATTAGGAAATAATACCCAAATAAGAAAGTGCCGTGTTACTGGGGAGCAGCAAACTTGGAGATTGGTTAAAACCACATAAAGGAACAAAAGGTCTGAAGGGGCAACTGGTGGAATCTGGCAGACACGATCAGGGGTCTAAGCCCATGGTCCCAGAACTGTCACTGCTGGCCATCACATATGCCTGAGAGAGTCTGGTGGGGCCTCCAGTCTGTGGTTCCTAAGCTCGTGGCTTAATGCTTCTTGTACCATTGCTCAGGTTGGGTGCACTCCTGCCCATGCCTGGGAGAATCTGGGGTGAACTCCAGTCGGGATCCCTCCACCCACAGCCTTCCACAACGGTGCCTCTGGTCAGTGTGAGAATACCTGACTTGGGTGTGGACTGAGACAGCAGTCCTGGCAACAGCAGTCATCTGGGTTTGGGCTTGCCCAGACCAATATCACTCCCCATTTTAGTGGCACAGGGTGGAGGCAGAGACAAGCAGGGGCCTTGGGCGACCACTGAGACTGTAGCTGGGGTTGTGCATAGCCTTTGGGAGGATGCAGTGTTGTGCAGTTTGCAGAGGTGGAGTCTGTGTGTTCTGGACCACATGGAGCAGAGCAGACTGAAGCTTCTCTCTGAGGCAGAGTTCTGGATGCAGTCAGTGTACTTTCCACTAATCCTTCCAAAAGCCGAAATAGCTGCTCAAGAACAAAAACCTCCAGAGAACAAAAGCCTGAGAAACTGGTGTCCACAGAGCCAAACTCCTTGATAGGGGGCAGTACGACTCATCCCAAGCAGGACTGACTGAAAAACAATATAGCAGTCCCCTACCCCAGAAGTCAAGATGAAAGAACAAGAGGACAACCACCACGGTGTCCCCATACATCAGGGGAAAACAATATATTAAGTTCCCGGTATTGCCCTTGAATCTGTATATTTCATAGACACAGCTTTCCTTTCTTTCTTTAATTTCTTTTATTCTAAATTTCTTTCCTACATTTCTTAGAATTTATTCTCATGATTCTTATGTACCTTATAAATCTTATTTTGGGGTTCATTTTGGCTGGTTTTCTCTTTTTTTCTCCTTCTTTTTTTATTTCTTTTCACTACTGACTTCTGATTGTTCTGAAACTTTCCAGATTGCACCTGATCTAGATATATAGATCCCCTCAACCAGCTATCACAAAAATGATTTGGAGGAGGAATACCCAATAGAGGAAAATTTCAGAGACCATGCCTTCTGCAACAGAACAGTTGGATAAGTACATAAACAATATGTCAGAAAGGGAATTCAGGAAAACAATTATACAGGCAATGGCTAGGTTGGAGAAGACCATTAGTGGCAGCATAGAAACTCTAAGGACAGAAGTGAGGGCTGATCTGGCGGTTCTAAAAAATTGTTACCAGTAAGATCCAATCTAATCTAAATACTCTAACAGCTAGCATAAATGAAGCAGAAGATTGAATTAGTGATGTAGAACAAACTGATGAAGATGGATCAGGAGGAGGTCTGGAATAAACAGCTTAGAAGCCATGAAAACAGAATCAGGAAATAAAGGATGCCATGAAATGTTGCAACATCAAAATTATTGAGATCCCTAAGGGGTGGAGAAGACAAGAAGATATGGTTGAACAAATTTTGGATGAAAATTTCCCTGGACTACCTGAAGAGACCGATATCTAGTAACGAGATTGAAGCAGTGATCAAAAACCTCCCAAAAAACAAGAGCCCAGGACCTGACGGATTCCCTGGGGAATTCTAGCAAACTTTCAAAGAAGAAATAACAATAATTCTCCTGAAGCTGTTCCAAAAAATTGAAGCAGAAGGAAAACTTCCAGACTCTTTTTATGAAGCCAGCATTACCCTGATCCCAAAACCAGGCAAAGACCACACAAAAAAGGAGAATTTCAGACCAATATCACTGATGAATATGAATGCAAAGATTTTCAACAAGATCCTAGCAAACAGGATCCAGCAGCACATTCAAAAGATTATCCACCATGACCAGGTGGGACTCATCCCTGGGTTGCAAGGTTGGTTCAACATTCACAAATCAATCAATGTGATAGAACAAATCAGTAAGAGAAGAGAGAAGAACCACAAGGTCCTCTCAATGGATGCAGAAAAAGCATTTGACAAAATCCAGCATCCGTTCCTGATGAAAACGCTTCAAAGTATAGGGATAGAGGGAACATTCCTGAACTTCATAAAATCTCTCTATGAAAGACCCACAGCAAATATCATCCTCAATGGGAAAAGCTTGCAGCCTTCCCGTTGAGATCAGAAACACGACAAGGATTCCCACTCTCACCACTCTTGTTCAACATAGTATTAGAAGTTCTAGCAACGGCAATCAGACAACAAAGAGAAATAAAAGGTATCCAAATTGGCAAGGAAGAAGTCAAACTCTCTCTCTTTGCAGATGACATGATACTTTGTATGGAAACCCCAAAAGATTCCATCCCCAAACTACTAGAACTCATACAGCAGTTCAGTAACGTGGCAGGATACAAAGTCAATGTACAGAAATCAGTGGCTTTCTTATACACTAACAATGAAAATACAGAAAGGCAAATTAGAGAGTGGATTCCATTTACTATAACACCAAGAACCATAAGATACCTGGGAAGAAACCTAACCAAAGAGGTAAATGAATTGTACTTCAGGAACTACAGAACACTCATGAAAGAAATTGAAGAAGACAGAAAAAGTTGGAAGACTGTTCCATGCTCTTGGATTGGAAGAATAAACATTGTTAAAATGTCTATACTGCCTAGAGAAATCTATACTTTTAATGCCATTCCGATCAAAATTCCACGAGTATTTTTCAAAGAGCTGGAGCAAATAATCCTAAAATTTGTATGGAATCAGAAGAGACCCCAAATTGCTATGGAAATGTCTAAAAACAAAAACAAAACTGGCGGCATCACGTTACCCGATTTCAATCTCTAATACAAAGCTGTGATCACCAAGACAGCGTGGTACTGGCATAAAAACAGACACATAGACTAGTGGAACAGAGTGGAGAGCCCAGATATGGACCCTCAAATCTATGGCCAAATAATCTTCGACAAAACAGGAAAAAATATACAGTGGAAAAAAGACAGTCTCTTCAATAAATGGTGCTGGGAAAACTGGACAGCGATATGTAGAAGAATGAAACTCGACCATTCTCTTACACTGTACACAAAGATAAACTCAAAATGGATAAAAGACCCCAACGTGAGATAGGAATCCATCAGAATCCTAGAGGAGAACATAGGCAGTAACCTCTTTGATATCAGCCACAGCAACTTCTTTCAAGATATGTCTCCAAAGGCTAAGGAAACAAAAGCGAAAATGAACTTTTGGGACTTCATCAAGATCAGAAGGTTTTGCACAGCAAAAGAAACAGTCAACAAAACAAAAAGGCAATTCCATTCCCATGGAATTGGAGAAGATATTTGCAAATGACAGTACAAACAAAAGTTTGATATCCAGGATCTATAAAGAACTTCTCACACTCAACACACACAAAACAGATAATCATATCAAAAAATGGGCAGAAGATATGAACAGACACTTCTCCAACGAAGACATACAAATGGGTATCAGACACTTGAAAAAATGTTCATCATCACTAGCCATCAGAGAGATTCAAATTAAAACCACATTGAGATACCACCTGACACCAGTTAGAATGGCCAAAATTAGCAAGACAAGACACAACGTGTGTTGCAGAGGATGTGGAGAAAGTGGAACCCTCTTCCACTGTTGGTGGGAATGCAAGTTAGTGCAGCCACTTTGGAGAACAGTGTGGAGATTCCTCAAGAAATTAAGAATAGAGCTTCCCTATGACCCTGCAATTGCACTGCTGGTATTTACCCCAAAGATACAGATGTAGTGAAAAGAAGGGCCATCTTTACCCCAAAGTTTATTGCAGCAATGTCTACGGTCGCCAAACTGTTGGAAGAACCAAGATGCCCTCCAAGGGATGAATGGATAAGGAAGATGTGGTCCATATACACAATGGAGTATTATGCCTCCATCAGAAAGGATGAATACCCAACTTCTGTATCAACATGGACGGGACTGGAAGAGATTATGCTGAGCGAAATAAGTCAAGCAGAGAGAGTCAAGTATCATATGGTCTCACTTATTTGTGGAGCATAACAAAGAACATGGAGGACATGGGGAGATGGAGAGGAGAGGGTGTTGAGGGAAACTGGAAGGGGAGATGAACCATGAGAGACTATGGGCTCTGAAAAACAACCATAGGGTTTTGAAGCAGCCGGGGTTGGGAGGTTGAGGAACCAGGTGGTGTGTAATAGGGAGGGCATGTACTGCATGGAGCACTGGGTGTGTTTCCAATGCAATGAACACTGTTATGTTGTAAATAAACAAATTAAAAAAATCCCTGGACTAGGGAATGGAACACGTTTTTGTGTCCTGGAGGAAGAAAGGATACCCCTCAACATTATCAAGTATACAAAGAGCTCCAGATACTTAATTGTGAGAGTAGTGAATCATAATTTTAGACAGAAGCCTTTAAGTGCACTAGGGGGAAGAGATTCTTTATGTACAGAGGAAGGACCATCAGAATAATGTCCGACCTGTCCACAGAAACATGACAAGCCTGAAAAGTGTGGAAACATGTATTCAGGGCACTAAATTATAAGAACATGCAGCCAAGAATACTTTGTCCAGCAAGGCTGACATTCAAAATGGATGGAGAGATAAAGAGCTCTTTAAGACTGGGAAGGTTTAAAAGACTATGTGACCACCAAGCCAGCACTACAAGAAATATAAAGAGGTGTTCTATAAAAGAAGAAAGAACCCAAGCATGACATAGACCAGAAATTTATAAAGATAGTATAAAATAAAGGCCTTCTCAGGCAACATAATGTCAATAAAAGTGTATCTTTCAATAATCATTCTCAACGTGAAAGGCCTAAATGCTCCCAGAATATGGCACAGGGTTGCAGACTGGATAAAATATCAAGACACTCACTTGGAACTTAGAGATACATCCAGACTGACAACAAAGTGGTGGAGAAGCATCTTTCATGCCAATGGGCCTCAAAAGAAAGATGGGGTAGCAATTCTCATATCAGATAAATTAGATTTTAAACTAAAGACTGTAGTCAGAGATACTGAAGGACACTACATCATACTTAAAATGTCTATCCAAGAGGTTCTAAAAATTGTAAATATTTATGCCCACAATATGGGATCAGACAATTATATAAGCCACCTGTTAATAAAAGTAAAGAGTCATATTGATAAGAATACATTGATTGTATGGGATCTTAACAACATGTCACTGTAAAATATCATCCAAGCAGGAAATCAATAAAGAAACAAGAGCTTTGAATGAAACATTGAACAAGATGGACCTCATAGATATTTACAAAACATTCCATCCTTAATCAACAGAATACTCATTCTCCTCAAGCAACCATGGAATATTATACAGAATATACCATGTACTGGGCCACAAATCAGGGCTCAACTGACACCAAAGGATTGAGATTATTCCCTGCATATTCTCAGACCACAATGTTTTGAAACTGGAGCTCAGCCACAATAAAAAGTTTGGAAGGAATTGAAACACTTGGGAGTTAAAGACCATCCAGCTCAAAAATTTTTTTATCATCAAGAAAATCAAAGAAGAACTTAAATAATTCATAGAAATCAATGAGAATGAAGACACATCTGTCCCAAACCTATGGGATACAGCAAAGACTGTCCTCAGGGGGAAATAATAGCCATCCAAGCCCCCTAAAAAAATAAAAAATGAAAAAAATGAAAAAAATTGGAAAAATCCACAATACACCCGTTGTCTTTACACCTTAAAAAATGGGAGAATCAACAACAAATTAAGCCAACCCCACACACAAGAACATAAATAATCAAGATTACAGCAGAAATCAATGAGTTAGATACTAGACATACAGTGGAACACATCCACAAAACTAGAAGCTGGTTTTTTGAAAAAAAAAATTAATAAGGTCAATAAACCACCGGCCAAACTAATCCAAAAGAAAGGAGAGAGGACCAAAATTAACAAAATTGTGAATGAAAAAGGGATAGATCACGACCAACACCAAGGAAATAGAAACAATCATCAGAAATTATTATCAACAGCTATATACCAATAGGTTAAGCAACCTAGAAGAAATGGATGCATTCATGGAAACCTATAAACTTCCAAGACTGAACCAGGAAGAAATTGATAACCTGAATAGAGAAATATCTAGTAATCAGACTGAAGCATTGGTCCAAAACCTCCCAAAAAACAAGAGTCCAGGACCTGACGGATTCCCTGGGAAATTCTACCAAACATTCAAAGAAGAAGTAATATCTATCTTCCAGAAGCTCTTTCAAAAATAGGAACAGAAGAAAGGGGTGCGTGGGTGGCTCAGTGGGTTAAAGCTTCTGCCTTCGGTTTAGGTCATGATCCCAGTGTCCTGGGATTGAGCCCCACATCGGGCTCTCTGCTCAGTAGAGAGCCTGCTTCCTCCTCTCTCTCTGACTGCCTCTCTGCCTACTTGTGATCTCTGTCTATCAAATAAATAAATAAAATCTTTTTTAAAAAAGAAACAGAATGAAAATTTCCAGACTCTTTCTATGAAGCCAGCATTGCCCTGTTCCCTAAAGCAGGCAAAGACCCCACCAAAAAAAAAGACTATTTCAGACCAATATCCCTATTGAATATGGATGCGTAGTTTCTCAGCAGATCATAGCTAATGGGATCCAGCAGTGCATTAAGAAGATTGATCAACCTGTTGTGGAGAATAACAAATAACATGGAGGACATGGGGAGATGGAGAGCAGAGGGAGTTGAGGGAAACTGGAAGGGGAGATGAACCATGAGAGACTATGGACTCTGAAAAACAACCAGAGGGTTTTGAAGGGGCGGGGGTGTGGGAGGTTGAGGAACCAGGTGGTGGGTAATAGGGAAGGTACGTACTGCATGGAGCACTGGGTGTGATGCCAAAACAATGAACACTGTTATGCTGTAAATAAACAAATAAACAAATAAAAAATAAAAGTAAAAATAAAAATTAAAAAAAAAAGAAGATTGATCATCCTGAACAGGTAGGTTCCCCTTCCTGACATTGCGCAGGAGAAGAATGAGACGGAAACAAGTCAGCTGCAAGATAAAGACAGCAGGGGACATCAGTAGAAAAGACTGTCGCCCTGAACAACTCCTCTTCAAACATATTTTTATTAGATATAGCCAGTAATCAACAAAGAAGCCAAAGAAGGCTACACATTAATAATATGTCTTGTAGATAAACAAGAAAGAAGTCAAAATATATTAGGTCAAGCATTATACAGTGTATAGTTGAGCAAGCACATTAAATGGGATCATCTAATTAGCCACAGGTGCTCTCCAGGGAAGGGAAGGTAACGGAAAAATGGAGCAGACAGAGTTCTACCCTGAGTTAGCCTGGTATCCCCAGCTGATCAGCTTCAAGGACTTATATTGTCCTCTCGCCTGGAGGCCTGTTACCAGTATGTTTTTCTTAACATGCTCAGTAACAAATACAATTACCCGTGGACTATATTTTAAGTAATACACTGTTTTGAGAGACAATTACAGGTGGGATTTATCCCTGCGGTGCAAGAGTGGTTCAACATTCACAAATCAACCAGTGTGATTGAACAAAGCAATAAGAGAATAGAGAAGAACCACATGGTCCTCTCAATTGGTGCAGAAAAAAAGCATTTGATAAAATACAACCTTCTTTCCTAATTCATACTCTTCAAAGTGTAGGGATAGAGGGAGTATTCCTCAACTTCATAAAATCTATCTATGAAAAAATGCATGGCGAAAATCATTCTCAATGGGGAAAAGCTGACAAACTTCCCTTTTCAGATCAGGAACATGACAAGGATGCCCACTCTTACCACTCTTGTTCAACATAGTATTAGAAGTGCTACAACAGCAATCAGACAACAAAGAGACATAAAAGGTTTTCAAATCAGCAAAGAAGTCAAACTTTCTTCCTTCACAGATAACATGATACTTTATGTGGAAAAAGTAAAACACTCCAGTCCCAAACTACTAGAACTCATACAACAATTCAGTATTGAGGCAGGATACAAAGTCAATGTACAGAAATCAGTTGCTTTCTTATATACTAAAAATGAAGATATAGAAAGGGAAATTTGAGAATCGATTCCATTTACTACAGCACCAAGAACCATAATATACTTGGGAATAAACCTAACCAAAGAGGTAAATGATCTCTACTTAAGGAAATACAGAACAGTCCTGAGAGAAACTGAAGACACAAAAAGATGGAAAAGCATTCCATTCTCATGGATCAGAAGAATAAATGTTAAAATGTCTATCCTGCCTAGAGCAATCTACACTTTGAATGCCACTCCGATCAAAATTCCACAGGAATTTTTCAAAGCGCTGGAACAAACAGTCCTAAAATTTGAATGGAACCAGAAAAGACTCCAAATTGCTAAGGAAATGTTGAAAAAGAAAAACAAAGCTGGGGGCATTATGTTGTTGGATTTGAAACTTTAATACAAAGCTGTGATCAACAAGACAGCATGGCATTGGTGCAAGAACAGTCACATAGACCAGTGGGACAGAGTAGAGAGGCCAGATGTAGGCTCTAGTCTACTCTATAGTTAACTAATATTCGACAAAACAGGGAAAAATAACCTGTGGAAAAAAAGGCAGTCTCTTCATTAAAGGGTCCTGGGAAAGTTGGACAACGATGTGTAGATGAATGAAACTTGCTCTTTTTTACCATACAAAAAGAGAAAATAGAAATGTATTAAAGACCTCAGTGTGAGGTAGAAATTTATCAAAATCCTAGAGGTGAACATAGACTGTAAACTCTTTGACATTGGCCACAGCAACTGCTTTCAAGACGTCTCCAAGGCAAAGGAACCAGAAGTGAAAATGAAGTTTTGGGACTTCATCAATATCAACAGCTTCTGCACAGCAAGGAAAACTGTCAACAAAACAAAAAGGGAAACCACAGAATAGGCGATGTTATTCACAATATACATTACTGAAAAAGAGTTGATATCCAAAATCTATAAAAAACATCTCGGGATTTCATCAAGATCAAAAGCTTTTGCACAGCAAAGGAAACAGTTAACAAAACCAAAAGACAACTGACAGAATGGGAGAAGATATTTGCAAACGACATATCAGATAAAGGGCTAGTATCCAAAATCTATAAGGAACTTAGCAAACTCAACACCCAAAGAACAAACAATCCAATCAAGAAATGGGCAGAGGACATGAACAGACATTTCTGCAAAGAAGACATCCAGATGGCCAACAGACACATGAAAAAGTGCTCCACGTCACTCGGCATCAGGGAAATACAAATCAAAACCACAATGAGATATCACCTCACACCAGTCAGAATGGCTAAAATTAACAAGTCAGGAAATGACAGATGCTGGAGAGGATGTGGAGAAAGGGGAACCCTCCTCCACTGTTGGTGGGAATGCAAGCTGGTGCAACCACTCTGGAAAACAGCATGGAGGTTCCTCAAAATGTTGAAAATAGAACTACCCTATGACCCAGCAATTGCACTACTGGGTATTTACCCTAAAGATACAAACATAGTGATCCGAAGGGGCACGTGTACCCGAATGTTTATAGCAGCAATGTCTACAATAGCCAGACTATGGAAAGAACCTAGATGTCCATCAACAGATGAATGGATAAAGAAGATGTGGTATATATACACAATGGAATACTATGCAGCCATCAAAAGAAATGAAATCTTGCCATTTGCGACGACGTGGATGGAACTAGAGCGTATCATGCTTAGTGAAATAAGTCAATTGGAGAAAGACAACTATCATATGATCTCCCTGATATGAGGACATGGAGAAGCAACATGGAGGGGTAGGGGGATAGGAGAAGAATAAATGAAAGAATATGGGATTGGGAGGGAGGTGGGATTGGGAGAGGGGGAGGGGGCTATGGACATTGGGGCTGGTATGTGCTATCGTGAGTGCTGTGAAGTGTGTAAACCTGGCGATTCACAGACCTGTACCCCTGGGGATAAAAATACATTATATGTTTATTAAAAAAAAATTTGGAAGGGGAGGCGAACCATAAGAGACTATGAACTCTGAAAAACAACCTGAGGGTTTTGAAGGGTCAGGGGTGGGAGGTTGGGGGAACAGGTGGTGGGTAATGGGGAGGGCACGTTTTGCATGGAGCACTGGGTGTTGTGCAAAAACAATGAATACTGTTACGCTAAAAAAATAAATAAAATGGGAAAAAAAAACAAACTTCTCAAACCGATCACCCAAAAAACAGATAATCATGTAAAAAAATGGTCGGAAGTCATAAACATACACTTCTCCAATGAAGACATACAAATAGCTACAAGACACATGAAAAGGTTTTATCCTCATGAGCTATAGGTCAGATTCAAATTAAAACCACATTGAGATATCACCTTACACCAGTTAGAATGGAAAAAAATAGCAAGACAGGAAATAACATGTGTTGGAGAGGATGTGGAGAAAGGGGAACCCTCTTACACTGTTGGCGGGAATGCAAGTAGGTGCAGCCACTTTGGAGAACAGTGTGGAGATTCTTTAAGAAATTAAATATAGAGCTACCATATTACCCTGCAATTGCATTACTTGGTATTTACCCAAAGATACAGATGTAGTGAAAAGAAGGGCCATCTGAACCACAATGTTTATAGCAGTAATGTCCACAGTCAACAAACTGTAGAAAGAGCCAAGATGACCTTCAACAGATGAATGGATAAAGAAGATATGGTTCATATATACAATGGAGTATTATGCCTCCATCAAAAGATGAATACCCAGCTTATGTATCAACATGGTTGGGACTGGTGGAGTTGATGCTGAGTGAAATAAGTCAAGCAGAGAGAATCAGTTATCAGTTGGTTTCACTTACTTGTGGAGAATTAGGTATAATACAGATGACATTAGGAGAAGGAAAGGAAAAGTGAATTGGGGTGAGTCAGAGGGGGAGATGAACCATGAGAGACTGTGGTCTCTGAGAAACCAACTGAGCATTTTTGAAGGGAGGGGTGCAGGGATGGATGATCCTGGTGTTTGGTATTAAGGAGGGCACCTATTGCATGGAGCACAGGGCATGGCGCATAAACAGTGAATCTTGGAACTCTGAAAAAATAAACTAAAATTTAAAATATATATATATTCACTTGGGTGTGTATGTGTGTCTCTGTGTGTGTTTGTGATCTTCACTCTGTATCCACACAACATCCTGGTGCAGGTTTCATCTTCTTTCCCACGTTGTCATTAACATTGATACTGTGAGTATAGTTCAAGATTGAGACACTACCAGGGCTGTTAATTCTCTTGCTTTGCATTGTCAGTGCCTCTGTGGGCTCACATCCAGCATGTACTTTACACTGGTTTTGACAAGCTTGCACACTGAGCTGGGTGGCCCTCTAATGAACAGAGAGAGCAGCTGGGACTCCTGTAAGGTTCAGAGGACATACATGAAGATATTTGTAATACATTGGTATTTAGAGACAGGAACAAGCAGATATAAGTGATACTGTCTATTGTGCTTGTTAGTATAGTTGTTGTCCCAGTTTTCTAAGTTAGAGAATGAAGAGGAAGCACAGAATCATGTGTGCAGAGAGGCTCCCTTGGGGAAAAAGCTTGCAGGCATGGAGGCCAAAGACCCTGACAGGAAACTTGCCCATATCCTCCAGCTGTGCCTGCTCCTGGGGCTTAAAGACAGAACTGATGAGTGATGTGCACCCCCTGGTGGTCCAGGTCCCCTCCTATAGTGAGGTGTATGTCTGGGCTCACACTGCAGTCCCCTCACTGTGTCTGTAGCACAGTAATACACGGCCGTGTCCTTGGCTCTCAGAATGTGCATCTGGAGATACAGTGTGTTCTTGCCGTTGTCTCTGGAGATGGTGAATCGGCCCTTCACAGAATCTATGTAGCTTGTGCCACTTCCATCATTGCTAATACCTGCAACCCACTGCAGGCCCTTCCCTGGAGCCTGGCGGACCAAGCTCATGTTGTAGCTGCTGAAGGTGAATCCAGAGGCTGCACAGGAGAGTCTCAGAGACCCCCCAGGCTTCATCAGTTCTCCCCCAGACTCCACCAGCTGCACCTCACACTGGACACCTTCAGACACAGGACATCCTGGTCAGGAAACTTTCACACACTCACTGTTTCTCCCACTTGTATCCACTCTCACACTCAAGGTTTCTTATTCTCTGTGAATTACCTTTTAAAAGAGCAACAATGAAAACTCAGCCAAGCACAAACTCCATGGTGAGTTTTCTCTATTGTATCCTGATTAGTGAATTGGAACACCTAGAAATACCGTGGCTGGGGCTCCTCTCCCAGCTGCAGGGTCCAGACTGGTCTGTTTAAATCAGCAGAAGGAGGGCCCTATTTGCATGTCCTCTGACTATATAACCAGCTTGGGATCTAAGCTGATCGAGAGGGCAGTGACCAGAGCAGGTGTGACTGCTGTGACATTGTGGCATTGACAGGATTTGGGAAAAATGATTTTATTTATTATATGATTTTCAAGAGTACACACTCCAGTGCTCTTTTTACACATTCACCCACACTTTGGGGTTTGTTTCATGTTACACCACAAAGAGTTTTGAACATACACCCAGAATTATAGAGATTGTATGAGGTGTCCAAGAGCATGTATAGAGTGTGATCCCCAGGAATTGGCATGGGCTTCTCTCTGCCAGACCTGCTGTCCTCTGAATCACCTGCAGGACAGAGTGGGCAGGTTCATGAGGAAGGAGGAACCCTGCTGTGATGGCGACAAGATGATTTTTGTTTCTTCTAGATTTTCTGTAAAAATAGAGAGAATTAGTGTTTGTGCAGTTCTATTTTCAAGTCTCTAACATATCACTATCTCCTTCAAGTCTCTGGGATTATCTGCAATAGCTGTGATGCGTGTACTTGACACAGTATGACTGCACACATGTAGAGAGTGTGATATGGTAAATCCTCCTGTCAGAATCAGCATTACCCAGAGCAAGCAAATCATTTTTCCACAAAATTTCCTCTATTTTCTTTCCAATTATTCCTTCCTCCTTCCTTCTTCACTCTATCCCTACATTACTATTGATCTTCATGTTACCTTATATTAGCATTAATTTTCTAGAATATATAAATTTGTAATTAATTAAATGTACCCTTATTTCTAGGGCTTCTATTGCTGAATACAATACTTGGCAATACCACGATGTTTATTATGAGTTTTTTAATGATGGGCAGCTTTCCGAAATGACATAGAGCACAATATGTCCACTTTTAAAAAAATGTATTTCTAGTGTTCCAGAATTCATTGTTTATGCACCACATCCAGTACTCCAACCACTACGTGCCCTCCATAAAACCCACCACCACGCTTATGAAACCCACCACTCTCTCTCCTCCAAAACCCTGTTTGTTTCTCAGAGTCCACAGTCTCTCATGGTTCATCTCCCCCTCCAAGGTTCCCCAATTCACTTTTCCTTTCCTTCTCCTAATGTCCTCTATTTTATTCCTTATGCTCCACAAGTAAGTGAAACCATATGATAATTGACTCTCTCTGCTTGACTTATTTCACTCAGCATAATCTCCTCCAGTCCTCTCCATGTTGGTACAAAAGGATGTTCATCCTCTCTGGTGGAGGCATAATACTCCATTTTATATAGGAACCACATATTCTTTATCTGTTCATCTGTTGAAGGACATCTTGGCTCTTTCCACAGTTTGGCGACTGTTGCCATTGCTGCTATGAACACTGGGGTACTGAAGGCCCTTCATTTCACTATATTTGTATCTTTGGAGTAAATACCAGTAGTGCAACTGTAGGGTCATAGGGAAGCTCTGTTTTTAATTTCTTAAGGAATCTCCACACTCTTTTCCAAAGTGACTGCACAAACTTGTATTCCTACCAACAGTGTAAGAGGGTTCCCCTTTCTCCACATACTCTCCAACACATGTTGTTCACTGTCTTGTTAATTTTGGCCATTCTATCTGGTGTAACATGGTATCTCAATGTGGTTTTCATTTGAATCTCCCTGATGGCTAATGATGATGAACATTTTTTCATGTGTCTGTTAGCCATTTGTATGTCTTATTTGGAGAAGTGTCTTTCTCTGCCCTTTTTTGACGTGATTATCTGTTTTGTGTGTGTTGAGATTGAGGAGTTCTTTATACATCCTGGATATCAGTCCTTTGTACTGTCGTTTATGAATATCTTCTCCCATTCCATGGGTTGCCTTTTTGTTTTGTTGATTGCTTCCTTTCCTGTACAGAACCTTTTGATCTTGATGAAGTCCCAAGAGTTCATTTTTGCTTTTGCTTCCTTTGCCTTTGGATACATGTCATGAGAGAAGTTGCTGTGGCCATTGTCGAAGATGTTACTGCCTATGTTTTCCTCTAGGATTCTGATAGATTCCTTCCTCACGTTGAGGTCTTTTAAACATTTCACGTTTATCTCTCTGTATGGTGTAAGAGAGTGGTCGAGTTTCATTCTTCCACATATAGCTGTCCAGTTTTCCCAGCACCATTTATTGAAGAGACTGTCTTTTCTCCACTGTATATTTTTTTCCTGCTCTGTCAAAGATTAGTTGACCATAGAGTTGAGGGTCCATATCTAGGCTCTCTACTCTGTTCCACTGGTCTATGTGTCTGTTTATATACAAGCATTATGCTGCCTTTGTTACAACAGCTTTGTAGTAAAGTCTGAAATCAGGCAATGTGATGCCTGCAGTGTGGTTTTTCTTTTTCAACATTTCTGTAGAAATCCCGGGTGTTTTCTGGTTCCATAAAATTTTAGGATTGTTTGTTCAAGCACAAAATGATGACAAACATCCCATGCTCATGGATTGGAAGAATAAACATTTTTAAAATATCTATACTGCCTAGAGCAAGCTATACTTTCAATGCCATTCCAATCAAAATTCCCCTGGCATTTTTCAAAACACGGACTTTGAATGACACACTCAATCAGATGATTTCTTTTTTTTTTTTAATTAATTAATTTATTTTTATTTGCTTATTTACAGCATAACAGTGTTCATTGTTTTGGCATCACACCCAGTGCTCCATGCAGTACGTGCCCTCCCTATTACCCACCACCTGGTTCCTCAACCTCCCACCCCACCCCACCCCCTCCCGCCGCCCCTTCATAACCCTCTGGTTGTTTTTCAGCGTCCATAGTCTCTCATGGTTCATCTCCCCTTCCAGTTTCCCTCAACTCCCTCTCCTCTCCATCTCCCCATGTCCTCCATGTTATTTGTTATGCTCCACAAATAAGTGAGACCATATGATACTTGACTCTCTCTGCTTGACTTATTTCGCTCAGCATAATTTCTTCCAGTCCTGTCCATGTTGCTACAAAAGTTGGGTATTCGTCCTTTCTGATGGAGGCATAATACTCCATTGTGTATATGGACCACATCTTCCTTATCCATTCATCCGTTGAAGGGCATCTTGGTTCTTTCCACAGTTTGGCGACCATAGCCATTGCTGCAATAAACATTGGGGTACAAATGGCCCTTCTTTTCACTACATCTGTATCTTTGGGGTAAATACCCAGCAGTGCAATTGCAGGGTCATAGGGAAGCTCTATTTTTAATTTCTTCAGGAATCTCCACACTGTTCTCCAAAGTGGCTGCACTAACTTGCATTCCCACCAACAGTGTAAGAGGGTTCCCCTTTCTCCACATCCTCTCCAGCACACGTTGTTTCCTGTCTTGCTAATTTTGGCCATTCTAACTGGTGTTAGGTGGTATCTCAATGTAGTTTTAATTTGAATCTCCCTGATGGCTAGTGATGATGAACATTTTTTCATGTGTCTGATAGCCATTTGTATGTCTTCATTGGAGAAGTGTGTGTTCATATCTTCTGCCCATTTTTTGATATGATTATCTGTTTTGTGTGTGTTGAGTTTGAGAAGTTCTTTGTAGATCCTGGATATCAACCTTTTGTCTGTACTGTCATTTACAAATATCTTCTCCCATTCCGTGGGTTGCCTCTTTGTTTTGTTGACTGTTTCCTTTGCTGTGCAGAAGCTTTTGATCTTGATGAAGTCCCAAAAGTTCATTTTTGCTTTTGTTTCCTTGGCCTTTGGAGACTTATCTTGAAAGAAGTTGCTGTGGCTGATATCGAAGAGGTTACTGCCTATGTTCTCCTCTAGGATTCTGATAGATTCCTGTCTCACGTTGAGGTCTTTTATCCATTTCGAGTTTATCTTTGTGAACGGTGTAAGAGAATGGTCGAGTTTCATTCTTCTACATATCGCTGTCCAGTTTTCCCAGCACCATTTATTGAAGAGACTGTCTTTTTTCCATTGAATATTTTTTCCTGTTTTGTCGAAGATTATTTGACCATAGAGTTGAGGGTCCATATCTGGGCTCTCCACTCTGTTCCACTGGTCTATGTGTCTGTTTTTATGCCAGTACCACGCTGTCTTGGTGATCACAGCTTTGTAGTAAAGCTTGAAATCGGGTAACGTGATGCCGCCAGTTTTGTTTTTGTTTTTCAACATTTCCTTAGCAATTCGGGGTCTCTTCTGACTCCATACAAATTTTAGGATTATTTGCTCCAGCTCTTTGAAAAATATCGGTGGAATTTTGATCGGAATGGCATTAAAAGTATAGATTGCTCTAGGCAGTATAGACATTTTAACAATGTTTATTCTTCCAATCCAAGAGCATGGAACAGTCTTCCATCTTTTTGTGTCTTCTTCAATTTCTTTCATGAGTGTTCTGTAGTTCCTCGAGTACAGGTCCTTTACTTCTTTGGTTAGGTTTATGCCCAGGTATCTTATGGTTTTTGGTGCTATAGTAAATGGAATCGATTCTCTAATTTCCTTTTCTGTATTTTCATTGTTAGTGTATAAGAAAGCCACTGATTTCTGTACATTGACTTTGTATCCTGCCACGTTACTCTAGCAACGGCAATCAGACAACAAAGAGAAATAAAAGGTATCCAAATTGGCAAGGAAGAAGTCAAACTCTCTCTCTTCGCAGATGACATGATTCTTTATATGGAAAACCCCAAAGACTCCACCCCCAAACTACTAGAACTCATACAGCAATCAGATGATTTCTTATTTTATGTTTTAATTTTTTAATTTAAATTCAGTTCAGTTAACACATAGTGCATTACTGGTTTTACACGTAGAATTTATTGTTTCATCAGTTGCATGTAACACTTAGTGCTCTTTCCATCAAGAGTCCTCCTTAATGCCCATCAGTCAGTTATCACCCTTCCCCCAGCCACTCCTAGTTTAAAACAAATTTTGAGTATAATTTCAGGATTTGGATTTGGGAGTGTTCATCCTAGAATTCTAGCTTTTTTAATTATTTACTGTCACATTATCTGCTTAAATTCCTTTTTAAATTATGTTCATTTACCACCATATATACATCATTCGTTTTTGATGTAGTGTTCAACAATTCATTATTTGTGTGTAACACCCACTGCTCCTTCCAGCATGTGCCCTCCTTATGGCCCATCCCCAAGTTACCCCATCTGCTGACCCCCACCCCTCCAAAACCCTGTTTGTTCCACAGAGAAACATATTGATTTCTGATTTTATTTATTTGGGGATTTCTCTTTTTTTTATGATAAATCCAGGCAGAAGTTTCTCAATTTCATTTTATTTTTTTCCAAAGAACCAGATATTGTTTTTTTTTTTAATCTGTTCTGTTGTTTTTGGTTTTTATATAATTTATTTCTTCTCTAGTATTTAGTATTTCCTTCCTTCTGCTGTATTTAGGCTATAGTCATTTTACTTTCCCTAGCTCCTTCAGGTATAATGTTAGATGGTGTCTTTTAGATTTTTCTTGCTTCTTGAGGTCTTCCTGTGTGCTGTCTATTTCTGTCTTAGGACCACCTTTGCTACAGAAAAATTAGGGGAAAGTGATGAAGGTTTTGTACTCTTGTGTGAATGTGTGTGTGTATGTGTGTGTGTGTGTGTGTGTGTGTGTGTGTGTGTGTGTGTGTGTGTGTTTAATGATCAGGTTCCACATCCACAACACACCTTGTGGGGGTTTAACTGCTTTCAGATGTTGCCAGTAAAATTGATGCTCTGAGCTTTGTTTAAGACAGTGACTGTACCCCCCCAAAAAAAGAACCTTTCTTCTTTTACTTTGGATTGTTGATGACTCTGTGACCTCATGTCCACACTTAAACTAAAGCATGCACTTTAAGCTGCTTCTACCAAGTTTGCAAGTTGAGCAGAGTGGACCTGTGATGCACAGTGAGAGCAGCTGGGATTCCTGTAAAGGCTCACTTGAGAGCACCAGTTTATTTGTGATTCATTGGTATTTATGGACAGCAATAAACAACGTGATTTTTGTGCATTTTAGTATAATTGTTTTCCCATGAGCAAATTTTCAAAATCAGAGAGAGAAGAGGTAAGCACAGAATCATGTGTGCAGAGAGGGTCTCTGAGGTAAAGTGTTCTTCAGAGAGAAATCACCATATCCTGACATGAAACCTACCCATAACCATCATATGCATCTTCTCCTGAGGCTTAAGGACAGAATTGGTGAGTGGTGTGCACGCCCTGGTGGTCCAGATCCCGTCCTACAATGAGGTTTGTATCTGGGCTGGAGACATTGTGGGTTTCTACAACCACAAGGGGCAATTTCACCTGATTTCTCGGTACACATCAATGGAAATCTTCAAAAAAGATATAAGAATGGGATTATTAAACAATTAACATCAGAACACCTGAGATCAGAAAGCATGCTGTTAGTTAAAGACAATTCTTCATTTCTGAAATGGAGATCATTGTACTTGTACACTCATATTTATTGCCATGATGATATCAATTATATTTATCTCAATGCTTCACCCTCGGCCTGTTTGGATTTTGTCATTTTGCTGGTTTATTCCAAAAATAGAGGACTCTTCTATATTTCCACAGATTTACAAGCTCTTCGCTGTGTTTCTGTCTGGGAGAACTTAACAGAGCATTTAGCTGGAAACCCTTGAGAGGAGACCAGCTCCCTTCCACCTCTTGTCCTGGATCATGAGCTGCGTGGTTCTTGAGTCAGAGGGACTGTGAGTCATCCTGATTGTCCCAGTGCACCAGCCAGTGTCACAAATCCTTGCAGAGATAGAGGGACTCCTCTTCTCCCTTTCCCATTTATCCATCATGTGAGGAGTTACTCTCTCAGCGTAACCACTACAGATTGTCCTATTGAAAGGATACCTCCTCATGCTTAATTCCTATACTTGAGCTCCTCACTCTGCTCGTTGGCTACAATATCCAGCTCTATTTATTGTATTCAGAGGTGAGCAGAAATCTTGAATCAAGTCCCTACGATTTATCAAGTGCCTTCAAACTGCTGAGTTTTTTCCCTCAAGAAAGTATAAATTCATAGGTTCTATTGTATGAGAAATGTCCCCTCTCTCAGTAAGGTGAGGGTCAACTGTTGGTCCTTGGAGGAGTAGTCCTAGAAACCATGTCTCCCTATGTTTCCAATTATATCAGATGTGAATCACTAATTGCCATTGGTCTGAGAATTGTCTTCAGCAGGTATTGGATTGTAGTCATTCTGACAGGTATGAGGAGACATCTTTCCATGGTTTTGATTTGTGCTTCCCTGATGATGACTGATGTTGAGCATCTTTTCATGTATCTGATAGTCATATGGATGTCTTCTTTCAATAAGTGTGTATTCCTTCCTTTTTTCTGACCATTTCTTAACTGCATTATTTGAGTGTTGACTGTGGTAAAATCTTTATAGGTTATGGATATTAAACTTTATCAGATACGACTTTTGCAAATATCTTCTCCCATTTATGACTCATATGTGGGATTTATGAAGGAAAATGGATGAACATAAGGGAATTGAGAGAAGAAAAAAAAAGGAGCAAGGTAAACAACCATAAGTGACTCTTAGTAATTGAGAACAAACCACAGGTTGATGGAAGGATATGAGTGAGGATTGAGGAGATGGATGATGAGCATGAAAGAAGGCACATGTTGTGATGAACACTAGGTGTTTTATGTAAGGAATGCATCACTGAATTATACTCCAGAAACCAATATCACACTGTGTTGTAACTAATAAAATTTAAATTGAAAATAAGAGGGGAGGTGGGTGGGAGGTTGGTTGAGCCTGGTGGTGGGTATTGTGGAGGGCATGTATTGCATGGAGCACTGGGTGTGGTGCATAAACAGTGAATTCTGGAACACTGAAAAGAAATTAAATAAATAAATAAAAATTTAAAATGTTAGTCACACACACACAAATACAAACATAAGGAAAAAGAGGCAGGTACTGGAATACATGGGTGGTGTCAGCTGGTGAAGACCAGGAAAACAACACATAGTAAACATGCATCCTTAATCTTGGGTATTTTCCCTGCAGAGGAGTGGGAAGTGGAAGGGAAGGCCAGCTGACACTTGTCCATGCTTCATGAGTTCTCAGATGCACCACAGTGAACCAGCCTGACCCAGGAGCTCAGGACGACCATACTTTGGCAGGATGAGCAATGCAAGGTGTTTGGACAGCTGCCAGTGAGGTGTGGGCACAGACGAGTTAGGAAATGCCAACCCATGCGTCACCACACAGAGCGTTATGACTGTTTTAGTCAAGTAATGTCCACAACCATTCAGGAATCATATGAATAAATGCAAAATGTTGAGTCTCATTACTCTAGAGCCCGATGATTATGACCTTTGAGACATAATTTCTCTCTTTCAACCTAAATTAGAGAAATTATTCAAATTATTTTGAAACCTTAAAACCATTCACTAAATATATGAGCAAGATTTTCTGTGTTAGCCATTAAAAATACCTGCTTTTAATTGTTTCACGTTAGAAAAAACATACCACATATATGCAGAATCTTAATTTTTTTGAAGTATAAAATGCAATGGTGACAAGCATATACACCACGTGATTTCACACTGAAGCATCTCCAACAGAGTCTCATTTCTTCCACCACACCTGACATGTGGACCAGCCCTGCCATGATCAGAGCCTCAGGACTGGACCTTAGTCTTTCCCCACATAGAATGTCATCCACACCTTTCCAATAGCTTCCTGGTGTTACTGGTTTAATTGAGTAGAGTTAGATACATAGAGTATATTAATGTTTACCAGTTGTGTTGTTCTTTTCTTCTGTCACACTCTTACATAGGAAGGACATAAACAGAAGTCCAACTATGTAAAAATTAAAATAAAGCAAATGAATAGTCAAGAAGCAAAATTTAAAAATAGTCAAATGACTCCCTAACCCTAAATGCAAGCTATAAAACCTTAAAAATATAAGGATTAGTTATGTTTCCCAGTATGAATCACTTTATATTAATAGGAGTTCAGGAATTTTGATCTTGGTAGCTTGTTTTCCATTCAGTTTCACCGAAGTGGTAATTAGTAATTCCCTGAAAAATATCAGCTTTGTTTAATGGAAAAATCCTTCTGCGCTAAGTTGTGAAGTTCAGGAGCATGCACACCATTTCAGTTTGCAGTTATTTTTTAAGTTTTTATTTAAATTACAGTTATTTAAAGTAGGGCATATTTAACAAGACCCAAACCTACATAACCTACCTCCATCTGCCACTCCTCTGATAACTGTCAGTATGTTATCTGTAGTTAAGAGTGTATTTCCTGTTTTCTCTCTTTCTTTTCCCCCATTTCCTCCTTTATTTTGTTTCTTAAATTCAACATATGAGTGAAATTATATGGTATTTGTCTTTCACTTGCTAATACACTTAGCATAAATCTCTCGAGCTCCAGCCAAGTCATTGGAAATGTCAAGATTTCATTCTTTTTTATGAGTGAGTAACGTTCCACTGTCTCTAAATATACCACCTCTTTATCATTCATCAATGAGTAGACACATGGACTTTTTCCATAGTTTGGCTATTTTAAATAATGATATTATTAATATAGGGGTGTGAGGTTCTCTGTGAACTAGTCTTTTTGTGCTATTTGAGTGAATATCCAGTCGTGTGATTGCTGGATCATAGTGTAGTTCTACTTTGACGTATTTGGGGAATCTACATCCTGTTTTCCAGAGTGGCTTAACCCTGCACACTCCACATCTCCTGACCAGGGAATTCTGTAGGACCTTAGTTCTGAGGAAGTGGTATCAGGTCTCATGTAATAAGAGAAGCAGAGCACACCTACTTAATACACCACACGTTCTCGCCAAGGACAAAACACTGCCCACTGCAGGAAAGGAGAGGCTCTGTAGACAACTGGCCTGAAGCAAATTCTGCCCCACCAGAGACCTCTCTGAATCACCAAGCCCTCAACAGTATATGACCTCTTCTACATAAAGCTGCTACTTTCAGGGGGAGGGAAAATAACTGACTTTTGTAACACAGAGAAAAATTTAGAATCCTAGAGAAAATGACAAGATGGAGGAATTCAATTTCAGGTGCAGTTCTGATCAAACTCAACTTAGGTTTTCTTAGATCAGGCCCTTTGACCCTGCTGGGTGGACAGAGGACTTGTGTTCTGATGCCAGATCCAGTAGTTTCCATTCCTGAAAGGATCCTGTGCATCAAGAACACTGGCACCCAGCCAAACCATTCACTATGCAGCAATGTCTACTGTACTGGGATACTGAGTGTTGCTGACAATATCCCTGCCATTCTCATCCTTTTGGAGCACCTCTAACTTCCTTCTCGAAGTGTCTGTCTCATTGCTGATAAATGCTTTCTTCATTATGTGATTTGTTAGGTGAAATTATGTGCCTGGACCTCAGGTGGAAGCAGTCACTTACTGCACAGTGATATGCTAATTGAATAATGTTCAATGGGCTTTCCATATTAAAACAGCAGTTGGGTTCATAGGACCACTGGGTCAGAGGACATAGGAAAACAAGGTTAATATATTCTGAAATTAAAAAAAAAACAGAGTTTAATTTTGAGCCTCAATATATAAAGCACTGGGTACTTATCACACCATCTTGGAAGCTAGAAAATGTGGAGATACTGAAAAAGGAAGACACATTTCTTGGTCCCCATAAAAATTTGAGGTCACAGAGGAGCCCATCCTCCCAAACTACAGAGAGGCACAGACACGGCTATGTCAATAAGCCTTGCACAGAAGCCTTGGATTTCCATAGGAATGACTGTGCTTCTAGGTGAGATTAGCTTTTAGTTCATGCCGTGTAACAGGTTTCCTTTCTGAGTTGAGGTGAGTATCCTTCAACCCACTGAGAACCTGAAGAGAACAAATACATAAGAAGGAGGAATGCACCCCTTTTATTTCAATCTCATTGCCTGAACTGCTCATCTCCTCTTTTCCTTTCCTAGTCTTGTACTGAGCAATAGACCAAGGTATCCCTGGGTTCTCCATCCAACAGCCTGAGAATGATTTACTCCACCATCCCCACCAGCTTGTAGAGGACAGATCCTGGGACTTCTCAGGCTCTCTTACCATGGTATCTAATTATATATGTTCATTCTGCAGGTGAAATTTCAGCTGGAAATGAATAATAGTTCTACATTCTGTACATGCTTCTTGGCACATGATATTGTAAGCCTTTTTGTATTGTAGCCATTCTTAGTGGAGGTGTAGTGGTATCTTGTGAGGATGAAGACATTGATGTATATAATTACCTCTTTCTAGAAGAATAGGACATTATGCTGATACATGATCCTTGAATAACTGCTAAGGTTAGTGCTACCATCATGGATATAAAGTATGTAGGGGTGGTGGTGGTCACTCCATGCCCAGTCCCATGTCCAGTTTGTGCTGCACAAGTTGTTAAGAGTTGTGGCAGAAAACTATGGTCAAATCGCCATCTTGGACTTTAAAATTTTGGAGGAAACCCTGACATTCTCTGCAGATCATAATTCCTCTGCTTTTTTTGGTTTTAATTTACTTTTATTTTTTCAGTGTTCCAAGATTGTTTATGCACCAAACCCAGAGCTCCATGCAATACACGCCCACCTTAATACCAACCACCATACTCTCCCAAACCCCATATCCCTCCACTTCAAAACCCTCAGCTTGTTTTTAAGTGTCCACAGGCTCATGGTTCATCTCTGCTTCTGACCTATCCCAACTCCCTTATCTTGAGAAATATTGGGAAGCCTGTTCCTGGATATTAGGTACTATAGGTTCAAGCCTGAGTCACTAGGTTGTCATGGAAATTCAGCTGTCCATAATGAAATGGGTGTTATTTGAATGTCCAAGTCATAAATTGGAGCATGTACAGTGATACTTGATCAGCCAATGGAAGAAATGATGGTGTCTGAAGAGATCCTGAAGACACAAGCAAGTCACATGAATTATTTTCCACATGCCCATGATCCCTCATCCTGCTACACTGATTTCTCTCTCCCAGCCTGCACATTTGGCCTCACAGGGAGAGTTCTACAATTACCCCAGAGGGGAAGAAAAAGATGAACCTGGTTCACATTTGTTTCTGCATGATATTCAGATACCAGTTAAAGGTGGAACTCGCTAGTTTTATCATGTTCTCTACCTCCCTGGAGCACCTGTTTTATATGAGAGAAATTCCCTCATGAAGATAGGATTACAGCATTAATTCAGTGGAAACATCTTGCAAATTTGAGGCAAAGTTGAGATCCTTCTGGAATGAAGATGTTGGTCATCCTGTCAGGTAATAGCTTGGGACAGCCTGAAGATTTGGCTGACAACGAAGATAATACATCATTGGTAGAATATGAAAGCAGCTCTATATCCCAATTTTCAACCTTTTCCAGTTACAGAAATGAGGACCTTAGCTATTATGCATATGTCCTCCTTATTTTTTATAAATATGTGTATTTCTTTATTTTTGTTCACTGTCTTTTTTCTTTGCCATGTGACATAAGATTATTGACGTTATATCATTGCATTTAAGAATTCTTAAATTTTCCATCATCTTTCAGTTGAGGGATATCAATGAGAGAGAAGACACCATGGAGGAGCTTCACTTCCTCTTCTGGGGAATATTTTGGATGGCTTTGGTTGTATGCAGGATACTTGTATCATATGTGGTGAAATTGTGACTGTGTTATTTTCTTTGTTTTTAGAATGAGTGTGATTAAGGCAATGAGTATGGAGGTCTAGTTTACAGGAGGTTGATGATTGATGGTTAACTCAATGTGTCAAAGTGACAGGGACATGGTTATGCGGATTGAACATTGTTTCTCTGGGTTTCTGTGATGTTGTTTCTGGAATGGATTGGCATTTGCATCCATGGTCTCTGTGTATGTGGGCATGATCCAATCCGTTATGCTTCTGAGTAGAATAAAAGGCCGTGGGAGGAGGAATTCCCTCATGTTTACTTCCTGTGTGCATGCTTGAGCAGGGACACTGGTCACCTCCTGATCTTGGATGCGCTCATACCTTCAGGTCCCCAGGTTCTCTGCTAGACCCCACTGAGAATGTGATGATACTTAAACCACTGGCCATCCTGGGTCTTCATCTTGTGATAGAAGATCATGGGACTTCTCAGACTCTTCAGTGATATATGACAGTGGGGTATGCATTCTGTTCCTCAGGGGAACTATGACTAATACATGGAGCTTGTAGTATGTTCTTGTGGCTTATTGTAAGTTTTGAAATGTATCAGACATATGGAGACTTATTAATCAAATTTCATGAATGAAGTGTCATGTTGTGTGTTTTGGACAAGAGCTGGGTGAGGACAGTGAGGATTGAAGAGATGATGAAAAGATCATGAGCTCTAAGAAGGGAGAAACACCTGGTCCTTGGATACCGATGGGGGGAGATAGGTTCTGTTCATCCTGGGGGCGATTTTAAAGCCTTGTAGAAGTGTCCTCAAGTGCATGAACATCAACACAAGGCACCTACTTTGTGATCTGCCGGTACAGTTCCTATGCTTGGAGGTTGCCTGCCTTGTCCTGAGAAATCCACATCACACAGGGGCCTGTTATGTCTGGGGGGATGATCTTGCTTTAAAGAAAAGTAGGTAACTTTTCTCTTATGCAGCACAGTGATGATCATTAATGCAGGCATGGAGTTAATGACACTCAAATATTACTCTGAAGGAAATGGTGTTAATGATCCGGAGACTATTAGGATCCAAATGTTAGAGGTCTAATAAAAGATTGTGGGGATTATGTTCATATTTCTGAATTTATGAAAGGCTTTTGGCAAGAGGATAAATGCTTAATTCGGTGAACAGACTTCAAATAGAAATCAGATGGCTATAGATCACATTTTATATATTTTTTAAATTTTTCTTAATTTTAAATTTTTTATTAACATATAATGTATTATTAGTCCCAGGGGTACAGATCTGTGAATTGCTAGGTTTAAGCACTTTACAGAACTTACCATAGCACATACCTTCCCCAATGTCCATAACCCAACCACTGTCTCCCTACACCCCTCCCACCAGCAACCCTCAGTTTGTTTTGTGCGATTAAGATTCTTTTATGATTCATCTCTCTCCCAATCCTATCTTGTTTCACTTTTTCATTCTCTACCTCCCAAACCCCCCACGTTGCCTCTCAACTTCCTTATATCAGGGAGACCTTATGATAATTGTCTTTCTCTGATTGACTTATTTTTGTTCTGCATAATACCCTCTAGTTCCATCCGTGTCATCGCCAATGGCAAGATTTCACTTCTTTTGATGGTTGCACAGTATTTCATTGTATATATACCACATCTTCTTTATCCATTTGTCTGTTGATGGACATCTAGGATCTTTCCATAGTTTGGCTATTGTGGACATTGCTGCTGTAAACTTTCAGGTGCCCGTGTCCCCTTGGATCACTACATTTGTATCTTTAGGGTTAATACCCAGTAGTGAGATTGTTGCATCATAGGGTAGCTCTATTTTCAACTTTTTGAGGAACCTCCATGCAGTTTTCCAGAGTGGCTGCTCCAGCTTCCATTCCCACCAACAGTGTAGGTTGAGGGCTTCCCTTTCTCCGCATCCTGGCCAGCATCTGTCATTTCCTGACTTGTTAGTTTTAGCCATTCTGACTGGTGTGTGGTGGTATCTCATTGTGGTTTTGATTTGTATTTCCCTGAGGCCAAGTGATGTGGAGCAATTTTTAATGTGTTTGTTGGCCTGAGACCACAAGGTCCCAACTAAGATTCTGTCTCCCTTCACCAAAAATCAGCTTTCAGGCAGGAATATCTCTCACTGGAGCATAATTCTAAACGTTCTGGTTTTGCTGTCAGGGGCTGTATCACTTATGGTGGCCGATTTGCTGAGGTTCCTTACTCTGTTGTTTATCTTCGGATGTATCTCCTTTGTTTCATTTCAGGGAACTCCCTTTTCTATTTGTAGACATAAGTGGTTCTTTTTCTATTTGTAGAATTCCAGAATTTTTTCCCTTATTTCTCAAGTTGAACTCATAAGTGTTCAGAGTGTTTAGATATTTATGTAGCTAAATTCAGGGAAGCAGAAGAAATCAAGTCTCCTATTTTTTCACCATCCTGCTTGATCAGCACATTTAAGAATTCTTTTTTTTAAGATTTTATTTATTTATTTATTTGACAGAGAGAGATCACAAGTAGATAGAAAGGCAGGTGGAGAGAGAGAGGGAAGCAGGCTCCCTGCTGAGCAGACAGCCTGATGCAGGACTCGATCCCAGGACCCTGAGATCATGACCTGAGCTGAAGGCAGTGGCTTAACCCACTGAGCGACCCAGGCACCCCACATTTAAGAATTCTTAATTGTACACCTTAATAGTTCAATTACAGTTTATTGAGAATAGTAAACATCACTCAAGAGCCTCACCTCATCCTCTGGAAAGTGTTTTCGTGCTTTTGATTGTATGCAGGATATTTATTTCATATAAGGTGAAATTATGACCATGTTATTTTCTCTATAGTCAGAATGAGTTTGATTTAAGGAGATGCATAATGATGCCCACATTTACAGAAGGCTGATGTGTGATGGTTAACTCTATTTGTCAAAGTGACTGGGCCATGAGTGCCCAGATTAAACATTGCTTCTGTGGGTGCTTGTAATGCTGTTGCAGAAGAGATTGGTATTTGCATCCATGGTCTCTGGGCCAGTGAGCATCATCTAATCCATTAAGGTTCTGAACAGAATGAAATGCAGAAGGAGGAAGAATTTCCTCATTCTTCTTTACTGCATGCTGGATCTAGAACATTCCTATCCTCCTTCTTTTGGAGATGGTTACCCATTCTTGTCTCCAGGTTCCCCAACTTGTGCTACTTCCATCATAGCTAATACAATAGACCCGTGCAGCCCCTTTCCTGGAGCCTAGAAAACCCAGCTCATCCAGTAGATATGGATGGGGAACCCACAGGCTGCACAGGAGAGTTTCAGGGACTCCCAAGGTTTCAGCAGGTCTCCCCCAGACTCCACCAACTGCAGTTCACATGGACACCTGCAGACATAAGACATCCTGGCCAGGAAACTGTCAGATCTCTACTGTTTCTTTCACTCATCCACTTGCATACTCCATGTCTCTTGTTCATTAAATTACCTTTTAGAATTCCCTGACGAGTTGTTTTTTGTTCTGTTCTGATCACTGCAGTGGAGCACATTGGACTCCTGGGCCTGGTTCTCCTCTCTCATTTCTACGGTCAGGACTGGCCTGGCTTAATGAGCAGAAGGAGGGCCCAATTTGCCTGTCCTCTGACTATACAGGTAACTTGAGATCTATGCTGACAAAGAGGGCAGTGACCGGATCAGATGTGACTGCTTTTGATTGGATGGTATAGATAGAATTTGGGAAAATAAGAATTTTGATTAATTGATTTTCCAGAGTACACACTGGGGTTCATGTGTTACTTAGTTTTTACATATCACTACGTTCCCTGTTAGCAGAATAAAATCAAAATAAAAATCAAATTTAAAATCAAAACCTCATTGAGATACCTCCTTACACCAGTTAGAATTGCCAAAATTAAAGTTACAAGAAACAACAATTGATGGATAGGAAAGGGGAACACTCTTGCACTGTTGGTAGGAATACAATTTGGTGCAGCCACTGTGGAAAGCAGTGTAGAGATTCCTTAGGAACTTACAAACACTAAAAGGAAATTTTTAAAAAAGAAAACAATTGTCAATGTTTTTTTTTTATTTTATTTATTTATTTTTATTTTTTTATTTACAGCATAGCAGTGTTCATTGTTTTGGCATCACACCCAGTGCTCCATGCAGTACGTGCCCTCCCTATTACCCACCACCTGGTTCCTCAACCCCCCCACCACCACCCCTTCATAACCCTCTGGTTGTTTTTCAGAGTCCATAGTCTCTCATGGTTCATCTCCCCTTCCAGTTTCCCTCAACTCCCTCTCCTCTCCATCTCCCCATGTCCTCCATGCTCTTTGTTATGCACCACAAATAAGTGAGACCATATGATACTTGACTCTCTCTGCTTGACTTATTTCGCTCAGCATAATTTCTTCCAGTCCCGTCCATGTTGCTACAAAAGTTGGGTATTCATCCTTTCTGATGGAGGCATAATACTCCATTGTGTATATGGACCACATCTTCCTTATCCATTCATCCGTTGAAGGGCATCTTGGTTATTTCCACAGTTTGGCAACCGTAGCCATTGCTGCAATAAACATTGGGGTAGAAATGGCCCTTCTTTTCACTACATCTGTATCTTTGGGGTAAATACCCAGCAGTGCAATTGCAGGGTCATAGGTAAGCTCTATTCTTAATTTCTTCAGGAATCTCCACACTGTTCTCCAAAGTGGCTGCACTAACTTGCATTCCCACCAACAGTGGAAGAGCATTTCCCTTGCTCCACATCCTCTCCAACACATGTTGTTTCCTGTCTTGCTAATTTTGGCCATTCTAACTGGTGTTAGGTGGTATCTCAATGTTGTTTTAATTTGAATCTCCCTGATGGCTAGTGATGATGAACATTTTTTCATGTGTCCGATAGCCATTTGTATATCTTCATTGGAGACGTGTCTGTTCATATCTTCTGCCCATTTTTTGATATGATTATCTGTTTTGTGTGTGTTGAGTTTGAGAAGTTCTTTATAGATCCTGGATATCAACCTCCTAAGAATATCATTGAACAGAAATATAGAAACAATCTATAGACAGAAAGACTTCAAAGGCAACACGATGTCAATAAAAACCTATCTCTCAATAATCACTCTCAATGTGAATGGCCTAAATGCGCCCATAAAACGACACAGGGTTGCAGATTGGATAAAACGACAGACCCATCCATATGTTGTCTACAAGAGACCCATTTTGAACCTAAGGATACACCCACACTGAAAGTGAAGGGATGGAGAAACATCTTTCATGCCAATGGGCCTCAAAAGAAGGCCGGGGTAGCGATTCTCATATCAGATAAATTAGATTTTAAACTAAAGATTGTAGTCAGAGATACAGAAGGACACTACATAATTCTTAAAGGGACTATCCACCAACACGATCTAACAATTGTGAATATCTATGCCCCCAATATGGGAGCACCCAATTACATAAGAAAACTATTAATCAAGATAAAGAGTCATATTGATACAAATACAATAATAGTAGGAGATATTAATACGCCTCTCTCAGAAATAGACAGATCATCGAAGCAGAAAATTAATAAAGAAATAAGAGCATTGAATAAAACATTGGACCAGATGGACCTCATAGACATATACAGAACATTCCACCCGAAAACAACAGAATATTCATTCTTCTCAAGTGCACATGGAACCTTCTCCAGAATAGACAACATACTGGGTCACAAAGCAGGACTCAACCGATACCAAAAGATTGACATTATTCCCTGCATATTCTCCGATCACAATGCTTTGAAACTGAGGCTCAATCACAAAGAAAACTTCAGAAGGAACTCAAACACCTGGAAGCTAAAGACCACCTTGCTTGAGAATGCTTGGATCAACCAGGAGATCAAAGACGAACTTAAACAATTCATGGAAACCAATGAGATTGAAGACACCTCGGTCCAAAACCTATGGGATACAGCAAAGGCGGTTCTAAGGGGGAAATACATAGCCATCCAAGCCTCCCTCAAAAACATTGAAAAATCCAGAATACACCAGCTGTCTCTACACCTTAAAGAACTGGAGAATCAACAACAAATCAAACCAACTCCACATGCAAGAAGGGAAATAATCAAGATTAGAGCAGAGATCAATGAGGTAGAAACCAGAGATACAGTAGAACGTATCAATGAAACTAGAAGCTGGTTTTTTGAAAGAATCAATAAGATCGAGAAACCATTGACCTCACTAATCCAAAAGAAAAGAGAGAAAGCACAAATTAATAAAATTATGAATGAAAAGGGAGAGATTACAACTAACACCAAGGAAATAGAAACAATCGTCAGAAATTATTACCAACAGTTATATGCCAATAAGCTAAGCAACCTAGATGAAATGGATGCATTCCTGGAAATCTACAAACTCCCAAAATTGAACCAGGAGGAAATTGACAACCTGAATAGACCGATATCTAGTAATGAGATTGAAGCAGTGATCAAAAACCTCCCAAAAAACAAGAGCCCAGGACCTGACGGATTCCCTGGGGAATTCTACCAAACATTCAAAGAAGAAATAACACCAATTCTCCTGAAGCTGTTCCAAAAAATTGAAGCAGAAGGAAAACTTCCAGACTCTTTTTATGAAGCCAGCATCACCCTGATCCCTAAACCAGGCAAAGACCCTACCAAAAAGGAGAATTTCAGACCAATATCACTGATGAATATGGATGCAAAGGTTCTCAACAAGATCCTAGCAAACAGGATCCAGCAGCACATTAAAAAAATTATCCACCATGACCAGGTGGGATTCATCCCTGGTTTGCAAGGTTGGTTCAACATTCGGAAATCAATCAGTTTGATAGAACACATCAATAAGAGAAGAGAGAAGAACCACATGGTCCTCTCAATTGATGCAGAAAAAGCATTTGACAAAATCCAGCATCTGTTCCTGATGAAAATGCTTCAAAGTATAGGGATAGAGGGAACATTCCTGAACTTCATAAAATCTCTCTATGAAAGACCCACAGCAAATATCATCCTCAATGGGAAAAGCTTGCAGCCTTCCCATTGAGATCAGGAATACGACAAGGATGCCCACTCTCACCACTCTTGTTCAACATAGTATTAGAAGTTCTAGCAACGGCAATCAGACAACAAAGAGAAATAAAAGGTATTCAAATTGGCAAGGAAGAAGTCAAACTCTCTCTCTTCGCAGATGGAAAACCCCAAAGACTCCACCCCCAAACTACTAGAACTCATACAGCAATTCAGTAACGTGGCAGGACACAAAGTCAATGTACAGAAATCAGTGGCTTTCTTATACACTAACAATGAAAATACAGAAAGGGAAATTAGAGAATCGATTCCATTTACTATAGCACCAAGAACCATAAGATACCAGGGCATAAACCTAACCAAAGAAGTAAAGGACCTGTACTCGAGGAACTACAGAACACTCATGAAAGGAATTGAAGAAGACACAAAAAGATGGAAGACTGTTCCATGCTCTTGGATTGGAAGAATAAACATTGTTAAAACGTCTATACTGCCTAGAGCAATCTATATTTTTAATGCCATTCCGATCAAAATTCCACCGGTATTTTTCAAAGAGCTGGAGCAAATAGCCTAAAATTTGTATGGAGTCAGAAGAGACCCCGAATTGTTAAGGAAATGTTGAAAAACAAAAACAAAACTGGCGGCATCACGTTACCCGATTTCAAGCTTTACTACAAAGCTGTGATCACCAAGACAGCATGGTACTGGCATAAAAACAGACACAGAGACCAGTGGAACAGAGTGGAGAGCCCAGATATGGACTCTCAACTCTATGGTCAAATAATCTTCGACAAAACAGGAATAAATATTCAATGGAAAAAAGACAGTCTTTTCAATATATGGTGCTGGGAAAACTGGACAGTGATATGTAGAAGAATGAAACTCGACCATTCTCTTACACCATACACAAAGATAAACTCGAAATGGATAAAAAACCTCAACCTGAGACAGGAATCTATCAGAATCCTAGAGAAGAACATAGGCAGTAACCTCTTCGATATCAGCCACAGCAACTTCTTTCAAGATTTGTCTCCAAAGGCCAAGGAAACAAAAGCAAAAATGAACTTTTGGGACTTCATCAAGATCAAAAGCTTCTGCACAGCAAAGGAAACAGTCAACAAACAAAGAGGCAACCCACGGAATGGGAGAAGATATTTGCCAATGACAGTACAGACAAAAGGTTGATATCCAGAATCTATAAAGAACTTGTCAATTTTTTTTAAATTTTAGTTTATTTTTTCAGTGTTCCATGATTCATTGCTTTTGCCCCACACTTAGTGCTCCATGCAATACGTGCCCTCCTTGATACCCACCGCCAGGCTTACCCAACCCCCCAGCACCCACCCCTTCAAAACTCCTCTGTTTGTTTCTCAGAGTCCACAGTCACTCATGGATCTCTCCCCCCTAATTTCCCCCGACCCATTTTTCCTTCCCTTCTCCTAATGTCCTCTATGTAATTCCTTATGATTCACCATGAAACTGTATGATAATTGACTCTCTCTGCTTGACTTATTTCACTTAGCATAATCTCCTCCAGCCCTGTCCATGTTGATACAAAAGCTGCTTATTCATCCTTTCTGAAGGAGGCATAATACTCCATTGTGTATATGGACCATATCCTCTTTATCCATCAGTCTGTCAATGTTATTTTGATAGGGACTGGATTAAATATGTAGATTGTTTTGGGTAGCATAAACAATTTTAGAATATGTCTTCCTCCAATCCATAAGCATGGAAGTTTTTCCATTTCTTTGTGTCTTCCTCAATTTCTTAAGTGCTCTGTAGTTTCTAGAGTATACATCATTTACCTCTTTTGTTAGCTTTACTTTTAGGGTATTTTTTTTGGGGTGGGTATAATTGTAAATGGAATTGATTCCTCGATTTATCTTTCTTTTGTCTCATGGTTAGTGTGTAGAAATGTAACTGAATTTTGTCCATTGGTTTCATGCACTGCCAATTTGCTGAATTACTTTCCCAATTCAAGGATTTTTTTTTTTCCTGGAGTCTTTTTCGTTTTCTACATAGAGTATCATGTCATCTGCAAACAGTGTAATTTTGACTCCCTTTCACCATTGTTATGCCTTTTATTTCTTTTTGTTTTATGATGGCTGAGACTAAGACTTCCAGTACTATATTGAAGAACAGTGATGAGAGTGGACATTTCTGTCAAGCTCCTGACCTTAGTGGACCAGACCCTTCATTTGCTTCTTACCGGAGACTCATTTTAAACACAAAATTATTTCCAGATTGAATGTGAGGGAATGGATAACAATTACCTTGCCAATGGACAGCAAAAGAAAGCTGGAGTAGCCATTCCTGTATCAAATAAATAGATTTTAATCTGAGGACTGTCATATGAGATGAAGGAATCTATATCCTAATAAAAGGGTCTACCCAACATGAAGATCTAATATTTGTAAGTATTTATGTCTCAAACTTGGAAGCAGCAAAGTATATAAACAATTCAATAACAAAATTAAAAAGTATATTGACAATAGTAGAATAATAGTAGGGGAGTTTAACACCCTACTCACAGCAATGGACAGATCACCTAAGTATAAGATCAACAAGGAAATAAAGCTGTAGGGGAAGGGAAGGAAAACTGAATGGGAAGAAATCAGGAGACAAACCATGAGTGACTCTGGACTCCGAGAAACAAACAAGGGTTACAGAAGGGTTACAAGGCTTGGGGTAGCCAGGTGATGGGTATTAAGGAGGGCAGGAGATGTGATGAGTCCTGCGTGTTACACACGACTAACGAATCGTTGAACACTACCTCAAAACTAATGATGTACTATATGTTGGCTAAGTGACAATACAAAAAAAACAACTATTGATGTCACGTATGCTGACTAATTGAACATAAGAAAATAACAGAGACTTTTAAAAAAGGAAATAAGTACTGTGAATGACACTCTGGAGCAGATAGACTTCTTTATTATTTATTTGGGTCATTTATCTTTTTTTTGATAAATTTAGGTAGGGGATTCTCAAATATATTGTTTTTTTTTCCCCAAAGTATCACGTGATGTGATGAGCATGGGGTTATATACTAACACGATGGAACATTGAATATTATATCAAAAGTCAATGATGGACAAGATGGCAGAGAAGGAGGTGGTGCTGCTTCAACTTGTCCCCTAAAGTGAACTGATTATCTACCAAAGAACTCTGATCAAATCAAAGAATGCTGAGGAAATCAGCCTGAGATTACAATGATACACATCTGGATCTGTACAGGGACAGAAGATACCAGTGGACAAGTAAAGCAGAGTGGAAAAATTAGACTGATATCAGTCTAATGAAGGAGCCACCAGAAGTGACCCATTGGAAAGTAATACCCCAATACAAGAGTGCCCTGTGATTGGAGACCAGCATTAACTTTGAGTCTGGTTGAAAGCATTCAAAAAGAGCAAAAGATCTTAAGAATAAATTGGTGGAATCAGGCGGTTAGGGACAGGAGTATAAGCCTATGGACAGTGGATGGCCACCTCTGGTGCTGAGCCAGAGAGAGAGCAGCGAAGAAGCCAGGCCTTGGTCCCTGAGTCAATGGCGTGCATGAGAGTGTCTGGGTGGCAGTGCGTGTAAGGGAGTCTGGTGTGGATGCCAGCTGCACTGTCTAGAACCACAGCCTTTTGCACTCTGTACGGTGGTTGTGAGACCAGTGTCTGAGTCACACTCCACACCCTCCCCTGAGAGAGGTCCATGCAAGCTCTAGCCATTGCTCTCTAGGACTTGGAGAGTTTAAACACTCACAGCCCGGGCCAGTGTGAAAATCTCAGTGTGCTATCTCTGGTTGGTACTGGCAGGATGGACCTGCCTAGACAGCCATGGTGGAGGAAGATGCTGGAAGCCAGGTCTCTGGACTTTTCGTGATTTTGGTAACACAGGGAGCTCCTGCAAACCCTGAGACCATGACTGGGAACGTGATCTTGCCGGTGGCAGATGGGAAATTTATGGGCTCTGGAGCACCCACGGGGGAAAAGACTGAGGCTTCTCTCTGAGACAGATCTCTGGGTGCAGTTTTCTTTAATCTAAACCATCAAAGAACTGCCAAAAGACATTAAGAGGAGAAAAAACAAATAAAAAACAAAAACAAACCTCCAGAGAATGAAAGTCTAAAAAACTGGTTTCCTCAGAGCCCAGCTCTTTGATAGAGGGCAGGAAGACCCACCTCTAGCAAGACTGCCTAAAAAACCACCTGGCAGGCCCCTTCCCCAGAAAGCCAGCCCTCCCCCACCAAAAAAAAAAAAGCAACAAGGGGATAACCACCACTACTTTATAGATACAACATTTAATTTTAATTCTTTCCCACTATATCTGTTCTATTCAATTTTTTTTCTTGTAGAAATTTTTTTCCATTTTATTTATTTTTTCAGCATAACAGTATTCATTGTTTTTGCACAACACCCAGTGCTCCATGCAAAACGTGCCCTCCCCATTACCCACCACCTGGTCCCCCAACCTCCCACCCTTGACCCTTCAAAACCCTCAATTTTTTAAAACAATTTTTAACCTATAACTATCACAATGAGATATTCGGTACAACAAATTCCATAATAACCTTTCAAATTGAACTTTTCTGATACATATACCTGTGTTTTCCTTTTGCTTTTCTATTTTTTAATTTTTATTTTTTTAATATTCATATAGACATAAGCTTCAGGGTAATCCCCTTTCCACAACCAATGCCTCCCCTATATATAAACCAGTTTTAATCCAACTTTATCTCAGGAAAGTTAAGTTCTTTAACAAGATACATCCAGGGAGAATCAAAATGAACTTCCTCGCCCACACTGAGAATTTATAACCACCTTTCCATCTTTTTCTTCTGTCAGTGTTTCTGTGTATTTATTTTTGTTGTGGTATTATATAAATCTTATAATTGGAGTTCATTTTGGCTCGATTCTTTTTTTTTTTCTTATAATTTACTTCTGTCAGTCTTTTTGTTTGTCTGTTTTTGTTTATATACATTATAAATTTTACCTTTGGGCCCCATTTGGGCTAGGTCTTCTCTTTTCTCTTTTCTTTTTTTTCCCCCTGACTCACTCGCTCTCGCTCTCTCTCTCTCTCTTTTCTTTTTTCTTTCTTTTTGGTGGGGACTCTCGTTTGCTCAGAAACATTCCAGGGGGCACCTTGTCTGCACCATGGGTGATTCATTCAGTTACACATCCCTTCAGTCATCTCTCACAAAAAGACTAAGAGGAGGAATGCCCAATAGAAGAAAAATTCAGAGACTGGGCCCTCTCACTCAGAGCTATTGGACATGGACATAAACAGTATGTCAGAAAGGGAAATCGGGCTAACAATTATCCAGATGGCTACAGTGGAGAAAGCCTTTGATGAGAAAATGGAATTGATTAGAGAAGAAGTGAAAGCTGCCAGGGAAGATGTTAACAATGCTCTCAATGAGTTCCAACCTAGGCTAAATTCTCTAGCAGCGAGGGTAACTGAGGCAGAAGATAGAAATAGTGATCTAGAGGACAAAGTGAGAGATAAAGAATCAGGAGGAAGTCTGAACAAACATCTTAGAAACCATGAAAACAGAATTAGGGAAATAAATGATGCTGAGAAACGTTCCAACATCAGAATTATTGGAATCCCTGAGTGGGTGGAGAAAAAAAAAAGAAAACTAGAGGATATAGTTTAACAAATCTCAATGAAAATTTTCCCAATCTGGCAAAAGGAACCAGTGTTAATATCCTAGAGGCAGAAAGATTTCTCCCCAATATCATAGAATCTAGAAAGACCTCGAGACACCTGATTGTGAAAATGATGAATCATAATTGTAGACAGGAGCTCTTGAAAGCAGCTAGGTGAAGAGATTGCCTAAGTACAGAGGAAAGCCCATCAGAATTACATCAGACCTGTCCACAGACACCTGGCAAACAAGAAGGAGCTAGCAAGATGTATTCAGGGCACTAAATGAGAAGAACATGCAGCCAAGAATACCTTCTCCAGCAAGGCTGACGTTCAAAATGGATGGAGAGATAAAGAACTTCCAAGACCAGCAAGGTTTAAAGACTATGTGACCACAAAGCTGGCACTACAAGAAATATTAACGTGGGTTCTATAAACGAGGAAAAAAAACCAAGAATATCACTGAAGAGAAATTTATGGGCACAATCTATAGAAACAAAGACTTCACAGGTAACACAATGTCAATAAAAACATATCTCTCAAAACAAAACTGGTAGCAACAAGTTACCTGATTTCAAGCTTTACTACAAAGCTGTGATCACCAAGACAGCATGGTACTGGCAACAAAACAGACACATAGTCCAGTGGAACAGAGTAGAGAGCCCAGATATGGACCCTCAACTCTATGGTCAAATAATCTGTGACAAAGCAGGAAAAAGTGTAACAATTGTAAATATCTATGCCCCCAATATGGGAGCAGCCAATTACATAAGAAACTATTAATCAAGATAAAGAATCATATTGATATGAATACATTAGTAGTAGGATATCTTAACACGCCTCTCTCAGTAGTAGACAGATCATCGAAGCAGAAAATCAATAAAGAAACAAGAACATTGAATGAAACATTGGACCAGATGGACCTCATAGATATATACAGAACATTCCACCCTAAAACAACAGAATACTCATTCTCCTCAAGTGCATATGGAACCTTCTCCAGAATAAAGCACATACTGGGTCACAAATCAGGACTCACCTGATACCAAAAGATTGAGATTATTCCCTGCATATTCTCACACCACAATGCCTTGAAACTGGAGTTCAACCACAAGATAAATGATCAGAAAGAATTCAAACACTTGGAAGCTAAATACTATCCAGCTCAAGAATGTTTGGATCATCCAGGAAATCAAAGAAGAACTTAAATAATTTGTAGAAACCAATGGGAATGAAGACACTTCAGTCCAAAACCTATGGGATACAGCAAAAGCAGTCCTAAGAAAGAAATACATAGCCATCAATCCCTTACTCAAAAAAAAAAAAAAAAAAAAAAGAAAAGAAAGAAAGAAAAATCCAGAATACACCAGCTCTCTTTAAACCTTAAAGAACAGGAGAATCAACAACAAATTAAGTCAATCCCATGAACAAGATGGAAATAATCAAGATAAGAGTAGAGATCAATGAGTTAGAAACTAGACATACAGTAGGACACATCAAAGAAACTAGAAGCTGGATCTTTGAAAAATTAATAAGGTCGATATACCATTGGCCAAACCAATCCAAAAGAAGAGAGAGAGGACCCAAAACAACAAAATTATGAATGAAAGGGGAGAGATCACGACCAACACCAAGGAAATAGAAGCAATCATCAGAAATTATTATCAATAGCTGTATACCAATAGGTAAAGCAACCTAGAAGAAATGGATACATTCATGGAAACTGATAAACTTCCAAAACTGAAACAGGAAGAAACTGATAACCTGAATAGAGCAATATCTAGTAACCAGATTCAAGGAAGAAATAATACCTATCCTCCTGAAGTGGTTTCAAAAAATAGAAACAGAATGAAAGCTTCCATAACCTTTCTATGAAGCCAGCATTTCCCTGTTCCCCAAACCAGGCAAAGATACCACCAAAGAGTAATTTCAGACCAAAATCCATGTGGAATATGGATGCCAAGTCTCAACCTGATCCTCGCTGATAGGATCCAAAGTGCATTAAAAAGATTATCCAATACGACCAGGTAGGTGCTGCTCCCTGACAGTGCATGGGAGAAGAATGAGACACAAACAAGGCAGCTGCAAGAGAGAGGGAGCAGGGGACATCAGTAGAAAAGTCTGTTGCCCTGAACAACTCCTCCTCAGTCCCATTTTTATTAGATATAGACAGTAATCAACAAAGGAGCCAAAAAGGCTACACACTAATCATATGCCTTGTAGATAAATAAGAAGGAAGGCAAAATATCTCTGATCAAGCAGTACACAGGTTATAGTTGAGCAAGCACATTCAAAGGGATCATCTAATTAGCCACAGGTGCTCTCCAAGGAAGCGGAGGTAATGGAAAAGTGAAGCAGGTGGTATTCTGCCCTGAGTGGGCTGGGCATTCCCAGTGCCTCGGCTTCCATGAATCAGGCAAAATTCCACCCTGAGCAAGCAAGGCATCCCCCACTGCTCCACTTCAAGGACATATATTGTCCTCTCCCCCAGAGGCCTGTTGCCAGTATGTTTTTCTTAAGGGTATACCTAAACACACTTGGTAACTAGTATAATTTCTCATGGGTTATATTTTAGAGTAATACATTGTTCTGAGGTACGGTTATAGATAGGATTCATCCTGGGTTGCAATGTTGGTTCAACATTCGCAAATCAATCAGTGTGATAGAACACATCAGTAAGAGAAGAGAGAAGAACCACATTGTCCTCTCAATTGATGCAGAAAAAAGCATTTGACAAGATACAGCATCCGTTCCTGATTAAAATTCTTCAAAGTATAGGAATAGAGGGAACATTCCTCAACTTCATAAAATCTATCTATGAAAAATGCACAGCAACTACCATTCTCAGTGGGGTAACCTGACAGCTTTCCATTTCAGATCAGGAAAATGAAAAGGATGTCCACACTCACCACGTTGTTCAACATAGTATTAGAAGTCCTAGCAACAGCAATCATAAAACAAAAAGAAACAAAAGGTATTCAAATCAGCAAAGAAAAAAAATCAAACTCTCTCTCTTTGTGGAATACATGATACTTTATGTGGAAAATAAGAAAGACTTCAGCCCCAAACTACTAGAACTCGTACAACAATTCAGTAATGTTGTAAGAAAAAAAATCAATGGTGCAGAAATCAGTTGCTTTATTATACACTAACAACAAAAATACAGAAAGGGAAATTATTGATTCCATTTACTATAGCACCAAGAATCATAAGATACCTGGGAATAAAACTAACCAAAAAGGTAAAGGATCTCTACTTGTGGAGCTACAGAACATTCATGAAAGAAATTGAAGAAGACACAAAAAGGTGTAAAAGCATTCCGAGCACATGAATTGGAAGAATAAACATTTTGAAAATGTCTATACTGCCTGGAGCTGTCCATAAAGGACTCCGAATTGCCGAGGAAATGTTGAAAAAGAAAAACAAAGATGAGAGCATCATGTTGCATGATTTAAGCTTCACTACAAAGCTGTGATTAACAGGATATCATGGTACTGCACAGAAACAGAAACATAGACCAGTGGAACAGAATAAAGAGCCCAGGATTGGATCTTCATCTCTATGGTCAAATAATCTTCAACAAACCAAGAAAAAATATACAGTGGAAAAAAGACAGTCTCTTCAATAAATGGTGCTGCAGAGATTGGACATTTGTGAGTAGAAGGAGGAAACTTGACCATTATTTTACACCATACACAAAGATAAACTCGGGATAAAAGACCTCAACTTGAAACAGGAATACATCAGAATCCTAGAGGAGAACATAGGCAGTAACCTCTTCGACATCAGCCACAGTTACTTCTTTCGAGATATGGCTGCAAAGGCAAAGGAAACAAATGTGAAAATGAATTTTTGGGACCTCATCAAGATCAAAAGCTTCTGCACAGCAAAGGAAACAGTCAATGAAACAAATAGGCAACCCATGGAATTGGAGAAAATATTTGCAAATAACAGTACAGACAAAGGGCTGATATCCAAGATACTAAAAAGGACTCCTCCAACTCAACCCACACAAGACAGACAGTAATGTCAAAAAAAATGGGCAGAAGGTATGAACAGACACATCTCTAATAAAGACATATAAATGGCTATCATAAACATGAAAAAATGTTCATCATCACTAGCCATCAGGGAGATTCAAATCAAAACCACACTGAGATGCCACCTTATACCAGTTAGAGTGGCCAAAGTCAACAAGAAAGTAAACAACGTGTGTTGAAGAGGATGTGGAGAAATGGGAACCCTCTTACACGGTTAGTGGGAATGCAAGTTGGTGCAGCCACTTTGGAGAACAGTGTGGAGATTCCTTAAGAAATTCAAAATAGAGCTTCCCTATGAGCCTGCAATTGCACTACTGTGTATTTACCCCAAAGATACAGATGTAGTGAAAAGAAGGGCCATCTGTACCCCAATGTTCATTGCAGCAATGGCCACAATAGCCAAACTGTGGAAAGAACCAAGATGCCCTTCAACGGACGAATGGATAAATAAAATATGGATTATATGTGTAATATAATATTACACATTGATCAGAAAAGATGAACCCAGCTTTTGTACCAACTTGGTTGGGACTGGAGGAGATTATGGTTAGTGAAATAAGTCAAACAGAGAGAGTCAATTATCATATGAATCAAACATATGTATGAAACGCATCAAACATATTTCACTTATTTTTGACTCATAAGGAATAAAATTGATGACATTTGGGGGAGGAAAGAAAAATTGAATTGGTGGAAATTGGAGGGGAAGATGAACCATGAGAGACTGTGGACTCTGAGAAACAAACTGGGCATTTCAGATGGGAAGGGATGGGTGGCTCAACTTGGTGGTGGGTATTAAGTAGTGAATGTATTGCAAGGAGCATTGGATTTGGTGCATAAACAATGAATCTTGGAACACTTAAAAAATAAAATGAATTAAAAAAAACTTTTATATTCTCTTTTGTGTGTATGTGTGTCACTGTGTGTGTTTGTGATCTTCAAATTCTGTACCCACACAAAATCCTGGTGCCGGTTTCCTCTTCTTTCCCAAGTTGTCATTAACATTGATACTGTGAGTATAGTTCAAGATTGAGACTCTACCAGGGCTGTTAATTCTCTTACTTTGCATTGTTGATGCCTCTGTAGACTCATCTCCAGCATGAACTTTACACTGGTTTTGACAGGCTTGCACACTGAGCTGGGTGGTCCTCTAATGAACAGAGAGTATGAGGGCTTCCTGTAAGGTCCGGATGACATACATGGAGATATTTGTAATTTATTGGTATTTAGGGATAGGAAGAAGCAAGTGTTAATTGACACTGTCTTTCGTGCTTGATAGTATAGTTGTTGTCCCAATTTTCTACGTCAGAGACAGAAGAGGAAGCGCAGAATCATGTGTGCAGAGAGGCTCCCTTGGGGAAAAAGCTTGAAGACATGGATGCCAAAGACCCTGACAGGAAACTTGCCCATATCCTCCAGCTGTGCCTGCTCCTGGGGCTTAAAGACAGAATTGATGAGTGATGTGCACCCCCTGGTGGTCCAGATCCCCTCCTACAGTGAGTTTTGTGTCTGGGCTCACATTGATGTCCCCTCACTGTGTCTGTCGCACAGTAATACACGGCCGTGTCCTCGGCTCTCAGGCTGTTCATCTCCAGATACAGCGTGTTCTTGCCATTGTCTCTGGAGATGGTGAATCGGCCCTTCACAGAGTCTGCGTAGTGTGTGCTACTTCCATCATTGGTTATACGTGCGACCCACTGCAGATTCTTCCCTGGAACCTGGCGGACCCAGTTCATGTTGTAGCTGCTGAAGGTGAATCCAGAGGCCACACAGGAGAGTCTCAGGGAACCCCCAGGCTTCACTAGGTCTCCCCCAGACTCCAGCAGCTGCACCTCACACTGGACACCTGCAGACACAAGACATCCTGGTCAGGAAACTGTCACATAACCACTGTTTCTCCCACTGGTATCCACTCTCACACTCAAGATCTCTTATTCTCTGTGAATTACCTTTTAAAAGAGCAACAAGGAAAACCCAGCCAAGCACAAACTCCATGATGAGTTTTCTCTATCCTGTTCTGATTGTTGGATGGGAACACGTGGGATTCCTGTGGCTGGGGCTTCTCTCCAACTGCAGGGTCCAGGCTGGGCTGTTTTAATCAGCAGAGGGAGGGATCTATTTGCATGTCCTCTGAATATATAACCAGCTTGAGATATAAGCTGATGGAGAGGGCAGTGACCAGAACAGGTATGACTGCTCCAATTTTGTGGCATTGACAGGATTTGTGAAAATATTTTATTTATTATATGATTTTTCAGAACACCATTTGACCTCTGTGTACTCTTTTTACAAATTCACACACATATTGGGGTGTTAGTTTCATGTTACCCCATAAAGAGTTTTGAACATACACCCAGAATTGTAGAGGTTGTGTGAGGTGTCCAAGAGCATATGTGGGGCCTGAGCCCCAAGAATTGCCCTTGACTCCTCTCCACCAGAGCTGCTGTCCTCTGAATCACCTGCAGGACAGAGTGGGCAGGTTCATGAGAAAGTTGGAACCCCTGCTGTGATGGGGACAAGATGATTTTGTTTCTTTTAGATTTTCTCTAAAATATTAAAAAAATAAAATACAGAAAGCATCAGTGTTTGTGCAGTTCTGTTTTCAAGTCTCCAATATTTCATATCTGCACCTTCCTCCCAAGTCATCTCTGGGATTATCTGTAATAGCTGTGATGTCTGTACTTGACATGGGCTGAAATGCACATGCATAGACGGTGTGATATGGTAAACTCTGCTGTCAGAATCAGCATTATCCAGAATGTCAAAATCCATTCTCTCTAAAGCTTCCTGTACTTCCCTTGGAATTCCTCCTTCCTCTTGGAATCCTGGAGAGAGACAGATGTCACCACTGGTGTTCAGGTGAGGACCAAATATGTTTTTTTTTTTTTAACCTGGAATGAAAGCTAAGTTCTTCAGGGGAGGGTAGGAAAACAAAGCTGAGGACACCAGGGACAAGTGGAGCTGTGGGAGGGAGCCAAGAGGAAGGACAGAAATGACTGTGTATCCGGAGACAAGCAAGAATACATGGACTTGGTTCTCTAGTAGAGGAGGGGCAGGGCATGTTCAAGCCCTTCCCAGACCTGGATTCCTAGTGAACACCAGAATCTAAGGCCGGGTCATCAAGTCTGAGCATCCTTGTGGTCCCACCGCTTCAAGCACATTAACGACTGTCACCTGGAGAGAGCAGAAGTAGATTCTACATGGGACAGCTCAAGGAAATCACAGTGCCAGTCAGGGAACAGAAATGGGACTTCTGGAGAAATCTGGACTCCCGCTTGGCCACAGCAGGGTCACACTTCACCGCTACTACTCAGACAACTCCAGCTTGTCAGTGGAGCCAGGAAGAGAGTCACACCCAATACATCAAATGCCTTGCAAAGATAGGATGTGATCATCTAGAGGTGGAAACAAAACTATAAAACATAATAACAATCTAGTACCAAGTACCCTATGCAACTTCAGCGTTCATAAAGCCCCACCACAAACCGGGAGCTCCACACTGTTAGGGAACCTCTTTCTACTTCTTCTTCCTCCATCCTCTCTTGATTCAAGTCCTACATGTACAAGTTTGGGGAGAGCAGCTATGTGTGCAAGTCCTGTTGAAATTCAGCAAAACTGGTTATTCCACTGCATTTGGTAAGTCAGAGCTGCTCTCTGGCTCACATATAGTGAGTGGACTTCACCCCCCTGAAAAAGGTTCACCACCAGGTGTGTTTATATGTAAAGTAGATAATAGGATGGCAGAGCTGTTACATTTTGTCATTGCTGCAATCAGTGTCACCTCCCTGGGAGCCTCCTGGGTGAGCCCTTGTCTCTGAGTAATACATTTACACATTAACACCTTCTCTGGTCCTACAATGACACTTCACACCTGTGTCACAGGGGAGGGTCACCTTCTTCAAACCATGTCCTCACCATGGCACTCAGTGATTTAGACCAGTCCTCTGTGAAAGCCGTTATCACTGTATCTTAATGAACAGAGCCGTGCTTGCAGGATCGTGTCTCCTGGATCTCCTAGAGATTATTGGTGTGAATTAAATAATAAATAGACTACCAGCCTGATGGCGGGATTGGAGACCATCTGACTTTGGAAGATCCACTTATGAGGACACATCTGGACCCTGGGCTAGGTCCTGAAAGAGTGGAATGACCGGCTCAGTACTGCAGAGTGGAGAAGGCAACACTGACATCCAGGTCCAGGGTAGTATTATACTCATCAGGTGTTCTTTGGGCACTTAATCTGCACAGACATTGGTGAGAGTCCACCCAGGCTCCAGCATGTGTGTGGACTTGGATGGAGACTAGTTGATATCATGGCTCATAGAAAAGGTAGTATAACAGGTGTGTTTATATTTATGTGGGTACAGGATTTCTTAAGGGGTGCTCATCTCCACGCACCAAACAACATGCATGTGGGGCTATCAGGAGTCTCCAATGTTGTGGACATTCCCAACGACAACTCTGGCTGCACTAGAGGATGTATTCCCTAGTTAGAGCAGAGATCAATTAGAAAAAGAATTGTATAAAAATAAAAAGAGACCGTGTCAACAGGTAGTATAGGTGCCCTTGAGTGTTTCCAGTAATGAACACAACAAGGGGAGAATTATAGATGCCAGTGTGTTTCAAATGGGGACACAGGTGAACAACACTGTATCCAGTGACTGAGGAGCAGACCTCCAGGCAATCAGCATAACACAACTCTGCTCAGATGAGGCTCAGATCAGTCCCACCAGGTCATCACATCCACATAATCCATAAAGGTTGAAATAAACACTACCCTGAAGTTCCAGGATCTCTCAGAACCCTTCTCTCCCTTTTATAAATGTTCTTCCTCTTTGTATCCACTAAGTCTTTTTTTTTTACAAAATCCTAAGATATCAAGTGAATACTCCTATATGAGAGAGGGGATATGTGAGAAATCCACCCTTGAACCCCATATCAGAAACTTGTGACAACAAATGCAGTGAGGAAACTCTAGAGCGACAATGCTTGGATTCATGTGCCATTATGTCTTAGTATGTTTCAGCTGCTCTAACAATATTCACAGACTGGATGGTTTTAAAGAACAGAAACTCGTTTCTCACAATTTTGGAGTCTGGGGAGCCCCTGGTCGAGTTTCAGACAGATTTGCTCTCTGGAGGCACCCACTTCCTAAACTGTCATTTCCCTCACCCCTCACATGGGATCAGGGAGCAGGGAGCATTCCCAGACCTGGTGTGTAAGGGCACTAAACCCACCATGAGCCTGCACCCTCCTGAACTAAGGGCTTTCCAACACCCAACTTCCTCCTCCATCACATTGCTCTTCGGTTTCAACATGGGACAGTAGATGTCACACACACGGAGCTGTTATCAGCAAGTGAAGGCTCAGTTAGTTATTCCCTGCAGGTGGAAGGCTCCTGCAATCTGTCACCTCATCCTGAGCATCCTCACGGATCCAGTAGAAGCTTCTGTGTGCACATATGGGACACAAGGCCTTCAGAACCAGCTGGTGACCTTGGAGAATGGACAGAATCTACCTCAGCTACTGGGGAGAACTCGGTCTATTTTATCATGATTCTATTACTTGTGCATTTCCATGGATCATTCTTCTCATTTTCCAAGGATTCATTTTCTATTTAGAATGACCATTTCTCTTTTTGTTCTCACAGTTTTAAAACTTGTTTAGTGGATTTAGTATCATGACATATGCGTTGATTATCGTCTGCTAGTTCCTTGGGCTTTGTTCGTCCCTCTTCTCCTCTCATCCTACACATGGGATCTCTAACAAGAATGCAAATCTTCTCCCTCTTTTGATGCAGGAAGGAGACTGACTCCACAGAAGCCCCTCCCATAAGCAGTACCCCGTCAAGACGGCAGACACAGCAGACACCTTGAGCCAGTGTCCTTCCCTGGCTCTATTCAAGCACTTATGACTTTCTGAGAGGCCTGCCCTCCTCTCAATAGACTTGATGGTTAAAGTGATAACAGTTTTACAGAAACGTGTGTGTGTGTGTGTGTGTGTGTGTGTGTGTGTGTGTGTGTGTGTGTCTGTGTGTGTTTGTGATCTTCAGACTCTGTATCCACACAACATCCTGGTGCCGGTTTCCTCTTCTTTCCCACGTTGTCATTAACATTGATACTGTGAGTATAGTTCAAGATTGAGACTCTACCAGGGCTGTTAATTCTCTTGCTTTGCATTGTTGATGCCTCTGTAGGCTCACATCCAGCATGCACTTTACACTGGTTTTGACAAGCTTGCACACAGAGCTGGGTGGTCCTCTGATGAACAGAGAGTAGCTGGGACTCCTGTAAGGTTCAGATGACATACGTGGAGATGTTTGTAATTCATTGGTATTTAGGGATAAGAGCAAGCAAGTGTAAGTGACACTGTCTATTGTGCTTGTTAGTATAGTTGTTGTCCCAAATTTCCAAGTCAGAGACTGAAAAGGAAGCACAGAATCTTGTGTCCAGAGAGACTTCCTTGGGGAAAAAGCTTGAACCATGAATACCATAGACCCTGACAGGAAACTTGCCCATATCCTCCAGCTGTGCCTGCTCTGGGGCTTAAAGACAAAACTGGTGAGTGGTGTGCACCCCTTGCTGGTCCACATCCCCTCCTACAGTGAGGTTTGTGTCTGGGCTCATACTGTTGTCCCCTCACTGTGTCCGTTGCACAGTAACACACAGTCGTGTCCTCAGCTCTCACGCTGTTCATCTGCAGATACAGCGTGTTCTTGTTGTTGTCTCTGGAGATGGTGAATCTGGGTAACATGTATTGCTTCCATCATTGCTAATATGTGTAACTCACTGCAGCCCCTTCCCTGGAGCCTGGCAGACCATGGCCACACAGTAGCTACTGAAGGTGAATCCAGAGGCTGCACAGGAGGGTCTAAGGAACCCCCAGGCTTCACCATGTCTTCACCAGACTCCACCAGCTGCACTTCATACAGGACACCTACAGACACAAGACACCATGGTTAGGAAACTGTCACAAACCCACTGTTTCCCTCACTCATATCCACTCTCACATTCAAGGTTTCTTATTTTCTGTGAATTACCTTTTAAAAGAGTATCAAGGAAAATCCAGCAAAGCACAAACTCCATGGTGAGTTTTCTCTATTCTGTACAGATTAGTGAATGGGAACACCTGGAGATACCATGGGTTGGTCTCCTCTCCCAGTTGCGTGGTTAGCACTGGGTTGCTTTATTTTTTTTTAAGATTTATTTATATACTTGACAGAAGGAGACAGAGAGAGTGAGAGAGAGAGAGAGAGAGAGAGAGAGAGAGATCACAAGTAGGCAGAGAGGCAGGCAGAGAGAGGTGGGGGTCAGGGAAGCAAGCTCCCTGCTGAGGCACTGGGCTGCTTTAATCAGCAGAGGGAATGCCCTATTTGCATGTCCTCTGAGTATTTATTCAGCTTGAGGTCTATGTGAACAGAGAGGGTAGTGACCAGAACAAGTGTGATTGCATTTTTTTTTCCAAGGTCATTTTTTAAATTTAATTTCAATTAATTAACACATAGTGTATTGCTAGTTTCAGAGGGGGAGTTTGGTGATTCATCAGTCTTATGTAATACAAAGTGCTCATTACATCACATGCCCCCTTTAATGTCAAGCAACCAGTTACCCCATCCCCCACCCTATCCCCTCCAGCAACCCTCAGTTTGTTTCCTATGATTAAGAGTCTCTTCTGTTGTCTCTCCTTCTCTGATTTCATCTTGATTTATTTTTCCTTCCCTTCCCCTATGATCCTCTTTTGTTTCTTAAACTCCACATGTGAGTGAGATCATGTGATAATTACTTCTCTCTGATTGACTTACTTCGCTTAGCATAATACCTCTAGTTCCATCCATGTCATTGCAAATGGCAAGATTTCATATTTTCAATGACTGAGTAATACTCCATATTCTTTATCCATTCATCTGTCGATGGGCATCTGTTTCCATAATTTGGCTATTGTGGACATTGCTGTTATAAATATTGGGAAACAGGTACCCCTTCAGATCACTACATTTGTATCTTTGAGGTAAATACCTAATAGTCCAATTCCTGGATCATAGGAATTAGTCTACTTTCAACTTTCTGAGGAACATCCACACTCTTTTCCAGAGTGGCTTCACCAGTTTGCATTCCCACCAACAATGCAGGAGGGTTCCCATTTTCTCCACCTCCTCACCAGCATCTGTACTTTCCTGACTTGATAATTTTAGCCATTCTGACAGGTGTGAGGTGGTATCTCATTGTGGTTTTGGTTTGTATTTCCCAGATGCCGAGTGATGCTGAGCAAATTTTCAGGTGTCTGTTGGCCATTCTCTAACGTCTTCTAATGTCTTCTTTGGAGAAATGTCTGTTCCTGTCTTCTGCCCATTTCTTGATTGTATTATTTGTCCTTTGGGTGTTGAGTTTGATAAGCTCTTTATAGGTTTTGAATTCTAACTACTCCTTTATCTGATAAGGCATTTGCTAATATCTTCTCTCATTCTGTCGGTTGTCTTTTGATTCTGTCGTAAAGTCCCAATCAATTTAAAACGATCAAAAGTATAGAGTGTATTTTCTCTGAACAGAAAAAAAATAAATTAAATATCAATAACTAAGATATATTTGGGAAATACCCAATATTTGGGAATTAAGAAATGTAGTTCTTTTTAAAAAATTTTTATTTAATTCTTAAATTTCTTTTCAGTGTTCCAGAATTCATTGTTTATGTGCCACACCCAGTTCTCCATGCAATACATGCCCTCCTTAATACCCACCAACAGGCTCACCCAATCCCCACCCCACTCCCATCCAAAGCCCTCAATGTGTTTCTCAGAATCTGCAGTCTCTCATGGTTCATCTCCTCCTCCAATTTCTCCCAGCTTCTTTCTCCTAATGTCCTCCATGTTTTCCCTTATTCTCCACAAATAAGTGAAACCGTGCCATTTGTTTTTGATGTAGTGATCAATAGTACATTATTTGCTTATGACAACCACTGCTCATCCAAACACATGTCCTCCTATTGCCTTTTCACTGATTTACCCCATTCTCCCACCCCACCCCTCTGAAATCCTGTTTGTTCCTCAGAGAAACATATTGATTTCTGATATTATTTATTTGGGACTTTCTCTATTCTTTTTTGATAAATCTAGGCAGGGGTTTCTCAATTTTCTTTTATTTCTTTCTAAAGAAGCATACATTGCATTTTTGTTCTCTTCTGTTGTTTTTGAGTTTTATATTATTTATTTCTGCTCTAGTCTTTAGTATTTCCTTCCTTTTGCTGTATTCAGGCTTCAGTCATTGCACTTTCTCTAGCTCCTTCAGGTATAACATTAGGTGGTCTCTTTCAGATTTTTATGCTTCTTGAGGTCTTCCTGTATGCTGTGTATTTCTGTCTTAGGAACACCTTAGCTGCAGAGAAATTAGCGGAAAGTGATACAGATTTTATACTCGTGTGTGTGTGTGTGTGTGTGTGTGTGTGTGTGTGTGTGTGTGTAATGTTCATGCTCCACATCAATACCACACCTGGAGGGGGTTCCACTACTTACCCATGTTGTCATTTACATTGATGATGTGAGCATTGTTTAAGAAAGTGACTCCCCCAACCAAGACATTTTCTTCTTTTGATTTCAATTTTTGATGCCTCTGGTGATCTCCTGTCCAGCATGCATTTTATGCTTCTTCTAGCTGGTTTGCAAGTTGAGCAGGGTGGACTTATGATGCACAGTGAGAGCAGCTGGGATTCCTATAAAGAATCACTTGATGAGCACCAATTTATTTGTGATTCATTGGTATCTAGGGACAGCAATAAACAATGTGAGTGACTGTATTTTGTGCATTTTGGTAAAATTATTTTCCAATTAGAACAAATTTTCAAAGTCAGAGAGTGAAAGAGGTAAGCACAGAATCATGTGTGCAGAGAAGGTCCCTGAGGGAAAGTGTTCTCTGGAGAGGAATCCCTAGATCCTGACCGAAAACCTGTCCATAACCGTCATCTGCCTCTGCTCCTTAAGGACAGAATTGGAGAGTAGTGTGCACCCCCTGGTGGTCCAGATCCCTCCTACGGGGAGGTTTGTTTCTGGGCTCACAATGATGTCCCCTCACTGTTTCTGTTGCACAGTAATACACGGCCGTGTCCTCAGCTCTCAGGCTGTTCATGTACAGATACAGAGTGTTCTTGCCATTATCTCTGGAGATGGTGAATTGGCCCTTCACAGAGTCTGCATAGCTTGTGCTACTTCCATCATAGCTAATATCTGCGACCCACTGTAGCCCCTTCCCTGGAGCCTGGTGGACCCAGTTCATGTTGTAGCTACTGAAGGTAAATTCAGAGGATGCACAGGAGAGTCTCAGGGTCCCCCCCAGGCTTTACCCGGTCTCCCCCAGACTCCACCAGCTGCACCTCACACTGGACACCTGCATACACAAGACATCCTGGTCAGAAAACTGTCACACACCCATGGTTTCTTTCACTCGTATCCACTCACATACTCAATGTCTCTTGTTCACCATAAATTACATTTTAAAAGAACAACAAGGAATACCCAGCCAAGCACAAACTCCATCGTGATTTGTCTGTGTTCTGTCTTGAGTACTGACTGGAACACCTGGAATCCTGGACTGGGGCTCCTTTCCCATCTGCAGAGTCAGGGCTGGGCTGATTTAATCAGAAGAAGGAAGGCCCCATTTGCATGTTCTCTGGGTATATAACACATTTTCCAGATAGCATCCTCAAGAAGGCAGTGACCCAGAGAGTTTGTGAGGGTTCTGGGGGAGTTTGGTCACCATGATTTCTTTGAGGAAACCGCACTCTTTTATTTTGTGATTTTGCTCGAGAAAATACTTAGTACCCATCATCTTCGTTTTTTTTTTTTTTTTTTCACATACTCACGCCATTATCTTGATGTATGTACCAATTTTACCACTATTTTACACACGGATATGTGCACACTGTAGCACAGATTGGTTGTGTGAATGTCCAGATGTGCACAGCAGGTGAAATTAAGCCCCAGGGTCTGAGTCTGTGCTCCTAACCATGGGACCTGTTTGCTCCCTTTAACCTTCTGAAAGACAGAGCTGGACATGAGATTAGCAGGCTTCCTGAATTTCCAGAAGTCCCAGTAGAATAATGTGTGGAGACCATGTCTTTCTGTTACAGAAACGTGGAGACACTGAGAAGCCTTGACAGAGACTCACAGAGCTGCTGAAGATGCTGTGGGTTATCAACAACCACAAGGGGAATTTCCACCTGATCTCTCTGTACAAATCAATGGAAAATTTCAATAAAGATAAAATAATGGAGTTATTAGTTAAACAATTAACGTCACAACACCTGAGATCAGAAAGCATGCTGTTAGCTAAAGACAATTCTTCATTTCTGAAATGGAGATCATTGTACTTGTACACTCATATTTATTGCCATGATGATATCAATTCTATTTATCCCAATGCTTCACCCTTGGAAAGTGTTGTCACTGCTATTTTGATGGTTTATTCCAAAAAATGGAGGACTCTTCTATATTTTCCACAGATTTACAAAGTATTTACTCTGTTTTCTCTGGGAGAAGCTAACAGAGCACTTAGCTGGAAGCACTTGAGAGGAGACCAGCCCCCATCCACATCTTGTCCTGGACCATGAGCTCCATGTTTCTTGAGTCAGAGGGATGGTGAGTGAACCCTGATGGTCCCAGTGCACCAGCAGGTGTCACAGACCCTAGAAGAGATACAGAGACTCCTATTCTTCCTGCTCCATTTATCCAACATGTGAGGAGTTATCCACTTAGCATAACCACTACAGATTGTTGAAAGGATATGTCCTCATACTTACTTCCTTTACTCAAGCTCCTCACTCTGCTCCTTGGTTGCAATATCCGGTTCTATTTATTTTATTCAGAAGGGAGAAGGAATCTTGAATATGTCCCTATGATCTATCAGGTGCCCACACCCCGCTGAGGTCTTTCCATCCCAAGGGTATAATTTCATAGGTTCTATTGTATGGGAAATGTCCCCTCTCTCACTAAGGTGAGGGTCAGCTGATTGTCCTGGGAGTAGTAGTCCTAGAAACCATGTCTCTATACGTTTCCAGTTATATTTGATGTGAATCACTAATGAAATTGCCATTGGTCTGAGAATTGTTTTCAGCGGGTATTGGGTTTTTGTCATTCTTACAGGTATGAGGTTACATATTTCCATGGTTTTGATTTGTGCTTTCCTGATAATGACTGATGTTGAGCATCTATTCATGTATCTGATGGTCATCTGGATGTCTTCTTTCAATAAGTCTTTATTCCTTTCTTCTGACCATTTCCTAACTGCATTCCTTGCATGTTGAGTGTGGTAAAGTCTTTATGGATTATGAATAATAAACTGTATCAGATATGTCTTTTACAAATATCTTCTCCCATTTCTGACTCATATGTGGAATTTATGAAGGAAAACAGATGAACACAAGGAAAGTGGGAAAAGAAAAAAATGAGGGAGGGAAACAACCATAAGCGACTCTTAGTAATAGAGAACAAACCGCAGGTTGATGGAGGGAGATGAGTGAGGTTTGGGGAGATGGATGATGAGCATCAATGAAGGCACTGGTTTTGATGAACACGAGGTGTTGTATGTAAGGGATGAATGAGTGAATTATACTCCAGAAACCAATATTACACTGTGTGGTAACTAATAAAATTTAAATTACAAATAAGTAAGAAAAAAGCAGCAGGTACTGGAATACATGGGTGTTGTCAGGCAGTGAGGACCAGGGGAGCAACATATCGTAAACATACATCCTCAATCTTGGGGTTGTTCCCTGCAGAGGAATGGTAAGTACAAGGGAAAGCCAGCTGACACTTGTCCATGCTTCGTGAGTTCCCATATGCACCGCTGTGAATCAGCCTGGCTCAGGAGCTCAGGATGACCACACTTGGGCAAGATGTGGGATGCAGGGTGTTTGGGCAGCTGCCAGTGAGATGTGGGCATATATGAGTTAGGAAATGCCAATCCATATGGCACCACACAGAGAGTCATGATTCTTTTAGTTAATTATGTCCACAACCAGTCAGGGAGAAAATGGATAAATCAAAAAGTTGAATCTCATTACTCTATATCCCAATGATTATGACATTTGAGACAAAATTTCTCCCTTTCTACCTAAATTAGAAAAAAATATTAAAATTATTCTGAACCTTAAAAACCATTCATTAGGGGCGCCTGGGTGGCTCAGTGGGTTAAAGCCTCTGCCTTTGGCTCAGGTCATGATCCTAGGGTCCTGGGATCGAGCCCCGCATTGGGCTCTCTGCTCTGTAGGGAGCCTGTTTCCTCCTCTCTCTCTGCCTGCCTCTCTGCCTAGTTGTGATTTCTCTCTGTCAAATAAAAAAAAAAAAAAAACATTCACAGGGGCGCCTGGGTGGCTCAGTGGGTTAAGCCTCTGCCTTCAGCTCAGGTCATGATCTCAGGGTCCTGGGATCGAGCCCCGCATCTCTGCGGAGCAGAGAGCCTGCTTCCCTCTCTCTCTCTGCCTGCCTCTCTGCCTAGTTGTGATTTCTCTTTGTCAAATAAATAAAATATTAAAAGAAATTCATTAAACATATGAGAATAGGTTTTCTGTTAGCTGTTTAAAATACCTGCCTTTAATTGTTTTATGTTAGAAAAAAACATACCACATATATGTAGAATCTTAAATTTTTATGAAATGTAAAATGCAATATTGACAAGCCACATGATTTCACACTGAAGCATCTCCAACAGTCTCATTTCTTCCACCACACCTGCACCAGCCCTGCCATGATCAGGGCCTCAGGACTGGACCTTAGTCTTCCCACTCATAGGATGTCATTGGCGCCTCTGCAAGAGCTTCCTGGTGTAACTGGTTTAATTGAGTAGAGTTGAGATACATAGACTGTGTTAATGTTTACCAGTTGTGTTGTTCTTTTCTTCTGCCACATACAAAGGACATAAACAGAAGGTAACTATGCAAAAGTTAAAATAAACCAAATGCATAGTCAGAAAGCAAAATTTAAAAATAGGCAATGGACTCCATAACCCTACAAGCTATAAAATCTTAAAAATCTTAGGATTAGTTTATAATTTTCTGTGTATAGATTCTTAGTCTCTTTGGTTAGGTTTATTCCTAGGTATCTTATAGTTTTGGGTACAATTGTAAATGGGATTGACTCCTTAATTTCTCTTTCTTCAGTCTTGTTGTTGGTGTACAGAAATGCAACTGATTTCTGTGCATTGATTTTATATCCTGACACTTTACTGAATTCCTGTACAAGTTCTAGCAGTTTTGGAGTGGAGTCTTTTGGGTTTTCCACATATAGTATCATATCATCTGCGAAGAGTGATAGTTTGACTTATGTTTCCCAGTATGAGTCAATTTTTATTAATAGGAGTTCAGGAATATGGACACTTGATAGTTTGTTAACCATTCAGTTTCACGGAAGTAGTAATTAGTAAATCCCTGAATAATATCAGCTTTGATTTAAAAAAAAATTAAATTCCTTTTCAGTGTTCCAGAATTTATTCTTTATGCATCACACCCAGTGTTACATGCAATACATTCCCTCCATAATACCCAACACCAGTCTCACCCAACCTCCCACTCCCTGCCCCTCCGAAAACCTCAGATATTTCTCAGAGTCCACAGTCTCTCGTGGTTCGATTACCCCTCCAATTTACCCCAACACACTTCTCTCCATCTCCCCATGTCCTTCGTGTTATTCCTTATGCTCCATAAATAAGTGAAACCATCTGATATTTGACTCTCTCTACTTGACTTATTTCACTCAACATAATTTCTTCCAGTCCCGTCCATGTTGATACAAAGTTGAGTATTCATCCTTTCTGATGGAGGAATAATTCTCCATAGTACATATGGACCACATCTTTCTTATCCATTCCTCCATTGAAAGGCATCTTTGTTCATTCCAGTTTGGCAACGGTGGCCATTGCTGCTATGAACATTGGGGTATAGATGGCCCGTCTTTTCACTACATCTATATCTTTGGGGCAAATAACCAATGGTGCAATTTCAGGGTCATAAGGAAGCTATATTTTTTAAAGGTATTTTATTTTATTTATTTGACAGAGATCACAAGTAGGCAGAGAGGCAGGTAGAGAGAGAGGAGGAAGCAGGCTTCCTGCTGAGCAAAGAGCCCGACGTGGGGCTCGATCCCAGGACCCTTAGATCATGACCTGAGCTGAAGGCAGCAGCTCAATCCACTGAGCCACCCAGGCGTCTATTCTTAAGAAATCTCCACACTGTTTTCCAAAGTGACTGAACCAACTTGCATTCCTACCAGGAGTGTAAGAGGATTCCCATTTCTGACATCCTCTCCAACATACATTGTTTACTGTCTTGTAAATTTTGACCATTCTAACTGGTGTAATGTGGTATCTCAATGTGTTTTGATTTGAATCTCCCTGATGGCTAGTGATGATGAACATTTTGTCATGTGTCTGTGAGCCATTTGTATGTCTTCTTTGGACAAGTATCTGTTCATGTCTTCAGCCCATTTTCTGATGTGATTTTCATCTCTGTGTTTGTTTAACTTGAGCAGTTCTTTCTACATCTTGGATATCAGCCTACTGTCTGTACTGTCATTCACAAATATCATCTACCATTCCGTGGGTTGCCTCCTTGTTTTGTTGACTGTTTCCTTTGCTGTGCAGAAGTTTTGATCTTGATGAAGTCCCAAAAGTTCATTTAACTTTTGCTTCCTTTCCCTTTGGAGACATATCTTGAATGCAGTTGCTGTGGCTGATGTCGAAGAGGATACTGCCTATGTTCTCCTCTAGTATTCTGATGAATTCCTGCCTCACATTGTGGATTTTTATCCATTTTGAGTTTACCTTTGTGTATGGTGTAAGAGAATGGTAGAGTTTCATTCTTTTTTTTTTAATTTATTTATTTTTATTTGTTTATTTACAGCATAACAGTGTTCATTGTTTTGGCATCACACCTAGTGCTCCATGCAGTACGTGCCCTCCCCATTACCCACCACCTGGTCCCTCAACCTCCCAACCCCCCACCCCCCCGCCACCCCTTCATAACCCTCTAGTTGTTTTTCAGAGTCCATAGTCTCTCATGGTTCATCTCCCCTTCCAGTTTCCCTCAACTCCCTCTCCTCTCCATCTCCCCATGTCCTCCATGTTATTTGTTATGCTCCACAAATAAGTGAGACCATATGATACTTGACTCTCTCTGCTTGACTTATTTCGCTCAGCATAATTTCTTTCAGTCCCGTCCATGTTGCTACAAAAGTTGGGTATTCGTCCTTTCTGATGGAGGCATAATACTCCATTGTGTATATGGACCACATCTTCCTTATCCATTCATCCGTTGAAGGGCATCTTGGTTCTTTCCACAGTTTGGCGACCGTAGCCATTGCTGCAATAAACATTGGGGTACAAATGGCCCTTCTTTTCACTACATCTGTATCTTTGGGGTAAATACCCAGCAGTGCAATTGCAGGGTCATAGGGAAGCTCTATTTTTAATTTCTTCAGGAATCTCCACACTGTTCTCCAAAGTGGCTGCACTAACTTGCATTCCCACCAACAGTGTAAGAGGGTTCCTCTTTCTCCACATCCTCTCCAACACACGTTGTTTCCTGTCTTGCTAATTTTGGCCATTCTAACTGGTGTCAGGTGGTATCTCAATGTTTTTTTTTTAATTAATTTATTTATTTTTATTTGCTTATTTACAGCATAACAGTGTTCATTGTTTTGGCATCACACCCAGTGCTCCATGCAGTACGTGCCCTCCCTATTACCCACCACCTGGTTCCTCAACCTCCCACCCCACCCCACCCCCTCCCACCGCCCCTTCATAACCCACTGGTTTTTTTTCAGAGTCCATAGTCTCTCATGGTTCATCTCCCCTTCCAGTTTCCCTCAACTCCCTCTCCTCTCCATCTCCCCATGTCCTCCATGTTCTTTGTTATGCTCCACAAATAAGTGAGACCATATGATACTTGACTCTCTCTGCTTGACTTATTTCGCTCAGCATAATTTCTTCCAGTCCCATCCATGTTGCTACAAAAGTTGGGTATTCATCCTTTCTGATGGAGGCATAATACTCTATTGAGTATATGGACCACATCTTCCTTATCCATTCATCCGTTGAAGGGCATCTTGGTTCTTTCCACAGTTTGGCGACCGTAGCCATTGCTGCAATAAACATTGGGGTACAAATGGCCCTTCTTTTCACTACATCTGTATCTTTGGGGTAAATACCCAGCAGTGCAATTGCAGGGTCATAGGGAAGCTCTATTTTTAATTTCTTCAGGAATCTCCACACTGTTCTCCAAAGTGGCTGCACTAACTTGCATTCCCACCAACAGTGTAAGAGGGTTCCCCTTTCTCCACATCCTCTCCAGCACACGTTGTTTCCTGTCTTGCTAATTTTGGCCATTCTAACTGGTGTTAGGTGGTATCTCAATGTTGTTTTAATTTGAATCTCCCTGATGGCTAGTGATGATGAACATTTTTTCATGTGTCTGATAGCCATTTGTATGTCTTCGTTGGAGAAGTGTCTGTTCATATCTTCTGCCCATTTTTTGATATGATTATCTGTTTTGTGTGTGTTGAGTTTGAGAAGTTCTTTGTAGATCCTGGATATCAACCTTTTGTCTGTACTGTCATTTACAAATATCTTCTCCCATTCCGTGGGTTGCCTCTTTGTTCTGTTGACTGTTTCCTTTGCTGTGCAGAAGCTTTTGATCTTGATGAAGTCCCAAAAGTTCCTTTTTGATTTTGTTTCCTTGGCCTTTGGAGACTTATCTTGAAAGAAGTTGCTGTGGCTGATATCAAAGAGGTTACTGCCTATGTTCCCCTCTAGGATTCTGATAGATTCCTGTCTCACGTTGAGGTCTTTCATCCATTTCGAGTTTATCTTTGTGAACGGTGTAAGAGAATGGGCGAGTTTCATTCTTCTACATATCGCTGTCCAGTTTTCCCAGCACCATTTATTGAAGAGACTGTCTTTTTTCCATTGACTATTTTTTCCTGTTTTGTCGAAGATTATTTGACCATAGAGTTGAGGGTCCATATCTGGGCTCTCCACTCTGTTCCACTGGTCTATGTGTCTGTTTTTATGCCAGTACCATGCTGTCTTGGTGATCACAGCTTTGTAGTAAAGCTTGAAATCGGGTAACGTGATGCCGCCAGTTTTGTTTTTGTTTTTCAACATTTCCTTAGCAATTCGGGGTCTCTTCTGACTCCATACAAATTTTAGGATTATTTGCTCCAGCTCTTTGAAAAATATCGGTGGAATTTTGATCGGAATGGCATTAAAAGTATAGATTGCTCTAGGCAGTATAGACATTTTAACAATGTTTATTCTTCCAATCCAAGAGCATGGAACAGTCTTCCATCTTTTTGTGTCTTCTTCAATTTCTTTCATGAGTGTTCTGTAGTTCCTCGAGTACAGGTCCTTTACTTCTTTGGTTAGGTTTATGCCCAGGTATCTTATGGTTTTTGGTGCTATAGTAAATGGAATCGATTCTCTAATTTCCCTTTCTGTATTTTCATTGTTAGTGTATAAGAAAGCCACTGATTTCTGTACATTGACTTTGTATCCTGCCACGTTACTGAATTGCTGTATGAGTTCTAGTAGTTTGGGGGTGGAGTTTTGGGGTTTTCCATATAACGAATCATGTCATCTGCGAAGAGAGAGAGTTTGACTTCTTCCTTGCCAATTTGGATATCTTTTATTTCTCTTTGTTGTCTGATTGCCGTTGCTAGAACTTCTAATACTATGTGGAACAAGAGTGGTGAGTGTGGGCATCCTTGTCGTGTTCCTGATCTCAACGGGAAGGCTGCAAGCTTTTTCCCATTGAGGATGATATTTGCTGTGGGTCTTTCATAGATAGATTTTATGAAGTTCAGGAATGTTCCATCTATCCCTATACTTTGAAGCGTTTTCATCAGGAACGGATGCTGGATTTTGTCAAATGCTTTTCCTGCATCAATTAAGAGGATCTTGTGGTTCTTCTCTCTTCTCTTATTGATGTGTTCTATCACACTGATTGATTTGCGAATGTTGAACCAACCTTGCAACACAGGGATGAATCCCACCTGGTCATGGTGGATAATCTTTTTAATGTGCTGCTGGATCCTGTTTGCTAGGATCTTGTTGAGAATCTTTGCATCCATATTCATAAGTGATATTGGTCTGAAATTCTCCTTTTTGGTAGGGTCTTTGCCTGGTTTGGGGATCAGGGTAATGCTGGCTTCATAAAAAGAGTCTGGAAGTTGTCCTTCTGCTTCAATTTTTTGGAACAGCTTCATGAGAATTGGTGTTATTTCTTCTTTGAAAGTTTGGTAGAATTCCCCGGGGAATCGGTCAGGTCCTGGGCTCTTGTTTTTTGGGAGGTTGTTGATCACTGCTTCAATCTCATTACTAGATATCGGTCTATTCAGGTTGTCAATTTCTTCCTGGTTCAATTTTGGGAGTTTGTAGCTTTCCAGGAATGCATCCATTTCATCTAGGTTGCTTAGCTTATTGGCATATAACTGTTGGTAATAATTTCTGATGGTTGTTTCTATTTCCTTGGTGTTAGTTGTAATCTCTCCCTTTTCATTCATAATTTTATTAATTTGGGCTTTCTCTCTTTTCTTTTGGATTAGTGTGGCCAATGGTTTATCGATCTTATTGATTCTTTCAATAAACCAGCTTCTAGTTTCATTGATACGTTCTACTGTATCTCTGGTTAATAACTCATTGATCTCTGCTCTAATCTTGATTATTTCCCTTCTTGCATGTGGAGTTGGTTTGATTTGTTGTTGATTCTCCAGTTCTTTAAGGTGTAGAGACAGCTGGTGTATTCTGGATTTTTCAATGTTTTTGAGGGAGGCTTGGATGGCTATGTATATCCCCCTTAGAACCGCCTTTGCTGTATCCCATAGGTTTTGGATAGATGTGTCCTCATTCTCATTGGTTTCCATGAATTGTTTAAGTTCGTCTTTGATCTCCTGGTTGATCCAAGCATTCTTAAGCAAGGTGGTCTTTAGCTTCCAGGTGTTTGAGTTCCTTCTGAACTTTTCCTTGTGATTGAGCTACAGTTTCAAAGCATTGTGATCGGAGAATATGCAGGGAATAATGTCAGTCTTTTGGTATTGGTTGAGTCCTGCTTTGTGCCCCAGTATGTGGTCTATTCTGGAGAAGGTTCCATGTGCACTTAAGAACGAGTATTCTGTTGTTTTAGGGTGGAATGTTCTATATACATCGATGAGGTCCATCTGGTCCAATGTTTCATTCAATGCTCTTATTTCTTTATTAATTTTCTGCTTCGATGATCTGTCTATTTCTGAGAGAGGCGTATTAAGATCTCCTACAATTATTGTATTCATATCAATATGACTCTTTATCTTGATTAATAGTTTTCTTATGTAATTGGGTGCTCCCATATTGGGGGCATAGATATTCACAATTGTTAGATCGTCTTGTTGGATAGTCCCTTTAAGAATTATGTAGTGTCCTTCTGTATCTCTGACTACAGTCTTTAGTTTAAAATCTAATTTATCTGATATGAGAATCGCTACTCTGGCCTTCTTTTGAGGCCCATTGGCATGAAAGATGCTTCTCCATCCCTTCACTTTCAGTCTGGGTGTATCCTTAGGTTCAAAATGGGTCTCTTGTAGACAACATATGGATGGGTCCTGTCGTTTTATCCAATCTGCAACCCTGTGTCATTTTATGGGCGCATTTAGGCCATTCACATTGAGAGTGATTATTGAGAGATAGGTTTTTATTGACGTCGTGTTGCCTTTGAAGTCTTTCTGTCTATAGATTGTTTCTATATTTCTGTTCAATGATATTCTTAGGATTTTTTCTCTTTTATAGGACCCCCCTTAATATTTCCTGCAGTGTCGGTTTGGTGGTTGCATAGTCTTTTAAGCCTTGCCGGTCTTGGAAACTCTTTATCTCTCCTTCCATTTTAAATGTCAGTCTTGCTGGATAGAGTATTCTTGGTTGCATGTTCTTCTCATTTAGTACTCTGAATATATTTTGCCAGCCCTTCCTGGCTTTCCAGGTCTCTGTGGAAAGTTCTGCCGTTATTCTAATGGGGTTTCCTCTGTATGTAAGAAGCTTCTTTGTCCTAGCTGCTTTTAAGAGGGTCTCTCTTGAAACATAATTCCCCATTTTAACGATAAGGTGCCATGAGGACTTTCGAGACTCTAAAATCTTGGGAGGAAATCTCTCTGCCTCTAGTACATGAACGTTGTTTCCATTCGTGAGATTGGGAAAATTTTCATAGACAACTTCTTCCACTATATCTTCTAGACTTCTTTTTTTTTCTTCCCCTTCAGGGATTCCAATAATTCTGACGTTGGAAGGTTTCATGGCATCGTTTATTTCCCTGATTCTGTTTTCGTGGCTTCTGAGCTGTTTGTTCCAGGCTTCCTCCTGATCCTTTCTCTCTATCTGTTTGTCCTCCAGATCACTAATTCTATCTTCTGTCTCAGTTACCCTAGCTTTTAGAGAATTTAGATAGGATTGGAACTCATTGAGACCATTTTGAACATCATCCCTGGTGGCTTTCAGTTCTGCCCTAATCAATTCTCTTTGGTCATCCATGGCTTTCTCCAATCTAGCTATTGCCTGGATAATTGTTAGTCTGAATTCCTTTTCTGACATATTGTCTATGTCGATAGCCATTAGCTCTGTTGCAGAAGGCCCATCCTCTGTATTTTTCTTCTGTTGGGTATTCCTCCTCCTAGTCATTTTGGTAAGAGATGACTAAACAGATGCAGCTGGACTTATCGATTGTGGTGCAGTCAATGTTCACCCTGGAACGCTTCTGTGCAATCAGGATTCCCCACCCAAATGAGAGAAAAAAGAAAAGAAAAAGAAATAGAGAAGAAGAAAGAAAAAAAAGGGGGAAAGAAAAGAGGGAAAAAAAAGGAAAAAAAAAACGAAAAAAAAAGAGAGAGGGAGATAGGGAAAAAAGGGAGGATAAAAGAGAAGGCTCATCCCAAATGGGCCACAAGGTAAGATTTGTGGAGTATACAAACAAAAACAGACAGACAAAAAGAGTGATAAAAGTATATGACAAGAGAAAAAAATATGTATATATAAGCAAAAAAAAAGGGAAGAACCTCATCAGAAAGAACCCCAAGTATAAGGTTTATATATTATTAGGACAAACACAAATTCACAGAAACACTGACAGAAGGAAAAATTGGGAGAATGGTTATAGATTCTCAGTGTGGGTGAGGAAGGTTATTTTGATTCTTCCTGAAGGTATCTTGATGTTTTTGTTAAGGGACTCAACTTTCCTAAGTTACAGGGGGATTAGAAACTGGTTTGCCTATAGGGGTAGCATTGATTGGGGAAAGGGGATTACCTTGAAGTTTACCTCTATATGTATAGTAGAAAATAAAAATTAAAAAAGAATAAACTAGACTAAACTAAGTTAAAATTAAAAAGAATTTACAAAATAGAAAAACAAAAGAAAAACACTGGTATATGTATCAAAAAGTTCAGGTTAGAAGGTTATTAAAGAATTTGATGTACTGGACATCTCAGTGTGATGGTAAATGGGTTAAAAATTATAAAAAGTATAAAAAATAGGTTAAAAAATTTAAAAAGAACCAGAATATTGGTAAAGAGTTAAAAATAAAAGTTGTATTTATGAAGTAGTGGTGACTGTTCTCTTGTAGTCTTTTTTTTTTTTTCTTCCTTCCTGGTTGGTTTTCTAGGGGAGGGGCCTGCCACGTGGGTTTTCAGACAATGATGTTCCCTGAGTTAAGTCCTCCCGTTCCCCTCAAGGGGGTGAGCTCTTTTTTTTTCAGGAAACTGTTTTTTTTCAGCCTTTTGTTCTCTGGGGGTTTTTATGTTCTTTCATCTGCTTTCTCTCGCCTTGACAGCTTTTGATAGTTTTTGGAGGTTTAGAGGAGAGCAAACTGCACCCCGACCTCCCTCTCAGAGAGAAGCCCCAGAATGTTTTGGAAAAGCTGCTGGCTTAGTCGGTTCTGAGTCACTGTCCCTGGGGATGCAGGAGCTCCTCGTTGTACCCAAAACCAGGGCAGCGGTGGCTGTCTAGGCAGCTCCAGACCGCCAGAGAGGTTCCGAGCAGAGATCACGCACTGAGATTTTCCCGCTGTCCCGGGCTGGGAATGTCTGGTTTTTCTGGCTGCCAGAGTTCCAGGCTAGCGCCTATGAGCACCTTTCCCAAGGGAGGGTGTGGGACGCGCGCGTTTCAGGATTGCCGTCTGGCCAGGCTCCCAGCCCCTCACGGGAGCCAGACCCCACTCGTTCTGGGGCGCGTTGGCGTTCAGGCACACTGGCGGCTCAGGGACAGAGACCTGATTTCTCCACCGCACTCTCTCTGGCTCCGCACCAGGGGAGGCTGTCCTGGGTCCAGGGACTTAGGTCCCTGACCCTAACCGCCCAGGTTCCCACTATTACTCCCCCGCGATCCTTTGCTCTTTGTTTTTTGAGTGCTTTCAACCAGACTCCAAGTTAATGCTGGTCCCCAGACGCAGAGCACTCTCGTGTTGGGGTGTTACTTTCCGATCGGTCACCTCTGGTGGCTCCCTCCCCCTTTTGTTTATCTTCCAATATCAGTCGGAGGTTCCCAGTCTGCTTTACCTGCCACTGGCGTCTTCTGCTCCTGTAGAGATCCAGACGTGTATAATTCTGATCTCAGGCTGATTTCATGGGTGGTCGGAGTTCTTTGGTAGGTAATCAGCTCACTTTAGGGTACAGGTTGAAATGGTGCCTCCTCCTACTTCCACGCCATCTTGACTCCCCGAGTTTCATTCTTTTACAAAGAGCATAGTCCAGTGGAACAGAGTATGGACCCTCAACTCTATGGTGAAATAGTCTTCGACAAATCAGGAAAAAAGGAACAGTGGATAAAAGACAGTCTCTTCAATAAATGGTGCTGGAAAAATATCAGCTTTTTGATATTCTACAAAGTTCAGGATCATAAACAGTATTTCAGTTTGCAGTTATTTTTTTTATTTTTATATTTTATTTTATTTTTTATTTATTTCATTATATTTAATTTTGTATTTATTTATTTATTTATTTTCAGCATAACAGTATTCATTGTTTTTGCACCACACCCAGTGCTCCATGAAATACGGGCCCTCTCTATTACCCTCCACCTGGTTCCCCAACCTCCCACCCCCCGCCCCTACAAAACCCTCAGATTGCTTTTCAGAGTCTATAGTCTCTCATGGTTTATCTCCCCTTCCAATTTCCTTCAACTCCCTTCTCCTCTACATCTCCCCATGTCCTCCATGTTCTTTGTTATGCTCCACAAATAAGTGAAACCATATGATACTTGACTCTCTCTGCTTGACTTATTTCGCTCAGCATAACCTCTTCCAGTCCAGTCCATGTTGCTACAAAAGTTGGGTATTCGTCCTTTTTGAGGGAGGCATCATACTCCATAGTGTATAAGGATCACATCTTCCTTATCCATTCGTTCTTTGAAGGGCATCTTGGTTCTTTCCACAGTTTGGCAACCATGGCCATTGCTGCAATAAACATTGGGGTACAGATGGCTCTCCTTTTCACTGCATCTGTATCTTTGGGGTAAATACTCAGTAGTGCAATTGCAGGGTCATAGGGAAGCTCTATTTTTAATTTCTTTTTTTTTTAAGATTTTATTTATTTGACAGAGAGAGATCACAAGTAGATAGAGAGGCAGGCAGAGAGAGAGAGGGAAGCAGGCTCGCTGCTGAGCAGAGAGCCTGATGTGGGACTCGATCCCAGGACCCTGAGATCATGACCTGAGACGAAGGAAGCGGCTTAACCCACTGAGTCACCCAGGTGCCCTCTATTTTCAATTTCTTGAGGAATCTCCACACTGTTCTCCAAAGTGGCTGCACCAACTTGCATTCCCACCAACAGTTTCAGAGGGTTCCCCTTTCTCCACAACCTCTCCAACACACGTTGTTTCCTGTCATGCTAATTTTGGCCATTCTAACTGGTGTAAGGTGGTGTCTCAATGTGGTTTTAATTTGAATCTCCCTGATGGCTAGTGATGATGAACATTTTTTCATGTGTCTGATAGCCATTTGTATGTCTTCATTGGAACAGTGTCTGTTCATATCTTCTGTCCATTTTTTGACATGATTTTCTGTTTTTTGTCTGTTGAGTTTGAGGAGTTCTTTATAGATCCTGAATATCAACCTTTTGTCTGTACTGTCATTTGCAAATATCTTCTCCCATTCCGTGGGTTGCCCTTTTGTTTTGTTGACAGTTTCCTTTGCTGTGCAAAACCTTCTGATCTTGATGAAGTCCCAAAAGTTCATTTTCGCTTTTGTTTCCTTGACCTTTGGAGACATATCTTGAAAGAAGTTGCTGTGGCTGATATCGAAGAGGTTACTGCCTATGTTCTCCTCTAGGATTCTGATGGATTTCTGTCTCATGTTGAGGTCTTATATCCATTTCAACTTTATCTTTGCATATGGTGTAAGAGAATGGTTGAGTTTCATTCTTCTACATATAGCTGTCCAGTTTTCCCAGCACCATTTTTTTGAAGAGACTGTTTTTTTTTTCCCATTGTATATTTTTTTCTGTTTTGTTGAAGATTTTTTGACCATAGAGTTGAGGGTCCATATCTGGACTCTCTACTCTGTTCCACTGGTCTATGTGTCTGTTTTTATGCCTGGACCATGCTGTCTTGGTGATCACAGCTTTGTAGTAAAGCTTGAAATCAGGTAACGTGATGCCGCCATTTTTGTTTTTGCAGTTATTTTTAAGGATTTATTTGAATTCCTGTCATATAACATAGGACATATTTAACATTATGCAAACCTACGTAACCCACCTCCACCTGCCACATCTCTGGTAACCGTCAGTCTATTGTCTGTAGTTAAGACTGTGTTTTTTGTTTTATCTCCTTTCCCCCCCTTTCTTCCTTCATTTTGTTTTTCAAATTCATCATATGAGTGAAATTATATGGTATTTTCTTTCACTGACTAATGCACTTAGCACATATCTCTCCAACTCCATCCAAGTCATTGGAAATGTCAAGATTTCATTCTTTTTCATGAGTGAGTAATGTTCCACTCTCTCTGCATATACCACCTCTTCTTTATCATTCATCAATGAGTGGATACTTAGGCTGTTTCCATAGTTTGGCTAATGTAAAAAAAATGCTGCTGTTAATATAGTAGTGTGAGGTCCTCTGTGCACTAGTATTTTTGTGCTCTTTGTGTAAATATCTAGTCGTGTCATTAGTGGATCATAGTGTAGTTCTACTTTTAAGCATTTGGGGAATTTACACCCTGTTTTCCACAGTGGCTGCTCCCTGCACACTCCACATCTCATGACCAGGGAATTCTGTGGGGCCTCAGTTCTGAGGAAGTGGTATCAGGTCTCATTTAACAAACCCAGCAGAGCACATCTACTTAAAACTCCCACATCTGGCCAAGGATCAAACACTGACCAATGCAGGCAAGGAGAGGCTCTGTAGACAACTGGCCTGAAGACAAGTTCTGCTAAAACAGAAGAGCAGGGAACACACAGCACACACCAGAGACCTCTCTGAAGCACCAAGCCCTCAACAGTATTTGACCTCTTCTACATAAAACTGCTACATTCAGGAGGAGGGAACATAACTGAATTTTGTAACAAAGCGAAAAAATTAGAATCTTAGAGAAAATGACAAGATGGAGGAGTTCAATTTCAGGTGCAGCTCTGGTCAACCTCAATTTAGGTTTTCTTAGATCAGGCCCTTTGACCCAGCTGGGTGAGCAGAGGACTTTTGTTCTTTCTCCAGATCCAGTAGTTTCCATTATTGATAGGATCCCGTGCATCAAGAACACTGCCATGCAACCAAACCATTCACAATGCAGCAATGTCCACTGCACTGTGATACTAAGTGCAGCTAATAATATCCCTGCAATTTTCACCCTATTGGAGCACCCCTGACTTCCTCCTCGAAGGGAATGTCTCATTGTCAACAAATGTTTTCCTCTCTATGTGACTTGTTGGGTGAGATTATGTGCCTGGACTTCAGGGGTCAACAGTCCCTTACTGCAAAATGATATACTAATTAAATTATATTCAGTGGGCTTTCCACATTAAAACAGCAGTTGGGATCATAGGACCACTGAATAAGAAAAGGAAGGGAAAAAAGTTTAAGCTATTCTGAAATACAACAGCAGAGTGCCATTTTGAGCCTCGATATATAAAGCACTGGGTAATTATCACACCATCTTTGAAGCAAGAAAATGTGGAAAATATTTTAAAAAAGACACATTTCTTGGTCCCCTTCGGAAATTGAGGTCACAGAGGAGTCTATCCCCCCACACTACAGAGAGGCACAGACACGGCTGGGTCTACAAGCCTTGCATAGAATCCTTGGATTTCCATAGGAGTTAGTGTGCCTCTAGGTGAGATTAGCATTGGGTCCATGCTGTGTATCAGATTTCCTTTCCGAGTGTGGTGAGTATCCTCCAGCTGACTGAGAATCTGAAGAGAACAAAGGCATAAGAAGGAGGAAGGTTGGGGCGCCTGGGTGGCTCAGTGGGTTAAGCCGCTGCCTTCGGCTCAGGTCATGATCTCAGGGTCCTGGGATCGAGTCCCGCGTCGGGCTCTCTGCTCAATGGAGAGCCTGCTTCCCTTCCTCTTTCTCTGCCTGCCTCTCTTGTGATTTCTCTCTGTCAAATAAATAAATAAAATCTTAAAAAAAAAAAAAGAAGGAGGAAGGTTCCCCTTTTATTTCAATCTCATTGCCTGAACTGCTCATCTCTTCTTTTCCTTTCCTACTCTTGGACTGAGCAATATACCAAGGGATCCCCTGGTTCTCTGTCCAACAGCCTGAGAATGATTTACTCCACCATCCCCACAAGCTTGTAGAGGACAGAGTCTGGGACTTCTCAGGCTCTCTTACCATGAGATCTAATTACATATATTCTTTCTGCAGGTGAAATTTCAGCTGGCAATGAATATAGTTCTACATTCTTTGCATGCTTGTTGGCATATGGTATTGTCAGACTTTTTGTATTATAGCGATTCTTAGAGAATGTGTAGTGGTATCTTGTGAGGATAAACATACTGATGTATATAATTACCTCTTTCTAGAAGAATAGGACATGATGCTGATACATGTTCCTTGAAGAACTGCTCATATTAGTGCTATCATCATGGATATAGAGGATGTGGCGGTGTTATGGTCACCCTGTGCCCATTCCCATGTCCAGTTTGTGCTGCACAATTTGTTAAGAGCTGTGGCAGTCCCCTATAGGTAAATCACAGTCTTGGACTTTAAATTTTGGAGGAAAGCCCCGCCAATCTTTACAGATCATGAGTCTTGTTTTGAGAAATAGCTGGAAGCCTGTTCCTGTATCTGAGGAACTATAGGTTCAATCCTGAGTCACTAGGTTGCCATGGAAATTGAGCTGTCCATCTTGAAGTAGGTGTTATTTGAATGTACAAGCCATAAAGTGGAGCATGTACAGTGATACTCCATCAGCCGATGGTGTCGGGTGATGGCGTCTGAAGAGATCCTGAAGACACAAGCAAGTCACATGAAGTATTTTTCACATGCTTATGATCGCCCTTCCTGCTATGCTGCTTTCTCTCTCCTTACCTACATATATGGTCATGGGGAGAGTCCTACAATTACTTCAGAGGGGAAGAAAAAGTTGAACCTGGTTCACGTTTGTTTCTGCATGATATTTAGACACCAGTTAAAGGTGGAACTTACTGCCTTATCATGTTCTCCACTTCCCTGGAGCAGCTGTTTTATATGAGAGAAATTCCCTCATGAAGACAAGATTGCATCATTGATTCAGTGGCAACTTCTTGCAAATTTGAAGCAAAGTTGAGTTCCTTCATGGTCATCCTGCCAAGTAATGGACTGGGACAGGCTCTAGTGGTAGCTAAGAATGAAGAGATTATGACATTGGTAAAATATTAAAGCAGCTATAAATACCAGTTTTCATTCATTTCTGGTTACATAAATGAATACCTTAGCTATCATGCCTATTTCCTCCTTATTTTTTATAAATATGTGTGTGTTCTGTGTTGTTCCTTGTCCTTTTTATTTACCATGTAACAACAAATACAATTGACTTTATATCATTGTATGTAAGAATTCTTAACTACCCATTATAATATTCCAGTTGAAGGATATCAATGAGAAGAGAAAACAGCACTGAAGAATTTCACCTCCTCTCCTGGGGAAGGTTTTATACATGGTTTTGGTTGTATGCAGGGTACTTGTATCATATATGGTGAAATTGTGACTGCGTTATTTCCTTTGTTTGCAGAATGAGTGTGATTAAGACAATGAATATGGATGCCCAGTTTATGGGAGGATAATGATCGATGGTTAACTCAATGTGTCAAAGTGACTGGGACATGGGTGATTCCATTGAACATTGTTTCTCTGGGGCTTAGTGAATCTGTTTCTAGGGGAGATTGATTATCTTATCCATGGTCTCTGTGTACGTGGGCATCATCCGATCCATTAAGGTTCTGAATAGAATAAAAGGTTGAGGGAGGAGGAATTCCCTCATGTTTACTTCCTGTGTGCATGCTTTAGCAGGGACACTGGTCACATCCTGCCCTTGGATATAGTTACACCTTCGGGTCCCCAGGATCTCCGACTAGACCACACTGAGAATCTGATGAGACTTTCATCCCTGACCATCCTGCATCTCCACCTTGTGATTGTAGATGATGGGACTTCTCAGACTCTCCAGTGATGTATGCCAATGAGCTATGGGTTCTGTCCCTAGAAGAACTATGACTAATACATGGAGGTTTTAGGTTGTTCTTGTGGCTCACCAAATCTGCCAAAATGTGTCACATATATAAAGGCCTAACAATCAAAGTTCTATGAAGGATGTGTCTTGTGTGTTTGGGACAAGAGCTGGGTCAGGATAGTGAGGAGTCATGAGTTGATGAAGAAATTAACAGATCTCAGAAAGGAGAGAACCCTGGTCCTTGGACACTGATGGAAGAAACCTGCTTCTGTTCATCCTGGGGGTGATTCTTAGAGCCTTGGAGAAGCGGAAGTGCAGATGAGAGTCTCAGGATGATGTCATCTTTTCAAAAAAAACAGAGCAATCATGATTTTGTCCAAGGAGCAGTCTAATGAATGAGTACATTTGAAATGAAAAATTAAAGATTAATTTATGTATGGTATATGTATATACTGAAGTCAGTTATGGATAATCCCAAATACTGGTACTTTGTCCATCATTCAACTTTATTATTTATTAATATTTATTTAAATGTTTTATTGAAATATTTAATGAGTGTTTGGGGCACCTGGGTGTCTCAGTTTGTTAAAGCATCTTCCTTCAGCTCAGGTCATGATCCCAGAGTCCTGGGATCGAGCCCCACATCAGGCTCTCTGCTCAGCAGGGAGCCTCCTTCCTCGTCTTTCTCTGACTGGCTTTCTGCCTACTTGTAATCTCTGTCTGTCAAATAAATAAATAAAATCTTTTAAAAAATAAATAAAATATTTAATGAGTGTTTAATAGTATTATATAGTATTAAAATATTTAATAATAATACTTCATTAAAATATTTAATAAATATATTACCCTAGAGATGTTTAAGCTATGCATTTATTTATAGTTATATATTGAAATCCAATTGCTTTGTAGTTAGAAATATCAATAAATATTCATAAAATCTGGAAGGATAAGAGTAAATAGTTGCACATTATTATTTCTTTGGAATATATATTTTTCAACTTTTATTTTCAGAGAACATATAAAATATACTTTAGTGTAAAAATTATTTCAATATGAAACTTAATGATTATAACATATAATACTAAGAGAATATCAGAACCTGTAAAAATCTAGACCCCCAAGCCCAGTATATAATTTTCTAGTTGAGAAGGAAAACAATTCACCTTCTTCACCTGTAGCTAGATCTACCCTGTATTTGGTGAACCTTAGTGCACCTTGATGTCCTGAGTGCCCTCGAGTGCCCCCGGCGCCCCCTGGTGACTCGAGCGCCCCCTGGTGTCCTGACTGTTCCTGCAGCCCAGCCTTTCCTGTATCACTGCAGGGAGGTTTGGGTCTGGGCTCACACTGACATTCCCTCACTATGTCTCTACACAGTAATACAGGGCCAGGACCTTGGTGGCACTGAGATCAGACAGCTGCAAGAACTCGTTCTTGGATGTGACTCTGGAGATGGACATGCGGCTCTTGTTGGATGGAGTGTCGTGTGTGCTTTACCTATGATTTATAAACCAATTCACTGCACCCAGTCACTTCGGGTTGGTGGGTTCAATTCCACCAGAAATTACTGCATGACACGGAGAATCCAGAGAAAACAATAGTGAGGTTCAGGGTCTGTGATCCCCTCACCAGTCATGTGCCTGAATCCTGAAGCAGCACCTGGGGCAGGACACCTGGGCACAAGGCCCAGTCACTCATGACACTCACAACCATCCCAATGGTCCCATGCCTGACATCTGGACCATCTACTTGTGGAGCTGTCACCAGCCACAGAGAAGCACCTAGAAACGCATATTCCCATAGACCACAGCTCTTCCTTTCCCAGAGACCTCACCCTGTCTGAACAGAGAGCTGTGAACTCCCACTGCCTGACAGTGGTTTTTTCCCTTGGTGTAGAGGAGATGTTTGCATGTGTGGGAGGGAGCCTGTCCTTGTAATGCAACAGGGACAGAGTCAGGCTCCTCTGGAACTTCCACGGCCACCTGTGGGTATCTCTTTGTTGAACCCATAAGGCATGTTGGTCTGGGGCGGGTGAGCCCTTGGTCTCTGAGCTGTATTGGAAGCAGGTCAATAGATGCCCTCACTTTCTGAGCATAATAATAAATGTTGAGGGGCGCCTAGGTGGTTCAGTGATTTAATTCTCCACCTTCGGCTCAGGTCATGATCTCAGGGTCCTGGGATCGAGCCCCGCATCAGGCTCTCTGCTCAGTGGTGAGCCTGTTTCTCCCTCTCTCTCTGCCTGCCTCTCTGCCTACATGTGACCTCTCTCTCTGTCAAATAAATAAATAAAATATTTTTTAAAAAAGAATAAATGTTGAATAAATGGGTGAATAAAATGTATTTTACAAATAAAATAACATTTTTCCAAAATATATTTTATATCTATATCTATATCTATATCTCTCCCTCTCTCTCTCTCTCTATCTATCTATCTATATTTAATATATTCAATGGGATCCACAATTTGTAGCGACAGCTTTCCAAATAAACAACTACTGCTGAACGTGGGCACATCTGGAGACCTTTGATCCTAATAGTCTCTCTGATGGACTTTGTCTGCCAAGATGTCTGCAAAACGTGTAAGTGGTATCTTTGTCCTCAAGTGCATGGACACCAACACAAGGCACCTATTCTGTTCCTATGCTTGGAAGGTGCCTCCCTTGTACTTAGAAATCCACCTCACACAAGGGCCTGTTATCTCTGGGAGTTGGATCTTGCTTTACAGAAAAGTGGGTAAATATTCTCTTATGCAGCACAGAGATGATCACTAATTCAGGCATGGAGTTAGTAAAACTCAAATACTACCCGGAAGGAAATGGTGTTAATGACTTGGAGATTATTAGTTTCTAAACATTAGATGTCTAATAACAGGTCATGGGGATTATGTTCATATTCCTGAAAGACTTGTGGCAGGAGGATAAATGCTGTGTTGGATGAATAGACTTCAAATAGAGGTCAGATGACTATAGAACAGATAGATGACAGATGGATACTTAGATAATTTAATATTATTTTGAAAGACACTAGAGCAGAATCATATTGTTATGAACACATAAAGTGGAATGTTCATAATTGTCAATATTTTAAAGCCATATTTTTATGATGAAAGAATATTTTGGTGTCAACTTCGGGTGGACACCCAAGTAAGGGTATGTGTCAGTATTTTTTTTTTTTTAAATGGATAAGCTCAGCTTCCACTTAGGGTGTTAATGGCTCCTGGAGATATTGGTTGTTGTGCTATTTTGTGTAAGCTCTGGAGCAGCTCTTCCCATATAACACCCCATGGCATATGCCTTTAATACCTAAGTCATATCATAACCAGTATCACATCTTTAAATGGAGATGACATAAATAATATCATTTGTGTTATTTAGAATCTTGCAATGACTGAGTCGATGAAGGCTCAGGGATACCTGAACCATTTCCCCAGAGTGAGAGGTTATAAGGGAAACTGAGACTCGGAGGCAGGAAAACAAAGGAGCCCCTCACATGCATTTGTTCACAGCAAAGGACAATGCAGAGCCCTACAGGGACCTGTCAATTAACAGCCTCTCTCTTCACCTGCATCTGGGGCTGGGACTCATGGTCAGAGGTTCCTGAGGGCCCCTAGTAACCATATTCCTCCTCCCCTCCAGAGCTTGCTGTTTCCACTACTTGTCATCCCATGGTCTTACTTCCCAGGGTGTCCTGAGCTCTGGGATGTGCACATACATATTGTTTCTGGAGTGACTGTACCAGGTCAAATTCCCACTAACAGTGCAAGAGCGTTCTCCTTTCTGTGCATCTTTGCCAACATTTGTTGTTTCCTGCCTTGTTCATTTTAGCCATTCTCTCCTCTGAAGTCATATCATATTGTGGTTTTGATTTGTATTTCCTTGATGTTGAATGATTTGGAGCGTTTTTTCATGTGTTCGTTGGCCATTTGCATGTCTTTTTTGGAGAAATGTTTGTTTTTGTGTTCTCCCCATTTCGTGGCTGGGTGAATTCATTTTGGGTGTTGAGTTCAATAAGTTCTTTGTCGATTTTAGGACTTAGTCCTTTTTTATTAAGTTCAATTATATAACATATAGTACATCATTAGTTTTTTTTTTACCTCATTAGTTTCTGATCTAGTGTTCAGTGATTAAATAGTTTATATAACCCCCAGTGTCCATTCGATCATCTGCCTTCCTTAATACCTATCACCCTGTTACCCCATCTACCCATTTCCCTCCTTTCTTTTTTTTATTCATTTATTTGTTTATTTACAGCATAACAGTGTTCATTGTTTTGGCATCACACCCAGTGCTCCATGCAGTACGTGCCCTCCCTATTACCCAACACCTGGTTCCTCAACCTCCCACCCCACCCTGCCCCTCCAAAACCCTCTGGTTGTTTTTCTGAGTCCATGGGCTCTCATGTATCATCTCCTCTTCCGGTTTCCCTCAACTTCCTCTCCTCTCCATCTGCCCATGTCCTCCATGTTATTTGTTAGGCTCCACAAATAAGTGAGATCATATGATACTTGACTGTCTCTGCTTGATTTATTTCGCTCAGCATAATTTCTTCCAGTCCTATGCATGTTGCTACAAAAGTTGGGTATTCATCCTTTCTGATGGAGGCATAATACTCCATTGTGTATATGGACCACATCTTCCTTATCCATTCATCTGTTGAAGGGCGTCTTGGTTCTTTCCACAGTTTGGAGACCATAGCCATTACTGCAATAAACATTGGGGTACAGATGGCCCTTCTTTTCACTACATCTGTATCTTTGGGGTAAATACCCAGCAGTGCAATTGCAGGGTCATAGGGAAGCTCTATTCTTAATTTCTTCAGGAGTCTCCACACTGTTCTCCAAAGTGGCTGCACTAACTTGCATTCCCACCAACAGTGGAAGAGGGTTCCCCTTTCTCCACATCCTCTCCAACACACGTTGTTTCCTGTCTTGCTAATTTTGGCCATTCTAACTGGTGTCAGGTGGTATCTCAATGTGGTTTTAATTTGAATCTCCCTGATGGCTAGTGATGATGAACATTTTTTCATGTGTCTGATAGACATTTGTATGTCTTCATTGGAGAAGTGTCTGTTCATATCTTCTGCCCATTTTTCGATATAATTATCTGTTTTGTGTGTGTTGAGTTTGAGAAGTTCTTTATAGATCCTGGATATCAACCTTTTGTCTGTACTGTCATCTGTAAATATCTTCTCCCATTCCGTGGGTTGCCTTTTTGTTTTGTTGACTGTTTCCTTTGCTGTGCAGAAGCTTTTGATCTTGATGAAGTCTCTACACCTTAAATAACTGGAGAATCAACAACAAATCAAACCAACTCCACATGCAAGAAGGGAAATAATCAAGATTAGAGCAGAGATCAATGAGGTAGAAACCAGAGATACAGTAGAACATATCAATGAAACTAGAAGCTGGTTTTTTGAAAGAATCAATAAGATCGATAAATCATTAGCCACACTAATCCAAAAGAAAAGAGAGAAAGCCCAAATTAATAAAATTATGAATGAAAAGGGAGATATCACAACTAACACCAAGGAAATAGAAACAATCATCAGAAATTATTACCAACAGTTATATGCCAATAAGCTAAGCAACTGAGATGAAATGGATGCATTCCTGGAAAGCTACAAACTCCCAAAATTGAACCAGGAATAAATTCACAACCTGAATAGACCGATATCTAGTAACGAGCTTGAAGCAGTGATCAAAAACCTCCCAAAAAACAAGAGCCCAGGACCTGACGGATTCCCCGGGGAATTCTACCACACTTTCAAAGAAGAAATAACACCAATTCTCCTGAAGCTGTTCCAAAAAATTGAAGCAGAAGGACAACTTCCAGACTCTTTTTATGAAGCCAGCATTACCCTGATCCCCAAACCAGGCAAAGACCCTACCAAAAAGGAGAATTTCAAACAAATATCACTGATGAATATGGATGCAAAGATTCTCAACAAGATCCTAGCAAACAGGATCCAGCAGCACATTAAAAAGATTATCCACCATGACCAGGTGGGATTCATCCCTGGGTTGCAAGGTTGGTTCAACATTCGCAAATCAATCAATGTGATAGAACAAATCAATAAGAGAAGAGAGAAGAACCACATGGTCCTCTCAATTGATGCAGCAAAAGCATTTGACAAAATCCAGCATCCGTTCCTGATGAAAACGCTTCAAAGTATAGGGATGGAGGGAAGATTCCTGAACTTCATGAAATATATCTATGAAAGACCCACAGCAAATATCATCCTCAATGGGAAAAAGCTTGCAGCCTTCCCGTTGAGATCAGGAACACGACAAGGATGCCCACTCTCACCACTCTTGTTCAATATAGTATTAGAAGTCCTAGCAAGGGCAATCAGACAACAAAGAGAAATAAAAGGTATCCAAATTAGCAAGGAAGAAGTCAAACTCTCTCTCTTCGCAGATGACATGATTCTTTATATGGAAAACCCCAAAGACTCCACCCCCAAAGTACTAGAACTCATTTCCCTCCTTTCTAACCCTCAACATGTTACCTGGTGTCCAGAGTATCTAATAGATTGTCTCTCTCTCTGATTTCTTCCCATTCAGTTTTCCTTCCCTTCCCTTATTGTCCTTTACATATTATATCCCACAGATGAGTGAAACCATGTGATAATTTTCTTTCTCTGCCTGACTTATTTCACTTCGAATAATACCCTATAGCTCCATCCATGTTCATGCAAATGTTAGCTTTCATCCTTTCTGGAGACTGACCAAAATTCTGTTGTATATGTGAACTGCATCTTCTTTATCCATTCATCTGTTGAAGGACATCTGAGCTCCTGACACAGTTTGGCTATTGTAGACATTGCTGCTATGAACATTGGGGTGCATGTGTCCCTTATTTTCACTACCTCTGTATTATGGGGTAAGTGACTAGTAGTGCAATTACTGGGTTGTAGGATAGGTCTATTTTTAAAGTCTTGAGGAAACTGCATACTATTTTCCAGAGTAGCTGTGTCTGATTGTATTCCCACTAACAGTGCAAGAGGTTTACCTTTCTTTAATCCCTGCCAACCAATGTTTCCTGACTCAATAATTTTACCCATTCTGACTTGGGTGAGGTGGTATCTCATTGTAATTTTGATATATTTTTCCCTGATGCCAAGTGATGAACAGTTTTTCTTGCATCCGTTTGCCATTTGTCTGTCTTCTTTGGAGAAATATCTATTTCTCCAAATCTTATTCGTGTACTCTACGCATTTCCTGCCTGGATTATTTGAATGTTTTAAGGTGTTGACTTTGATAAGTTCTTTATAGATCTTGGATATTAATCCTTTATCTGATAAGACACTTGTAAATATCTTCTCTCACTCTAAGGTTTCCTTTTAGCTTTGTTGACTCTTTCTTTTGCTGGGCAGCTTTTTATCTTGATGCAGTCCCAATTGTTCATTTTTGCTTTTGTTCTCTTGCATGTGGAAATGTGTCTCACAAGAAGTCCCTGTGGCCAAGATGAACGTTGTTGTGGCCTGAATTCTCCTCTAGGATTTTGATGAATTCTTGCCTCACATTTAGGTTTTTCATCCATTTGAGTTCTTCTTTGCATATGGTGTAAGAGAATGGTCCAGTTCCATTTTTCTGCATGTTGCTTTCAAAGATTCCCAAAACCATTTATTGAAGGGACTATCTTTTCTCAATTGGTTATTTTTTCCTGCTTTATCAAGGCTTGAAAAACATGGAATTTTTTCCCATTTCTTTATTTCTTTCTTAATTTATTTCCTATGTGTTCTATAGTTTCTAGAGTACAGATCCTTGACCTCTTTTTTTCAGGTTTATTCCTAGGTATCTTTTGTGTGTGTGTGCAATTGTCAAGGGAATCAATTGCTTGATTTCATTTCCTCTGCCTCATTGTTAGTGTATAGAAATGCAGTTGACTCCTGTTCATTGATTGTATATCCTGGCACTTTGCTGAATTGCTAAATCTGTTCTAGCAATTTTTTGCCAGAAATTTTGGGGGTTTTTATATAGAATTTCACATCATGTGTAAAGCATGCAAGTTTGACTTCTACTTCCCCAGTTTGGATGCCTTTGATTTCTTTTTGTTGTCTGATTGCTGAGGCTAGAATTCCAGTACTGTCTCGAAGAATGGTGATGAGAGTGGACATCCCTGTCATGTTCCAGATCATAGGGGACAAGCCCCAACATTTTCTGCTTACAAGAGACTAATTTTAGAACCAAAGATGCCTTCAGTTTGAAGGTAAAGAGATAGAGAACTATTGATAATGCCAGTGGACATCAAAAGAAAACTAGGGTAGCTGTCCTTATATCAGACAAATAGTATTTTATCCAACAACAGTAATAAGAGATGTAGAAGGGCACTGTATCATAATAAAAGTGTCTACCCAATAGCAAGTTCCAAAAATTGTTCATATTTATGCCCCTAACTTGGGAGCAGTCAAATATATAAACCAATTAATAATAAAATACAGAGACTCATTGATAATAGTACAATAATAGTAGGGATATTTAAGAGGTTCAAAATGAGTCTCTTGTAGACAGCAATGGGCAGATCATCTAAACAAAGGATCAATGAGGAAACAAGGACTTTTTTATTATTATGCTCAATTAGTCAACTTATTGTACATGATTAGTTTTTGGTGCAGTGTTCAATGACTCATTAGCTGAGTATAACACTCAGTGCTCACACAACACATGCCCTCCTTTATCATGACCCGGTTTCCCCATCTCACTACCCACTCCTCTCTGTAACCCTCTCATTGTTTCCCAGAGCTAAGGGTTTCCTATGGATTGTCTCCCTGTCTGATTTCTTCCCATTCAGTTTTCCTTCCAATCCCTTATGGTCTTCCACCCTGTTTCTTCTATTCAACATATGAGTGAAACCATGTGGTGATTGTACATCTCTGATTGACTTAGTTCACTTTGAATGATACCTTCCATGTCTATCCACATTGATGGTAAGTAGTCATCCTTTCTGATGACTAAGTAATATTCCATTGCATATATGGACCACATCTTCTTTATCCACTCATCCGCTGAAGGGCATCTCAGCTCCTCCAACAGTTTGGTTACTGTGAATAGTGCTGCTATGAACAAGGGCATTCAGATAACCCTTCTTTGCCCTACATCTATCTTTGGGGTAAATACTGAGTAGTGTAATTGCTGGCTTGTAGGATAGCTCTATTTTCTGTGTCTTCAGGAATCTCCATACCATTTTCCAGAGTGGATATAACAATTGGATTCCCACCAACAGTGCGAAAGTGTTCCCCTTCCTCCACATCCTTGACAACACTTGTTTCCTGTCTTCTTGATATTGGTAATTTTGATAGGTGTGATGTGGTATCTCATTGTGGTTTTGATCTGTATTTCCCTGATGGCTAGTGTAGTTGGACATTTTCTCTTGTGTCTGTCAGCTATTTCTATGTATTCTTTGGAGAAGTGTCTGTTCTTGTCTTCTGCCCATATCTTGACTGGATTAATTGTTTTTTGGGTGTTGAGTTTAATAAGTTCTTTGTAGGACTTGGATACCAGCCATTTTTCTGTAATGTCAACTGCAAATATCTCCTCACATTCCGTGCAATGTATCTTAGTTTTGTTGACAGTATATCTTGTTGTACAAAAGTTTTTTATCTTAATGAAGTCCCTAAAGTTAATTTTTCTTTTTTTTCCCTTGTTGTAGAGAGGTGTCTTGAAAGAACTTGCTGTGGCCAGTGTCGAAGAGTTTACTGCCTGGGTTCTCTAGTATTTTGCTAGATTTCTGTCTTCACATCGAGGTCTTACAGCTATTTTAAGTTTGTGTTTGTGTGTAGTGTAAGAAAATGGTCCAATTTCATTATTCTGTATGTGCTTGTCCAGTTTTCCAAGCACCATTCATTGAAGGGAATGTCTTTTCTTCCATTAGACATTCTTTTGTGATTTGTCAAAGAGTAGTTGACCATAGAATTGAGGGTCCATTTCTGAGGTCTCTATCCTGTTCCATTGATCTATGTGTTTGTTTTTGTGTCTATGCTACCATCTCTTGGTGACTATGGCTTGGAATAATGCATTGTGTTGCCCCCACCTTTGGTTTTCTTTTTCAACATTCTCCTAGTGATTTGGTGTCTTTTCTGCCTCTATACAAATTGTAGGATTGTTTGTTCCAGCGCTGTGAACATTGTCAATATTTTGATACAGGTGGTATTGAAAGTGTAAATAGCTTTTGGCAGCATAGACATTTTGATGATGATTATTATTCCAATTTACTAGCATGGAATGTTTTTGAATCCCTTTGGGTCTTTCTTCCTCAATTTCTTTCCTAATAGTTCTATAGTTGGGTAGACCCTTCAAGTGTGATATAGTCTCCCTCTAAATCTCAGTACAGCCTTTGGCTTAAAGTATAATTTGTCTGATATTAGAATTGCTACCCCATCTTTCTTTTGAGTTCAGTTGGCATTGTAAATGATTCTCCATCCCCTTACCTTCAATCGGGAGGTATCCTTAGGGTCAAAATGAATCTCTTGTAGACAGCACATGCATGGGTCTTGCTTTTGTATCCATGTGAAACCCTGTGTCTCTCGATGGGAATATTCATCCCGTTCATGTTGAGAGTAACTTTTGTAAGAAATGAGTTTATTGCCATTGTAGTGCCCATAAGACCCCTGTTTCTGTAGTCTTTCTGTTTCCTTCTGGGTCTATGTGACTCTTGGGGGGTTTATCATCAGAAGAATTTCTTTTACAGAATCTTTTACAGGTTTCTTTCACAGAATCCCCTTTAATACATTTTTGCAGATCTGGCTTGGGGGGAGGCACATAATCTTTCCATTTCTGCCTGTGCTGAAAGCTCTTTATCTCTCCAGCCATTCTGAATGACAGTCTGGCTAGATGAAGTATTCTTGGCTGTATTTTCTTTTCCTTTATACCCTGAATCTATCCTACCATCCCTTTCTGGCTTTTCTGGTCTCTGTGAACAGTTCTGATGTTATTCTGATCTTCCTCTCTCTTTATGTAAGAAAAGTCTTCCGTCTCCCTGCTCTAAGGTTATCTTCCCTAGCTCTATGATTTGCATGCTTCACTATTACATGTCAGGGTGTTGATCTATTTTTATTGATTTTTGGAGGGGTCCTCTCTGTTTCTTGGTTTTTAATGTTTGTTTCCTTCTCCAGATTAGGGAGGTTCTCTTCTATGACTTAGTCAAATATACCTTCTAGTCCTCTCTCTCTCCACCTCCTTGGGGATCCCAGTAATTCTGACTTAGAGCCTTTCATGGCATTTTTCTCTCTTAGTCCAATTTCATGTGCTGCGGGCTGCTTCTCCATGTCTTGTTCAATTTCTTTTGTCTCAGCTTATCTTCTAGGTCATTAATCATTTTTCTGCCTCATTTCTGCTGGCTCTCAGAGAATCCAGTTTAGACTGCATTTCATTCATAACAATTTTTAATTCAGCCTGATTAGATCTCATTTCTGCCCTTGGTTCTATCTTGTCAGAATTCTTCTTTTCAAGCCTAGCTATTGACTTCATGATTGCTATACTGAGGTCTATGTCTGACATCTTGCATATATCCAAATCCATTAGTTGTATGGTAGAGGAAGTTGCCTCTGGTTCTTTATTTTTTTCCACTTTATTTTTATTTTATGTTTTAAATTTTTATTAGCATATAATGTATTAATAGCCCCAGGGGTACGGGTCTGTGAATCACCAGGTTTACACACTTTATAGCACTCATCATAGCACATTCCTTAGCCAATGTCTATAACCCAACCACCCTCTCCTGACCGCCCCTCCCCCCCGGCAATCTTCAGTTTGTTTCCTGAGATTAAGAGTCTCTTATGGCTTGTCTCCCTCTCAATTCCATCTTGTTTCATTTATTGCTTTCCTACCCCCCACATTGCCTCTCAACTTCCTCATATCAGGGAGATCATATGATAATTGTCTTTTTCTGATTGACTTATTTTGCTCAGCATAATACCCTCTTCTTCTATCCGTTGCAAATGCCAAGATTTCATTTCTTTTGATGGTTTCATAGTATTCCATTGTATATATACCGGTACCACATCCCCTTTTTCCATTCTTCCATTGATGGACATCTATGTTCGTTCCATAGTTTGGCTATTGTGGACACTGCTGCTATGAACATTGGGGTGCATGTGCCCCTTCGGATAACTACATTTGTATCTTTAATGTAAATACCCAGTAGTGTGATTGATGGGTTGTACAGTAGCTCTATTTTGAACATTTTGAGGAACATCCATGCTGTTTTCCAAAGTGGTTGTACCAGCTTGCATTCCCACCAAGAGTATAGGAGGCTTCTCCTTTCTCCGCATCCTCGCCAGCATCTCTCATTTCCTGACTTGTTAATTTTAGCTATTCTGAATGGCGTGAGGTGGTATCTCATTGTGGTTTTGATTTGTATTTCCCTGATGCCGAGTGATGTGGAGCACTTTTTCATGTGTCTATTGGCCATCTGGATGTCTTGCAGAAATGTCTGTTCATGTCCTCTGCCCATTTCTTTCTTTTTTTTAATTTTTTTTAAAATTTCTCTTCAGTGTTCCAGAATTCATTGTTTATGCATCACACCCAGTTCTCCATGCAATACGCACCTCCATAATACTCACCACCAGACTCACCCATCCCCCTACCCTCCTCCCCTTCAAAACACTCAGATTGTTTTTCAGAGACCATAGTCTCTCATGGTATTCACCCCTTCCAATTTTCCCTCAACTCCCTTATCTCCATCTCCTCCATGTTATTTGTTATGCTCCAAAAATAAGTGAAAACATATGATACTTAACTCTCTGTGCTTGACTTATTTCAATTTTAGTATATGCACTGCTGAAGCGAGCACTGTGCTTGACTTATTTCATTTAGCATAATCTCTTCCAGTCACGTCCATGTTGATACAAAAGTTGGATATTCATACTCTCTGAAGGAGGCATAATATTCCATAGTGTATATGGACCACATCTTCCTTATCCATTCGTCCATTTAAGGGCATCTTGATTCTTTACACAGTTTGGTGACTGTGGCAATTGCTGCTATGAACATTGGGGTAGAGATGGCCCTTCTTTTCACTACATCTGTATCTTTGGGGTAAATACCCAGCAGTGCAATTGCAGGGTCATAGGGAAGCTCTATTCTTAATTTCTTCAGGAATCTACACACTGTTCTCCAAAGTGGCTGCACCAACTTGCATTCCCATCAAAAGTGCAAGAGGGTTCCCCTTTCTCCACATCCTCTCCAACACCCGTTGTTTCCTGTCTTGCTAATTTTGGTCATTCTAACTGGTGTGAGGTGGTATCTCATTGAGGTTTTGATTTGAATCTCTCTGATGGCTAGTGATGATGAACATTTTTTCATGTATCTGATAGCCATGCGTATGTATTCATTGGAGAAGTGTCTGTTCATGACTTCTGCCCATTTTTTTGACATGATTATCTGTTTTGTGTGTCTTGAAATTGAGGAGTTCTTTATAGATCTTGGATATCAGCCCTTTGTCTATAGTGTCATCTGTGAATATCTGTTCCCATTCCGTGGATTGCCTCTTTGTTTTGTTGACTGTTTCCTTTGGTGTGCAAAAGCTTTTGATCTTGATGACGTCCCAAAAGTTCATTTTCATTTTTGTTTCCTTTGCCTTTGGAGACATATCTTGAAAGAGGTTGCTGTGGCTGATATCGAAGAGGTTACTGCCTATGTTCTCCTCTAGGATTCTGATGGATTCCTATCTCATGTTGAGGTCTTTTATCCATTTCAAGGTTATCTTTGTGTACGGTGTAAGAGAATGGTCGAGTTTCTTTCTTCTACATATAGCTGTCCAATTTTCCCTGCGCCATTTATTGAAGAGACAGTCTTTTATCCACTGTTTATTTTTTTCCTGCTTTGTTAAAGATTAATTGACCAAAGAGTTTAGGGATTATTTCTGGGCTTTCTATTCTGTTCCATTGATCTATGTATCTGCTTTTGTGCCAGTGTCTCTGATTCTTTTTTGTTGGGATTTCCTACTCCTTGTCATTCTGTCCATGGATGGCTGAGTGAATTTTTCGTGTCAAAAATATCAATCACGACCCAAGCAGGATGCACCCTAGCAAAATCCAGAGTGCTCAGAATCCACCATTGAAAAAATAAAGGTAAATTAAAACACAAGAATAAAATTTAAACAAATTAAAAAGTAGGAGGAGCAAGATGGTGGTGAAGTTGGAGACCCCGTTTCAAGTGGTCCCCTAAAGTGAGCTTTACCTCTACCAAAACACTCTGAACACCCATGAAATCAGCCTGCCTTGTAGGATTATACACTTCTGGATCTCGATAGGTGCTGAAGACATCAGTGGATATGTAAAGCAGAGTGGGAAGGCTTGGATTCATATCAGAGGATAAAAAGAAGGGCGAGGGAGCCACGAAAACAATCCCTATGGTTGGGGACCAGCATTAACTTGGAGTCTGGTTAAAACCCTCAAAAAGAGCAAAGGATCTTAAGGGGCAACTGTTGGAATCAGGTGGCCATGGGCATGGGCCTACCCCACAACCAGGATGGCCACAGTTGGAGACCACCCCTGCCAGAAAGAGTGCAGGTAAGCCTCCAGTTTCTGGGTCCCAGATCCCTAGACCACATACTGGGTCACAAATCAGGGCTCAAACGATGTCAAAAAATTGAGATTATTCCCTGCATAGTCTCAGATCACAATGCTTTGAAACTGGAGCTCAACCACAAGAAAATGTTTGGAAGGAACTCAAACACCTGGAAGTAAAGACCACCTTGCTTAAGAATGCTTGGATACACCAGGAAGTCAACAAATAACTTAAAAAAATCAGGGAACCAACATCTTCCTTATCCATTCATCCGTTGAAGGGCATCTTGGTTCTTTCCACAGTTTGGAGACCGTAGCCATTGCTGCAATAAACATTGGGGTACAGATGGCCCTTCTTTTCACTACATCTGTATCTTTGGGGTAAATACCCAGCAGTGCAATTGCAGGGTCATAGGGAAGCTCTATTCTTAATTTCTTCAGGAGTCTCCACACTGTTCTCCAAAGTGGCTGCACTAACTTGCATTCCCACCAACAGTGGAAGAGGGTTCCCATTTCTCCAGATCCTCTCCAACACACGTTGTTTCCTGTCTTGCTAATTTTGGCCATTCTAACTGGTGTCAGGTGGTATCTCAATGCGGTTTTAATTTGAATCTCCCTGATGGCTAGTGACGATGAACATATTTTTCATGTGTCTGATAGCCATTCGTATGTCTTCGTTGGAGAAGTGTCTGTTCATATCTTCTGCCCATTTTTCGATATGATTATCTGTTTTGTGTGTGTTGAGTTTGAGAAGTTCTTTATAGATCCTGGATATCAACCTTTTGTGGGTACTGTCATTTGCAAATATCTTCTCCCATTCCGTGGGTTGCCTTTTTGTTTTGTTGACTGTTTCCTTTGCTGTGCAGAAAATTTTGATCTTGATGAAGTCCCAAAAGTTCATTTTTGCTTTTGTTTCCTTGGCCTTTGGAGACATGTCTTGAAAGAAGTTGCTGTGGCTGATATCGAAGAGGTTACTGCCTATGTTCTCCTCTAGGATTCTGATGGATTCCTGTCTCATGTTAAGGTCTTTTATCCATTTCGAGTTTATTTTTGTGTATGGTGTAAGAGAATGGTCAAGATTCATTCTTCTACATGTCGCTGTCCAGTTTTCCCAGCACCATTTACTGAAGAGACTGTCTTTTTTCCATTGAATATTTTTTCCTGTTTTGTCGAAGATTATTTGACCATAGAGTTGAGGGTCCATATCTGGGCTCTCCCCTCTGTTCCACTGGTCTATGTGTCTGTTTTTATGCCAGTACCACGCTCTCTTGGTGATCACAGCTTTGTAGTAAAGCTTGAAATCGGGTAACGTGATGCCGCCAGTTTTGTTTTTGTTTTTCAACATTTCCTTAGCAATTTGGGGTCTCTTCTGATTCCATACAAATTTTAGGATTATTTGCTCCAGCTCTTTGAAAAATAGTGGTGGAATTTTGATCGGAATGGCATTAAAAGTATAGATTGCTCTAGGCAGTATAGACATTTTAACAATGTTTATTCTTCCAATCCAAGAGCATGGAACAGTCTTCCATCTTTTTGTGTCTTCTTCAATGTCTTTCATGAGTGTTCTGTAGTTCCTCGAGTACAGGTCCTTTACTTCTTTGGTTAGGTTTATGCCCAGGTATCTTATGGTTTTTGGTGCTATAGTAAATGGAATCGATTCTCTAATTTCCCTTTCTGTATTTTCATTGTTAGTGTATAAGAAAGCCACTGATTTCTGTACATTGACACAATGGAGTATTATGCCTCCGTCAGAAAGGATGAATACCCAACTTTTGTAGCAACATGGGCGGGACTGGAAGAAATTATGCTGAGCGAAATAAGTCAAGCAGAGAGAGTCAAGTATCATATGGTCTCACTTATTTGTGGAGCATAACAAATAACATGGAGGACATGGGGAGATGGAGAGGAGAGGGAGTTGAGGGAAACTGGAAGGGGAGATGAACCATGAGAGACTATGGATGCTGAAAAGCAACCAGAGGGTTTTGAAGGGGCTGGGGGGGTGGTGGGAGGTTGAGGAACCAGGTGTTGGGTAATAGGGAGGGCACGTACTGCATGGAGCACTGGGTGTGATGCCCAAACAATGAGCACTGTTATGCTGTAAATAAACAAATAAACGAATAAAAATTATAAAAAAAATAAGGGAAACCAATGAGAATGAAGACACTTCAGTCCAAAACCTATGGGATACAGGAAAGGCTGTCCTAAGGGGGAAATCCATAGTCATCCAGGCCTCCCTCAAAAAAATTGAAAAATCCAGAATACACCAGCTCTCTCTACATCTTAAAGACCTGGAGAATCAACTACAAATTAAGCCAACTCCACATGCAAGAAGGGAAATAAGATTAGAGCAGAGATCAATGAGAAAGAAACTAGAGCTACAGGAGAATGCATCAATGAAACTAGAAGTTTTTTTTTTTTTTTGAAAGAATCAATAAGACTGATAAGCCATTGCCCAAACAAATCCAAAATAAAGGAGAGAAGGCCCAAATTAATAATATTATGAATGAAAAGTGAGAGATCACTACTAACACCATGGTAATAGAAACCGTCATCAGAATTTATTATCAAGAGCTATATGCCAATAAATTAAGCAACCTAGAAGAAATGGATGCATTCATGGAAAATTATAAACTCCCAAAATTGAACCAGGAAGAAATTGACAACCTTAATAGACTGATATTTAGTAAAAAGATTGAAGCAGTGATCAAAAAACCTCGGAAAAAACAAGAGCCCAGGACCTGATGGATTCCCTTGGTAATTCTACCAAGCTTTCAAAGAAGAAATAACACCTATTCTCCAGAAGCTGTTTCAAAAATTCGAGAAGAAGGAAAACATCTATACTCTTTTGATGAAGACAACATTATCCTGATCTCCAAAAGAGGCAAAGACCTCACCCAAAAAGGAGAATTTCAGACCAATATCCCTGATGAACATGGATGCTAAGATTCTCAACAAGATCCTAGCTAATAGTATTCAACAGTACATTAAAAAGATTATCCACCATGACCAGGTGGGATTCATCCCTGGGTTGCAAGGTTGGTTCAACATTCGCAAATCAATCAATGTGATAGAACAAATCAATAAAAAAGAAAGAAGAACCACATGGTCCTCTCAATGGATGCAGAAAAAGCATTTGACAAAATCCAGCATTCATTACTGATTAAAACGCTTCAAGGGGGCACCTGGGTGGCTCAGTGGGTTAAAGCCTCTGCCTTCGGCTCAGGTCATGATCCCAGGGTCCTGGGATCGAGCCCCACATTGGGCTCTCTGCTCCACAGGGAGCCTGCTTCCTCCTCTCTCTCTGCCTGCCTCTCTGCCTAGTTGTGATTTCTCTCTGTCAAATAAATAAAATTAAAAAAAAAAAACCGCTTCAAAGTATAGGGATAGAGGGAACATTCCTGAGCTTCATAAAATCTATCTATGAAAGACCCACAGCAAATATCATCCTCAATGGGAAAAAGCTCACAGCCTTTCCGCTGAGATCAGGAACACGACAAGGATGCCCACACTCTCATATTCAACATAGTATTAGAAGTCCTAGCAACGGCAATCAGACAACAAAGAGAAATAAAATGTATTCAAATTGGCAATGAAGAAGTCAAACTCTCTCTCTTCGCAGATGACATGATACTTTGTATGGAAAACCCAAAAGATTCCATCCCCAAACTACTAGAACTCATACAGCTGTTCAGTAACGTGGCAGGATACAAAGTCAATGTACAGAAATCAGTGGCTTTCTTATACATTAACAATGAAAATACAGAAAGGGAAATTAGAGAGTGGATTCCATTTACTATAGCACCAAGAACCATAAGATACCTGGGAATAAACCTAACCAAGGAGGTAAAGGATCTGTACTCAAGGAACTACAGAACACTAATGAAAGAAACTGAAGAGGACAGAAAAAATGGAAGACCATTCCATGCTTATGGATTGGAAGAATAAACATTGTTAAAATGTCTATACTGCCTAGACCAATCTATGCTTTTAATACCATTCCAATCAAAATTCCACCAGTATTTTTCAAAGAGCTGGAGTAAATAATCCTAAAATTTGTATGGAATCAGAAGAGGCCACGAGGGGCGCCAGGGTGGCTCAGTGGGTTAAGCCTTTGCCTTTAGTTCAGGTCATGATCTCAGGGTCCTGGGATAGAGTCCCGTATCGGGCTCTCTGTTTGGCAGGGAACCTGCTTCCTCCCCTTTCTCTACCTGCCTCTCTGCCTACTTGTGATCTTTGTCTGTCAAATAAATAAATAAAATCTTTAAAAAAAGAGACCCTGAATTGCTAAGGAAGTGTTGAAAAGGAAATATACAGTGGGGGAAAAAAGACAGTCTCTTCAATAAATGGTGCTGGGAAAACTGGACAGCGATATGTAGAAGAATGAAACTCGACCATTCTCTTACACTGTACACAAAGATAAACTCGAAATGGATAAAAGACCTCAACGGGAGACAGGAATCCATCAGAATCCTAGAGGAGAACATAGGAAATAACCTTTTCAATATCAGCCACAACAACTTATTTCAAGTTATTTCTCCAAAGGCCAAGGAAACAAAAGCGAAAATGAACTTTTGGGACTTCATCAAGATCAAAAGCTTTTGCAAAGCAAAAGAAACATACAAGAAAACACAGAGGCAACCCACAGAATGGGATAAGATATTTGCAAATGTCAGTACAGTCAAAAGGTTGATATCTAGGATCTATAAAGAACTTCTCAAACTCAACACACACAAAGCAGATAATCATGTCAAAAAAAGAGCAGAAGTCTTTAACAGACACTTCTCCAATGAAGACATACCAATGGCTATCAGACACATGGAAAAATGTTCATCATCACTAGCCATCAGGGAGATTCAAAACCAATCAAATCAAAACCACATTTAGAAACCACCTTACACCAGTTAGAATGGCCAAAATTAACAAGACTTTAACAACATGTGTTGGAGAGGATGTGGAGAAAGGGGATCCCTCCTGCACTGTTGATGGGAATGCAAGTTTGTGCAGCCACTTTGGAGAACAGTGTGGAGATTCCTTAAGAAATTAAATATAGAGCTTCCCTATCACCCTGCAATTGCTCTACTGGGTATTTACCTCAAAGATACATATGTAGAAAGAAGGACCATTTGCACCCAAATGTTCATAGCAGTAGTGTACACAGTCAACAAACTGTGGATAGAAACAAGATGCCCTTCAATGAGCGAATGTATAAGGAAGGTGTGGCCCATATACACTATGGAGTATAATGGTTCTATCAGAAAGGATGAATACCCAAATTTTGTATCAACATGGATGGGACTGGAGGAGATTATGCATAGTGAAATAAGTCAAGCAGAGAGAGTCAATTATATTGTGGTTTCACTTACTTGTGGAACATTAGGAATAACACAGATGACATTAGGAGAAGGAAAGGAAAAGTGAATCAGAGTAAATCAAAGGGAGATATATACCCTGAGAGACTGTGCACTCTGAGAAAGAGCCAGTGTTTTGGAAGGGAGGGGGTGTGGGGATGGATGAGCCTGGTGGTTGGTATTAAGGAGGGCATCTATTGTATGGAGCACTGCGCATGGTGCATAAAAAACGAATCTTGGAACTCTGAAACAATGAAATAAATTTGTAAAAAGTTTTATATTTGCTTTGATGTGTATTTGTGTCTCTGTGTGTGATTGTGATCTTCAAATTCTGTACCCACACAACATCCTGGTGCAGGTTTCCTCTTCTTTCCCACATTGTCATTAACATTGATACTGTGAGTATAGTTCAAGATTGAGACTCTACCAGGGTTGTTAATTCTCTTGCTTTGCATTGTTGATGCCTCTGTAGGCTGACATCCAGCATGCACTTTACACTGGTTTTGACAAGCTTGCACACTGAGCTCGGTGGTCCTCTGATGAACAGAGAGAGTAGTTGGGACTTCTTTAAGGTTCAGATGATATACATGGAGATGTTTGTAATTCATTGGTAATTGGTAATTCATAGGCAAAGTTATATTCTTGTGGTTGACTTCACGGAGAAAACAAGGTATTACAAATGGGAGAAAAAAAATTAAATATCCTTGTGGACATCTGAGAGACTAGAGAGGAAATCCCTGATCTCAAAAGGAAGCCCTACCCAACTGCACCTGCTACTGGGTATGGTCCCTGCTCTGTGGATCCTGAGCACTCTCTGGTCCCCTGAGTGCCCCTGCAGCTCAGTGCTTCCTGTGTGAACAAGGAGGTTTCTGTCCTGGCTCACACTGAGGGACCCTCACTGTGTCTTTCACACAGTAATACACAGCCATGTCCTCAGTTCTCAGGCTGTTCATCTGCAGATACAGCGTGTTCTTGCCATTGTCTCTGGAGATGGTGAATCGGCCCTTCACAGAGTCTGCGTAACTTGTACTACTTCCATCATATCTAATCCATGTGACCCACTGCAGCTCCTTCCCTGGAACTTGGCGGAACCAGTTCATGTTGTAGCTGCTGAAGGTGAATCCAGAGGCTGCACAGGAGAGTCTAAGGGACCCTCCAGGCTTCACCAGGTCTCCCCCAGACTCCACCAGCTGCACCTCACACTGGATACCTGAGGACACAAGACATCCTGGTCAGGAAAATGTCACACAGCCAATGTTTCTCTCACTCATATCCACTCACATACTTAATTTTTTTTCTCCATAAATTACCTTTTGAAAGAGCAAGAAGGAAAAGCCAGACAAGCACAAACTCCATAGTGTGTTGTCTGTATTCTGTCCTGATCACTGAATGAACTCCTCGGTATCCCGGGTCTGGGGCTCCTCTCCCAGCTGCAGGATCTTGGCTGTGCTGATTAAATCAGCAGATGGTAGGCCCTATTTGCATGTCCTCTGGCTATATATTCATCTTGGGTATCTATTCTGACAAAGAGGCAGTGACCCACGCAGTTGTGAATACCTTTAATTTAGTGCTAATGACCAATTCTGAAAAATTTTTTTTTTATTATATAACTTTCCAGTGTGTATACTTGGGTTTGTAAGGTGTCCATAAACACATATGGGGTGAGATTGACCCCAGGATCATGGTCAGTGCTACCACCACAGGAGCTGCTGCCCGTCACGCCAAATCAATGCAGGACAGAGTGTCATGCTATGAGGAATGTGGAACCCCTCTTGTAATGGGGATGGATTGATTTTGCTTATTTTATAGTTTACCATAAATACAGAGTAAATCAGTATCTCGTAGGTGTATTTTCATATCTTTAACTTTCCATTCTCTCTTCTTTCCTCCAGAATCACATTTGTTATTACCTATAATAAGTTTGATGTGTATATTCAACACAAGATGAATGGCCCAAATACGGAGTGTGTGATATAACAAACATAGTTGTCACAATCAACATTATTGACTGTGAGCATACCAATACTTGCTAAAATTTTCGGCATGATCCTGGAATTCCTCCTTCCCTTTCCCTTGTTTATCCTGTCCCCACATAACTATTTTTCTTTCTCATGTCACCTTATACTAACTTTAATTTTGTAGAAATCATAAATGGGTCACTGTACTCTATGTACTTTCTTTGTGGCATCTTTGCCCCAGAATCAATCCTTGTGGATACAGCCATGTTGCTGTCTGTATCAGGAATCACTGGTTTTGATGACAGACAGCTCTGAAGGCAGCAGTTGAAAGCACCAGTTGGAGGAAGATCTGAAGAGCAGAAAGAAGCCTCTTGCTTCAAGCCTCATCCGCACACCTTCTTGACCCAGGAGTTCTTTGTTCCAAAAAGAGAAGAACTCCCTTGTTGTTCAGGAACAATTTCTCCTGGCTGTGGAGAAGAGAACGAAAGACAGAAAGAGGTGGACCAGAGAAGGTTGAGTTAGAATCTCAGAAAGACCTGTCAATGGTAGATGCGAGGCACCAGGATGAAGAACAGCATGGGAGGAGCTGTCCTGCTGCAGAAGAATCCTGTGCACAAACAAATCCGACACTCAGGCACCAGGCTGTGGATGCTTTGTCAAGTGGCCGGCCTCTGATATTCCCATAACTCCCACATGCTCCACTAGTTCCACTGCTAACCTCAGCTGTGAGCTTCAGGCACCACCTGGGAACAGCAGCTGCTGTTTGTTGGCCTCAAACGAGGAGCCTTATTTCCTTGTCACCAGTGCATGGAGAGGACCCATTTCTGCCTCTAAACCTGACCACATGCACACAGAGTGTACCTGACATGTGTGGAATCTCCTTTTGTTGAGAATTGTTTTCCTGCATTACTGAGGCTTATTAGGAGGCTTGACACATGTGTCTCCTACAGACTCCAAGTACTTAACTTACTTTGAGCCATTGTGGACCTTGACTGTGGGTATTAACTGTGACTAGAATGTAGCCTCTATATCAAAAGAATGCAAATTTGTTGCCACTCTACTACCCTCCTGGTTTTCTATTTTTAAATTTTTAAATTTATTTTTAAATTTCTTTTCAGTGTTCCAGAATTCATTTTTTATGCACCACACCCAGTGCTCCATGCAATACATGCCCTCCACAATACCCACCACCAGGCTCACCCAACCACCCATCTCCCTTCCCTCCCTTCCCTTCCCGGTTGTTTCCCTCATGGTTCATCTCCCCCTCCAAATTCCCCCAATTCCCTTCTTCTCCTCATAACCCCGTGTCTTCCATGTTATTCCTAATGCTCCACAAATAAGCAAAACCATATGATAAATGACTGTGCTTGACTTATTTCACTCAGCATAATCTCTTCCATTCCAGTCCATGTTGATACAAAAGTTGGGTATTCACCCTTTCTTATGGAGGCATAATACTGCGTGTTTGTGTGTGTGTGTGTGTGTGTGTGTGTGTGTGTGTGTGTGTGTGTGTGTGTTGTGTGTTTATTCTATTTAAATCAGAAAATAAGAGCCAATATGCTTTCCTGAAAATGTGATCTCTGTTTTAGATTCTGTCATTTTCTTTGTACAAATTGTATTTAGAACAAATGAGTAGGACTCCAGTGGGAATGCCTCAGGAACTGCACAACCAGGAAGAAGACTGTGTTGCCTCACATGGACCCTCCCAGAAGCTATGTCATGCTTTGGGACAGAGCTGGTGTGAAGACACTTTCTTCCCTTATAAGTGTGAAAATCACAGGGAACACCATGCACTACACACATGCATTAGTCCTCCCATAAACTGGAGTGGAAGCCAGATAGTTGATTCCCTTCTCTGATTTTATCTTGCAATGTTTTTAACTCTGTTAAGCCCATTTATTGGTCACCTTTCTAGGGGGGAAATGGGTAGTTTTAGAGGAGGAGTGTCTATGAGTGTTGGAAAGCACAGTCTCTGTCCTTAGAGGAATGTGCTAAAAGGGTTTCCTCTCCTTCCCCATTTTGTTAACTTCTTCCCAGGATCCACTCGGGAAGGCAACCATGTGTGCTAGGCCTTCATACAGCCTCTGCCTTCTTCCCTCAATGTGCTTTTTATCATCTTCTAGACATCGCCCTAAGCCTTGGTTCAGCTCCAGTAAAATCTTTTTCATAAGTCCTTCCTTGACCACGTGGTCTCCTCAGGTAAGATGATCACTTACTTCTTCGTGGCTCCCAATGTTCCCTGTGTGCATCTCCCTCAGAACACATATACCAACTTGGTACTTGTTCACAAGTAGGTAGAAGCAGAAATGCCCACAATTTTCTTAGTCCTCGAAGACAACAGTTATCTTCGTCACCTCTGCACTGTGTGTCACTGGTGCAGAATTCATTCAGCCATGCTGAATAGTGGTTTTCCTGCAGACTGGTCATTTCTTAAGAGCTCTACTCTTTACATGTACCTGATCCTGTGCGTGGGGACAGAACAGCATCCATATTCTGCCCAGGCTGGTTCTAGGCACCATGTAAAGTAGTAAATCTTTTTGACATTCTTTCCACTAGTTCATGGAGTGAACATGATGAAGAGTCCATTGTAGTCTCAGTAATGATGACAAAAAAAAAAAAAAAAAAAAAAAAAACACGATTTCTAGATCCCGACCATTCTGATGACCCACAAATGAATACAAAATGCAGATCCTTTATTATTTACCCAGAAGTCTAGTGTACAGTTCCATACCTGTTTGTGTAATTCATTAAAGACTATTTATTTGGTTCTAACTGCATAAACTGTAGCCCTGCCTGGTCTCTGTGAATACAGCAATGAACAGAAATAGAAGAACTTGGCTTCATGGGGCTTACATTTGAGGGGGGAAGACAAACCATAATCCAGCAACAATTCTTTCTTTATACACATGGTAAAGATTCTCTGACTGACTATGGTGTGGAGAATAGTTATAAGTGGGATAGGGACATGGGACCTTGGAATCAGGAGGTTGAAGATATGCTTGTTGGCATCCAAGTGAAAACTGATAGGAGCTCAGTCCAGGGTGGCACCAGTGAAGGGGTGGGAATTGGTTGGATTCTGAGTGTGTTTGAATTTGTAACTGGCAAGACTTGCTGACTAATTAGCCATGGAGTGAGAGAAAGAGACAGTTAAGAAGAGCACCCAGCTATCAGCCCCAGAGTTTGAGGTCTCCATCCTTCATTCTGTGAGAAGCCCTTTTCGATCCCAGTCCTCGTATCTCTTATGGATTCCTGGAGGGTTTGTTCATTGTGTCTCATTATCCCTGGCTTTGCTGTTTCTCCTTCTTTCCATATTTTGGTCCCTTCTGTTTGTCTGTCCTGTCTAGCATTCTAGTCCCTACCCTACAAATTGTATTAGCAGTTCTCTGATGTGTCACTATCATTCATGTATTTCCATCTGGATTAATTTTTGTAATATATTTTGCCCACTTTTTTATTTTTGCTTCATTCAGGTAGGAGAATAAATGCAGTCCTTATGTTGAGGGTTCTGGAAATAGTGTCCTTGAGAAGTATCGATGGAGAGGATACTTCTACCCCATTTTTTCCATTCCAAACTACCCCCTACAGACACAACCATGATGAGGTGGACATGTGTGACAGTCCAGATGGTTTACATTACTTCAGAACAAATAGCTTAGATTTGAGACACAATATCCTTTGCCTCCTGCTTCCCAGTGTTCTTATGCTTCTGAGTGGCCATCTATGTCCCCATCGTGGTCTGCCTAGAATTATGTTGTCTCTAAGGCCCACCTCGCATTACCTTCATTTATAGTGCAGCCTCCTCTTCATTCAGAAACTCAGAATAAGACTTTATCTACCAGAAACTGTCAGGGTCTTGTCCCTTGAGGCCATATCTGAGAGGGAGCCTGTCTTGGCACACTCATAGGTCACTCTGAAAGTTTTCTGAGCAATGAAAACGTCCTCTGATAAGAATTTACTGACTTTTCCTGAGAACAATGGCTGTCACTCTATGCTTGGCCATTTTGCAAAGCTTATAGTTCATGAACATATGTAGATTGTTAGGATTTCCATAATTTCTGGGAAGGAACCTCTGTTTTCAATGTTGTTTTTTTTTCTAAGTATTTTTTTTATTTGTTTATTTACAGCATAACAGTGTTCATTGTTTTGGCATCACACCCAGTGCTCCATGCAGTACGTGCCCTCCCTATTACCCACCACCTGGTTCCTCAACCTCCCCCCTCCCGCCCCTTCAAAACCCTCAGGTTGTTTTTCAGCGTCCATAGTCTCTCATGGTTCATCTCCCCTTCCAGTTTCCCTCAACTCTCTCTCCTCTCCATCTCCCCATGTCCTCCATGTTATTTTTTATGCTCCACAAATAAGTGAGATCATATGATACTTGACTCTCTCTGCTTGACTTATTTCACTCAGCATAATCTCTTCCAGTCCCGTCCATGTTGCTACAAAAGTTGGGTATTCATCCTTTCTGATGGAGGCATAATACTCCATTGTGTATATGGACCACATCTTCCTTATCCATTCATCCGTTGAAGGGCATCTTGGTTCTTTCCACAGTTTGGCGACCGTAGCCATTGCTGCAACTTGGTAATGGTTTCCCCTTGTTAATGGGGTTGTGTTCATTAACATCCTTGTAGGATGACTGTGCATTCTTATTGGTTGGTTCTTTTCTCCTTATGTGATGGCTTGTTGCGACCTTTACTGCTGTTTTATTCTATCCAGAGGTTCCCCACAGTGTGTCCCTGCAAAGTGGAGCTTTGCTTGAAAAACAAGTCTCCACGGGAGCTACTCCATTTTTGAATGGATAGGAGACATGGACACCTCATTGCAAAAAAAAAGATAAGATATGACTGACTAATGTGAGACAGGAAAAGTACTGGGGGAGTGTAGAGATTCCTGTTGAAGATGAGATTTCAATTCTTTCTTTTTTAAGTAAAAACTAACAAGGTAAGAGGTACAATGTCATTTTGAAACAATTAATATGATACAGACCTTAAATAAGAATCACTACTTTTAATGATTAGCAGCTCTCCAAAGAATGAACATAGCAGGATTTTATTTTTTTTTAAAGTAGTTGGATGGGGTGGAATTGTTTCTGGTGTCTGATATTACAATAAAGTTCCTTCTCCCCCTAGATATGTAGCTGAGGACCTCAGAAAATTTATTATTTATATACTTTCCACAACGACTATGAACCTGAAGAAGATGCAGAAGAAAAATTTTGGATCAATATGGGGATTTCTCTGCTTTGTTAAGTTCCTACTTTTCAAAGGTGTTTTGACAGCTCAATGTCAATCATGGCAATATAATTGAAACATAATTAAAATTAGGAAGTTTCTGTGAAGATGCTATAAGGACATGTGTAATATGTTTATGTAATAAGTTTAATTCATTTATGGAAAAGCTTGATGTCCATAACTATACTAGGGGGTAACCATGGAGCAGAAATCCAGAGTATCATTTATAGTAATGGATTAAAGAATCAGAATATAATCAAATCCCTGTCCATTAAGGGAGTTGGTGAGTCTAATTTTATGTGGAAATATCAGCCTTTTAGACACAATCTTATTTCTGATCTGTGTCTCTGTGGCAATGAGACAATTCTGCAGTCAAATGCTCTACCACTGAGCTATACCCCCACAATGAGACGGTTCTGGCCAGGGAGACGGGAGGAGTTCTGTTGGGACATTCCTGCTTCTCCAGAAGTTACTTTCAGAAGAAATTCTCCCTTCTCCCAGTCCCTGTTTGGGTCTGCCTGTCATCTTTTGGAAAGCTGCCATTATGTCCCCCCATGATGGGGGTTACCTGGGGTTTGGAAGTGCCATATAATTGACTTTACATCAAGTTACTAGAAGCAGTCTGGCTGTCACTTCCTTAAGATCATCTGCTGTCTCTAGCTCTTTGGAGTCACCAGGTGATGTCAACGTCTGTTAGTTAAATGTTCTGTTGTAGCAAAGTGCAGTGTAGAGGCCAACTGGTTACAACCTTGATTCAGTACTTGGTAGGAAACTCAGAAAGAGAGTCAGAATATTTCCTTCTCGTGTTATATCATCAGCAGTAAAGTCCTGGGGAACATGGGAGGTGGGACATTGCAAGAAACCAGACTTCAGGGGCCCATAGAACAGAGGTAGATGGATTAATCCCATGTCCACCCTCCAGTCATGTGCATATGTTTTACTTCTTGTATGTGCACTTTCGCACGTTGTGAAGTCATTCCTGAAGAAAAGTTTCATTCCCTTCCCTCAGATGAAAGTATTTTTGATTTGTGTGTCCATGTTGGGTGATGCCAGCTTTTATATCCAATGGCTGAGGTTCACACCTGACAGCTGTCATGGTGGGACAATGGCTCATGGTATGGTTCAGAGTCAGATACCACAAGATCATCATATCCACAGTCTCTGGAAAGGATGAGAAAAGATCAGCATTAAAGTAAATTTACACAAACCCTCAGAGATGCATGGACTTTTTGTCCAAAGATACTCCCACTGGCACTGATTGTTAGTGGTCAATGGACTCAAGAGCACATTCCTGATCTCCCTGTGACATGGGTCCTTGTGAGGCCATGAATTTAGGAATATTTCCTCCAATTCTAGTCTCTGCCCTATTGCATTCTGCTGTGCAGACATTTAAAAAGGATTCATGCATCATATCCCTCATAAACTAAAAATGTCAATCTGCCTGTCCATTGTAAGTTTTGATGGATTCTTTTGACTTTCTTCTTTAATTTTATAATTTTTTCAGTGTTTCAAGTCCATTGACTTTCAATTAGTAAATTCAACCTAAGGGAGAGCAATAAATAAATAAATAAATGCTATCCTTCAACCTCTTTCAAGGATTTACAGGGAATTTTTTTAAAAAGATTTTATTTATTTATTTGAGAGAGAGAGAATGAGAGAGAGCTTGAGAGGGGAGAAGGTCAGAGGAAGAAGCAGACTCCGCATGGAGCTTGGATCCTGATGTGGGATTCCATCCCGGACTCGAGGATCATGACCTGAGCTGAAAGCAGTCGTCCAACCAACTGAGCCACCCAGGCACCACTACAGGGACTTTTGATAACAAACGCGGTAGGGAAATTCAATTCCAATTCAATTTCAGGTTGCAAATATGATCTATGTCTGTTTTGGTTTTCTCAGCTCAGTCCCTTTGACCTTGCTGGATGAATACAGGACTTCTGCTCTGTCTCCACACCCTGCAATTTCCATCCATGAGTGGATCTCGTGCATATGGAAGAATGCAAACTGCCCATGCCATCCACAGAGAGAGCACCTGTGTTCACTGCTCAGAGACATGGAGTGGTGCTAGTAATATTTCTGCAATTCTTGTCCTTGGGGAGCACCCCTCACTACTTGCTCATAGCCCTGGGCTCTGCATCCAGGAGATGCATTCTTTCTAAGTCTCCTAGTGAGTGAGGTTATGTAGGTGGACAACATACGTCAACCATTACTTCAAAGTAATGCAACAGTTGCATAATATTTAATGGAATTGCACATTGTTAACCATTGAGAACAAACTGAGGGTTAATGGGGGGGAAGGTCAGCAGGTGTTGGTCTAAATGGGTATTGACGAGGGCACTTGTGTTGAGCACTGGTTGTTATATATAAGTGATGAATCAATAAATTCTATTCCTGAGCTTACATTACACTATATATTCATTAAAATTTAAATTAAAAAAATTAAAAAAAAAAAAAAAGAAAGAAAATGTGTGATGGAGTAGTTAGGATGGCGGAGTAGAAGGGGTACCTAGTTTGGAATTCTGGAACACAGCTAGGTAGTCATCAAGTCATTTAGAGCATTTAAGAAGACAATTAGAGGTCTGAGAGAACAAAAACTGCAAGTCTTCAAATGGAAAATCGATCTCCTTTTGTTATGTAGGAGGTGCAGAGAGTTGTCTTGGGACAAATAGAGTTGTGGGGGTGACATCAGGGATGAAGCACAAAATCTGAACTTTTAGAAGTGTGCTACTGTGGGGATGTGGCCGGCATAAAGGTGCTGAAGTGGCAAAGTGGTGAAAAATTCCAGGGTCTGAGGTCTGCTGAGTCACAGGAAGGATGTGTGACACCATTGTGATGCACAGATTCACAGGTAAAGAGCCTGGAACCCGGTTGAACAGTGTGTCTAAGTGTGGGCTTTCTGCTCTGATTTGCCATAAACAATGAACCACAATCTGGTCATGTAATCTCTTTCCTGAGACCTGTGGGCAAGTGGAAAAAGGTATGAGACTCTCCCCTGGAAGAATAGCATGGGACCACACCATACGAGTCCCTAAAAGTTTTGATACTCAATCATGCGCCTGAGGTACAGCAGCTGAGACACAGGTAGGGTGAACATGGGTTTCAGCTGGAAACACTGGAGAGAAAGGGGTTGAATGCTTTTCTGTGAGGGCTCACTGAAGAGTGGGATGTATGTGAAATTTGAATCCCTGCCTACAGAGCAGATGCCATATTCAACCTACCCATCAGTGCCATCAGGAAGCAAAACAGTGGCACCTAGTGGAGGGCTTACATGCTTACACCAAGCCCTGTCCCCTGCTCCCAAGATGTGCATTTCCACTAGGGCAAAACCCTGAGAATAACCACAACAGACACCTTCCCAAGAAGATCCACAGAACAATTCCATCCTAGCAAGTACAATGATCATAGAGTGTGGCACACTTTCAGTTCCCGGGGAAGTAGGCTTAGCTTTCTTTTTTCTTTTTTTTATTCTGAAGATTTTATTTTTATTTTTGATATATTTTCTGATTCATCTTTCTTTACTTTTAATATTTCTTTCTCCTTATATTTTCTTTTTAAGTTTAGTTTTTATAAATACACATATTTAATTTTTCTATTTTTCATTTCATAATTTATATTTTATTTATTGTGATCTATATTCTATTTAAGAAGCATTTACTATGATGAATCCTCAATTTATATGTCTTAATTATTTCCCTTATCTTATCTTATTTTCTGGAAAAAATGAAAGGATGAACAGACTCTTCTACAAAGAAGACATTCAAATGGCTAACAGACACATGAAAAATGTCCATCATGACCCTGCAATTGCCCTGCCTGGGTATTTACCCCAAAGATACAGATGTAGTGAAAAGAAGGTCCATCTGTACCCCAATGTTTATTGCAGCAATGGCTACGGTCGCCAAACTGTGGAAAGAACCAAGATGCCCTTCAACGGATGAATGGATAAGGAAGATGTGGTCCATATACACAATGGAGTATTATGCCTCCAGCAGAAAGGATGAATACCCAACTTTTGTAACAACACGGACGGGACTGGAAGAGATTATGCTGAGCAAAATAGGTCAAGCAGAGAGAGTCAAGTATCATATGGTTTCACTTATTTGTGGAGCATAACAAATAACATAGAGGACATGGGGAGATGGAGAGGAGAAGGGAGTTGAGGGAAATTGGAAGGGGAGATGAACCATGAGAGATTATGGACTCTGAAAAACAACCTGAGGGTTTTGAAGGGGCGGGGGTGGGAGGTTGGGGAACCAGGTGGAGGGTAATAGGGAGGGCACGTATTGCATGGAGCCCTGGGTGTGGTGCAAAAACAATGAGTACTGTTACGCTGAAAATAAATAAATTTTTAAAAAAAGAAGTGGAGCCTGAAGACAGGACTGAATTGTTACCATCTCATGATAAAACTTGGATGGATGAGGCATTGTTTCTTAGAGAATGAGTGGAGAAAGTGGTTCCTTGAGACGGAATCTGCTCCTGGAAAAGATGTCATGAAGATTTTTGAAATGACAACAAATGAGTTAGAACATCACACACACACACACACACACACAGTTGATAGGGCAACGGCAGGGTCTGAGAGGATTGTGTTCAATTTGGAAAGAAGTCCTGGTGTGGGGAAAAGGCTATCAAACAACATCACATGCTACAGAAGAAGCATTTCTGAAAGGAAGAGGCAATCAATGTGGCAAACGCCATTTCTGTCTTACATTAAGGAACTGCCACAGTCACCCCAGCCTTCAGCAGTCACCACCCTGATGGGTCAGCAGTCATCCTCATGGAGGCAGGACCTTCCAACAGCAAAAAGATGATGATTCACTGAAAGCATTTTTTAGCAATAAAATATCTTTAAATTAAGGGAAAAAATGTCCATCATTATTAACCGTCAGGGATATTCAAATCAAAACCACATTGAGATACCACCTGTCACCAGTTAGAATGGCCAAAATTGACAAGACAGGAAACAATGTGTGTTGGAGAGGATTTGGAGAAAAGGAAACCCTCTTAGACTGTTGGTGGGAATGCAAGTTGGTGTAACCACTTTGGAGAGCAGTGTGGAGATTCCTCAAGAAATTAAGAATAGAGCGTACCAATGACCCTGCAATTGCACTGCTGGTTATTTACCCCAAAGATACAGATGTAGTGAAAAGAAGGGCCATTTGTACCCCAATGTTTATTGCAGCAATGGCCACTGTCCCCAATCTGTGGAAAGAACCAAGATGCTCTACAACATACAAAGGATAAGGGAGATATATGAAGTATTATGCCTCCATCAGAAAGGATGAATACTCAACTTTTGTATCAACACGGACGGAACTGGAGGAGTTATGCTGAGTGAAATAATACAAGCAGAGAGAATCAATTATCATATAGTTTCACTTATTTGTGGAGCATAAGGAATAACACAGAGGACATGGGGAAATGGAGAGGAGAATTGAGTTGTGGGAAATTGGGGGGGGGAGACAAATCATGAGAGAATGTGGACTCTGAAAAACAAACTGAGGGTTTTGCAGAGGAGGCGGATGGGAGGTTGGGTTAAGCTGATGGTGGGTATTATGGAGGGCACGTATTTCATGGAACACTGGATGTGGTGCATAAACAATGAACTCTGGAACACTGAAAAGAAATTTAAAAAATAAATAAAATTTTAAATGCTTTAATAATCTCAAGAAAAGACACTAAATCGGAGATTTTATTGTGGGTCAATTGAAAATTTGTGACAGCTCTGCCAAGTCAAAGGCAAAGAATTAGTCTTTTTAATAAGGCTTTCCATTTGTATAGTAGAAGATGAAGGAATGAGCCTTATAGTTGTAAGTAATGAATCAATGGGCTATAAAGACTGATGACTAATTCCTGCAAGAACTATAAAAATTAGTGAAAGAGAAAATAAGTGACCAATAGGTATAAGGAATAAACAGAGTCCCTGGACAATGGGAATGGAAATATCTAGAACATGATGTTAATAAAACTATTAGAAGTAGGAAGAGGGCTTACCCAAGATCTCAGGTGAAATTTCTCCATCCCCACGGTCATCAGCTGGTTCTGAATATCTTGTATTTGCTCTGTGCACACAGTGACAAGAAGCTTCCAGTAAGTCCATGAGAATGATCAGATTGAGGTGCTGGATGGGAGAAGCCTTCCATCATAACTAACTGATCCTTCAGTTGCAGATATAATTTCCATGTATGTGTCCTTTACCATCCCCATGTGAAACCTAACATGTTATGGGGCGAGGATGTAGAAACTTTGAGAAGGGTGCGTCAGGAGGGTAAGGCCTCATATTGAAAATCATGCCCCCCCTAACAGAAAAAAAAACCCACACAACAGACACAGGAGGGGTTTAAAACTGAGGGGCTACAGATTACAGATATCTCTGAGGACAATAAAGGGACACTCAGAGACAACAGTGATACCAGGTAGAGGACAAGGACCCTACAACACTTTCCAGACCAAATCCTGGATCCACCATCATGGGCCTCACACATTTTTCACTGTGTCCTTGTGGTCTTGTCCAGTTCCTCTCTCTATTTTTCACTGGATTTTCCAGGAACATCTATGAGGCTTCTGGCACAATCACAGGAGAAAGTGTTGCTTGAGGTAAAAGGGGAAGATGTCAGGAGAGGGAATGACCAGCAGCACGCAGCCCCATGAATGGAAAGAATGAAAGCTGTCTGGTGAAGAGTGATTGTGTGGAATCTGGGGAAGCTCTTTGAGCACTGACCCCACTCACCTGTTGCTCTACTTCCCTGCCCACTAGGAGATGTGGAGCAGCATCAGCTGAGTCAGCTACTTGGCGCTGCTTTTCCTCCACCCGAGTTCTCAGGATTATCTCTCCCACAGGCATGGGGTCACCAGGGCTCCCAGTTACAGGTACAAGATTACAGGTACAAGATAGTCAGGGGATGACTTCTCATGCCTGTCCTCAGTCCCAGAACCAGACTCACACCTGCTGGTGTCCACACTGTCCAGCAGGAGCAAGCATATTCCACAGTACATTCACTAACCAAACCTCTTGTTTGGTAGCCATGAACCAAGTATCCAGCCAGGTCTGAAGGACACACACCACTGATCCTCCAGTGTGGTGTGTGCAGCCCAACTGTACAAGCCCAATGTATAGGCTGGAGGATGGGATACTCTTGCAGTCACCACAATCCTCCCGATACCCAGAAGCACAGCTGTCCCTGAAGAAGAATCACGAAGACTTTCTACATACAACATCAAGCACTTGTGATGAGACAGTTTATCCAAACCAGAAGCAAATGTGTCTCCTAAACTGTGGCTTCTTATGTGAATTACCAGCTGTTCTAGAAATGTTATCCAGACAGGGCAGCTCTTCATGGAGCCCATCTGCACAGATGAGAAGTTGACTGAATTCTGGGAGGAACATCCCTATCTCAGAGATTCTTCACTGTCACTCAAGCAGGGGACCCTGACCCAACAAGATAGCATTCCAGATCACCTGTCCCTGCATCAGCACCTGCCTTTGTTTTGGAAAGACTGTCCTGTCCAGTGACCTCCAGAGTCCTGTCCTTAGTATCCTGGCTGTGCCCACTGGGAACAGGGAGCTCCTCAGGCTTCAGATCTACTGGGGCCTTCTCCAGATGCCTAGGGCTCAGTGATGGCAGCAATGACAGGGCGGGTCAACCCAGCAATGACACTCTGAGGATCAAACATGGACTTTCCTGTCCACAACATCTTCAGGGTCCCAGGTGCTGGAAGAACACACACAAAAAAACAATAAAAACAAACGAACAAACAAACAAAAAAACACACGACGTGCATGCACTTCCCAGTCTCTGCTTGAATTATTTGCTTTTGTTTTGTCGTCATGAATGAAGACATACACCTGGTCCCAGCATCAGTGCGGAGGGCACTGTCCATGTGCTGAGTACAAGGAAAAGGGAAATTTGGATCCCTACTGCTGATATCAGCTACAGCATTGGTGCATGTTATTGGATAGTCGGTGTGGAGTGGACTGTGAGCTACATGCATGTGCCTGAGCACATACGTTCAGACGTAACTTTCAATCTCAGGAACCTAAAGGAGATAAGAGGCCCCACCCTGATATCCCCCAGAGTTTATGGACTCCCAAAGAGTACGGACTGTGTCAATGCAACTGGGGGATCCAGGGAAGGGGCTCCCGGGTGGGTTCTGAGATCTCTTGCTTGGGGTCTCCCTGTAGAGTGTGCAGGTCTAGTAAGGCCATCTCACTATTATGGGAGATGCTATCAGAGTACATGGTGTCACTGGAAGAGCTCCCTGAAGGCACAGCACACACAGTGTAGGGGCAGAAATTTTACCATATTTCCTTCTAGGATATTTAGCTGTTTTAAAAATTAAATTGATATAAGAAAACCAGTAGAAAAATGAATTTAATTTTGCATTTATTTTATTTTTATTGTTATTTTTATTTTTTATTATTTTTTCATTCAAAAGCAGACTTGTTTTTTTTTAAATTTTATTTATTTTTTAAATTTCTTTTCAGTTTTTCATTATGTTATTTTAGTCACCATGTGGTCCATAATTAGTTTTGACGCAGTGTTCCAACACTCATTGTTTACATATAACACCCAGGGTTCCATGCAATACATGACCTCCTTCATGCTCTTCATCAGACTGAGCCATTCCCTTAACCCCCTCCCCTATAAAACCCTCAGATTGTTTCCCAAAGTCCACAGGTCTCATGGTTCATCTCCCTTTCCAATTCGTGCCTCCTTCACTTGTCCATCCCTTCTCCTAATGTCCACAATGACTTTCATGATGTTCCACAAGTCAGTTAAACCATACAATAATTGACTTTCTCTTCTTGACTTATTTCACACAGTATAATCTCCTTCAGTCCCGTCCACATTGACACAAAAGTTGGGTATTCATCCTTTCTGATGGTTGAGTAATACCCCATTGTATACATGGACCACATCTTCTTTATCCATACATCTCGTCTCTTTTCACAGTTTGGCTCCTGTGGACATTGCTGTTATGAACACTGGGGTGCATATGCCCCTTCTTTTTACTACATCTGTATCTTTGGTGTAAATACCTAGCAGTGCAATAAGAGTCCATAAAAATGTAAGACACAAAGATGTGAACAAAGCAGAAAACTCTTAAACCTTTGAAAAGATCAGCAGTAAATTTGTGAAGAATGATAATAAAAAGCAGCCTGGGTTTGTGGAAATAAATTTTTAAAGAAATCAGGGTTGTTTGTAAAGCATCCGGGGTCTTAAATTGCTAATTCTGGTGCTAAGGACATCTCTCTCTTTCTGGTACAGAGAGAGAGCCTTTCCCAGTGGACACTCATCTTCAGGTTTCAGGGTGATGGGGACCTGACAGGGTGCATGGGCTATATCTCAAGTACCTTAAATTCCAGAGGCACATGTGGGGTGACATATTCTGCTTCCCTTTGCCATGTAATGCTGGAGTAGAGACACTGCACTAAATATTCCATGAGCCCAGACAGTGTTCTCCCTGCAGTTCAGGGTCTGGACTGCATGGGGTGCTCATGACCACCCAGCACAGGGATGCTGACCCAGGAACGGGTACCCAGGGCTCTGGGGACATCTTTGTTCTCAGAATTCAGGGTTTCCTTTTGCAGAAAGCAATGTAACATATAACTAGGACAGGGAAAGCTAAAGGGTGTGTAGATATCCTGTTCTATCGGTAGTATTTACCAAACTCAAGGCAATGGGAAGCATCTTTGAAGAGGATGATATTCTAGGACTTTTAGATGTTTTAATTGTAAAGAGATGGAGGAACGAATGCACTTATAAGCTCATGGATGCAGCACTTTGGAGACACACTATCCACGAGTAAGTTATTCAGATAGTAGAGCCAAGAACAAGTTCAGGTTGTCTCTCTGTCATTCCTAGGTGGGGTTGCATGAGGAGCACTTCCTGGGATTTTTTTTTTCCTTCAGTGGAGAAGCTCTGTCTAAACATGGTTCAGGGAGCTGCAGGGTACACATGTCCTCAAGCAAGGATTAGGACATGGGTCCTCACCGTGTGACTGAGCTCAGTCCCTGTGATGTCTATCTGCTTCTTCTTTTGATGGGTCTGGTCTTGAGTATGAAATACTATTCCTTATGAATATGCAAATAGTCCAAGCTGCATCATGTTAAGTATGGGAATATCTGTGCACTGAGAGCATCACCCCACAACTGCACCCTCCACTACAGAATCCTCTGAGAGAACAGCCGGTCACCATGACCTGGAGCTGGAGAATCCTCTTCTTGGTGACACTTGCTTCAGGTAAGTGACTCCCAGTCTCTGGGCTGAGAAGGAGAAAAAGGCCAATCAAAGTTTAATTCATCCCCACCTGCTGTCGCTCCACATGTGTGTACTCCTAGGTGCATCTGTTACAGTCTGAGGCTGAGGTGAGGAATCCTGGATCATCCGTGAAGGTCTCCTGCAAGGCATCTGGGTACACATTCACTGAATACTACATGCACTGGGTACTACAGGCCCCAGAACGAGGGCTTGAGTGGATGGGACGAATTGACCCTGAAGATGGTGCCATAAAATTTCACAGAAATTCCAGGCTAGAGTCACGCTTATGGCAGACACATCCACAAGCACGGCCTACATTGAACTTAGCAGTCTGAGGTCTGAGGACATGGCTGTTTATTACTGGGCAAGACACAGTGTGAGAACCCACATCCTGCATGTGTCAGAAACAATGAGAAAGGATGGCATTGTTGGTGGGTTGAGGAGGAAAGGGACAAAATACGCCTGACTTCCTCGTACAAATGAGTCAGAAGTTTGGGACAAAAATACTGCTTTCATGTGCACACCAATCTCTGTAGAAAGATTTGAAGAGTCCAGAAATGGTGTGGAAAGATAACGGTTAAATAATTTGCATCTAGATTTTTTCTTTATTTGATTTTTTGGAGGAATATTTGCAACCTCTATGTGGATGTAGGGAATGTCTGTTGAGGCATCATTTGGGAAGATTGGGAGGAGTCAGACTGCAGATTTCAGGACTGTAGCTCAGTCCCTAACAAGTTCTGAAATTCTTCCTCTATTTTTGAAATATGAGCATGTGCTTGGTGAAAAGAAATGATATGAAATGGTGGGATTTCTATGGATAAATGTCTATGACCCAACTCAGATTGAGCATCACATACATTACATTCTGGTAGGAGACTCATGAACTCATGGTCACAAGTCCTGGTCTGACAGATGTGCCAAGTTCAGGTTCACTCTACAGTGACAGCTTGCAGTCACCCTTTCAGAGCTGAGTTCCTGCAGAGGCTCCTCCCCATGGACTGCTGCCTGAAAGTGTCCCTGTCCCTGGGGAAGTTCCACAGAACAGGGGCCCAGGAGCAGAAATTCGTAAGATTCACTACCTGCCCTGCAGAATTTCCTGTGGTCACTGGATCCTGGTACCACACACAGGGTTCAGGTCTACACATGTTCGATGTTCTACTGCCTGAAGGTCTACAAGAAATCAAATCCACTAGGCTACACTCAGTGCTGGGAGGACTACACCCCTGTAGGAGCTCTGGGGTTGAGTCTATTCCTCTGGATTTCTAGCGCTTCACCCCTTGCATTTTCAGAATCATGACTCCTTTCTCCAACCTACCAGCAAGAAGAACATTGATGATCTCTGGTCACATGATTCAATTCCTCTACTGGAGCCTAACCTCCCTCTGTTGCCTCTCATAAGAAATTTTTTTTCCATTTTATTTATTTTTTCAGCATAACAGTATTCATTCTTTTTGCACAACACCCAGTGCTCCATGCAAAACGTGCCCTCCCCATTACCCACCACCTGTTCCCCCAACCTCCCACCCCTGACCCTTCAAAACCCTCAGGTTGCCCCAACCTCCCACCCCTGACCCTTCAAAGCCCTCAGGTTGTTTTTCAGAGTCCATAGTCTCTTATGGTTCGCCTCCCCTCCCCAATGTCCATAGGCCTCTCCCCCTCTCCCAATCCCACCTCCCCCTAGCAACCCCCAGTTTGTTTTGTGAGATTAAGAGTCATTTATGGTTTGTCTCCCTCCCAATCCCATCTTGTTTCATTTATTCTTCTCCTATCCCCCTACCCCCCCATGTTGCTTCTCCATGTCCTCATATCAGGGAGATCATATGATAGTTGCCTTTCTCCGATTGACTTATTTCACTAAGCATGATACACTCTAGTTCCATCCACGTCGTCGCAAATGGCAAGATTTCATTTCTTTTGATGGCTGCATAGTATTCCATTGTGTATATATACCACATCTTCTTTATCCATTCATCTGTTGATGGACATCTAGGTTCTTTCCATAGTCTGGCTATTGTAGACATTGCTGCTATAAACATTCGGGTACACGTGCCCCTTCGGATCACTATGTTTGTATCTTTAGGGTAAATACTCAGTAGTGCAATTGCTGGGTCATAGGGTAGTTCTATTTTCAACATTTTGAGGAACCTCCATGCTGCTTTCCAGAGTGGTTGCACCAGCTTGCATTCCCACCAACAGTGGAGGAGGGTTCCCCTTTCTCCACATCCTCTCCAGCATCTGTCATTTCCTGACTTGTTAATTTTAGCCATTCTGACTGGTGTGAGGTGATATCTCATTGTGGTTTTGATTTGTATTTGCCTGATGCTGAGTGATCTCTAGCACTTTTTCATGTGTCCATCTGGATGTCTTCTTTGCAGAAATGTCTGTTCATGTCCTCTGCCCATTTCTTGATTGGATTATTTGTTCTTTGGGTGTTCAGTTCTATAAGTTCTTTATAGATTTTGGATACTAGCCTTTTATCTGATATGTCATTTGCAAATATCTTCTCCCATTCTGTAAATTGTCTTTTGGTTTTGTTAACTGTTTCCTTTGCTGTGCAAAAGCTTTTGATCTTGATGAAATCCCAATAGTTCATTTTTGCCCTTGCTTCCCTTGCCTTTGCCGTTTTTCCTAGGAAGATGTTGCTACGGCTGAAGTCGAAGAGGTTGCTGCCTGCATTCTCCTCAAGGATTTTGATGGATTCCTTTCTCACATTGAGGTCCTTCATCCATTTGGAGTCTATTTTCGTGTGTGGTGTAAGGAAGTGGTCCAATTTCATTTTTCTGCATGTGGCTGTCCAATTTTCCCAGCACCATTTGCCTCTCATAAGAAAATTTGACATGACAATAGGAACCACCCAGATTCTCCAGAAAAGAAGTTCTGCTATTTTACTTAAGTATCACTGACACACAGTGTTACATGTTTCTGCTGGATGACACAGTTGCTGTATCTCTGATTTCTACCTCATTGATCTCTGCTCTAATCTTGATTATTTCCCTTCTTGTGTGTGGAGTTGGTTTGATTTGTTGTTGATTCTCCAGTTCTTTAAGGTGTAGAGATAGCTGATGTTTTCTGGATTTTTCAATTTTTTTGAGGGAGACCTGGATGGCTATGTATTTCCCCCTTAGGAAGGCCTTTGCTGTATCCCATATGTATTGGACCAAAGTGTCTTCACTCTCATTGTTTTCCATGAATTGTTAAAGTTCTTCTTTGATCTCCTGGTTGATCCAAGCATTCTTAAGCAAGATGGTCTTTAGATTCCAGGTGTTTGAGTTCCTTCCTAACTTTTCCTTGTGATTGAGCTCCAGTTTCAAGACATTGTGATCTGAGAATATACAGGGAATTATCTCCGGCTTTTGGTATCAGTTGAGCCTTGATTTGTGACCCAGTATGTGGTCTATTCTGGGGAAGTTTCCATGTGCACTTAAGAAGAATGAGTATTCTGTTGTTTTAGGGTGGAATGTTCTGTATATTTCTATGAGGTTCATCTGGTCCAATGTTTCATTCAATGCTCTTGTTTCTTTATTGAGTTTCTGCTTTGATGATCTGTCTATTAATGAGAGAGGCATGTTAAGATCTACTATGACTCTTTATCTTGATTAATAGTTTTCTTATGTAATTCCCTGCTCCCATATTGTGGGCATAGATATTTACAATTGTTAGATCATCTTGGTGGATAGTCCCTTTAAGAATGATGTAATGTCATTCTTTATCTCCGACTACAGTCTTTACTTTAAAATCTAATTTATCTGATATGAGAATTGCTATCCCCGCCTACTTTTGATGCCCATTGGTGTGAAAGATGCTTCTCCATCCCTTCACTTTCAGTCTGGGTGTATCCTTAGGTTCAAAATAGGTCTCTTGTAGACAACATATGGATGGGTCCTGTCGTTTTATTTAATCTGCAACCCTGTGTTGTTTTATGGGCGCATTTAGGCCATTCACATTGAGAGTGATTATTGAGAGATAGGTTTGTATTGCTTTGTGTTACCTTTGAAGTCTTTCTGTCTGTAGATTGTCACTATATTTCTGTTCAATGATATTCTTGGGATTTTTTCTCTTTTATAAAACCCCCTTTAATATTTCCTGCAGTGCCAGCTTGGTGGTTGCATAGTCTTTTACGCCTTGCCAGTCTTGGAAACTCTTTATCTCTCCATCCATTTTGAATGTCAGTCTCTCTGGATAAAGTATTCTTGGCTGCATGGTCTTCTCATTTAGTGCCCTGAATATATTTTGCCAGCCCTTCCTGGATTGCCAGGTCTCTGTGGACAGGTCTGATGTTATTCTAATGAGTTTTCCTCTGTAGGTAAGGAGCTTCTTTTTCCTAGATGCTTTCAAGAGGGTCTGCCTACAGTTATAATTCTTCATTCTTACTATCAAGTGTCTCGAGGACTTTGAGAATCTATAATCTTGGGGGGGAACCTTTCTGCCTCTAGAACATGAACGCTGGTTCCATTCATGAGATTGGGAAAATTTTCATAGACAACTTGTACCACTATATCTTCTAGACTTCTTTCTTTCTCCTCCCCTTCAGGGATCCAATAATTCTGACGTTGGAACATTTCATGGCATTTATTTTCCTGATTCTGTTTTTGTGGCTTCTGAGCTCTTTGTTCCAGGCTTCCTCCTGATGGCTTCTCTCTATCTGTTTGTCCTCCATATCACTAATTTTATCTTCTGTCTAAGTTATCCTAGTTTTTAGAGAGTTTAGATTAGATTGGAACTCATTGAGAGCATTTTGAACATCATCCCTGGTCGCTTTCAGTTCTGCCCTAATCAATTCAATTTGGTCATCCATGGCTTTCTCCAACCTAGCTATTGCCTGGATCATTGTTAGGCAGAATTCCCTTTCAGCCATATTGTCTATGTCGATAGCCATTAGCTCTGTTATAGAAGGCCCATCCTCTGCATTTTTCTTCTGTTAGGCATTCTTCCTCCTAGTCATTTTGGTGAGAGATGACTGACCGGATGTATCTGGATGTATCGACCGTGGTCAGTTCAAGGTGCACCCTGGAACACTTTTGTGCACTCAGGATTCCCCACCCAAAGGAGAGAAAAAACAAAAGAAAAAGAAAAAAAAGGAAAGAGAGAGAGAGAGAGGAAAAAAAGGTAAGATAAAAGAGAAAGCTCAACCCTAATGGGCCCAAGGTAAGATTTATGATGTATACAAACAAAAACAGACAAACAAAAACACTGATAAAAGTATATGACAAGAGGGAAATATATATATATATATAAAAGCAAAAAAAAAAAAAGGAATAGGCTCATCAAAAAGAGCCCCAAGTATAAGATTTATATATATCAGGACAAACACAAATACAGAGAAACACTGGCAGAAGAAAAAGGTGGTAGAGTGGTTATAAATTCTCAATGTGCGTGAGGAAGGTTATTTTGGTTCTTCCTGGGTATATCTTCATATCTTTGTTAAAGGACTCAGCTTTCCTAAGATAAAGTGGAATTAAAAATTGGTTTACCTATAGTGGTAGCATTGACTGGGGAAAGGGGATTACCTTGAAGTTTAACTCTATATGAATATTACAAAATAAAAATAAAAGAAGAATAAACTAGGCAGAACCAAACTAAATTTTTTTAAAAAGTTAAAAAAATAGAAAAGCAAAAGAAAAACACGGTGCATGTATCAAATATTTCAGGTTAGAAGGTTATTATGGAATTTGATGTACTGGACATCTCACTTTGATGATAAATAGGTTAAAAATTATCTATATAAAGTGAACCAGAATAGTGGGAACGAGTTAAAAATAAAATTTGTATCTATGAAGTAGTGGTGGTTGTTCTCTTGTCGTCTTTTTTTTTTTTTCTTTCCCAGTTGGTCTTCTGGGGGAGGGGCCTGCCACATGGGTTTTCAGTCAATGATGTTCCCTGAGTTAAGTCCTCCCGCCCCCCTGAAGGTGGTGGGCTCTGAGGAAACCGGTTTTTTCAGGCTTTTGTTCTCTGGAGGTTTTCATGTTCTTCTGTTTTCTCTCATCTTGACAGCTTTTGATGGTTTTTGGAGGTTTAGAGGAAAGCAAACTGCACACCTCCCTCTCAGAAAGAAGCCTCAGCCTGATCCCCTTTGGGTGTTGGAGAGTGCATAAATTCCCCCTTGGCCACTGTCAGAGTGGGTTCTGTGTCACGGTCCCTGGGGATGCAGGATCTTCTGCTTGTATCCAAAAGCATGACAGTGGCGGCTGGCTGGGCAGCTCCAGACCGCCAGAGAAGTTCTAAGCAGTGATCACACACTGGGATTTTCCCACTGGCCTGGGTTGGGAGTGCCTGGTCTTTCTGGGTCCAAGAGCTCCCTGCTGGCGCCTGTGTGCGCTCTCCCAGGGGAGGGTGTGGGGCATTCCCTTCTCAGTCTCTGATGGCATGGCACGGGTCTAAGAGCAAGCACTGGGCTGGTGCCAGCATACACCTCTTTCAAGGGAGGGTGTGGGGTGCATGCATCTCGTGCTCTGATGGCAGGGTCTGGCATTCTGCCATTTGGTGTGACTCCCAGCCCCTCATGATAGCTGAACCCCATGCGTTCTCAGGCGCGCTGGTGGCTCAGGGACCAAGACCTGGTTTCTCTGCTGCACTCTCTCTGGATCAGCACCAGGGGAGGCTTTCCTGGGTCCAGGGACTTAAGCCCCTGTCCCTAGCCACCCTAATTCCCACAATTTCCCCCTGCAATTCTTTGTGCTTTTTGAGTGCTTTCAACCAGACCCCAAGTTAATATTGGTCCCCAGTTGCAGGGCACTCTCGTATTCGGGTATTACTTTCCAATTGGTCGCCTCTGGTGGCTCCCTCCCACTTTTGTTCATCTTCCGATATCAGTCAGATGTTCCCACTCCGCTTTACCTGCCCACTGGCATCTTCTGCCCCCATAGAGATCCAGACGTGTGTACTTCTGCTCTCAGGCTGATTTCATGGGTAATCGGAGTTCTTTGGTAGGTAATCAGCTCACTTTAGGGTACAGGTTGAAAAGGCGTCTCCTCCTACTTCCCTGCTATCTTGTCTCCCTTGCTTTCGATTGTTGATGCCTCTGTGGTCTCCTGTCCAGCATGCAATTTATGCTGCTTCTAGGGAGTTTGCATGTTGAGCAGGGTGGACCTGTGATGCACAGTGAGAGCAACTGGGAGTCCTGTAAAGGCTCACCTGATGAGCACCAGGATATTTGTGTTTCTTTGGTATTTGGGGACAGCAATGAACACAGTGAGTGACTCTGTATGTTGTGCATTTTAGTATAATTGTTTTCCCATTAGAACAAATTTTCAAAGTCAGAGAATGAAGAGGTAAGCACAGAATCATGTGTGCAGAGAAGGTCCCTGAGGGAAAGTGTTCTCTGGAGAGGAATCCCTAGATCCTGTCAAGAAACCTGCCCATTATCTTCATCTGCATCTGCTCCTGGGGCTGAAGGACAGAATTGGTGAGTGGTGTGCACCCCCTGGTGGTCCAGATCCTGTCCTACAGTGAGGTTTGTGTCTGGGCTCACACTGATGTCCCCTCACTGTGTCCTTCGCACAGTAATACAGGGCCATGTCCTCGGCTCTCAGGCTGTTCATCTGCAGATACAGCATATTCTTGCCGTTGCCTCTGGAGATGGTGAATCGGCCCTTCACAGAGTCTGCATAGTATGTGCTTCCACCACGGCTAATATATGTGACCCACCGCAGCCCCTTCCCTGGAGCCTGGCGGAACCAGCTCATGTAGTAGCTGTTGAAGGTGAATCCAGAGGCTGCACAGGAGAGTCTCAGGGACCCCCCAGGCTTCACCAGGTCTCCCCCAGACTCCACATTGGATACCTGCAGACACAAGACATCCTGGTCAGGAAACTGTCACACACCCATGGTTTCTTTCACTCATATCCACTCACAACTTCAACATCTCTTGTTCACCATGAATTACCTTTTAAAAGATCAACAAGGAAAACCCAGCCAAGCACAAATTCCATTGTGAGTTGTCTGTGTCCTGTCCTGAGTGCTGACTGGAACACCTGGGAATCCTGGGGCTGGGGCTCCTCTCCCAGCTGCGGAGTCAGGTTTGGGCTGCTTTTAACCAGCAGATGGAGGGCCCTATTTGCATGTTCTCTGAGTATATATTCAGCTTGGGATCTATGTTACCATAGAGGGCAATGGCTAGAAGAGATGTGACTGCCTTTGTTTTGGGGGTATTGAACACTTAAGAATAGAATATGGTTTTCATTATATAACGTCCCAGAGTATACACTTGGATATGTGCTTTCTTTTACATATTCACAGAAACGTTTTGGGATTGATGTCATGTTATGCCATAATGTAATGTAAAACTACACCCAGAAATGTAAACCTACACCCAGAACTTTAGAAGGTTTCATGAGGTGTCCAGGAGCACACACAGGGTAAGAGTGAGCCCCAGTACGTGGACCTGTGCTCATCCCCACAGGACAGACTGTCCCCTGAACCCCCTGGAGGACAGAGTGGGCAGGCTGGTGAGGAATGTGGAACACCTCCTGTAATGGGGATGGGATGACTTTACCTCCTTTATGTTGCCCTGGAATAGCATGAGGGTTTGTGCAGGTGTATGTCTAACATTTCAATGTTTATGTTTTCCTCCCAAGTCATCTCTGGGATCATTTGTAAGAATTTTGGTGAGTGTGCTTGAACGGAATGAACAGCATATAGGCAGAGTGTGTGACAGAATAAACATGGGTGTCATTATCAACATTATCCAGAGTGAACAAATCAATTCTCCATAAAACTTCCCTTATTTTCTCTGGAATTTCTCCTTCCACTTCCCTTAACTAAGTACCCACACAACTATGGGCTTTTCTCATGTTACTTAGACTAGTTTTAGTTTTGAAGAATTTATATTGTATGTAACTTTTTTTGTAGGACTTTTTTTTTTTTTTTTTTGCTCTGCACAAATTTTTAAAAATTCAACCATGCTGCTGTCTGTAGCAAGAATCATTTATTTTAATGTTTGGCAGTCACCCAAGAAGTGAACATAGCATAATTTCATTTTACTGTATTTTTTATTTTTAAAATTATTTTAATTAACATTTATTATTTGCCCCTGTGGTACAGGATTGTGAATCATCAGGCTTACACATTTCACAGCACTCACCATAGCACATACCCTCTCCAAAATCCATAACCCAACCACCCTATCCCTATCCCACATCCCCCAGCAACCCTGTTTGTTTTGTGTGATTGAGAGTACCTTATGGCTTGTCTCCCTCCTGATCCCATCTTGTTTCATTTTTCCCTCCCTACCCACAACGACTCCCTGTCATGCCTTTCAGATTCCTCATATCAGGGAGATCGTATGATGATTGTCTTTCTCTGATTGACTGATTTCATTCAGCATAATACCTTTCAGTTCCATCCACATCATTGGAAATGGCAAGATTTCATTTCTTTTCATGGCTGCATGGTATTCCATTGTGTATATATACCACATCTTCTTTATCCATTCATCTGTTGATGGACATCTACGTTCTTCCCATAGTTTGGCTATTGTGGAAATTGCTGCTATAAATATTTGGGTGCACATGCCGCTTCAGATCACTGTATTTGTATCCTTAGGGTAAATACCCACTAGTGTGATTGGTGGATCAGAGGGTAGTAGTGCGATTGCTGGGTCATAGGTAGCTCTATTTCCAACTTTTTGAGTAATGTTCATGCTGTTTTCCAGAGTTGTTGCACCAACTTGCATTCCCACCGACAGTGTAGGAGGCTCCCCTTTCTCTGCATCCTCACCAGCATTTGCCATTACCTGACTTGTTAATTTTAGTCATTCTGACTGGTGTGAGGTGGTATCTCATTGTGGTTTTGATTTGTATTTCCCTGACGCCAAGTGATGTAGAGCACTCTTTCATGTGACTGTTGGCCACCTGGATGTCTTCTTTGCAGAAATGTCCGTTCATGTCTTCTACCCATTTCTGGATTGACTTATTTGTTATTTAGGTGTTGAATTTGGTAACTTCTTTATAGATTTTGAATACTAGCCCTTTATCTGATTTTTATTTGTGAATATCTCTCCCATTCTGTCAGTTGTCTTTTGGTTTTGTTGACTACTTCCTTTGCTGTCCAAAAATTTTGATCTTGATGAAATCCCAATAGCTCAGTTTTGTCCTTGCTTCCCTTGTCTTTGCTGATGTTTCTAGGATGAAATGGCTGTGGCTGAGGTTGAAGAGTTTGCTTCCTGTGTTCTTCTCAAGGATTTTGATGGATTTCTGTATCACATTGAGGTCTTTCATCCACTTTGAGTCTATTTTTGTGTGTGGTGTAAGGAAATTGTCCAATTTCTTTCCTCTGTATGTGGCTTTCCAACTTTATAGTATTTTAAATTATTTATTTGTTTAAAAATTTTCAATTTTATTTTACAGATTACATCTGTGACAGAGAATTTTACCTCTGGATCTTTCTTCTGCTTTGAATTCCTCTCTCTAGTCATTTTGCCCAGAGAAGGATGATGAATGAGTGAACAAACATACAAATATCAACCCAAACTCAAACAAAATACACAGTAGAGAATTAAGAAGAGGTCAGAATCAAACAAAAAAATGCTGGGTGTGGAAGAGAGAATATAATTTCCCACGTGGACAAAACAGGGGGATCCACTTGATCCTGCATATATTTCGGTCTGCATGTTAGAAGAAACGAAATCCCAAAATTGTAAAGAAAGCAAAGCTTATCTATATACAAAATAATTGAATACAATGAAAGTAAGCCAAAAATGAAGAATATATGTATAAAAAGTACGTGTTCATATTCTAGTTTAAAAAGACTTCAAAACAGAGTTGTTAAAATAACAAAGTCACTGAAAAGAAAAAAAAGGAGAAAGGAGAAAGAAAATTTTCAACTGAAATAGCAAGGAATCATGAGAATCAACCTCAAATTCTGTGTAGTATTTTCCCTTAGGGCTGGAGTTGTGCAGTGCTGAGAGCTCTGTACACGTGGTGTTCTATGTTCTTCCCGCTGTTCTTTTTGGGGAGGGGCCTGATGTACTGATTCTCATGTGTCTCTGTGCCAGTGGAGTTGTACCACCTCTTGCCAGGGGTCGGGGTCAGTGTAAACTGTTTCTAGTTTTTCTATGTGGCTTTGGTTCCTTGAAGGCATTTGAGTCTCTTTAGAGGATGAGAATAAAAATGGCCATATGGTGATCTCTATGCTGGGAACAGAATGATCCTAGCCCCTCTCTTCACTAAACACTCAGAGATAAGAGGTCTTCCCTTTTGTGTGTGCCACCATATACAGAGTCCTGTGGTGTGCACCTGCACCAATCCTCCTGGGTATGTGGAAGTTTGTGCCTTTCTGTCCTTCTAAGGACTCTCCCATGGACAGTGGTCCCCTGGTCATGTGCACTCCCAAGCCATATTTCCTGTGGGATGGCTGTGGACCACGGTTTTTTTGGCATTTGCATCACACCTCCCTCACAGAGATCTGCACCACAGCCTGCAGGGTTTGGGGTTTATAGAGAACTGAGCCAAGAGCCTGTCAAAAGTTCTGAGACAACCACTTTCCCCACTCCAGTGATGAGGAACTCTGCAGGGTCAGTCATTCCCATTTTCTCTGTGTCTCCATGATCCTGAGATCACACAGTCCCACCTAAGATTCTGCTCTCCCCTTCACCAAATAGAACTTTTTAGGCAGGAATGCCTCTCACTGGAGCAGATTTCTAAAGGGTCTGTTTTCTTTCCAGGGCTATGTCAATTATGATGGCCAGGTTTCTGAGGCTCCTTCCCCTGATATTTTTCTTCTGATATATCTCCTCTTTTTCACTTCTCAGCACTCCTTCCTTGCAAAAAAGTGTTTCTTTTTCTATTTGTAGAATTTCAGCATTTCTTTTCTTATGTCTCAGCTTGAATTCATAGGTGTTGAGAGTATTTAGATACTTATGTAGCTAAATTCAAGGAAGCAGATGAAATGAGGTCTCCTACTCTTTCACCTTCTTGCTTAATCAGTGGATATAAGGATTCTGAATTGTATATCAAAATAGCTCAGTTACAGTTTATTGAGAAGAGTAAACATCACTCCTCCTCTGGAAAGGGGTTTTGTGCATTTGATTGTATGCAGGATATTTATATCACATAAGGTGAAATTATGACTATGTTCTTTTCTCTATATTCAGAATGAGTGTGATTTAAGGAGATGCATGTTGATGCTCATGTTTACAGAAGGCTGATGCGTGATGGTAATCTCTATGTGTCAAAGTGACTGGGCCATGGGTGCCCAGATCAAATGTTGCTTCTGTGGGACCTGTAATACTGTTTCAGAAGACACTGGGGTACCAGTCTCTTCTTACAGGTACCCCAGCAAGCTCTGGGCTCGAAGCATTTCCCTGGACTTGGGGGAAGTGGGGAGAGTGCAGGGGCCACGGAGGAAGTCCTGCTGCCCAGTGCCAGAGCCCTCCCAGGTAGTGTTCGGTTTACCTGTCCCGCTCCCATGGAGAGAGCGACGTGTGCATGATAAGGGACGATGCCCACCTCCCAGCCTCAGGATGGGTGGACAGTTGGGCTTTATTCCCAACCTCATAGGTTCATAACTCTGATATGCATACACATGGGCTACAAACAGCTTTTTCTTTTGCTGCCGTTGTTACAAACCACCAAGTCGCCTTTCTGCATTGTGAGAGCAAGGTGACTGCAGGCGTATTCAGTCTCTTGAAGGGAGACTGTGAAGAGAGAAAAGGGGTGCCATGCCAGGCCAGTAAGGGGCTAAGATGGGGGGGAGCTGATGGAACATGCTTGCTCGGGACATCAAGGCTTCCCCCAGTCTTCACAGGTCTGCTGAAGAGGGGAGTCACCTGGAGGCTGGGGTTGGGAGTCTTGCTGGGACCAGACCTTTGATCTCCTGCGAGGGAGGGTGAGGGCCCTCCAGAAGACGCAAGCCTTGCTCCTGTCTGCCCCAAACCTTCAAAGCCAGCTGGGCTCGATCAATACAGATGCCAGAGACAGGAAGAGCCCTAGCGCTCAGCTTCACATCTCATAAACCACACAAAGACCCCAAACTTCCAAGACCTCTCCCTCTTTCTCTGTCCCTCTAAAAAAAAAAAAATTTTTTTTTTTTTTTTTTTGTAGCCATGGTCTCTGGGACAGTGGGCATCATCCAATCTATTACCGTTTTGAAAGAATGAAATGCAGAAGGAGGAAGAATTTCCTCATTCTTCCTTCCTGTATGCTTGATCTGGAACATTCCTGTCCTCGTGCCTTTGTTGACAGTTACCATTCAGGTCTCCACATCCCCCAATGTATGTTTCTTCCATCCAAGCTAGTACATTAGACACCTGCAACCATTTCCCTAGAACCTGGCTGAGCCAGATCATCCAGTAGATTCTGAAGGTGAACCCACAGGCTGCACAGGAATGTTTAATGACCCCCAAGGTTTCACCAGGTGTCCTCCAGACACCACCAGCTGCACCTCACATAGACACCAGCAGACACAAGACATCCTTGTCAGGAAATTGTCACAACTCCACACTGATTCTCTCATTCATATCTACTCACATAATGAATGTTTCTTGTTCACCACAAATTGCTTTTTAGAATAGTAACCAGTGAAACCCAGCCAAGCACAAATTCCATGTTGAGTTGTTTGTGTTCTGTCCTGATCTGTGCATTGGGATACCTGGGATTCCTGGGCCTGGGGCTCTTCTCTCATATCTAGGGTCAGGACTGGGAGGTTCTATCAGCATAAGGAGGGCCCTCATTGCTTGTCCTCTGCCTATGCAGCTAGCTTGGGATATATGTTGACAGAGAAGGCAGTTACAGTTCATATGTGACTGTTTTTGTTTCAGTGGTATTGACAACATTTGGGAAAAGAATGTTTTGTAGTTGTTATTGTTGTTGTTTAAAGATTTAATTAAAGGAGACATAGTGAGAGAGGGAACAGAAGCAGGCAGAATGAAAGAAAGAAAATCAGGCTTCCCGCTGATCAGAAAGCCCAATGCAGGATTGGAGTCAAGATGGGGGGAAGTAGGAGGAGGCACCATTTCAACCTGTACCCTAAAGTGAGCTGATTACCTACCAAAGAACTCTGACCACCCATGAAATCAGCCTGAGATCAGAATTACACACGTCTGGATCTCTACAGGAGCAGAGGACGCCAGTGGCAGGTAAAGCAGACTGGGAGCATCGGACTGATATCAGAAGATATACAAAAGGGGGAGGGAGCCACGAGAGGTGACCAATTGGAAAGTAATACCCCAATACGAGAGTGCCCTGCGTCTGGGGACCAGCATTAACTTGGAGTCTGGTTGAAAGCACTCAAAAAACAAAGAGCAAAGGATTGTGGGGGAGGGAAATAGTGGGAATCTGGGCGGTTAGGGTCCAGGACCTAAGTCCTCGACCCAGGACAGCCTCCCCTGGTGCTGAGCCAGAGAGAGTGCGGGCGGAGAAATCAAGTCTCCATCCCTGAGCCGCCAGTACACCTGACCTGCCAGCGCGCCTGAGAACAAGTGGAGACTGGCTCCCATGAGGGGCTGGGAGCCTGGCCAGAAGGCAATCCTGAAACACCCGCGTCCCACACCCTCCCTTGGGAGAGGTGCTCATAGGTGCTAGCCTGGAGGTCTGGAATCCAGAAAAAACAGACATTCCCAGCTCTGGACAGCGGGAAAATCTCAGTGTGGGATCTCTGCTTGCTACATCTCTGGCGGTCTGGAGCCACCTAGACAGCCGTCGCTGCCCTGGTATTGGGTACAATGAGGAGCTCCTGCATCCCCAGGGACAGTGACCCAGAACCGACTCAGCCAGCAGCTCCTGCAAAACATTCTGAGGCTTCTCTCTGAGAGGGAGGTCGGGGTGCAGTTTGCTCTCCTCTAAAACTCCAAAAACCATCAAAAGCTGTCAAGGCGAGAGAAAACAGATGAAAGAACATAAAAACCACCAGAGAACAAAAGGCTGAAAAAAACAGTTTCCTCAGAGCTGACCCCCTAGAGGGGAGCGGGAGGACCTAACTCAGAGAACATCATTGTCTGAAAACCCACGTGGCAGGCCCCTCCCCCAGAAAACCAACCAGGAAGGAAGAAAAAAAAAAGACTACAAGAGAACAACCATCACTACTTCAAAAATACAACTTTTATTTTTAACTCTTTACCAATATTCTAGTTCTTTTTTTATACATACAGATAATTTTTAACCTATTTACCATCATACTGAGATGTCCAGTACATCAAATTCTTTAATAAACTTCTAACCTGAAGTTTTTGATATATACACCCATGATTTTCTTTTGCTTTTCTATTTTTTTTAAAATTCTTTTTTAATTTTAACTAAATTTTCTCTAGTATATTCTTTTTTAATTTTCTAGAAAGTCCTCACGACACATTATAGTTATAATGAGGAATTATGTTTCATGACAGACCCTCTTAAAAGCAGCTAGGACAAAGAAGCTCCTTAAATACAGAGGATATCCCATTAGAATAACGTCAGACCTTGCCACAGAGACCTGGCAAGCCAGGAAGGGCTGGCAAAATATATTCAGAGTACTAAATGAGAAGAACATGCAACCAAGAATACTCTATCCAGCAAGACTGACATTTAAAATTGATGGAGAGATAAAGAGTTTCCAAGACTGGCAAGGCGTAAAAGACTATGCAACCACCAAGCTGACACTACAGGAAATATTAAGAGGGGTCCTATAAAAGAGAAAAAAATCCTAAGAATATCATTTAACAGAATTAGAAAAACAATCTACAGACAGAAAGACTCCAAAGGCAACACGATGTCAATAAAAACGTATCTTTCAATAATCACTCTCAATGTGAATGGCCTAAATGCGCCCATAAAATAACACAGGGTTGCAGATTGGATAAAACGACAGGACCCATCCATATGTTGTCTACAAGAGACCCATTTTGAACCTAAGGATACACCCAGACTGAAAGTGAAGGGATGGAGAAGCATCTTTCATGCCAATGGGCCTCAAAAGAAGGCCGGAGTAGCGATTCTCATATCAGATAAATTAGATTTTAAACTAAAGACTGTAGTCAGAGATACAAAAGGACACTACATACTTCTTAAAGGGACTATCCTCCAAGATGATCTAACAATTGTGAATATCTATGCCCCCAATATGGGACCACCCAATTACATAAGAAAACTATTAATCAAGATGATGGGTCATATTGATATGAATACAATAATAGTAGGAGATCTTAATATGCCTCTCTCAGAAATAGACAGATCATCGAAGCAGAAAATTAATAAAGAAATAAGAGCATTGAATGAAACATTTTACCAGATGGACCTCATAGATACATACAGAACATTCAACCCTAAAACAACAGAATTCTCATTCTTCTCAAGTGCACATGGAACCTTCTCCAGAAGAGACCACATACTGGGGCACAAAGCAGGACTCAACCAATACCAAAAGACTGACATTATTCCCTGCATATTTTCAGATCACAATGCTTTGAAACTGGAACTCAATCACAAGGAAAAGTTCAGAAGGAACTCAAACACCTGGAAGCTAAAGACCACCTTGCTTAAGAATACTTGGATCAATCAGGAGATCAAATATGAACTTAAACACTTCATGGAAACCAATGAGAATGAAGACACCTCGGTCCAAAACCTATGGGATACAGCAAAGGTGGTTCTAAGGGGGAAATACATAGCCATCCAAGCCCCCCTCAAAAACATTGAAAAATCCAGAATACACCAGCTGTCTCTACACCTTAAAGAACTGGAGAATCAACAACAAATCAAACCAACTCCACACGCAAGAAGGGAAATAATCAAGATTAGAGCAGAGATCAATGAGGTAGAAACCAGAGATACAGTAGAACGTATCAATGAAACTAGAAGCTGGTTGTTTGAAAGAATCAATAAGATCGATAAACCATTGTCCACACTAATCCAAAAGAAAAGAGAGAAAGCCCAAATTAATAAAATTATGAATGAAAAGGGAGAGATCACAACTAACACCAAGGAAATAGAAACAATCGTCAGAAATTATTACCAACAGTTATATGCCAATAAGCTAAGCAAACTAGATGAAATGGATGCATTCCTGGAAAACTACAAACTCCCAAAATTGAATCAGGAAAAAATTGACAACCTGAATAGACTGATATCTAGTGTTGAGACTGAAGTAGTGATCAAAAACCTCCCAAAAAACAAGAGCCCAGGACCTGACGGATTCCCCGGGGAATTCTACCACACTTTCAAAGAAGAAATAACACCAATTCTCCTGAAGCTGTTCCAAAAAATTGAAGCAGAAGGAAAACTTCCAGACTCTTTTTATGAAGCCAGCATTACCCTGATCCCCAAACCAGGCAAAGACCCTACCAAAAAGGAGAATTTCAGACCAATATCACTGATGAATATGGATGCTATGATTCTCAACAAGATCCTTGCAAACAGGATCCAGCAGCACATTAAAAAGATTATCCACCATGACCAGGTGGGATTCATCCCTGGTTTGCAAGGTTGGTTCAACATTCTCAAATCAATCAGTGTGATAGAACAAATCAATAAGAGAAGAGAGAAGAACCACATGGTCCTCTCAATTGATGCAGAAAAAGCATTTTAAAAATTCCAGCAGCCGTTCCTGTTGAAAACTCTTCAAAGTATAGGGATAGAGGGAACATTCCTGAACTTCATAAAATCTATCTATGAAAGACCCACAGCAAATATCATCCTCATTGGGAAAAAGCTTGCAGCCTTCCCATTGAGATCAGGAACACGACAAGGATGCCCACTCTCACCACTCTTGTTCAACATAGTATTAGAAGTTCTAGCAATGGCAATCAGACAACAAAGAGAAATAAAAGGTATCCAAATTGGCAAGGAAGAAGTCAAACTCCTCTCTTTGCAGATGACATGATTCTTTATATGGAAAATCCAAAAGACTCCACCCCCAAACTACTAGAACTCATACAGCAATTCAGTAACGTGGCAGGACACAAAGTCAATGTACAGAAATCAGTGGCTTTCTTATACACTAAAAATGAAAATACAGAAAGGGAAATTAGAGAATCGATTCCATTTACTATAGCACCAATAACCATAAGATACCTGGGAATAAACCTAACCAAAGAGGTAAAGGACCTGTACTCGAGGAACTACAGAACACTCATTAAAGAAATTGAAGAAGACACAAGAAGATGGAAGACCGTTCCATGCTCTTGGATTGGAAGAATAAACATTGTAAAATATCTTTACTGCCTAGAGCAATCTATACTTTTAATGCTATTCTGAACAAAATTCCACCGGTATTTTTCAAAGAGCTGGAGCAAATAATCCTAAAATTTGTATGGAATCAAAAGAGACCCCAAATTGCTAAGGAAATTTTGAAAAACAAAAACAAAACTGGCGGTATCACGTTACCCGATTTCAAGCTTTACTACAAAGCTGTGATGACCAAGACAGTGTGGTACTGGCATAAAAACAGACACATAGACCGGTGGAACAGAGTGGAGAGCCCAGATATGGACCCTCAACTCTATGGTGAAATAATCTTCGACAAAACAGGGAAAAATATTCATTGGAAAAAAGACAGTCTCTTCAATAAATGATGCTGGGGAAACTGGACAGTGATATGTAGAAGAATGAAACTCGATTATTCTCTTACACCATACACAAAGATAAACTCGAAATGGATAAAAGACCTCAACGTGAGACAGGAATCCATCGGAATCCTAGAGGAGAACATAGGAAGTGACCTCTTCAATATCAGCCACAGCAACTTCTTTCAAGATATGTCTCCAAAGGCCAAGGAAACAAAATCGAAAATGAACTTTTGGGACTTCATCAAGATCAAAAGCTTCTGCACAGCAAAGGAAACAGTCAACAAAACAAAAAGGCCACCCACGGAATAGGAGAAGATATTTGCAATAGACAGTACAGACAAAAGGATGATATCCAGGATCTATAAAGAACTTCTCAAACTCAACACACACAAAACAGATAATCATATCAAAAAATGGGCAGAAGATATGAACACACACTTCTCCAATGAAGACATACAAATGGCTATCAGACACATGAAAAAATGTTCATCATCACTAGCCATCAGGGAGTTTCAAATTAAAACCACATTGAGATACCACCTAACACCAGTTAGAATGGCCAAAATTAGCAAGACAGGAAACAACGTATGTTGGAGAGGATGTGGAGAAAGGGGAACCCTCTTCCACTGTTGGTGGGAATGCAAGGTAGTGCAGCCACTTTGGAGATCAGTGTGGAGATTCCTCAAGAAATTAAGAATAGAGCTTCCCTATGACCCTGCAATTGCACTGCTGGGTGTTTACCCCAAAGATACAGATGTAGTGAAAAGAAGGGCCATCTGTACCCCAATGTTTATTGCAGCATTGGCTACGGTCGCCAAACTGTGGAAAGAACCAAGATGCCCTTCAACGGATGAATGGATAAGGAAGATGTGGTACATACACACGATGAAGTATTATGCCTCCATCAGAAAGGTTGAATACCCAACTTTTGTAGCAACATGAACAGGACTGGAAGAGATTATGCTGAGTGAAATAAGTCAAGCAGAGAGAGTCAAGTATCATATGGTCTCACTTATTTGTGGAGCATAACAAATATCCTGAAGAAAGTGGGGAGATGGAGAGGAGAGGTATTTGAGGGAAACTGGAAGGGGAGATGAACCATGAGAGACTATGGACTCTGAAAACAACCAGAGGGTTTTGAAGGGGGGGTGGAAATTTGAGATACCAGGTGGTGGGTAATAGGGAGGGCACGTACTGCATGGAGCACTGGGTGTGATGCCAAAACAATGAACACTGTTATGCTGTAAATAAATAAACAAAACAAAACAAACAAACAAACAACAACAAAAAAAAAAAAAAAACAAGAAAGCCCAATGCAGGCTCAATCCCAGGACTCCAGGGTCATGACCTGAGCTGAAGGCAGAAGTTTAATGACTGAGTCACCTTGATACCCTGGAAGATAGGATTCTTGACCAGAAGATTTTCCAGAGTATACACTTGGGTTCCATGTGCTACATCGTTTTTACGTATTCACACAAATCTTGGGGGCATAGGCATCATGTTACCACATAAAGAGTTGTGCACATACATCCAGAATTGTAGAGCATTTGCGAGATGTCAAAGAACACACATGGTGTGAGAGTGAGCTCCAGGATGTGTATCTGTGCTCCTCCCCATGGGTCATACTGCCTTCCTGAATCACTTGGAAAACAGAATGAACAGGCTCTTGAGGAATGTGGAACCCATCCTGTAATGGGGACAGGGTGGTTTTCTTATTCTAGCGTTTACCTGCAATACAGAGAGAATCAGGGTCTGAAGTGTATTTCCAAGTCTCTGACATTGTACTATCTCTGCCTTCCTCCTGAGTCATCTCTGGGATTTTCTGTAATAGCTGTGGTGTGTGTACTTGACACACGATGGAGTTCACATGTGGAGTGTATAATATGGGAAACACGGGATCGGAGTTAACATTCTCAAGAGTGAGAAGATCACATCCCCTTAGATTTTCCTGCATTTTCCCTGAAATTCCTCCTTCCTCTCTTCCTTTTTACCTCGTTCACACATAACTATTGGCTTTTCTCATGTTACCTTAGACTAGGTTTAATTTTCTAGAATGTGTAAATGTTAATTATTATATATGTTCTTTTATTGGTAGGGCTCTAACCTGGAGGGCTTTCTGGAGAACAGACTGTGATTGCTCTGTACTGAGACAGAAGTCTGAATACGGGCAGTTCTGCTCTGACTCTCATAAGAGACCCAGAAATTCACCAGCGAAAGATTTCAGAGAACAAAAGTCCCCCAAACCCAGATGAGCCCATTCCCCACCCTAGAGTGCAGGGTTGGGCCCAAACTGGGTTGCCTGAGTAACACCACCACAGTATCCTCCCCCAGAAGACAGGCTGAAAGAACAAGAGACCTTCAACCCTAAGGTCCCTATAAGACAGGTACATTTTCCTTGGATTGTGGTCAATAATTTGGACTTTATACATTCCCTCAACAATCCCTCAGCATAATGGCTAGGAAGGGAAATCCCTTACACAGGAAAAATTCAGAGACTCTGACCTCTGCCACAGAACTGATTGATATGGATGTAAGCAAGATATCAGAAATAGACTTCAGGGAAACCGTTATACAAACAATAACTAGGTTGGAGAGAACCATTAATGGCAACATAGATTTTCTAAGGGCATAAGTGAGAGATGATCTTGCAGAACTTAAAAATGCTATCATTAAATCCATTATAATCTATATACTCTAACAGTCAGGGTAAATGAGGCAGAAGAACACATTAGTGATCTAGAAGACAAACTGATAGAAAAGAAGGATCTGGAGGAGAGATGAAACTAATAGGTTAGAATCCATGAAAACAGAATTTGAGAAATAAAAGACGTCATGAAACATACCAGTGTCAGAATTATTAAGATACCACAGGGGATGGAGAGAGAGAGAAGACTAGAAGATATATTTGAACAAATCCTACCTGAGAATATCCCTGATATCTGGGTGAAGCAAGCATTCCTGTCGGAGAGGCAGAGAGATCCAAGATCAAGGAAAATAAACCAATGTCCCGGCATGTAGTAGTAAAACAGCAAAGCTTAAATCCAAGGGAGCCAACTTAAGGGCAGTTAGGAGGGAGAGATCCCTTATGTACAGAGGGAGGAACATCAAAATAATGTCAGACCTGTCCATAGAATCCTGGCGAGTGAGAAAGTGTTGGCAAGAGACACTGACACTACTAAATGAGAAGAATATACAACCAAGAATACTTTATCTGCCAAGGCTCTCATTTAGAATGGATGGAGAGTTCAGAAGCTTCCAAGACTGAAACAATATGTGACTCCTAAGCCATCTCTGCAAGAAATATGAAGGGGGGTTCCTTAAAAAGAGAAAGACCCTAAGAGTGTTTTAGAACAGAAATTTACAGGGACAATCTACAGAAACAAGATCCTCACAGGCAATATGATGACAATAAAATTATATCTTTCAATAATCAATCTCAACATAAATGTCCTAAATGATCCCATAAAATGGCAAAGGGATGCAGATTGGATAAGAAACAGGACCCATCCATATGCTGTCTACAAGAGACACCTTTTCAACCTAAAGATAAATCCAGACTGAAAGAGAAAGGATGGAGAAGCATCTTTCATGAAAACAGGTCACAAAAGAGGGCTCGGGTAGCCATTCTCATATCAGACAAATTAGATTTTAAGCTAAAGACTGTAGTCAGAGTTATAGAAGGTAACTCTCATGGTAAAAGGGTCTATCCACCAAGAAGCTCTAAGAATTGTAATATCTATGTTCCCAACAAGAAAACAGTCAACTACATAAGGCAACTGTTACATAAAAAGAAGAGACATGTTGATAGTGGTTAATTGTAGGAGACCTTAACAGTCCAGTTTCAGCAATGGAGTATCATTTAAGAAAAAATAAACAAAGAAACAAGAGCTTTGAATGACCCAATGGACCAGTTGGACCTCATAGATATATATAGAAATTTCCACCCTAAAACAACAGAATACTCATTCTTCTCATGTGCATTCAGAACCTTCTCCAGAATAGACCACATACTGGGTCACAAACCAAGGTTCAACTGATACCAAAAGATTGAGATTATTCCCTGCATATTTCAGACCATAATATTTTCAAATGAACAGGAAAAAGTTTGGAGGAAATTAAAACATTTGGTAGCTACTAAAGACCATCTTCTCAAGAATGTTTGGGTCAACAAGGAAATCAAAGAAGACCTTATGCAATTCATGGAAACTAATGAGAATGAAGAGAAATCTGTTCAAAGCCTATGCAGTATGACAAAGGTGTTCCTAAAGGGGAAACACATAGCCACCCAAGCCTCATTTAAAAAAAAAATCTTGAGTACATCAACTGTGTTTACACCTTAAGGAACTAGAGTATGAACAACAAATTAAGCCTAACATACGCACTAGAAGGGGAACAATTAAGATCAGAGTAGCGATCAATGAATTAGAAACCAGAAATAGAGTAGATCACATCAATAAAACTAGAAGCTGGTTATTTGAAAGAATTAGTAATATCAATAAGCCACTGAACAGACTTATCCAAAAGTAAATATAAAGGACCCAAGTTATTAAATTATTAATTAAAGGGGAGAGATCATGTCTAACAACAAAGAAATAGAAATAACCATCAGAAATGATTATAAACTGCTATATGTGAATAATTTAAGCAACCGAAAAGAAATGGATGCATTCCTGGAAACCTGTAAGCTTCCAAGACTGAAACAGGAAGAAATTTATAACCTGAATAGACCAATAACCAGTAATGAGATTGGGACAATGATCAGAAACCTCCCAAAAACAGGAGTCCAGGATATGCTGCACTCTGTGGAATTCTACCAAATATTCAAAGAAGAAATAATTCCTATTCTCCTGAAATTTTTCAAAAAGTAGAAACAGATGGAAAACTTCCAGACTCATTCTATTAGGCCAGCATTTCTTTGAACCCAAACTAGGCAAAGACCCCATATATTAGAATTTCAGTCCAATATCCCTGATAACTATGGAGGCCAAAAGTGTCAAGTCAATCCTATAGATAATTGCACACAATAGTACATTAAAAGGATTATCCATCACGACCAAGTGAGATTTTTCCCTGGGCTGCAAGGTCCATTCAACATTTACAAATCAGTCAATGTGATAGAACAAATTAATAAGAGAAGAGAGAAGAACAACATGGTCCTTGCAATGGATGCAGAAATAGCATTTGATAGAATACAGCATCCTTTCCTGATTAAAACTCTTCAGAGTGTGGGATAGAGGGAACATGTCTCAGTTTCATAAATTCCATCTATGAAAAGCCCACAGCGAATATCATACCCTTAAGATCAGGAACATGACAAGTTTGCCCCCTTTAGCCACTATTGTTCATCAGAGTATTAGATGTTCTAGCAACAGCAATCAGACAACAAAAAGAAATAAAAGGTATTCAAATGAGCAAAGAAGGAATCAAACTCTCTCTCTTCAAAGAAGACATGCTACTTTATGTGGAAAACCAAAAAGACTTCTCCCCAAAGCAACTAGAACTCATGCAGTGATTCAGTAATGTTGCAGGATAAAAAACCAATACACATAATTCATTTGCTTTCATATCAGCTAACGATGAATCTCTGGAAAGAAAATTAGAGAAACAATTCCATTTACAATAGCACAAAAATCAATAAGATACATTGAAATAAACTTAACCAAAGAAGTAAAGATCTATATTCCAGAACATTTATGAAATAAATGGAGGAAGACTCAAATAGATGGAAAAAAAATTTCATGCTCATCGTTTGTAAAGAATAAATATTGTTAATATATCTATGTTGCCAAGAAAAACCTGTAATTTCACTGTCTTCCTGATTAATGCTGGAACAAACAATCCTAAAATTTGCATGGAACCAGAAAAGATCTGGAATCAACAAGGAAACATTGAAAAAGGATAACAAAGCTGGGAGCATGATGTTGCCTGATTTCAAGCTATATTACAGAGTAGAGATCACCAAGACAGCATGGTAATGGGACAAAAACAGAAACATAGACCCATGGAACAGAGTAGAGAGCCCAGATATGGACTCTCGACTCTATGTTCAAGTAATTAACAAAGCAGGAAAAAATATCCAAAGAAAAAAGACAGTCTCTTCAATAAGTGGTGCTGGGGAAAGTACCTCTATACAGAAGAATGAAACAACCATTCGATTACACCACACACAAATATAAACTCAAGATGGATGAAAGACCTCAATGTGAGACAGGAATAGATCCAAATCCTAGAGGAGAACATAGACAGTAACCTCTTTGACACTGGCCAAGCAACTTCTTCCAAGACATGTCTCCAAAGCCAAAGGAAACAAAAGGAAAAACGATCTTTTGGGATTTCGTCAAGATTAAAAGTTTCTGCACACAAAGAAAACTGTCAACAGGGGCACCTGGGTGGTTCAGTGGGTTTAAGCCTCTGCCTTCAGCTCAGGTCATGATCCCGGGGTCCTGGGATCGAGCCCCTGCATCGGGCTCTCTGCTCTGCGGGGAACATGCTTCCTCCTCTCTTTCTGCCTGCCTCTCTGCCTAGTTGTGATTTCTCTCTGTCAAATAAATAAAAAATATTAAAAAAAGAAAACTGTCAACAAACCAGAGCAGCAACCCACAGATGGGAGAAGATATTTTCAAATGACTCTACAGACAAAGGGCTAGTATCCAAGATGTAGAAGGACTCCTCAACACTCTAAAAAACAGATAATCAAGTCAATAAATGGGCAGAAGACATGAACAGACGCTTCTCCAAAGGAGACACACGAATAGGTACAGGGGCATGAAAAATTTTTCCTCATCATTAGCCTTCGGGGAAATTCATATCAAAACCACATTGAGATACCCCTTACACCAGCTAGAATGGCCAAAATTAACAACAGTAAAAAATGTGTGTTGGAGAGGATGTGGATAAAGGGGAACCCTCTTCACTGTTGGTGGGAATGCAAGTTGGTGCAGCCACTTTGGAAAACAGTGTGGAGATTCCTTAAGAAACTAAAAATGGAGCTACCTTATGACCCTTAAATTGCACTACTGGGTATTTACTCCAAAGATACAGATGTAGTGAAAAGAAGGGCCATCTCTACCCCAATGCTCATAGCAGCAATGGCCAGGGGCTCAAAACTGTGGAAAGAACCAAGATGCCCTTGAATGGACAAATGGATAAGGAAGATGTGGTCCATATATACTATACAGTATTATGTCTCCATCAGAAATGATGAAAACCAACTTTTGTATCAACATGGACGGGACTGGAGAAGATTATGCTGAGTGAAATAAGTGAAGGAGAGAGTCAATTATCATATGGTTTTTCTTACTTGTGGAGCATAAGGAATAACATGGAGAACATGGGGAGATGGAGAGAAGGGAGATGGGGTAATTTTGTGAGGGAGGAAACCGTAGAGACACTGGACTGAGAAACAAACTGATGGTTTTGGGGGGAAGAAGGATGGAAGTTTGGGTGAGCCTGGTGGTGGGTACTGAGGAGGGTGCATATTGTATGGAACACTGTGTGTGGTGCATAAACAATTAATTCTGGAACACTGAAAAGAAGTTTAAAAAAATAAATAAATATTACTTCTTATGCTCCACAAATAAGTAAAACTATATTATAATGGACTCTCTCTGCTTGACTTATTTTACTCATTGTGGTGCATAAACAATGAATCTGTTACACTGAAAAGAGGACACAGGGAGATGGAGAGGAGAAGAGAGATGAGGAAAATTGGAAGGGGAGGTGAACCATGAGAGACTATGGACTCTGAAAAACAATCTGAGGGTTTTGAAGGAGCGGAGGCTGGGAGGTTGGGGGAGCATGGTGGTGGGTATGAAGGATTGCACGTATTGCATGGAGCACTGAGTGTTGTGCAAAAACAATGAATTCTGTTATGCTGAAAAGAAATAAAAGAAGAATTTTAAAAGCGAAAATACATACATACATACATAAAAATTAAGAGACACACACACAAAAACACATTAAGATAACACCTTACAACAGTTAGAATGGCAAAAGTGACAATGCATAAACAATGAATCTTGGAACACTGAAACTATAATGTAAGATTTAAAAAGTGAGAAGGCAATAAACAAGAGATGTTGGAGAAGTTGTGGAAAGAGGAGAACCCTCTTACACTGTTGGTAGGAATGCAAGTTGATACAGCCACATAGGAAAAAAGTGTGGAGGTTCCTCAAGAAGTTGAAAACAGAACTATCGGGGCACCTGGGTGGCTCAGTGGGTTAAAGCCTCTGCCTTCGGCTCAGGTCATGATCCCGGGGTCCTGGGATCGAGCCCCACATCTGGATCTCTGCTCCTCAGAGAGCCTGCTTCCTCCTCTCTCTGTCTGCCTCCCTGCCTATCTGTGATCTGTCTCTCTCTCTGTCAAATAAATAAATAAAATCTTAAAAAAAAAAGAAAAGAAAGAAAACAGAACTATCTTATGACCCAGAAATTGCACTACTGGGTATTTACACAAGAGATACAGATGTAGTGAAAAGAATGGCCTCCGGTACACCAGTGTTCATAGCAGCAAAGTCCACAATAGCCAAACTGTGGAAACAGCTGAAATGTCCTTCAACAGAGGAATTGATAAGGAATATGCACAACCGAATACTACTCAGCCTTCGCAAAGTATGAATACACAACTTTTGTATTAACATGGACGGTACTGAGTGAAATAAGTTAAGGAGAGAAAGACAATTATCATAGGTTTCCCTTATTTTTGGTAGGTAAGGAAGATTATGGAGGAAATTAGGAGAAGAAAGGGAAAAATTAATGGGTGTGAATGAGAGGGGGAAATGAACCATGAGAGACTATGGACACTAAGAAATAAAGTGAGGGTTTTAGAGGGGAGCATGGTGGGTGTTGGGTCAGCCCGGCATGGACATTAAGGAGGGCATGTATTGCATGGAGCACTGGATGTTATATGGAAACAATGAATCTTGGAGCACTACATCAAAAACTAATAATGTGCTGTATGGTGACTAAAATAACATAACAATAAAAATAAACAAAAAAAAAATAAGTGCATGATCCTCAGTCATAGAGTGTCTATAAGCTTTGTTATCCCTGTAACCTCCTCAACCCAATACAGACGAGCCTTCCATGGGGTATCTGGCACAGGCAGGATGTGGGTTCTCACACTGTGCCTCTTGCACAGTAATACAAGGCCATGTCCTCGGAGTTCAGGCTGCTGATCTGTGGATAGGCTATGCTGACAGAGGTGTCTATGGAGAAAACAAATCGACTGGAGAAGCCCTGAGTATATGTTGGATTCCCAGTGTTTGTGTTGGTTCATCCCATGTACTACAGCCTTTTTCCTGGTGCCTGTCATACCCAGCTCATTGCATAGATGGTGAAGATGTGTCCAGATGCCTTGCAGGAGACCTTCACAGATTCCCTGGGTTTCCTCACCTCAGCCTCAGACTGCACCAGCTGCACCTGGGAGTGGACACCTGTGGAGAGGGAATATGGGGGAATGAAGTCATGCTGACCGGCCCTTTTCCCCTCCTCTGACAAAGGACTGGGGGAATCCCTTACCTGTAGCCAATACCACCAGGAAGAGTATTCTCAGCTCTAGTCCATGGTTAGGTGCTGTGCTCTCACGGTATCTACAAAGAATTGTATGCAGCTGTTGGATGATGTTCCCAGGGCCCAGAAATGTGTGTATGTAATTTGCTACACCTTGGCTCATTTGCATATTCAAAAAACAGAATATTTCATATCAGGAAATGGCTCATTCAGAGAAGACACATCAGAGGGGAAACACATTCCTGGGACTCTGAGGTCCCACATTTGAACCTCTGTTTGAGGATATACACCCTTGCCACATCCCGGACTCTGTGTTACTAGGGCTCTTTCCACTGAGAATGAGCCCAATTACAGAGCTGTGGAGGCCACTGGGTAAGGCAGTTTCCTTAGGAGCAGAAACGGGTGCTGATCTGGGAAGAGGGGACCAAAGATGGCAAGCCTGACATGTCATTCCTTGTGAACCTGTGTCTGTGATGCCTGTGCACCTCCCTTCTCAGGTGGAGTAATGGGGTCTGGGTAGAGAAACACCTGAACCTGATTCAGGTCACCTGGATGATGTGTCTGATAGACTCAAATGCACATATTGTAATGAAATACTGGTAAGCCTAACATAACTATGTGTATTAAAATTACATACTCTCACAGAGTCTCTTCTAGTCAGGTAATGTGTTCAAATCTAAACATCAAGAAGTCATCTCCCTATTTAACATAAAAAGTCATTATCATCAAACTAAAAATGATATAATTAATAACCGATGTCTCATTTAATGGTGAATGATTAAATCATTTCCTTGGAAGCCATGAACAAGGCAGACAAGTCTCCATGATCTCCTGTATCAACATTTTCATGGATAAAGGAGATATGGTATATATATACAATGGAATTTACTTTGTCATAAAAGAATTGCAAAGACATGGATGGAACTAGAAGGTATTATGGTAGAGTGAAATAAGTCAACCAGGGAGAGACAACTATCATATAATTTCACTCATATGTTGAATTTAAGAAACAAAACACGATAATGGGGAAAGGGAGGGAAAATAAAATAAGACGAAATCAGAGAGCGAGACAAACCATGAGAGACTCTTAAGTCTAGGAAACAAACTGAGGGTTGCTAGAGGGGTGGGGCTGGTGTCTGGCATAAGCGGGTGATGGAAATTAAGAAGGATATGTGGTGTAATGAGCACTGGGTGTTATATGCAACCGATGAGTAACTGAATTTACCTCCAAAACTAATGATACACTATATGTTAATCAAGTGAATTTAAATTAAATAAAATAAATTTCAGTTGGAGAAGCAAAGTAACAAGTACTAAGTATGTAACAACAAACCAAACTCCCATTATTTACGTGTGACATGAAGAATCTTGTTTTTTCTCATATCTGGCAAAGCTTGCACGCCCAAGGTCAAGTCATGCAGCACATCAAGGCTCCCTCACTCAACCTGTGCTGGGAGGGGGTCAGTCCCAGTGATCTCCAAAATGTTGTGGACAGTAGGTCCAGGCTTCTCTTTAGAGTCTCATAATGCTCTAAGGGTCTTGATGAGTATCTCCTGCATCATGTAGAGATGGTCAACCCATAACCCCCGCCTCGTCAAGTATTTCCACATCCTGCCTGATTTCTCTGGAACAAGATCTCTCCTTCGCTCCAGTAGGAGCAGGCTGAGAATTTTCCAAAATTTTCAGTTCTGCTTCATATTGATTAATGATTGTGTCTTCATATCATTTGTTCTTCCCACACTTTACCATAAGAATTCAAGAGAAACCTTTTGATGCTTTAAGCCTTTTCTCAGAATTTCCCTCAGCCTCTTACCAAGTTGCACCTCTCCCATGTTCTTCCTTTCAGATCTCAATGCAAGCAAGCTCTCTACCATCTACAGCATAGGTCACCTCCCCTCCATTTCGCAAAGGCACACTCCTCACCTGGTCTGTGACATCATCAGAGTGTCATGTACTGTTCATGTCTAACCACATACAGTTCACAAACATTTAGATACTCTCTAGGAATCTTGGGGCTTCCACTGTAGGTCGCTCCTCTCCTTCTGGGGTCTCCAATAAATCACCCTTTATGACCCCTTCCTAACAATGTAGGCTTCTTTTGCACACATCTCAGAAGGCTAACAGCCTTTCCCCATTACTCAGATACAAACCACTTCCATGATTAAGGTCTTTGTTACAGCAGCACCACACTTCTCAGGATGGTATAACAGAGAGTACAAATTGGTTGGTTATAAATAAATTTCTCACACTTCTGGAGTCTTCAAAGTGCATGCTCAAGGTACTGGCATATTCATTGTGTAGTGACTGTCTCCATCTGGATCATTGGGTGTGTCTTTAAACTGCATCTTCATATGGCAAGTGGACGGTTTTGAGGATTCTGTGGGATCATAACAGCTCTGGTTCCATTCATAAATTAACACTCTCCCAGAAGCCCTTACTCCTTTGCTATCTCAGTGGACATTATGTTAGAACACTTGAATTTGCAGGGGACACATATATTCAGATCATAGTGCAGGGAAAACTGTGACCCAAAGTTGAGTTTATAAGTGGGCATATGCAAGGAATCACAACTTATTAGGGCAGAAGCCACCCACAGAAATATCCACAGGACCCACAAAAAAATGGTAAAATTGAAAGACAGATGGTGAATTGATGAAGGTTCAGTGTGGAGATGTCCGAGTTGAGGCTTCTATGGAATTGGTGCCAACCTTAGCGTTGTCCTACAAGTTTGTGTTTTAGGTCCAGAAGTCCCAACTCATTCCACAAGGAAAGAAAGTATGAACATTCATTGTTCTTCAGAGCTGGGGAAAGATCCCTTGAGAAACTTGCCAAATAAATCAAGACATGGGGGACAGTAAATCCCCAAATCCAGAAATCTATATTTCTGCGTGGGATAAGGGAAGCACCCCCTCCTCTTCCCTCCCCTTAGGCCTTCCTGTGTCACCTCAGTGAGGTGTAATCTGAGATTTTCTTGTGAGGACGACATCAATGGTCTCAGGCCAGGGATAGAAAGACCAACCATAAACTACAAACACCTGTCTATACCCACACCATATCCCCCTATGATAGGGATCTTCTATAATAATAGCAACAGAAGAAAATTTGAAGAGAGCTAGAAAACTGGGTGTTATTTTTGAATTCTACATGTAAATCTAGATCCAAATGAGATAAAAGCAGGGACATGAGAGCAAATATCAGTGTTGTCGTGTTAGTAGTTGATACATTATTTTTCTTCTGAATCATATTTTAGGCTATGAGTTCCATTTCAGCCTCATTTTCGGGTTCTGTCATCATGGTAGACATTCATTCTTGAGCCTCACTGTACAAATGCCACCTGGTGGGGATCCAGAAAGAGTGGACAGGACTCCAGTCCCATGAGACTCAGGGTCGAGGATAGGTTGAGGGAGAAGTTACAGCAGGGCAGAGTGATGTCATGGTGGCTCTCTGGGGGATACTTGAGGGACAGCACAAGATGGACAGGGATCCAGGCTCTACCGCTCAGATCTGAGTATTAATGTGGTTTTCCTGTGTGGAAGCCAGAAAACACTTCCAGACACAGCCCCGAAGTTTGCTCTGGTAGACTCCCAGCAGAACAGGACCCAGCAGTACTGTGATGGGTTTTTCTCTCAGGCTTGTCATCCTGCCTGTTTCATTGGAGAAATTGGAGAGCATATCCCATCAGGTGGGCTGCTTTTCCACCCAAGAGATGGAGCGGTGACTAAAGAGGGGAAGTTCCTGATCACTAGTGTCCACCCACATAGATAATGAGCCAAAGGATAAACTGTAGCTAGGAGGACGAGGACCGAGTTGGGCAGATGTTCTGGGGGTATTTTCATAACCATGTGGAGGCAGTGTGTGCCCGCTGAGGGCAGAAAACAGGAACAAAGCTCTTAGAGATCTGGGCTGTGCAGGTACTTCTCAGGGATGATGAGAATTCCTGCAGGTCCTTTTTGGAGAAAGAAAAACAGGATATGGATGAGGTTGATGAAGGAAAGTTCCCCAGGGACTGGTGAGATCTCATCTACACAGAGACTCGAGAGTTTCCCTGAGTTTCACAGAGTGAATCAGGGTTCTGAGGTGTGTTTTCAAGTCTCTGACATTGCATTATCTCTGCATTCCTCCTGAGTCATCTCTGGGATTATCTCTAATAGCTGTGGTGTGTGTATGTGACACAGGATGAAGTTCAAACGTGTGCAGTGTGTGATATGGGAAACACTGCGGTGTAAGTCAAGATTCTCAAGAGTGAGAAGGTCGTGTCCCCTTAGATTTTCCTGTATTTTCCCAGCAATTCCTCCTTATTCTCTTCCTTTCTTCACCCTGTGCCCACATATCTATTGATCTTTCTCATGTTACCTTACACTAGGTTCAATTTTCTTGAATGTACAAATGCTAATTTTACTGTATGTCCTTTTATTTTTAGGACTTATTTTTCACAGCATCAATCCTTGGGAAAATATCCATGTGGTTATGTGTAGCAAAACTCATCAGTTTTATTTATTGGCAGCATTTCAGACAATGAACACAGGATAATTTTATTTTTTAGTAGTTTTTTTTAGGATTGAGATCATTTCCAGTTTCAGGTATTTCAATAATTTTGCTTCCTAGCCTGGACTTGAAAGTGTAGTGTTCAGAGAATGTATTATTTATACACTTTCCACAACAACAACTAACCAGAAATAGTTCAGATGAGCACATTTGCATCAAAGTGGGAGTTCATCCGACGTGGGAGGGTTTTGTTATTATGTAATTGATTTTTTTTTAAAAATTGAATTAAGGGGCGCCTGGGTGGCTTAGTGGTTAAAGCCTCTACCTTCTGCTCAGGTCATGATCTAAGGGTCCTGGGATCTAGCCCCGCATCAGGCTCCCTGCTCAGCAGGGAACCTGCTTCCTCCCTTCTCTGTCTCTGTCTGCCTACTTGTGATCTGTCAAATAAATAAATAAAATGTTTAAAAGAATAAAAATTATAGGGGGGAGTCAAGATGGCAGGGAAGCAGGAGGAGGCACCCTTTCAACCTGTACCCTAAAGTGAGCTGATTACCTACCAAAGAACTCCGACCACCCATGAAATCAGCCTGAGATCAGAATTAACACGTCTGGATCTCTACAGAAGCAGAAGATGCCAGTGGCAGGTAAAACAGACTGGGAGCGTCAGACTGACATCTGAAGATAAACAAAAGTGGGAGGGAGCCACCAGAGGTGACCAATTGGAAAGTAATACCCCAATACAAGAGTGCCCTGCGTCTGGGGACCAGCATTAAATGGAGTCTGGTTGAAAGCACTCAAAAAACAAAGAGCAAAGGATCACAGGGGGAAATAGTGGGAACCTGGGCGGTTAGGGTCAGGGACATAAGTCCCTGGACCCAGGAGAGACTCCACTGGTGCTGAGCCAGAGAGAGTGCGGCAGAGAAATCAGGTCTCCATCCCAGAGCCCCCAGTGCTCCTGAATGATAGTGCGCCCGAGAACAAGTGGGGTATGGCTCCCATGAGGGGCTGGGAACCTGGCCAGATGGCAATCCTGAAACACCCGCGTCCCACACCCTCCCTTGGGAGAGGTGCTCATAGGCACTAGCATGGAGCTCTGGCATCCGGAAAAAACAGACATTCCTAGCCCTGGACAGCGGGAAAATCTCAGTGTGTGGTCTCTGCTTGGAACCTCTCTGGCGGTCTGGAGCTGCCCAGACAGCCACCACTGCCCTGGTTTTGGGTACAATGAGGAGCTCCTGCAACCCCAGGGACAGTGACTCAGAACCCACTCGGCTAGCAGCTCTTGCAAAACATTCTGAGGCTTCTCTCTGAGAGGGAGGTCGGGGTGCAGTTTGTTCTCCTCTAAAACTCCAAACACCATCAAAAGCTGTCAAGGAGAGAGAAAGCAGAAGACAGAACATAAAAACCCCCAGGGAACAAAAGCCTGAAAAGAACAGTTTCCTCAGAGCCCACCCCTTTGAGGGGAGCAGGAGGACCTAACTCAAGGAACATCATTGCCTGAAAACACACGTGGCAGGCCCCTCCCCCAGAAAACCAACCAGGAAGGAAGAAAAAAAAAAAGAAGACTACAAGAGAACAACCACCACTACTTCATAAATACAACTTTTACTTTTAAATCTTTACCAATATTCTGGTTCTTTTTTTTTATACATACAGATAATTTTTAACCTATTTACCACCACACTGAGATGTCCAGTACATCAAATTCTTTAATAACCTTCTAACCTGAACTTTTTGATACATACACCCGTGTTTTTCTTTTGCTTTTCTATTTTTTAAATTCTTTTTAAATTTTAACTTAGTTTAGTCTAGTTTATTTTTTTAATTTTTATTTTCTGCTATAAATATAGAGTTAAACTTCAAGGTAATCCCCTTACCCCAATCAATGCTAACCATATAGGCAAACCAGTTTCTAAACCCCTGTAACTTAGGAAAGTTGAGTCCCTTAACAAACACATCAAGATACATTCAGGAAGAATCAAAATAACCTTCCTCACCGACACCGAGAATTTTTTGTTGTTGTTGTTTATTTACAGCATAACAGTGTTCATTGTTTTGGCATCACACCCAGTGCTCCATGCAGTACTTGCCCTCCCTATTACCCACCACCTGGTTCCCCAACCTCCCACCCCCGCCACTTCAAAACCCTCTGGTTGTTTTTATGAGTCCAAAGTCTCTCATGGTTCATCTCCCCATCCAGTTTCCCTCAACTCCCTCTCCTCTCCATCTACCCATGTCCTCCATGTTATTTGTTATGCTCCACAAATAAGTGAGACCATATGATACTTGACTCTTCTGCTTAACTTATTTCGCTCAGCATAATCTCTTCCAGTCCCGTCCATGTTGCTACAAAAGTTGGATATTCAACCTTTCTGATGGAGGCATAATACTTCATCGTGTGTATGTACCACATCTTCCTTATCCATTCATCCGTTGAAGGGCATCTTGGTTTTTTCCACAGTTTGGCGACCGTAGCCATTGCTGCAATAAACATTGGGGTACAGATGGCTCTTCTTTTCACTACATCTGTATCTTTGGGATAAATATCCAGCAGTACAATTGCAGGGTCATAAGGAAGCTCTATTTTTAATTTCTTCAGGAATCTCCATACTGTTCTCCAAAGTGGCTGCACTAACTTGCATTCCCACCAACAGTGGAAGAGGGTTCCCCTTTCTCCACATCTTCTCCAACACACGTTGTTTCCTTTCTTGCTAATTTGGCCATTCTAACTGGTGTCAGGTGGTATCTCAATGTTGTTTTAATATGAATCTCCCTGATGGCTAGTGATGATGAACATTTTTCCATGTGTCTGATAGCCATTTGTATGTCTTCGTTGGAGAAGTGTCTGTTCATATCTTCTGCCCATTTTTTGATATGATTATCTCTTTTGTGTGTGTTGAGTCTGAGAAGTTCTTTATAGATCCTGGATATCATCCTTTTGTCTGTACTGTCATTTGCAAATATCTTCTCCCATTCCGTGGGTTGCCTTTTTGTTTTGTTGACTGTTTCCTTTGCTGTGCAGAAGCTTTTGATCTTGATGAAGTCCCAAAAGTTCATTTTCAACTTTGTTTCCTTGGACTTTGGAGACATATCTTGAAAGAAGTTGCTGTGGCTGATATCGAAGAGGTTACTGCCTATATTCTCCTCTAGGATTCTGATAGATTCTTGTCTCACGTTGAGGTCTTTTATCCATTTCGAGTTTATCTTTGTGTATGGTGTAAGAGAATGGTCGAGTTTCAAAAGTGAAGGGATGGAGAAGCATCTTTCATGCCAATGGGCTTCAAAAGAAGACCGGGGTAGCGATTCTCTTATCAGATAAATTAGATTTTAAACTAAAGACTTTAGTCAGAGATAAGGAAGGGCACTACATCATTCTTAAAGGGACTATCCGCCAAGATGATCTAACAATTGTGAATATATATGCCCCCAATATGGGAGCACCCAATTACATAAGAAAACTATTAATCAATATAAAGGGTCATACTAATATGAATACAATAATAGTAGGAGATCTTAATGTGCCTCTCTCAGAAATAGACAGATCATCGAAGCAGAAAATTAATAAAGAAATAAGAGCATTGCATGCATGGAGCACTGGGTGTGATGCCAAAACAATGAACACTGTTATGCTGTAAATAAACAAATAAACGAATAAAAAAAAGAAATAAGTGCATTGAATGAAACATTGGACCAGATGGACCACATAGACATATACAGAATATTCCAACCTAAAACAACAGAATACTCATTCTTCTCAAGTGCACATGGAACCCTCTCCAGAATAGACCACATACTGGGTTAAAAGCAAGACTCAACCAATACCAAAAGATTGACATTATTCCCTGCATATTCTCAGATCACAATGCTTTGAAACTGGAACTCAATCACAAGGAAAAGTTCAGAAGGAACTCAATCACCTGGAAGCTAAAGACCACCTTGCTTAAGAATGCTTGGATCAACCAGGAGATCAAAGATGAACTTAAACAATTCATGGAAACCAATGAGAAAGAAGACACTTCGGTCCAAAACTTATGGGATACGGCAAAGGCAGTTCTAAGCGAGAAATACATAGCCATCCAAGCCTCCCTCAAAATCATTGAAAAATCCAGAATACACCAGCTGTCTCTACTCCTTAAAGAAATGGAGAATCAACAACAAACCAAAACCAACTCCACATGTAAGAAGGGAAATAACCAAGATTAGAGCAGAGATCAATGAGGTAGAAACCAGAGATACAGTAGAATGTATCAATGGAACTAGAAGCTGGGTTTTGAAAGAATAATAAGATCGATAAACTATTGTCCACACTAATCCAAAAGAAAAGAGAGAAAGCCCAGAAGGTAGAGATCAAAACCAACACCAAGGAAATAGAAACAATCATCAGAAATTATTACCAACAGTTATATGCCAATAAGCTAAGCAACCTAGATGAAATGGATGAATTCCTGGAAAACTACAAACTCCCAAAATTGAACCAGGAAGAAATTGACAACCTGAATAGACAGGTATCTAGTAATGAGATTGAAGCAGTGATCAAAAACCTCCCAAAAAACAAGAGCCCAGGGCCTGACGGATTCCCTGGGGAATTCTACCAAACTTTCAAAGAAGAAATAAAACCAATTCTCCTGAAGCTGTTCCAAAAAATTGAAGCAGAAGGAAAACTTCTAGACTCTTTTTATGAAGCCAGCATTACCCTGATCCCCAACCAGGCAAAGACCCTACCGAAAAGGAGAATTTCAGACCAATATCACTGATGGATATGAATGCAAAGATTCTCAACAAGATCCTAGCAAACAGGGTCCAGCAGCACATTCAAAAGTTTATCCACTACCAGGTGGGATTCATCCCTGGGTTGCAAGGTTGGTTCAACATTTTCAAATCAATCAATATGATAGATTAAATCAATAAGAGAAGAGAGAAGAACCACATGGTCCTCTCCATCCGTTTCTGATGAAAACGCTTCAAAGTGTAGGGATGGAGGGAACATTCCTGAACTTCATAAAATCTATCTATGAAAGACCCACAGCAAATATCATCCTCAATGGGAAAAAGCTTGCAGCCTTCCCATTGAGATCAGGAACACGACAAGGATGCCCACACTCACCACTCTTGTTCAACATAGTATTAGAAGTTCTAGCAATGGCAATCAGACAACAAAGAGAAATAAAAGGTATCCAAATTGGCAAGGAAGAAGTCAAACTCTCTCTTCGCAGATGACATGATTCTTTATATGGAAAACCCCAAAGACTCCACCCCCAAACTACTAGAACTCATGCAGCAATTCAGTAACGTGGCAGGACACAACGTCAATGTACAGAAATCAGCGGCTTTCTTATACACGAACAATGAAAATACAGAAAGGGAAATTAGAGAATCGATTCCATTTACTATAGCACCAAGAACCATAAGATACCTGGAAATAAACCTAACCAAAGAGGTAAAGGACCGGTACTCGAGGAACTACAGAGCACTCATGAAAGAAATTGAAGAAGACACAAAAAGATGGAAGACTCTTCCATGCTCTTGGACTGGAAGAATAAACATTGTTAAAATGTCTATACTGCCTAGAGCAATCTATACTTTTAATGCCATTCTGATCAAAATTCCACCGGTATTTTTCAAAGAGCTGGAGCAAATAATCCTAAAATTTGTATGGAATCAGAAGAGACCACAAATTGCTAAGGAAATGTTGAAAAACAAAAACAAAACTGGCGGCATCACGTTACCCGATTTCAAGCTTTACTTCAAAGCTGTGATCACCAAGACAGCATGGTACTGGCATAAAAACAAACACATAGACGAGTGGAACAGAGTGGAGAGCCCAGATATGGACCCTCAACTCTATGGTGAAATAAACTTCGACAAAACAGGAAAAAATATTCAATGGAAAAAGACAGTCTCTTCAACAAATGGTGCTGGGAAAACTGGATAGCGATATGTAGAGGAATGAAACTCGACCATTCTCTTACACCGTACACAAAGATAAACTCGAAATGGATAAAAGACCTCAACGTGAGATTGGAATCTATCAGAACCCTAGAGGAGAACAAAGGCAGTAACCTCTTCGATATCAGCCACAGCAACTTCTTTCAAGATATGTCTCTAAAGGCCAAGGAAACAAAATCAAAAAGGAACTTTTGGGACTTCCTCAAGATCAAAAGCTTCTGCACAGCAAAGGAAACAGTCAACAAAACAAAAAGGCAACCCACGGAATGGGAGAAGATATTTGCAAATGACAGTACAGACAAAAGGTTGATATCCAGGATCTATAAAGAACACTTCAAACTCAATACACACAAAACAGATAATCATATCAAACAATGGGTGCAAGATATGAACAGACACTTTTCCAATGAAGACATACAAATGGCTATCAGACACATGGAAAAATGTTCATCATCACTAGCCATCAGGGAGATTCAAATTGAAACAACATTGAGATACCACCTAACACCAGTTAGAATGGCCAAAATTAGCAAGACAGGAATCAACGTGTGTTGGAGAGGATGTGGAGAAAGGGGAACCCTCTTCCACTGTTGGTGGGAATGCAAGTTAGTGCAGCCACTTTGGAGAACAGTGTAGAGATTCCTCAAGAAATTAATAATAGAGCTTCCCTATGACCCTGCAATTGCACTGCTGGGTATTTATCCCAAAGATACAGATGTAGTGAAAAGAAGAGCCGTCTGTACCCCAATGTTTATTGCAGCAATGGCTATGTTCGCCAAACTGTGGAAAGAACCAAGATGCCCTTCAACGGATGAATGGATAAGGAAGATGTGGTCCATATACCCAATGGAGTATGATGCCTCCATCAGAAAGGATGAATACCCAACTTTTGTAGCAACATGGATGGGACTGGAAGAAATCATGCTTAAGGAAATAAGTCAAGCAGAGAGCGTCAAGTATCATATGGTCTCACTTATTTGTGGAGCATAACCAATAACATGGAGGACATGGGGAGATGAAGAGGCGAAGGAGTTGAGGGAAACTGGATGGGGAGATGAACCATGAGAGACTATGGACTCTGAAAAACACCAGAGGGTTTTGAAGGGAAGGGAGTTGTGAGGTTGAGGAACCAGGTGGTGGGTAATAGGGAGGGCACGTACTGCACGGAGCACTGGGTGTGATACCAAAACAATGAACACTGTTATGCTGTAAATAAACCAATAAAAAAATAAAATAAATTAAAATTAAAATTAAATTAAATTTTTTCAGTGTTCCAGAATTCATTGTTTATGCATCGCACTCATAGCTTCATGCAATATATGCCCTCCTTAATACCCAGCATCAGATTCACCTAACCTCCCACCCACTCCGTTCCCAAACCCTCATTTTTTTTTCTCAGAATGCACAGTCTCTCATGGTTCATGTTCTCCTCTTATTTTCCCCAATTTACTTTTCCATTCCATCTCCTAATGACCTCCAAGTTTTTCCTTATGTTCCAAAAATAAGTGAAACCATATGATAATTTATTCTCTCTGCTTGACTTATTTCACCAACATAATCTCCTCCAGTCCTTCCATGTTGATACAATAGTTGGGTATTCTTCCTTTCTGATGGAGGCATCATACTCCATAGTATATATGGACCACATCATCTTTATCCATTTGTCTGTTGAATGGCATCTCGGTACTTTCCACAGTTTGGCAACTGTGGCCATTGCTGCTATGAAGACTGGGGTTATTTAGTTGCTTTCAGAAGCTCAGTTTCACAGATGGGAATTTGTATTTAATTATTCATTTCCTTCAGAGTGTTATGTTTAAGTATTAGTGTTAGAGTTATGTTTAGATTTAATGATTAGGGTTTAGGGACTAAGGGTTAGGGCTCAGGGCAAGTGCCTGGTATTTTGAAGTTTAGAACATCCCCAGAAAATAAATCTCAACTTTTCCTAAGATTTGAATGGTCCTGGACAACATCTACTGAACTCAGTAAGAAGGGGATTTAGTGCTCTACATACTTGTTTTTTAAAATGTTGATTCTAGAAGTGGACAAGATGTCAGAGGAATAGGGGACCTTATTTAAATTGGTCCCCTGAATTGAGTTGGAGACATACTAGAGAACTCTGAAAACCCACAAAATCAATCTGAGATGTAAGAAGATATATCAGGATCTATACCTACAGGATATCTCTGGTTGCCAGTTTTGGGATATGAAGTGTTGAGCCATTATTCTGTGGGTAGAGAACAGAAGGTAAATGGAAGAGGGAGGAAGCGTCCAAACTCCTGCGAACCTGGAGTGCAAAATTTTCCTGTGCTGCTCGTTGCACGCAGACTTACAGACCAGTAGCAACAGAGAAAGGACTTTAGCGTAGCCCCCTCTCTGAAACATGGATCTGCAGTGTCTTGCATGCAAACTTGGGGTGGCTGGTTGTTTTAGAAGCACAAAGGGCAGAGATGTGCCTGGACATTGTAGCAAGTGTTGGGAATGCTGCTGTGGATTGCACAATCCAGGACATTGTGTTTTTTAGCAGCACAGACAAAAATGGAGTCAGTGTGGCCTGAGGACTTTCTGGAGAACAGATTTTGATCTCTCAGTTCTGATATAGAAGCCTGAATACAATTATTTCTGCTGACTCTCCGAAGTGAAACAGAAAGCCATCACAGAAAATTTTGAGAGAACAAAAGCCCCCCAAAACGAGCTTTCATTGAGTCCATCCACCCACAAGGGGCAGAACAACCCTGACCCATAAGATTTGCCTGAGTAAAATTGCAGAGGACCCCTTCCCTATAAGACAGGGTGAAAGAACCAGAAGCCTACAACCCTAAGGTCCCTATAAAACAGGTGCATTTTGCTTGGGTTGTGGTCAATAACCTGGGCTTTGTATATTCCCTCTACCACTCCTCAACAGAATGACTAGGAGGAGGAGTACCCAACAGAGGAAAAATTTGGAGACTGTGACCTCTGCCAAAGAACTAATGGATATGGATATAAGCAGCATGTCAGAAATACAGTTCAGTGTAACAGTTATACAGACAATGGCTAGGTTGGAGAGAACCATTAATGGCAACATAGATTCTCTAAGGACATAAGTGATAGATGATCTGCCAGAACTTAAAAATGCTATCAGTATGTCTCCAAAGGCCAAGGAAACAGAAGCGAAAATGAACTTTTGGGGCTTCATCGAGATCAAAAGCTTCTGCACAGCAAAGGAAACAGTCAACAAAACAAAAAGGCAACCCACGGAATGGGAGAAGATATTTGCAAATGAAAGTACAGACAAAAGGCTGATATCCACAATCTATAAAGAACTTCTCAAACTCAACACACACAAAACAGATAATCATACCAAAAAATGGGCAGAAGATATGAACAGACACTTCTCCAACGAAAACATACAAATGGCTATCAGACACATGAAAAAATGTTCATCATCATTAGTCATCAGGGAGATTCAAATTAAAACAACAGTGAGATACCACCTGACACCAGTGAGAATGGCCAAAATTAGCCAGACAGGAAAAGTGTTGGAGAGGATGTGGAGAAAGGGGAACCCTCTTACACTGTTGGTGGGAATGCAAGTTAGTGCAGCCACTTTGGAGAACAGTGTGGAGATTCCTCAAGAAATTAAGAATAGAGCTTCCTTATGACCCTGCAATTGCACTGCTGGGTATTTACCCCAAAGATACAGATGTAGTGAAAAGAAGAGCCATCTGTACCCCAAGGTTTATTGCAGCAATGGCTACGGTCGCCAAACTGTGGAAAGAACCAAGATGCCCTTCAACAGATGAATGGATAAGGAAGATGTAGTACATATACACAATGGAGTATTATGCCTCCCTCAGAAAGGATGAATACCCAACTTTTGTAGCAACATGGATGGGACTGGAAGAGATTATGCTGAGCGAAATAAGTCAAGCAGAGAGCATCAAGTATCATATGGTCTCACTTATTTGTGGAGCATAACAAAGAACATGGAGGACATGGAGAGATGGAGAGGAGAGGGAGTTGAGGGAAACTGGAAGGGGAGATGAACCATGAGAGACTATGGACTCTGAAAAACAACCAAAGGGTTTTGAAGGGGCGGGGGGTTGGGAGGTTGAGAAACCAGGTGGTGGGTAATAGGGAGGGCACGTACTGCATGGAGCACTGGGTGTGATGCCAAAACAATGAACACTGTTATGCTGTAAATAAAAAAATAAAAAAATAAAAAATATAAATGCTATCAGTAAGATCCATTCTAATCTAGATACTCTAAAAGGCAGGGTAAATGAGGCAGAAGAATGGATTATTGATGTAGACGACAAACTGATAGAAAAGAAGGATGAGGAGGAGGCATGGAAAACATAGCTTAGAATCCATGAAAACAGAGTTCAAGAAAAAAATGACCCCAAAACATACCTATGTCAGAGTTATTGGGATGTCTTAGGGTGTAGAGAGAGAGAGAGGACTAGAATATATATTTGAGCCAATACTAGCTGAGAACATCCCTAATCTGGGGAATGATATAAGCACTCATGTCCTAGAGACGTAGAAGACCCCTCCCAAGATCAAGGAAAATAAACCAGTGCTACAGCATGTAGTAGTAAAATACGCAAATCTCTAAAATCAAGGAAACCATCTTAAGGGAAATTATGTACATAAGGAATCTTATGTACAGATGGAAGAGAAGCAGAATAATTTCAGACCTGTCCAGAGAGTCCTGGCAAACCAGAAAGTGCTGGTAGGATATATTCAGGGCATAAATGTGAAGAATGTGCAGCCAAGAATACTTTATCTGGCATGGTTCTCACTTAGAATGGATGGAGAATCAAGGAACTTCCAAGACTGATAGAGACTGAAAGAATACGTAACCACTAAGAGGAACTACAGGAAAAATTTGGGGAGGGGTCCAAAATATGAGAAAGATGCCAAGAGTGTTATAGAACAGAAGTTTATAGAGATGATCTATGGATACAAGGCCTTCACAAGCAACATGATGACAGTAAAATCATATCTTTCAATAATCACTCTCAACATGAACGACCTAAATATCCCATAAAATGGCACAGGGTTGCAGATTGGATAAGAAGACAGGACTCATCCTCATGCTATCTACAAGAGACTCATTCTGAACCTAAACATACATCCAGACTGAAAGTGAAGGGATGGAGAGCCACCTTTCATGACAATGAGTGCAAAGAAAGCTGGGGTAGCCATTCTCATATCAGACAAATTAGATTTTAAGCTAGACTGTAATAATAGATGCAGAGGGACATCACGTCATGCTAAAAGTGTCTATCCACAAAGAAGATCTAACAGTTGTAAACATCTATACCCCCAACATGGGAGCAGTCAACAACATAAGCCAACCTAAACAACAACAAAAAGACATATTGTTAGTAATACCCTAATTTTAGGAGACCTCAACACCCCAGTATCAACAATAGACTCATCATCTAAGCATAAAATCAACAAACAAGAGCTTTGAATGACCCACTAGACCAGTTGGACCTCATAGACATACACAGATCATTCCACCCTAAAACAACAGAATACTTATTCTTCTCAAGCATTCATGGATGTTTCTCCAGAACTGTCCACATACTGAGTCACAAATCAGGTCTCAGTGGATACCAAAAGGCTGAGAATACTCCCTGCATATTCTCAGACCATAATATATTCAAAAGGAGTGCAAACACAAGGAAAAGTTTGAAAGGAATTCAAAATCCTGGAAGATAAAGATCATTCTACTCAAGAATGTTTGGATCAAGCAGGCAGTCAAAGAAGAACTTAAACAATTCATGGAAACCCATGAGAATGAAAACACATCAGTCCAAAGCCTATGGGACATGGTAAAGGTGGTCAGAATGGGGAAATAATTAGCCATTTAAGCCTCACTCAAAAAAAAAAAAAAGAGAGGGAAATCCTAAATACACCAACTACGTTTGCACCTTGAGGAACTGGAGAATCAACAACAAATTAAGCCTAACCTATGCACGGGAAGGGGAACAATTAAGATTAGAGCAAAGATCAATGAATTAGAAACCAGAAAATCAGTAGAACATATCAATGAAAGTAGAAACTTGTTCACTGAAAGAATAAGATCAATAAAACACTGGCCAGACTTATCCAAAGGAAAAGAGAAAGGATCCAAATTATTACATTGTGAATGAAAGGGGAGAGATCATGACTAACACCAAGGAAATAGAAACAATCGTCAGAAATTATTATCATCAGCTATATGTCAATAAGGTAAGCAACCTAGAAGAAATGGATGCATTCCTGGCAACCTATAAACTTCCTAGACTGAATCAGGAAGAAACTGACAACATGAATAGATGAATAACCAGTAACAAGATTGCAGCAATGATGACAAACCTCCCCAAAACAGGAGTCCAGGACATGCTGGATTCTGTGGGGAATTCTACCAATATTCAAAAAAGAAATAATGCCTATTCTCCTGAACATTTTTTTCAAGAAATAAAAAGAGATGGAAATGTTCCAGACTCATTCTATGAGGCCAGCATTACCTTGAGACCAAAACCAGGCAAAGACTCTATCAAAGGGGAGAATTTCAGACAAATAACCCTAATGAATATAGGTGCCAAGATTCTCAACAAGTTCCTAGCTAATAACATACAATAATACATTAAAGGGATTATCCATGACAACAAGTGGTATTTTTCCTGAGCTGCAAGATCAACACTTCCAAATCAGTCAATGTGATAGAACAAATTAGCAAAAGAGAATAACAATGTGTTCCTCTCAATTGTTGCAGAAATAGCATTCGGTAAAATACAACATCCTTTCCTGATTAAAACTCTTCAGGGTGTAGGGATACAGGGAACATTCCTCAATTCCATAAATTCCATCTATGAAAAACCCACAACAAATGTCATCCTTAATGGGGGAAAGCTGAGAAATTTCCCCTCAAGATCAGGAACATGACAAGGATGCCCCCTCTCGCCACTATTGTTCAACATAGTACTAGAAGTCTAGCAACAGAAATCAGACCACAAAAAGAAAAAAATAAATGGTCAAAGAGTTAAGCTCTCTCTTTTTGCAGATGACATGACTTTATGTGGAAAACCAAAAAGACTCCACCCCCAAACTGTTAGAACTCATACAGTAATTCAGTAATGTGACAGGATACAAACTCAATACATAGAAATCAGTTGCTTTTATATAAACTAACAATGAATCCGTGGAAAAAGAAATTAGAGAATCGATTCCATTAAAAATAGCACCAAGGATCATAAGGTACCTTGGTATAAATCCAACAAAAGAGGTAAAGGATCCCTACTCAAGGAAATACAGAACACTAATGAAAGAAATTGGAGAAAGGAGAAATAGAAAATCATTTCATGCTCATGGTTCAGAAGAATAAATATCATTAATATATCCATGTCATATAATATATCTATTATATATCTATATCATATCATATATCTATGTCATAATACGCTGTCAAGAGCAACCTATACTTTCAATGCCATCCTGATCTAAATACCATCAGCATTTTTCAAAGTGCTGGGAATAATAATCCTAAAATATACACAGAACCAGTAAAGATAATGAATCAAAAAGGAAATGTTGAAAAAGGAAAACAAAACTGGGGGCATCACGTTGCCTGATGTCAAGTTTTACTACAAAGCTGTGATCACCAAGACAATATGGTACTGGCACAAAAACAGACACATAGACCAGTGGAACAGAGTAGAGAGCCCAGATATGGATCCTTAAGTCTGTGGTCGAATAACTTTCAACAAAGCAGGAAAAAATATCCAGTGGAAAAAAGACAGTCTCTTCACAAAACGGTGGTGGGAAAACTGGACAGCTATATGTAGAAGAATGAAACTCGACCATTCTCTTACACCGTACACAGAGATAAGCTCAAAATGGATAAAAGACCTCAACATGAGGCAGGAATCTATCAAAATCCTAGAGAAGAACATGGGCAGTAACCTATTCAACATCAGCCACAACAACTGTTTTCAAGATATGTCTCCAAAGGCAAAGGAAGCAAAAGCGAAAATGAAATTTTGGGACTTCATCAGGATCAAAATCTTTTGCACAGCAAGGGAAGCAGTCAACAAAACAAAAAGGCAACCCACGGAATGGGAGAAAATATTTGTAAATGACAGTACAGACAAAGGGCTGATATCCAAGATCTACAGAGAACCCCTCAAACTCAACACACAGAAAACAGATAATCATGTCAAAAAATGGGCAGAAGCCATGAACAGACACTTCTCCCATGAAGACATACAGATGGCTACCAGACACATGAAAAAATGTTCATCATCATTAGCCATCTGGGAGATTCAGATTAAAACCACATTGAGATACCACTTTCCACCAGTCAGAATGGCCAAGATTAACAAGACAGGAAACAACGTGTGTTGGAGAGGATGTGGAGAAAGGGGAATCCTCTTACACTGTTGGTGGGAATGCAAATTGGTGCAGCCACTTTGGAGAACAGTGTGGAGATTCCTTAAGAAATTAAAAAATAAATCTTCCCTATGATCCTGCAATTGCACTACTGAGTATGTATCCCAAGGATATAGAGGTAGTGAACAGAAGGGCCTCCTGTACCCCAATGTTCATAGCAGCAATGGCCACAGTCACCAAAATTTGGAAAGAACAAAGATACCCTAAATGGACAAACAGATAAAGAAGATATCGTCCATATATACTATGGAGTATTATGCCTCCAACAGAAAGGATGGATCTCCCACTTTTGTATTAACATGGACAGGACCGGAAGAGATTTTGTGAGTGAAATATGTCAAGCAGAGTCAATTATCATATGGTTTCACTTATTTGTGGAGCATAAGGAATAACATGGAGGACATGGGGTGATGGAGAAGAGAAGGGAATTGGGAGAAATTGGAGGGGGAGATGTACCATGAGAAACTGTGGACTCTGAGAAACAAACTGAGGGTTTTGGAGGGGAGGGAGGTAGGAGGTTGGGTAAGCATGGTGGTGTGTATGATGGAGGGCACATAATTGGAACACTGGGTGTGGTGCATAAACAATGAATTCTGGAGCACTGTCAAGAAATTAAAAAGATAAATAAAAATAAAAATAAGAAGATATAGTCCATTTGTCCAATGGAATATTACACCTCCATCAATAAGAATGAATACCAAACTTTTGTATAAACCAGGATGGGACTGGAGCAGATTATGCTGAGTGTAATAAGCAGAGAGTCAATTTTTATATGGTTTCACTTACTTGTGAAGCATAAGGAATAACTTGGAGGACATTAGGATAAGGAAAGGAAAAGTGAATTGGGGAAAATCGGGGAGGCAAATGAACCATGAGAGATTGTGGACCCGGAGAAACAAACTGAGACTTTTGGAGGGGCGGGGGGGGGGGCGGGAGGTTGGTTGAGCCTGGTGGGGGTTATTAAGGAAAGTATGTATTGCCTGGAGCACTGGGTGTGGTGCAAAAACAATGAGTCTTGGAACACTGAAAAAATAAAATAAAGCTAAAGAAAATGTTATTATGGAATATATTATATTAATCCTCTAGTTGTAATGGTAAGCAGGTTAAACAAGAATCGTGAGAACGAATTAAGAAATAAAAAAATTAATGAAAAGTTGTATCTATGAAATATACAGGTTTGGGGGCAATACCAGGTACTTAATATCTTGTTTCCCCCTGATATTGGGGTTTTAACATTTTATGGAGTCCCTCCGGTGTTTGTCCTCTTTTTCTTTTGGCTCCTCTTCTGATAAAGGAGACTGCCACTTTTTTTCTAGTCAATTTTTCTTGGGGTGAGTGACCTTATGACATATCAAGGGGCTTGGCTCTGTGGAAACTGGTTTTTCAGGCTTTTGTTATCTGGAGGTTTTTGTTCTTTGGCAGATTTTCTGCTGCAGCTACTGAGGGTGAATCCAGAGGCTGCACAGGAGAGTCTCAGGGACCCTCCAGGCTTCACCCGGTCTTCCCCAGACTCCACCAGCTGCACCTCACACTGGACACCTGCATACACAAGACATCCTGGTAAGGAAACTGTCACACACCACTGTTTCTCTCGTATCCACTCTCACACTTGAGGTCCCTTATTTTCTGTAAACTACCTTTTATTTATTTTTTTAAAGATTTTATTTATTTATTTGACAGACAGACCAGACAGAGATCACAAGTAGGCAGAGAGGTAGGCAGAGAGTTTGGCAGAGAGAGAGAGAGAGAAGCAGGCTCCCCACTGAGCAGAGAGCCTGATGCAGGGCTCGATACCAGGACCCTAGATCATGACCTGAGCTGAAGGCAGAGGCTTAACTCACTGAGCCACCCAGGCACCCTATAAACTACCTTTTAAAAGAGGAACAAAGGGGCGCCTGGGTGGCTCAGTGGTTTAAGCCGCTGCCTTCGGCTCAGGTCATGATCTCAGGGTCCTGGGATCGAGTCCCGCATCGGGCTCTCTGCTCCGCAGGGAGCCTGCTTCCCTCTCACTCTCTCTGCCTGCCTCTCTGCCTACTTGTAATCTCTCTCTGTCAAATAAATAAATAAAATCTTTAAAAAAAATAAAAAAAAATAAAAGAGCAACAAGGAAAACCCAGACAAGCACAAACTCCATGGTGAGTTTTCTCTATTCTGTCCTGATTAGTGAATGCAATCACCTGGAAATACTGTGGCTGGGGCTCCTGTCTCAGCTGCAGGGTCTGGACTGGGCTGTTTTTTTTTTTTAATATTTTATTTGTTTATTTGACAGAGATCACAAGTAAGCAGAGAGACAGGCAGAGAGAGAGGGGGAAACAGGCTCCCCACCGAGCAGAGAGTCCGATGAGGGGCTCGATCCCAGGACCCTGAGATCATGAACCGAGCCAAAGGCAGAGGCTTTAACCCACTGAGCCACCCAGGTGCCCCTGGGCTGGGCTGTTTTAATCAGCAGAGGGAGGGCCCTATTTGTATGACCTCTGACTATATATCCAGCTTGGAATTTAAGCTGATGGAGAGGGCAGTGACCAGAGCAGGTGTGACTGCTGTGACTTTTTTGCATTGACAGGAATTGGGAAAAATGATTTTATTTATTATATGATTTTCCAGAGTACACACTTGGTCTCTGATGCTCTTTTTACACATTCACCCACATCTTGGGGTTTGTTTCATATTATGCCAGACAGAGTTTTGAATGTACACCCAGAATTATAGAGGTTGTGATGTGTCCAAGAGCATGTGTGGGGTGCGAGCCCCAGGAATTGGCCTGGGCTCCTCCCCGCCAGAGCTGCTGTCCTCTGAATCACCTACAGGACAGAGTGGGCAGGTTCATGAGGAAGGTGGAACCCCTGCTGTGATGGGGACAAGATGATTTTGCTTCTTTTAGATTTTCTCCAAAATACATAAAGAATTAGTGTTTGTGCAGTTCTATTTTCAAGTCTGTAATATTTCATTATTTCTACATTCCTCCCAAGTCATCTCTGGGATTATCTGCAATAGCTGTGATGCATGTACTTGACACAGGATGAGTGCACACAGTGTAGGTAAACCCTGTATTCAGAATCAGCATTATCCAGAGCAAGCAATTCCGTTTTCCACAAAATTTCCTGTATTTTCTTTGCAATTGTTCCTTCCTCATTTGCTCTTCACACTGTCCCCACATTACTATTGATCTTCATGTTACCTTAAACTAGCTTTAATTTTCTAGAATATATAATTTTGTAATTGTATTAAATGTACCTTTATTTCTAAGGCTTCTATTGCTGAGTCAAATACATGACAATACCATGATATTTGTTATCTTTTCCTATGATGGGCAGCGTTCCAAAGATGACACAGAGCACAATATGTCCACTTGTAACAAAAACTTCTTTTCAGTGTTCCAGAATTCATTGTCTTTGTACCACACCCAGTGCTCCATGCAATATGTGCCCTCCATAGTACCCACCACCAGGCTCACCCAACCCTCCACCCCCACCCCTCCAAAACCCTCAGTTTTTTTCACAGATTCCACAGTCTCTCATGGTTCATCGGATTTCCCCCAACTCCCTTCTGCTCTCCAGTTTCCATGTCCCGTGTTATTCCTTATGCTCCACAAGTAAGTGAAACCATATGATACTTGACTCTCTCTGCTTGACTTTTTTCACTCACATAATCTCTTCCAGTCCCATCCAAGTTGATACAAAAGTTGGGTATTCCCCATTTCTGATGGAGGCATAATACTCCATAGTACATATGGACCATATCTTCCTTATCCAATTGTATGTTGAAGGGCATCTTGGTTCTTTCCAAATTTTGGCGACCGTGGCCATTGCTGCTATGAGCATTGGGGTACAGATGGCACTTCTTCTCACTACCTCTGTATCTTTGGGGTAAATACCCAGAAGTGCAATTCCAGGGTCATAGGGAAGCTCCATTTTTAATTTCTGAAGGAATCTCAACACTCCTTTCCAAAGTGATTGCAAAAACTTGCACCCCCACCAACAGTGCAAGAGTGTTACCCTTTCTACACACCCTCTCCAACACACATTGTTTACTGTTTGTTAATTTTGGCCATTCAAAGTGGTGTAAGGTGTCTTCTCAATGTGGTTTTGATCTGAATCTCCCTGATGGCTAGTGATGATGAACATTTTTTTCTTGTGTCTGATAGGAATTTGTTTGTCTACACTGGAGAATTGTCTGTTCATGTCTTCTACCCATTATATGATGTGATTATCCATTTTGTTTGTGTTGATTTTGAGGAGTTCTTTATAAATACTGGATATCAGCTCATCATCTGTATTCTCATTTACAAATATCTTCTCCCATTCTGTGGGTTGCCTCTTTGTTTGTTTACTGTTTAATTTGGTGTGCAGAAGTTTTTTTTTTTTTTTGTCTTTTAAACTTATTTATTTTTTTCAGCATAACAGTATTCATTGTTTTTGCACAACACCCAGTGCTCCATGCAATACGTGCCCTCCCCATTACCCACCACCTGGTTCCCCCAAACTCCCACCCTCGCCCCTTCAAAACCCTCAGGTTGTTTTTCAGAGTCCATAGTCTTATGGTTTGCCTCTCCTTCCAATTTTTTTTTATAAACATATAATGTATTTTTATCCCCAGGGGTACAGGTCTGTGAATCACCAGGTTTACACACTTCACAGCACTCACGATAGCACATACCCTTTAAAAAATAATAAATTTTTAAAATTAATTTTCAGTGTGCCGGAATTCGTTGTTTATGTACCACATCCAGTGTTCCTTGCATTTTGTGCCCTCCATAATACCCACCACCAGCTCACTGTGCAGAAGTTTTTGGTCTTGATGAAGTTCCAAAAATTCATTTTTGCTTTTATTTCCTTTGGCTTTTGAGACATATCTTGAAATGAGGTGTTGTGGCCGAAGTTGAAGAGGTTACTGCCAATATTCTCCTCTAAGATTCTGATGGATTCCTTTCTCATGCTGAGGTCTTTTATCCATTTGGAGTTTATCTTTCTATATACTGAAAGAGGTTCGTCGAGTTTCATTCTTCTACACATAGCTGTCCAATATTCCCAGCACCATTTGTGAAGAAACCATCTTTATTCCACTGGATATTTTTCCCAGGTTGTCCAATATAATTTGACCACAGAGTTGAGGGCCCATATTTGGGCTCTCTACTCTGTTCCACTGGTCTATGTGTCAGTTTATGTTCCAGTCCCATGCTGTCTTGGTGATCACAGCTTTGTTGTAAAGCTTGAAATCAGGCAATGTGAGGCCCCAAGTTTTGTTATACTTTTTAAATTTGTTTATTTACAGCATAACAGTGTTCATTGTTTTGACATTACACCCAGTGCTCCATGCAGTACGTGCCCTCAGTATTACCCAACACCTGGTTCCTCAACCTCCCACCCCCCAGCCCCTTCAAAACCCTTTGGTTGTTTTTCAGAGTCCATAGTCTCTCATGGTTCATCTCCCCTTCCAGTTTCCCTCAAATACCTCTCCTCTCCATCTCCCCATGTCCTCCACGTTCTTTGTTATCCTCCACAAATAAGTGAGACCATATTATACTTGACTCTCTCTGATTGACTTATTTTGCTCAGCATAATCTATTCCAGTCCCGTCCATGTTGCTACAAAAGTTGGGTATTCATCCTTTCTGATGGAGGCATCATACTCCATTGGGTATATGGACCACATCTTCCTTATCCATTCATCCGTTGAAGGGCATCTTGGTTCTTTCCACAGTTTGGCGACCGTAGCCATTGCTGCAATAAACATTGGGATACAGATGGCCCTTCTTTTCACTACATCTATATCTTTGGGATAAATACCCAGCAGTGCAATTGCAGGGTCATAAGGAAGCTCTATTCTTAATTTCTTGAGGAATCTCTACACTGTTCTCCAATGTGGCTGCACTAACTTGCATTCCCACCAACAGTGGAAGAGGGTTCCCCTTTCGCCACATCCTCTCCAACACACATTGTTTCCTGTCTTGATAATTTTGGCCATTCTAACTGGTGTCAGGTGGTATCTCACTGTTGTTTTAATTTGAAACTCCCTGATGGCTAGTGATGATGAACATTTTTTCATGTGACTGATAGCCATTTGTATGTCTTCATTGGAGAAGTGTCTGTTCATATCTTCTGCCCATTTTTTCATATGATGATCTGGTTTGTGTGTATTGAGATTGAGAGGTTCTTTATAGATCCTGGATATCAACCTTTTGTCTGTACTGTCATTTGCAAATATCTTCTCCCATTCAGTGGGTTGCGTTTTTGTTTTGTTGACTGTTTCCTTTGCTGTGCAGAAGCTTTTAATCTTGATGAAGTCCCAAAAGTTCATTTTCGCTTTTGTTTCCTTGGCATTTGGAGACATATCTTGAAAGAAGTTGCTGTGGCTGATATCGAAGAGGTTACTGCCTATGTTCTCCTCTAGGATTCTGATAGATTCCTGTCTCACGTTGAGGTCTTTTATCCATTTCGAGTTTATCTTTGTGTATGGTGTAAGAGAATGGTCGAGTTTCATTCCTCTAAATATTGCTGTCCAGTTTTCCCAGCACCATTTATTGAAGAGACTGTCTTTTCATCCATTGTATATTTTTTCCTGTTTTGTCGAAGATTATTTGACCATAGAGTTGAGGGACCATATCTGGGCTCTCCACACTGTTCCACTGGTCTATGTGTCTGTTTTTATGCCAGTACCATGCTGTCTTGGAGATCACAGCTTTGTACTAAAGCCTGAAATCGGGTAACGTGATGCCGCCAGTTTTGTTTTTGTTTTTCAACATTTCCTTAGCAATTCGGGGTCTCTTCTGATTCCATACAAATTTTAGGATTATTTGCTCCAGCTCATTGAAAAATACCGGTGGAATTTTGATCGGAATGGGACTAAAAGTATAGATAGCTCTAGGTAGTATAGACATTTTAACAATGTTTATTCTTCCAATCCAAGAGCATGGAAGAGTCTTCCATCTTTTTGTGTCTTCTTCAATTTCTTTCATGAGTGTTCTGTAGTTCCTCGAGTACAGGTCCTTTACTTCTTTGGTTAGGTTTATGCCCAGGTATCTTATGGTTCTTGGTGCTATAGTAAATGGAATCAATTCTCTAATTTCCCTTTCTGTGTTTTCATTGTTGGTGTATAAGAAAGCCACTGATTTCTGTACATTGACTTTGTATCCTGCCATGTTACTGAATTGCTGTATGAGTTCTAGTAGTTTGGGGGTGGAGTCTTTGGGGTTTTCCATATAAAGGATCATGTCATCTGCAAAGAGAGGAGTTTGACTTCTTCCTTGCCAATTTGGATACCTTTTATTTCTCTTTGTTGTCTGATTGCCATTGCTAGAACTTCTAATACTATGTTGAACAAGAGTGGTGAGAGTGGGCATCCTTGTCATGTTCCTGATCTCAACGGGAAGGCTGCAAGCTTTTTCCCATTGAGGATGATATTTGCTCTGACTCTTTCATAGATAGATTTTATGAAGTTCAGGAATGTTCCCTCCATCCCTGTACTTTAAAGCATTTTCATCAAGAACGGCTGCTGGAATTTTTAAAATGCTTTTTCTGCATCCATTGAGAGGACCATGTGTTTCTTCTCTCTTCTCTTATTGATTTGTTCTATCACATTGATTGATTTGCGAATGTTGAACCAACCTTGCAACCCAGGGATGAATCCCACCTGATCATGGTGGTTAATCTTTTTAGTGTGCAGCTTGATCCTTTTTGCTAGGATCTTGTTGAGAATCTTTGCATCCATATTCATCAGTGATATTGGTCTGAAATTCTCCTTTTTGGTAGGGTCTTTGCCTGGTTTGGGGATCAGGGTAATGCTGGCTTCATAACAAGAGTCTGGAAGTTTTACTTCTGCTTCAATTTTTTGAAACAGATTTAGGAGAATTGGTGTTATTTCTTCTTTGAAGGTGTGGTAGAATTCCCCAGGGAATCCGTCAGGTCCAGGGCTCTTGTTTTTTGGGAGGTTTTTGATCACTGCTTCAATCTCGGTACTAGATATCAGTCTATTCAAGTTGTCAGTTTCTTCCTGGTTCAATTTTGGGAGTTTGTAGTTTTCCAGGAATGCATCCATTTCATCTCAGTTGCTTAGCTTATTGGCATATAACTGTTGGTAATAATTTCTGATGATTGTTTCTATTTCCTTGGTGTTAGTTGTGACCTCTCCCTTTTCATTCATCATTTTAGTAATTTGGGCTTTCTCTCTTTTCTTTTGGATTAGTGTGGACAATGGTTTATTGATCTTATGGATTCTTTCAAAAAACCAGCTTCTAGTTTCATTGATACATTCTACTGTATCTCTCGTTACTACCTCATTGATCTCTGCTCTAATCTTGATTATTTCCCTTCTGGCGTGTGGAGTTGGTTTGATTTGTTGTTGATTCTCCAGTTCGTTAAGGTGTAGAGACATCTGGTGTATTCTGGATTTTTCGATGTTTTTGAGGGAGGCTTGGATGGCTATGTATTTCCCCCTTAGAACCGCCTTTGCTGTATCCCATAAGTTTTGGACCAAAGTGTCTTCATTCTCATTGGTTTCCACGAATTGTTTAAGTTCATCTTTGATCTCCTGGTTGATCCAATCATTCTTAAAAAGGTGGTCTTTAGCTTCCAGGTTATTGAGTTCCTTCTGAACTTTTCCTTGTGATTGAATTCCAGTTTCAAAGCATTGTGATCTTAGAATAGGCAGGGAATAATATCAGTCTTTTCGTATCGGTTGAGTCCTGCTTTGTGACCCAGTATGTGGTCTATTCTGGAGAAGGTTCCATGTGCACTTGAGAAGAATGAGTATTCTGTTGTTTTAGTGTGGAATGTTCTGTATATGTCTATGAGGTCCATCTTGTCCAATATTTCATTCAATGCTCTTATTTCTTTTTTAATTTTCTGCTTCAATGATCTGTCTATTTCTGAGAGAGGCATGTTAAGATCTCCTACTATTATTGTATTCATATCAATATGACTCTTTATCTTGATTACTAATTTTCTTATGTAATTGGGTGCTCCCATATTGGGGGCATAGATATTCACAATTGTTATATCATCTTGGTGGATATCCCTTTTAAGAATTATGTAGTGCCCTTCTGTATCTCTGACTACAGTCTTTAGTTTAAAATCTAATTTATCTGATATGAGAATCGCTACCCTGGCCTTCTTTTGAAGCCCATTGGCATGAAAGATGCTTCTCCATCCCTTCACTTTCAGTCTGGGTGTATCCTTAGGTTCAAAATGGGTCTCTTGTAGACCACATATGGATGGGTCTTGTCGTTTTATCCAATCTGCAACCCTGTGTCATTTTATGGGCTCATTTAGGCCATTCACATTGAGAGTGATTATTGAGAGATAGGTTTTTATTGACATCGTGTCGCCTTTGAAGTCTTTCTGTCTGTAGATTGTTTCTCTATTTCTGTTCAATGATATTCTTAGCATTTTTTCTCTTTTATAGGACCCCCTTATTATTTCCTGCAGTGTCGGCTTGGTGGTTGCATAGTCTTTTAATCCTTTCCGGTCTTGGAAACTCTTTATCTCTCCATCCATTTTAAATGTCAGTCTTGCTGGATAGAGTATACTTGGCTGCATGTTCTTCTCATTTAGTACTCTGAATATATTTTGCCAGCCTTTCCTGGCTTGCCAGGTCTCTGTGGAAAGGTCTTACGTTATTCTAATGGGCTTTCCTCTGTATGTAAGGAGCTTCTTTGTCCTAGCTGCTTTTAAGATGGTCCATCGTGAAACATAATTCCTCATTCTAACTATAATGTTTCATGAGGACTTTCAAGAATCTAATATCTTGGGAGGAAATCTCTGCCTCTAGTACATGAACGTTGTTTCCATTCGTGAGATTGGGAAAATTTTCATAGACAACTTCTTCCACTATATCTTCTAGACTTCTTTCTTTTTCTTCCCCTTCAGGGATTCCAATAATTCTGACGTTGGAACATTTCATGGCATCGCTTATTTCCCTGATTCTGTTTTCGTGGCTTCTGAGCTGTTTGTTCCAGGCTTCCTCCTGATCCTTTCTCTCTATCTGTTTGTCCTCCAGATCACTAATTCTATCTTCTGTCTCAGTTACCCTAACTTTGAGAGAATTTAGATTCGATTGGAACTCATTGAGAGCATTTTGAACATCATCCCTGGTGGCTTTCAGTTCTGCCCTAACATTGTGAACATCATCCCTGGTGGCTTTCAGTTCTGCCCTAATCAATTCTGTTTGGTCATCCATGGCTTTCTCAACTTAGCTATTGCCTGGATTATTGTTAGTCTGAATTCCTTTTCTGAAATATTGTCTATGTCGATAGCCTTTAGCTCTGTTGCAGAAGGCCCATCCTCTGTATTTTTCTTCTGTTGGGTATTCCTCCTCCTAGTCATTTTGGTAAGAGATGACTGAACAGATGCAGCTGGACTTATCGATTGTGGTGCAGTCAATGTGCACCCTGGATGGCTTCTGTGCAATCAAGATTCCCCACCCAAATGAGAGAAAATAGAAAAGAAAAAGAAATAGAGAAGAAGAAAGAAAAAACGTTAAAAGAAAAAAGGAAAAAGAGAGGGAGAGAGAGAGAGAGAGAGAGAGAGAGAGAGAGAGGAAAAAAAGGGAAGATAAAAGAGAAGGCTCAGCCCAAATGGGCCACAAGGCAATATATGTGAAGTATACAAACAAAAACAGACAAACAAAAAGACTGATAAAAGTATAACAACCTGAGGGTTTTGAAGGGTCAAGGGTGGGAGATTGGGGCAACCTGATGGTTTTGAAGGGTCAGCGGTGGGAGGTTGGGGGAACAGGTGGTAGGTAATGGGGAGGGTACGTTTTTTTGCATGGAGCACTGGGTGTTGTGCAAAAAGAATGAATACTGTTATGCTGAAAAAATAAATAAAATGGAAAAAAAGTATATGAAAATAGAAATATATATATATATATATATATATATATATATATACATATATATATATGTAAAAGAAAAGGGAAGAACCTCATGAGAAAGAACTCCAAGTATAAGATTTATATATTATCAGGACAAACACAAATTCACAGAAACACTGACAGAAGGAAAAATTGGGAGAGTGGTTATAAATTCTCAGTGTGGGTGAGGAAGTTTATTTAGATTCTTCCTGAAGGTATCTTGATGTTTTTGGTAAGGGACTCAACTTTCCTAAGTTACAGGGGGATTAGAAACTGGTTTGCCTATAGGGGTAGCATTGATTGGGGAAAGGGGATTCCCTTGAAGTTTAACTCTATATGTATAGTAGAAAATAAAAATTAAAAAAGAATAAACTAGACTAAACTAAGTTAAAATTTAAAAAGAATTAAAAAAAGAGAAAGCAAAATAAAAACACGGGTGTATGTATCAAAAATTTCAGGTTAGAAGGTTAGTAAAAAATTTGATGTACTCGACATCTCAGTGTGGTGGTAAATAGGTTAAAAAATTATCTGTATGTATAAAAAAAAAGAACCAGAATATTGGTGAAGTGTTAAAAATAAAAGTTATATTTATGAAGTAGTGGTGGTTGTTCTCTTGTAGTCTTCTTTTTTTTTTTTTTTTCTTCCTTCCTGGTTGGTTTTCTGGGGGAGGGGCCTGCCACGTGGGTTTTCAGACAATGATGTTCCCTGAGTTACGTCCTCCCGCTCCCCTCAAGGGGGTGGGCTCTGAGGAAACTACTTTTTTCAGGCTTTTGTTCTCTGGGGGTTTTATGTTCTTTCATCTGCTTTCTCTCGCCTTGACAGCTTTTGATGGTTTTTGGAGGTTTAGAGGAGAGCAAACCGCACCCCGACCTCCCTCTCAGAGAGAAGCCTCAGAATGTTTTGCAAAAGCTGTTGGCAGAGTCGGTTCTGAGTCACTGTCCCTGGGGATGCAGGAGCTCCTCATTGTACCCAAAACCAGGGCAGCGGTGGCTGTCTGGGCAGCTCCAGACCGCCAGAGAGGTTCCAAGCAGAGACCACACACAGATTTTCCTGCTGTCCTGTGCTAGGAATGTCTGGTTTTTCCAGATGCCAGAGTTCCAGGCTAACGCCTATGAGCACCTATCCCAAGGGAGGGTGTGGGATGCATGCATTTCAGGATTGCTGTCTGGCCAGGCTCCCAACCCCTCATGGGAGCCAGACTCCACTCGTTCTGGGGCGCGCTGGCATTCAGGCACACTGGCGGCTCAGGGATAGAGACCTGATTTCTCCACCACATGCTCTCTGGCTCAGCAGCAGGGGAGGCTGTCCTGGGCCCAGGGACTTTGGTCCCTGACCCTAACCGCCCAGGTTCCCACTATTTCCCCCCACGATCCTTTGCCCTTTGTTTTTTGAGTGCTTTCAACCAGACTCCAAATTAATGCTGGTCCCCAGATATAGGGCACTCTCGTATTGTGGTATTACTTTCCAATTGGTCACCTCTGGTGGCTCCCTCCCCCTTTTGTTTATCTTCCAATATCAGTCTGACACTCCCAGTCTGCTTTACCTGCCACTGGCGTCTTCTGCTCCTGTAGAGATCCAGACGTGTATAATTCTGATCTCAGGCTGATTTCATGGGTGGTCATAGTTTTTTGGTAGGTAATCAGCTCACTTTACGGTACAGGTTGAAACGGTGCCTCCTCCTACTTCCCCGCAATCTTGACTCCCCATGTTATACTTTTTAAAAACTTCCTTGGCAATCTAGGGTCTCTTTCTTTTTTTTATGATTTATTTATTTATGTATTTGACAGAGATAGATCACAAGTAAGCAGAGAGGCAGGCAGAGAGAGAGGAGGAAGCAGGCCCCCCGCTGAGTAGTGAGCCGGATGTGGGGCTCTATCCCAGGACCCTGGGATCATGACCTGAGCCGAAGGCAGAGGCGTAACCCACTGAGCCACCCAGGTACCCCCCAGGGTCTCTTTCTAATTCCACACAAGATTTAGGACTGTTTGTTCCCGCTCTTTGAAAAATTCCGTGGAATTTTGTTCAGGATGTCATTGAAATTATAGATGGCTCTAGACAGTATATACATTTTCACAATGATTTTTCTTCTGATTTATGAGCAAGGAATGGTCTTCCATCTTTTTGTGTCTTCTTCAACTTCTTTCATGAGTGTTCTATAGTTCCTCGAGTAAAGAGCCTTTAACTCTTTGTCTAGGTTTTATCCCAGGTGTCTTATGGTTCTCGGTGCTATAGTAAATGGAATCGATTCTCTAATTTCCCATTCTGTATTTTCATTGTTAGTATATAAGAAAGCAACTGATTTCTGTACATTGATATTGTATTCTGCCACATTACTAAATTGCTGTATGAGTTCTATCACTATGGGGGTGGAGTGTTTTGGGCTTTTCATATAAAGCATCATGTCATCTGTGAAGGGAGAGAGTTTGACTTCTTCATCGACAATTTGAATATATTTTATTTCTCTTTGATGTCTGCTTGTTGTTGGAGGACTTTTTTTTGTTGTTGATGTTGGTGATTTCTTTTTTTTTCAGCGCAACAGTATTTTTTGTTTTTGCATGACACCCACTGCTCCATGCAATAAGTGTCCACCCTATTACCCATCACCTGGTTCCACCAACCTCCCACACCCGCCCCTTGAAAATGCTCAGGTTCTTTTTCCGAGTCCATATTCTCTCATGGTTCACCTCCCCTTCCAATTTCCCCCAACTACCTTCTACTCTCCATCTCCCAAAGTCCTCCATGTTCTTTGATATGCTCCACAAATAAGTGAAACCATATCATACTTGACTCTCTCTGCTTCACTTATTTCACTCAGCATAATCTCTTCCAGTCCTGCCCATGTTGCTACAAAAGCTGGGTATTCATCCTTTCTGAGGGAGGCATAATACTCCATCGTGTATATGGACCATATCTTCCTTATCCATTCATCCGTGGAAGGGCATCTTGGTTCTTTCCACAGTTTGGTGACCATGGACATTGCTGCTATAAACATTGTGGTACAGATGGCCCTTCATTTCACTACATCTGTATCTTTGGAGTAAATACCCAGTAGTGCAATTGCAGGGTCATAGGGAAGCTCTATTTTTAATTTCTTGAGGAATCTCCACACCGTTCTCCAAAGTGGCTTACATTCCCACCAACAGTGTAAGAGGGTTCCCCTTTCTTCACATCTTCTCCACACATGTTGCTTCCTGTCTTGCTAATTTTGGCCATTCTAACTGGTGTCAGGTGGTATCTCAATGTGGTTTTAATTTGAATCTCCCTGATGGCTAGTGATAATGAACATTTTTTCATGTGTCTGATAGCCATTTGCATGTCTTCGTTGGAGAATTGTCTGTTCATATCTTCTGCCCAGTTTTTGATATGATTATCTGTTTTGTGTGTGTTGAGTTTGAGGAGTTCTTTATAGATCCTGGATATCAACCTTTTGTCTGTACTGTCATTTGCAAATATCTTCTCCCATTCCGTGGGTTGCCTCTTCGTTTTGTTGACTGTTTCCTCTGCTGTGCAGAAGCTTTTGATCTTGATGAAGTCCAAAAAGTTCATTTTTGCTTTTGTTTCCTTTGCCTTTGGAGACGCATCTTGAAAGAAGTTGCTGTGGCTGATATCGAAGTGGTTACTGCCTATGGTCTCCTCTAGGATTCTGATGGATTCCTGTTTCACATTGAGGTCTTTTATCCATTTTGAGTTTATCTTTGTGTACGGTGTAAGGGAATGGTTGAGTTTCACTCCCCTACAAATAGCTGTCCAGTTTTCCCAGCACCATTTATTGAAGAGACTGTCTTTTTTCCACTGTATATTTTTCATGTTATTTTTCGAAGATTATTTGACCATAGATTTGAGGGTCCATATCTGGGCTCTCTACTGTGTTCAACTGGTGTATGTGTCTGCTTTTATGCCAGTACCATACTGTCTTGGTGATCACAACTTTGTAGTAAAGCTTGAAATCAGGTAACATGATGCCGCCAGTTTTGTTTTTGTTTTTCAACATTTCCTTAACAATTCAGGGTCTATTCTGATTCCATACAAATTTTAGGATTATTTATTCTAGCTCTTTGAAAAATACCAGTGGAATTTTGATCGGAATGGCATTAAAAATATAGGTGGCTCTAGGCAGTATAGACATTTTAACAATGTTTATTCTTCCAATCCAAGAGCATGGAATGGTCTTCCATCTTTTTATGTCTTCTTCAATTTCTTCCATGAGTGTTCTGTAGTTCCTCAAGTACAGATCCTTTACTTCTTTGGTTAGGTTTATTCCCAGGTAGAAACCAGAGATACAGTATAACGTATCAACGAAACTAAAAGCTGGTTTTTTGAAAGAATCAATAAGATCTATAAACCATTGGCCACACTAATCCAAAAGAAAAGAGAGAAAGCCCAAATTAATAAAATTATTAATGAGAAGGGAGAGATCACTAACTAACACCAAGGAAGTAGAAACAATCATCAGAAATTATTACCAACAATTATATGCCAACAAGCTAAGCAACCTAGATGAAATGGATGCATTCCTGGAAAACTATAAACTCCCAAAATTGAACCAGGAAGAATTTGAACACCTGAATAGACCAATATCCAGGAATGAGATTGAAGCAGTGATCGAACACCTCCCAAAAAACAAGAGTCCAGGACCTGATGTATTCCTGGGGGATTCTACCAAACTTTCAAAGAAGAAATAACATCAATTCTCCTGAAGCTGTTTCAAAAAATTGAAGCAGAAGGAAAACTTCCAGACTCTTTTTATGAAGCCAACATTACCCTGATTCCCTAACCAGGCAAAGACCCTACCAAAAAGGAGAATTTCAGACCAATATCACTGATGAATATGGATGCTATGATTCTCAACAAGATCCTAGCAAACAGGATCCAACAGCACATTGAAAAGATTATCCACCATGACCAGGTGGGGTTCATCCCTGGGTTAAAAGGATGGTTCAACATTCGCAAATCAATCAGTGTGATAGAACAAATCAATAAGAGAAGAGAGGAGAACCACATGGTCCTCTCAATTGATGCAGAAAAAGCATTTGACAAAATCCAACATCCGTTCCTGATGAAAACGCTTCAAAGTATAGGGATAGAGGGAACATTCCTGAACTCCATAAAATCTATCTATGAAAGACTCACAGCAAATATCATCCCCAATGGGAAAAAGCTTGCAGGCTTCCCGTTGAGATCAGGAATACGTAAAGGATGCCCACTCTCATCACTCTTGTTCAACATATTATTAGAATTACTAGCAACCGCAATCAGATAACAAAGAGAAATAAAAGGTATCCAATTTGGCAATGAAGAAGTTAACCTCTCTTTCTTCACTTATGACATAATTCTTTATATGGAAAACACAAAGGATTCCACCCCCAAACTCCTAGAACGCATACAGCAATTCAGTAATGTGGCAGGATACAAAGTCAATGTACAGAAATCAGTGGCTTTCTTATACACTAACAATGACAATACAGAAAGGAAAATTAGAGAATTGATTCCATTTACTATAGCACCAAGCACCATATCATACCTGTTGGAGGACTTCTAATACTATTTTGAGAAAGAGTGGTCAGAGTGGGCATCCTTGTCCTCCCCCTGATTTCCAGTTGTATGCTGTCAGCTTTTTCCGTTTGATGATGATAACTGCTGTGGGTTTTTCATAGATAGATTTTATGAAATTGAGGAATTTTCCCCCTAACCCTATACTTTGAAGCATTTTAATCAGAAACAGGTGCTGTATCTTTTCAAATGCCTTTTCTGCATCAAATGAGAGGACCTTGTGGTTTTTGTCTCTTCTCTTTGATCTCTCGATCAAATGATTGTTTTGCAAATGTTGAATCACCCCTTCAATCCCATGGACAAATCCCACCTGGTCATGGTGGATAATTATTTTAATGAACTGTTGGATCGCATTAGCTAGGATCTTGTTGAGAATCTTATCATCCATATTCATCTGGGATATTGGTCTGAAATTCTTCTTTTTGGTGGGGTCTTTGCCTGGTTTGCATATCAGGATAATGCTGGCTTCAAAAAAAGAATCTGGAAATTTTCCTTGTGCTTCAGTTTTTTTTGTTTTGTTTTGTTTTGTTTTGTTTTGTTTTTTTAGAAACAGGTTCATCAGAAGAGGAATTATTTAATCTTTGAATGTTTGGTAGTATTCCTCAGGGAAATTAAAACTAGTGCTTCCTTATGACCTTGCAATTGCACTACTGGGTATTTACCACAAAGATACAGATGTAAGGAAAAGAAGGGCCATCTGTACCCCAATGTTTATAGCAGAAATGACCACAGTCTCCAGACTGTGGAAGGAACCATGATGCCCTTCAATGGGCGATGGATAAGGAAGATATGATCCATATGTACTATGGAGCATTATCCCTCCCTCAGAATGGATAGATACCCAAAAGACTGAGGTTATTCCTTGCTTATTCTCGGATCACAATGCTTTTAAACTGGAGCTAAACCACAAGGAAATGTTCAGAAGGAATTCAAACACCTGGAAGCTTAAGACCACCTTCCTTAAGAATTCTTGCATCAACCAGGAAGTGAAAGGAAACTTAAACAATTCATGGAAACCAATGAGAATGAAGACACTTTGGTCCAAATTCTATGGGATATAGCAAAGGCTGTCCTAAGGGGGAAATTCGTAGACATCCAACCCTCCCTCAAAAGTAATGGAAAAATCCAGAATTCACCTGCTATCTTTACACCTTAAATAACTGGAGAATCAATAACAAATTAAGCCAACTCCACACACAATAAAGGAAGTAATCAAGATTAGAGCAGATATAAATGAGATAGAAACTAGACATACAGTATAATGCATCAATGATATTAGAAGCTGGTTTGTTGAAATACTCAATATGGTTGATAAACAAATTAGCCAAATTAATCGAAGAGAAAAGAGAGAAATTATGAACTAAAAGGGAGAGATCACAACTAACACCAAGGAAATAGAAACAATCATCAAAAATTATTATCAACAGTTATGTGCCAATAACTTAAGCAACATAGATGAAATGGATGCATTTCTGGAAACCCACAACCTTCCACAACTGAATAAGAAAGAAATTGACAACCTGAATAGACCAATATCTAGTAATGAGATTGAAGCAGTGATTAAAATCCTCCCAGAAAGTAAAAGCCAGGACCTGACGGATTCCCTGGGGAATTCTACCAGTCTTTCCAAAAAGAAATAATACCTATTTTTGTGAAGATGTTTCAAAAATTGAAGCAGAAGGAAAACTTTGAGACTCTTTTTATGAAGCCAGCATTACCCTGATCCCCAAACCAGGCAAAGACCCCACCAAAAAGGAGAATTTCTGACCAATATCCCTAATGAATATGGTTGCTAAGATTCTCAACAATATCCTAGCTAATAGGATCCAACAGCACATTAAAAAGATTATCCACCATAGTATCATAGATAATGAGGTTTATCTGAGGTGTGATTATTGCAAATTGAAAAAATTTAGCCCCTCATTGACCTCTATGCTCAGCAGGGAGCCTGCCTGGCCCTCTCTCTCTGCCTGCCTCTCTGCCTCCCTGTGATCTCTGTCAAATAATTAAATAAAATCTTTAAAAAAGTATCCACCATGACCAGGTGGGATTCATCCCTGGGTTGCAAGGGTGGTTCAACATTTGCAAATCAATCAGTGTGATAAGACAAATCAATAAGAGAAGAGAGAAGAACAACATGGTCCTCTCCATTGATGCAGAAAAAACTTTTGACAAAATCCAACATCTGTTCCTCATTAAAATGCTTCAAAATATAGGGATAGAGGGAACATTCCTCAACTTCATCAAATCTATCTATGAAAAAAAAACCACAGCAAATATCATCCACAATGGGAAAAATCTGACAGACTTCTCTTGGATATCAGGAACACAACAAGGTTGCCCACTCTTACCACTCTTGTTCAATATAGTGTTAGAAGTCCTAGAAAAAGCAATCAGAAAACAAAGATAAATAAAAAGTATTCAAATTTGCAATGAAGAAGTCAAACTATCTCTCTTCGCAGATGACATGATACTTTATATGAAAAACCCTACAGACTCCACTCCCAAGCTACTAGAACTCATATAGAAATTCAGTAAGGTGGTAGCATACAAAATTAAAGTACAGAAATCAGTTGCTTTCTTATACACTAACAATGAAAATACAGAAAGGGAAATTAGATAATTGATTTCATTTACTATAGCACCAAAAACCATAAGATACCTGGGAATAAACCTAACCAAAGAGGTTAAGGATCTGTACTCAAGGAGCTACAGAATGTTCATGAAAGAAATTGAAGAAGACACAAAAAGTTGGAAGACCATTCCATGCTCATGGATCAGAAGAATAAGCATTGTTAAAATGTTTTTTCTTCCCAGAGCAATCTATACTTTCAATTTCAACCCGTTCAAAATGCCAGCAACATTTTTTAATGTGCTGGAACAGACAATCCTGAATACTGTATGGAAACAGTAAAGATCCTAATTAGCTATGCAAGTTTGGAAGAAGACAAACAGAGCTGAGAACATCATGTTGCCTGATTTCAAGCTTTACTACAAAGCTGTGATCACCAAGAAAGCATGCTACTGGCACAGAAACAGAAACATAGACCAATGGAACAGAGTATTGAGTCCAGATATGGACTGTCAACTTTATGGTCAACTAGTCTTCAACAAAGCAGGAAAAAATTTCCAGTGGAAAACAGACAGTCTCTTCAATAAATGTTGCTGGGAAACTGGACAGCTCTGTGTTGATGACTGAAATTCAAGCATTCTCTTACACCATACACAGGATAAACTGAAAATTGATGAACGACCTCAATGTGTGGCAAGAGTACATTAAAATCTTGGAGGAGGACATTGGCAGTAACCTCTCCAACACTGGCCAAGAAAACTTCTTGCAAGACTTGTCTCCAAAGGCAAAGGAAACAAAAGAAAAAATGAACTTTTTGGACTTCATGCGTATAAAAATCTTCTGCACAACAGAGTAAGTAGTCAACTAAATAAAGAGGAACTCATGGAATGGAAGAAAAAATTCTTTTTTTTAGATTTTATTTATTTATCCGACAGAGAGAGATCACAAGTAGACAGAGAAGCAGGCAGAGAGAGGAGGAAGCAGGGTCCCCGCCAAGAAGAGAGCCCGATGTGGGGCTCGATTCCAGGACCCCAGGATCATGACCTGAGCTGAAGGCAGAGGCTTTAATCCTCTGAGCCACCCAGGTGCCCCTGGAAGAAGATATTTTTAAATGGCACTACAGTCAAAGGTCTGATGTCCATGATCTAGAAATAACTTCTCATACTCAGCATCTCAAAAACATAACATACATGCTGAACCTTTCCATGAGGACCACAGAGGACAGAGAAATCAAGTTGAAGAATCTCCATACTCTAGATCCTGTGTGAAAGCTCACTTCCAGCCTCCCCCTCATCCTCCTCTTTCCCATGAGAATTTGGGGTCTGGATGGTGGTCGGTGGCTCATCCTGGGGCTAGAGCCCCTGAAGGTGCCTGTTTAGTAGGGTCTCTATATCTCAGGTTACCTCGGAAGGGAACACCAAGCTTTTCTTTCAAACTCAGATTAATGTCTTCCTCCCTAGAACCTTCTGTGCTCAGGGTAAGTAAAAGGCCCTGTGGTTGGTCTTTAGGAGTTATTATGATTGCTAATGTTGTCCTTGTTTCTATGGTGCCCGGCTCTCAGGACTGCAGGGACCTCAGTGCAGAAATTTTACTCTGTAACATCATGAATCCATGGAACAGATGTAGGAAAATGTAAGAGGTGTTGAAAATAGGTAAGTCCTGGTTAAGGAGGACCAGAATGTAAGTAAATGAGGGCTTGGATTCCATCTATTGTTCAGGTAGATGGTCATGTGGAAGCTGAATTTGTATGGAATTGGGACTTGGGGATAGAGAGTACTAGTTCCTGGGGGTGCCCTGGGAGGAGGGTCTCTCTGTACCCTTAGGGACCTCAGTGTTCTCTCTGGGGTCCCCCTTCACTATGCCCAGGACCCTCTTTATCCAATGTGGGGAATGTCCTCATGGAGCTGCCCAGAGACCTGGTTACAGACAGAGGAGATGATCCTACTGCAGGGAGATCCTACATTCCTCTGCCCCAAGGGCTGATCACACATTCATCAACCCCCACCACTAGTCGAGGGGCTCCCTTCTGTTAGAGATCCTCTTGGATCCACTGCCTCCTCCATCCTCTTGGGCTTAAAGTCATGGATGTGCAAGCTTGGGGACAGCAGCTACGTGTACAAATCATGTTGAATTTGGACAAAGCTGAACTTCTCCACTGCTTCTGGTAATTCAGAATTGCTCCACTCATCATCAGTGCACTTGACTTTACTGAAACAGGTTCACTACCGGTTGTGTTCATGTGTTAACTATGTAATAAGATGGCAGAGCTGTTAGGTATTGTCATTATTTGCTGTTACCTAATTGGTGCAAAACGCATTAGAAAAAGGATTGCATATAAACAACACGATAAAGGATAAACAAGTAATGCAGGTGCCTTGAGATTTTCCAGTAATGAACACGTCAAGGGGGACCTACCTTGACGATCAAATGGGGAGTAACAGAAACCCACAATCTGGATTTCATGTTGGGGACATGGGGTAACAACATTATGTCCAGTGACTGAGCTGCACAGCTCATGGCAATCAGCATAACACAACTCTGCAAAATGATGATAAGACTCAAATCCCATCTATTATCACTGCCACAAACTCTGAAAACGCCAGAAAAAATGCTTGGGTTCATGTGTCACTAATGTCTCCGTGTGTTCCAGCTGCTGTAACAATGTACACGAACTTGGTGGTTTTAAACATTAGACACACATTTCTCACAGTTCTGGAGTCTGGGAAGTGCCATGTCAAGGTGCAGGCAGATTTGGTGTCTGGAGAGAACTCATGCCCTAGGCAGTCCTTTCCCTGTTAACTCACATGGGGCCAAGGGGCAGAAAGCTTTCCCAGTCCTGGTATATAAGAGCCCTAATCCCATTATGAGACTGCACGCTCCTGACATAAGTGCTTCCCTAAGTCCCCATGCACTCATTCCATTAAATTGGTGTTAGGTTCCAATGTATGGATGGTAGAAATTATACACATTGAGCTGATATCAGTAACAGAAGGATCAATTAATCTCTGCAGGGGGAAAGCTCCTCCCAACCATCACCTCATCCTGAGCATTCTCATGGATCCCTGCTGAAGCTTCTAGTCTTTGCGTGCACCCAGGGGACACAAGACCATCAGAACCTGCTGGTGACCTTGGGAAGTGGACAGCTTTCACCTGAGACACTGGGTACTACCCTTGCCCTCTTCTCATATATTTATTATTATTATTTTCTGCTTATATATTATCATTCCTATGTCCAAAGGACTCAGATGGTCTTCTTTTTTTATTATTTATTTTTATTTGTTTATTTACAGCATAACAGTGTTCATTGTTTTGGCATCACACCCAGTGCTCCATGCAGTACGTGCCCTCCCTATTACCCAACACCTGGTTCCTCAACCACCCCCCCCCCCGCTGCCCCTTCATAACCCTCTGGTTGCTTTTCAGAGTCCATAGTCTCTCATGGTTCATCTCCCCTTCCAGTTTCCCTCAACTCCCTCTCCTCTCCATCTACCCATGTCCTCCATGTTATTTGTTATGCTCCACAAATAAGTGAGACCATATGATACTTGACTCTCTCTGCTTGACTTATTTTGCTCAGCATAATATCTTCCAGTCCCATCCATGTTGCTACAAAAGTTGGGTATTCGTCCTTTCTGATGGAGGCATAATACTCCATTGTGTATATGGATCACATCTTCCTTATCCATTCATCCGTTGAAGGGCATCTTGGTTCTTTCCACAGTTTGGCGACCGTAGCCATTGCTGCAATAAACATTGGGGTACAAATGGCCCTTCTTTTCACTACATCTGTATCTTTGGGGTAAATAACCAGCAGTGCAATTGCAGGGTCATAGGGAAGCTCTATTCTTAATTTCTTCAGGAATCTCTACACTGTTCTCCAAAGTGGCTGCACTAACTTGCATTCCCACCAACAGTGGAAGAGGGTTCCCCTTTCTCCACATCCTCTCCAACACACATTGTTTCCTGTCTTGATAATTTTGGCCATTCTAACTGGTGTTAGGTGGTATCTCAATGCGGTTTTAATTTGAATCTCCCTGATGGCTAGTGATGATAAACATTTTTTCATGTGTCTGATAGCCATTTGTATGTCTTCGTTGGAGAAGTGTCTGTTCATATCTTCTGCCCATTTTTTGATATGATTATCTGTTTTGTGTGTGTTGAGTTTGAGAAGTTCTTTATAGATCCTGGATATCAACCTTTTGTCTGTACTGTCATTTGCAAATATCCTCTCCCATTCCATGGGTTGCCTCTTTGTTTTGTTGACTGTTTCCTTTGCTGTGAGGAAGCTTTTGATCTTGATGAAGTCCCAAAAGTTTGCTTTTGTTTCCTTGGCCTTTGGAGACATATCTTGAAAGAAGTTGCTGTGGCTGATATCGAAGAGGTTACTGCCTATGTTCTCCTCTAGGATTCTCATAGATTCCTGTCTCACATTGAGGTCTTTTATCCATTTCGAGTTTATCTTTGTGTACGGTGGAAGAGAATGGTCGAGTTTCATTCTTCTACATATCGCTGTCCAGTTTTCCCAGCACTATTTATTGAAGAGACTGTCTTTTTTCCATTGAATATTTTTTCCTGTTTTGTCGAAGATTATTTGACCATAGAGTTGAGGGTCCATATCTGGGCTCTCCACTCTATTCCACGGTCTATGTGTCTGTTTTTATGCCAGTACCACGCTGTCTTGGTGATCACAGCTTTGTAGTAAAGCTTGAAATCGGGTAACGTGATGCCGCCAGTTTTGTTTTTGTTTTCCAACATTTCCTTAGCAATTCGGGGTCTCTTCTGACTCCATACAAATTTTAGGATTATTTGCTCCAGCTCTTTGAAAAATATCGGTGGAATTTTGATCGGAATGGCATTAAAAGTATAGATTGCTCTAGGCAGTATAGACATTTTAACAATGTTTATTCTTCCAATCCAAGTGCATGGAACAGTCTTCCATCTTTTTGTGTCTTCTTCAATTTCTTTCATGAGTGTTCTGTAGTTCCTCGAGTACAGGTCCTTTACTTCTTTTGTTAGGTTTATTCCCAGGTATCTTATGGTTCTTGGTGCTATAGTAAATGGAATCGATTTTCTAATTTCCCTTTCTGTATTTTCATTGTTAGTGTATAAGAAAGCCACTGATTTCTGTACATTGACTTTGTATCCTGCCACGTTACTGAATTGCTGTATGAGTTCTAGGAGTTTGGGGGTGGAGTCTTTGGGGTTTTCCATATAAAGAATCATGTCATCTGTGAAGAGAGAGAGTTTGACTTCTTCCTTGCCAATTTGGATACCTTTTATTTCACTTTGTTGTCTGATTGCCATTGCTAGAACTTCTAATACTATGTTGAACAAGAATGGTGAGAGTGGGCATACTTGTCGTGTTCCTGATCTCAACGGGAAGGCTGCAAGCTTTTTCCCATTGAGGATGATATTTGCTCTGACTCTTTCATAGATAGATTTTATGGAGTTCAGGAATGTTCCCTCTATCCCTATACTTTGAAGCGTTTTCATCAGGAACGGATGTTGGTTTTGTCAAATGCTTTTTCTGCATCCATTGAGAGGACCATGTGGTTCTTCTCTCTTCTCTTATTGATTTGTTCTATCACTCTGATTGATTTGCGAATGTTGAACCAACCTTGCAGCCCAGGGATGAATCCCACCTGGTCATGGTGGATAATCTTTTTAATGTGCTGCTGGATCCTGTTTGCTAGGATCTTGTTGAGAATCTTTGCATCCATATTCATCAGTGATATTGGTCTGAAATTCTCCTTTTTGGTAGGGTCTTTGCCTGGTTTGGGGATCAGGGTAATGCTGGCTTCATAAAAAGAGTCTGGAAGTTTTCCTTCTGCTTCAATTTTTTGGAACAGCTTCAGGAGAATTGGTGTTATTTCTTCTTTGAAAGTTTGGTAGAATTCCCCAGGGAATCCGTCAGGTCCTGGGCTCTTGTTTTTTTGGGAGGTTTTTGATCACTGCTTCAATGTCATTACTAGATATCAGTCTATTCAGGTTGTCAATTTCTTCCTGGTTCAATTTTGGGAGTTTATACTTTTCCAGGAATGCATCCATTTCATCTAGGTTGCTTAGCTTATTGGCATATAACTGTTGGTAATAATTTCTGACGATTGTTTCTATTTCCTTGGTGTTAGTTGTGATCTCTCCCCTTTCATTCATAATATTATTAATTTGGGCTTTCTCTCTTTTCTTTTGGATTAGTGTGGCCAATGATTTATCGATCTTATTGATTCTTTCATAAAACCAGCTTCTAGTTTCATTGATACGTTCTACTGTATCTCTCGTTTCTACCTCATTGATCTCTGCTCTAATCTTGATTATTTCCCTTCTTGCATGTGGAGTTGGTTTGATTTGTTGTTGATTCTCCAGTTCTTTAAGGTGTAGAGACAGCTGGTGTATTCTGGATTTTTCCATTTTTTTGAGAGAGGCTTGGATGGCTATGTATTTCCCCCTTAGAACCGCCTTTGCTGTATCCCATAGGTTTTGGACAGAGGTGTCTTCATTCTCATTGGTTTCCATGAATTGTTTAAGTTCATCTTTGATCTCCTGGTTGATCCAAGCATTCTTAAGCAAGGTGGTCTTTAGCTTCCAGGTGTTGGAGTTCCTTCTGAACTTTTCCTTGTAATTGAGCTCCAGTTTCAAAGCATTGTGATCGGAAAATATGCAGGGAATAATGTCAGTCTTTTGGTATCGGTTGAGTCCTGCTTTGTGACCCAGTATGTGCTCTATTCTGGAGAAGGTTCCATGTGCACTTGAGAAGAATGAGTATTCTGTTGTTTTAGGGTGGAATGTTCTGTATATGTCTATGAGGTCCATCTGGTCCAATGTTTCATTCAATGCTCTTATTTCTTTATTAATTTTCTGCTTCGATGATCTGTCTATTTCTGTGAGGCGTATTAAGATCTCCTACTGTTATTGTATTCATATCAATATGACTCTTTATCTTGATTAATAGTTTTCTTATGTAATTGGGTGCTCCCATATTGGGGGCATAGATATTCACAATTGTTAGATCGTCTTGGAGGATAGTCCCTTTAAGAATTATGTAGTGTCCTGTATCTCTGACTACAGTCTTTAGTTTAAAATCTAATTTATCTGATATGAGAATCGCTATCCCGGCCTTCTTTTGGGGCCCATTGGCATGAAAGATGCTTCTCCATCCCTTCACTTTCAGTGTGGGTGTATCCTTAGGTTCAAAATGGGTCTCTTGTAGACAACATATGGATGGGTCCTGTCGTTTTATCCAATCTGCAACCCTGTGTCATTTTATGGGCGCATTTAGGCTATTCACATTATGCGTGATTATTCAGAGATAGGTTTTTATTGACATCCTGTTGCCTTTGAAGACTTTCTGTCTGTAGATTGTTTCTATATTTCTGTTCAATGATATTCTTAGGATTTTTTCTCTTTTATAGGACCCCCCTTAATATTTCCTGCAGTGTCGGCTTGGTGGTTGCATAGTCTTTGAAGCCTTGCCTGTCTTGGAAACTCTTTATCTCTCCATCCATTTTAAATGTCAGTCTTACTGGATAGAGTATTCTTGGTTGCATGTTCTTCTCATTTAGTACTCTGAATATATTTTGCCAGCCCTTCCTGGCTTGCCAGGTCTCTGTGGAATGGTCTGACGTTATTCTAATGGGCTTTCCTCTGTATGTAAGAAGCTTCTTTGTCCTAGCTGCTTTTAAGAGGGTCTCTCTTGAAACAAAATTCCCCATTCTAATGATAAGGTGCCGTGAGGACTTTCGGGAATCTAAAATCTTGGGAGGAAATCTTTCTGCCTCTAGTACATGAACGTTGTTTCCATTCGTGAGATTGGGAAAATTTTCATAGACAACTTCTTCCACTATATCTTCTAGACTTCTTTCTTTTTCTTCCCCTTCAGGGATTCCAATAATTCTGACATTGGAATGTTTCATGGCATCGCTTATTTCCCTGATTCTGTTTTCGTGGCTTCTAAGCTGTTTGTTCCAGGCTTCCTCCTGATCCTTTCTCTCTATCTGTTTGTCCTCCAGATCACTAATTCTATCTTCTGTCTCAGTTACCCTAGCTTTGAGAGAATTTAGATTCGATTGGAACTCATTGAGAGCATTTTGAACATCATCCCTGGTGGCTTTCAGTTCTGCCCTAACATTGTGAACATCATCCCTGTTGGCTTTCAGTTCTGCCCTAATCAATTCTGTTTGGTCATCCATGGCTTTCTCCAACCTAGCTATTGCCTGGATAATTGTTAGTCTGAATTCCTTTTCTGATGTATTGTCTATGTCGATAATCATTAGCTCTGTTGCAGAAGGCCCATCCTCTGTATTTTTCTTCTGTTGGGTATTCCTCCTCCTAGTCATTTTGGTAAGAGATGACTGAACAGATGCAGCTGGACTTATCGATTGTGGTGCAGTCAATGTGCACCCTTGAACGCTTCTGTGCAATCAAGATTCCCCACCCAAATGAGAGAAAAAAGAAAAGAAAAAGAAATAGAGAAGAAGAAAGAAAAAAAATGGAAAAGAAAAAAGGAAAATAAAAAAGAGAGAGAGAGAGATAGGAAAAAAAGGGAAGATAAAAGAGAAGGCTCAGCCCAAATGGGCCACAAGGTAAGATTTGTGGAGTATACAAACAAAAACAGACAGACAAAAAGAGTGATAAAAGTATATGACAAGAGAAAAAAATATGTATATATAAGCAAAAAAAAAAGAAAAAAAAAGGGAAGAACCTCATCAGAAAGAACCCCAAGTATAAGATTTATATATTATCAGGACAAACACAAATTCACAGAAACACTGTCAGAAGGAAAAATTGGGAGAGTGGTTATAGATTCTCAGTGTGGGTGAGGAACGTTATTTTGATTCTTCCTGAAGGTATCTTGATGTTTTTGTTAAGGGACTCAACTTTCCTAAGTTACAGGGGGATTAGAAACTGGTTTGCCTATAGGGGTAGCATTGATTGGGGAAAGGGGATTCCCTTGAAGTTTAACTCTATATGTATAGTAGAAAATAAAAATTAAAAAAGAATAAACTAGACTAAACTAAGTTAAAGTTAAAAAAGAATTAAAAAAATAGAAAAGCAAAAGAAAAACACGGGTGTATGTATCAAAAAGTTCAGGTTAGAAGGTTATTAAAGAATTTGATGTACTGGACATCTCAGTGTGATGGTAAATAGGTTAAAAAATTATCTGTATGTATATAAAAAAAGAACCAGAATATTGGTAAAGAGTTAAAAATAAAAGTTGTATTTATGAAGTAGTGGTGATTGTTCTCTTGTAGTCTTTTTTTTTTTTTCTTTCTTCCTTCCTGGTTGGTTTTCTGGGGGAGGGGCCTGCCACATGGGTTTTCAGATAATGATGTTCCCTGAGTTAGGTCCTCCTGCTCCCCTCAAGGGGGTGAGCTTTTTTTTTTTTTTTTTTTTTTTTCAGGAAACTGTTTTTTTCAGCCTTTTGTTCTCTGGGGGTTTTTATGTTCTTTCATCTGCTTTCTCTCGCCTTGACAGCTTTTGATGGTTTTTGGAGGTTTAGAGGAGAGCAAACAGCACCCCGACCTCCTTCTCAGAGAGAAGCTTCAGACTGTTTTGCAAAAGCTTCTGGCAGAGTGGGTTCTGAGTCACTGTCCCTGGGGATGCAGGAGCTCCTCGTTGTGCCCAAAACCAGGGCAGCGGTGGTTGTCTAGGCAGCTCCAGACCGCCAGAGAGGTTCCGAGCAAAGATTGCACACTGAGATTTCCCCGCTGTCCCGGGCTGGGAATGTCTGGTTTTTCCGGATGCCAGAGCTCCAGGCTAGCGCCTAGTAGCACCTATCCCAAGGGGAGGGTGTGGGACGCGCGCATTTCAGGATTGCCATCTGGCCAGGCTCCCAGCCCCTCATGGGAGCCAGACCCCACTCGTTCTGGGGCGCGTTGGCGTTCAGGCACACTGGCGGCTCAGGGATGGAGACCTGATTTCTCCGCCGCACTCTCTCTGGCTCCGTGCCAGGGGAGGCTGTCCTGGGTCCAGGGACTTAGTTCCCTGACCCTAACCGCCCAGGTTCCCACTATTACTCCCCTGCGATCCTTTGCTCTTTGTTTTTTGAGTGCTTTCAGCCAGACTCCAAGTTGATGTTCGTCCCCAGACTCAGAGCACTCTCGTGTTGGGGTGTTACTTTCTAATCGGTCACCTCTGGTGGCTCCCTCCCCCTTTTGTTTATCTTCAGATATCAGTCCAACTCTCCCAGTCTGCTTTACCTGCCACTGGCGTCTTCTGCTCCTGTAGAGATCCAGACGTGTATAATTCTGATCTCAGGCTGATTTCATGGGTGGTCGGAGTTCTTTGGTAGGTAATCAGCTCACTTTAGGGTACAGGTTGAAATGGTGCCTCCTCTTACTTCCCCGCCATCTTGACTCCCTCAGATGGTCTTCTACACCTATTGATCACTTGTATTCCTTTTCACTCCTTTTGCAATTGTTGCATGGAATTAGTCATGACACTTTATCTTCTGATGATTTTTTAATGGCATAGAAGCCTCTTCTCATGCTCCATACATGGGAAATCTCGAAGGAAAACCTAGGTTTTGTGCCCTTGATGGTGCAGATCCCTATGGAATTTTCCAGCACTAACTCACAACAACAAAAAATCCCTTATTTCATGTCCTTTCTAAGGTTTATTGAAGCATTTCAGACATGCTGGGAGGCATTCCATGAAATTGACAGACACTTCGATGATGGAGGTGAAAAGCATTTCATATTCTCTTGTGTGTGTCGTGTCATCTGATTCACCAACTGTACCAAGCATGTTTGAGGTCCTCTGCCTCTGGATGGTGTCAGCTAAATAGATTCTGTGAGCATGTGGTCCACACAATGACCCCCCACATTGGGGTCATTTTTCTCTGGCTTTGGCTTCATGATGGCCCTGTACCTGATGTCTGGCATGAACTTGATGATGCTGGCTCACAGGTTGTACACTGGGTTGTGTGATGCTGTGTTGTTGAGTCCAGCTGAAACTTTTACAGACTTAGCAGGCTTACATCTTACATCCGAATGTCCGTAATTGTCATTTAGGGAAAAGACTCATCAAGTGTAAGTGACTTCCTGCCTTTTGTGGATGTATATATAGTTTTCTCCTATGATAGACAACGTTTCTATTCACAGATGTAAGAAGTAAGAACAAATCATAACGCTAGAAAGTCTCATTGGGGAAACTGGTTTATGGAAAGGAAGTCCCAAACTGTGCCAGGAAACAGGCATTTAATCTCCACCTGCATCTGCTTCTGGTGTAGAAAGGGTATTGTTTGGCCTTGAATGCTGCTGATCACCTAAGTCTCCCCTGGTGACCTGAGCATCCCCTGGTGATCTGTTTGCCTCTTTAGCTGAGACCCTGATGTGTCCCTGCAGGGAGGTTTGTCTGAGTTCACACTGATGTCCCCTCACTGTCTTTCCCCCACAGTAAAATACAGACATGTCCTTGGCTCTCAGGATGTTTTTCTGCAGATACAACATGTTCTTAATTTTGTCTCTGGAAATAGTGAGCGACCCTTCACAGAATCTGCCTGGCTTTTTCTACTTCCATCATAGCTAACACCTGAGACCCACTGCAGCCCTTTCCCTGGATCCCGGCGAACCAGCTCATGGCATAGCGACTGAAGGTGAATCCAGGTGCTGCACAGGAGTCTCAGGGACCTCCAGGCTTCACCAGGTCTCACTCAGACTCCACCAGCTGCACCCCACACTGGACAACTGCAGACACATCACATTCTGGTCAGGAATTTGTCACACATCCACTGTTTCTCAGTCATATTCAGTCACATGCTCAATATCTTCTGTTCTCCATAAATTACACTTTTTTAAAATTTTATTTTATTTTTTAAGTGTTCCAAGATTCATTGTTTATGCACCACACCCAGTGCTTCATGCAGTACGTCTCCTCCTTAATACCCACCACCAGGCTTATTCACCCTCTTAACCCCCTCACCTCCAAAACCCTCAGTTTGTTTCTCAGAGTCCACAGTCTCTCATGGTTCATCTCCTCTGATTTCCTCCCAACTCGCTTCTCCTGTCCATCTCCCCATGTCCTCCATAAATTACCTTTTAAAAGTGGAAGAAGGAAAACACAGAAGCACTAAGTCCATGCTGAGTCGTCTGTGTTCTTTCCAGATTACTGAGTAGAACACCTGGGAATCCTGGGGCTGATGCTACTCTCCCAACCGCAGGGTCAGGGATGGCTTGGTTTAATCAGCATGGGGAGGGCCCTATTCGCATGTCCTCTGTGTATAGTCAGATTGGGATCTTAGCTGACAGAGAGGGCAGTGACTGTAGCAGGTGTGACTGTCTTTGATTTGGTGGTATTGACCACTTCTGAAAAAATATGATTTTTTATTATATATGTTTTCAGAGTATATACCTTGGCTATATATGCTACTTTGTTTTTTCCATATTTACAAAAATCTCAGAATGTAGGTGTCATGTATCCCATAAAAGTTGTGAGCCTACACTCAGAATTGGAGAGGTTTTGTGAGGTGTCCATGAACACTTGTAGGGTGAGAGTGACCCCAGGATATGCCACTGTGTTCGTCACCTCAGGACATGCTGCATCCCTGAATCAGCTGGAGGACAGAGTGGGCAGGCTCATGAGGAATGTGGAACTCCTCCTGTGATGGAGATGGGATGATTTTGCTTGTTGTAGTGTTTACCTGTATTACAGACAGAATCAGATCCTTGCAGGTGTTTTTCAAGTCTTTAACCATTCACTATCTCTGCATCCCTCCTGAGTCATCTCTGTGATTATCTCTCATAGCTTTGGTGCATGTACTTGTCACTGGATGAACTGCACACAGGCGGAATGTGTGACATGATAAACACAGGTGTCAAAATCAACAGAGTGAGGAAATCAGTTCTCCTGAATTTCCTCCACTTTCCCTGGAATTCTTCCTTCCTCTTCCCTTCTTCACCCTGTCCCCATATAGTTGTTGTTCTTTCTCATGTCATGTTAGACTCTAATTTTGTAGAATTCCTGAATGGGTCATTGTACTACATGTACTGTCTTTGTATGGCTTCTTTGGCTCAGCATCAATCCTTGTGCACACAGCCATGTTGCTGTGTGTATCAGGAATTGCTGGTTTCAAGACTGGTGGCTCGGAAGGCACAGGCCTGGAAGCACAGGTTGGAGGAAGATCTGAAGCGGCAGAAAGAAGCAGCTTGCTTTGAGGCTCATCCATGCACCTTCTTGTCCCAGGAGCTCTTGGATCCCAGAAAGAGAGACAATCCCTTGTTGTTCATAAACCTTTACCACTGGCTGTGGATAAAAGCGCCAAGAAACAGCAGGATGGGAGAAAGTTGAGATAGAAGCTCAGAAATTCCATTCACTGGAAGAGTCCAGACACCAGAAGGAAGAGCAGTATGGAAAGAGCTTGCCAGGCTGCAGAAGGAACCTGTGCACATGCAAATCCAAAACTAGGCCACCAGGCTGTGGAAGTTATGTCAAGTGGCCAGCCTATGACTGTGCCCATATCTCCATGTTCTCAACTGGATTCCACTTGTAACCTCAGCTGTGAGCTACAGGCACTACCTGGGAATGGCAACCACTGTCTGTCTCAAACCAGAAACCTTGTTTCCTGGTCACCAGTGCATGGAGAGGACCCATTTCTGCAGCAACATCTGTCAACACCCCACAGAGCATACCTAACACCTGTGGACTCTCCTTTTGTTGAGATTTTTCCAACACTGGGGAGGCTCATAAGGAGGATGGACACCTGTATGCCTCCTAATGACTTCATGTACTTATTTCCTTTCCATCATCATGGACCTAGACTGTGCTTTTTAACTCTGACTAGAATGAAAATTCTCTATAGCAACATATTGTGCAATTCTGTTGTGCTGCCTCCATAGCTTATTACTCATTTTCCAGAAACTCAGATCATTTTCTACTTAGGACGGCCTTTTCTCTCTGTTTGTTCTCACTGGTTTTGTATTTGTTTAGTGGAATTTGTCATCACACTTTATCCCTTGACCATTTCTTGCTAGATCCTTGATCTTTATTCCTCCCACTTCTCCACATGCCCCACACATGGGAAATTCAGCAAGGACCCATGGGATCTCCTTACTTCAATGCAGGTGGAATGTTGACTCCACACAAGTCCCTCCCATGAACAGGACCCTGTCCCCACCACTGACATGCAACACACATCCTGAGCCAGTGTCCTTCCCTGATTCTATCCAAGCATTTACGCCTTGCTGAGAGGCCTGCTCCACTCTCAGCACACATGATGGTGAAGGGGGTGATGATTTTACATACTTGTGTGTGTATGTGTGTGTGTGTGTGTGTGTGTGATCTTCAGACTCCACTTTCACACCATGTATGGCTGAGGGTCCCTCTGCTTTCCCAGACTGTCACTATATTGATGCTGTGAACATGGTTCAAGACAGTGACCCTATTATGGGTCCTTCTTCTATTGCTTTGCATTGTCGATGCTTCTGTAGCCTCATGTCCAGCATGGACGTTCCTTCTAGCAAGTTTGCTCTGTGTGCTGGGTGGACCTGGGATGCATACTGAGTGTTGCTGGGATTCCTGTAAAAGTTAAGTTGATGAGCACCAGAATATTTTTAATCCATTGGTACTTAGGGATGGGAATAAACAATGTAACTGACTGTATTTTGTGTATTTGTATCTATTTTTTTTAATTTTGTGTAGTTGTTTTCCCATTAGAACAAATTTTCTAAGTCAGAGAGTGAAGAAGTAAGCACAGAATCATGTGTCCAGTGAGGCTTCCTGTGGGGAAACTGCTCTATGGAGAGGAAGCCCCAGAACCCAACAGGCAACCACCATCTGCAACTGCTCCTGGTGCTTAAAGACAGAATTGGTGAGTGGCGTGCACCCCCTGGTGGTCCAGATCCCGTCCTACAGTGAGGTTTGTCTCTGGGCTCACACTGAGGTCCTGTCACTGTGTCTTTCCCACAGTAATACACAGCCGTGTCCTCAGTTCTCAGGCTGTTCAGCTGCAGATAAAGTGTGTTCTTGCCATTGTCTCTGGAGATGGTGAATCGGCCCTTCACAGAGTCTGTGTAGCTTGTGCTACTTCCATCATATCTAAACCATGCAACCCACTGCAGCCCCTTCCCTGGAGTCTGAGAGACCCAGTTCATGAAGTAGCTACTGAAGGTGAATCCAGAGGCTGCACAGGAAAGTCTCAGGGAACCCCCAGGCTTCACCAGGTCTCCCCCAGACTCTGCCAGCTGCACCTCACACTGGACACCTGCAGAGAGAAAACATTCTAGTCAGGAAACTGTCACATACCCACTGTTTCTCTCACACACATCCACTTGCATACTTAATGTCTATTATTCTCCATAAATTATCCTTTAAAAGAACAAAAAGGATTTGTTAACTGTTTCCTTTGCTGTGCAAAAGCTTTTCATCTTGATGAAATCCCAATAGTTCATTTTTGCCCTTGCTTCCCTTACCTTTGGTGATGTTCCTAGGAAGAAGTTGCTATGGCTGAGGTCGAAGAGGTTGCCGCCTGTGTTCTTCGCAAGGATTTTGATGGATTCCTTTCTCACATTGAAGTTCTTCAACCATTTTGATTCTATTTTACTGTGTGGTGTAAGGTAATGGTCCAATTTCATTTTTCTGCTTGTGGCTGTCCAATTTTCCCAACACCATTTGTTGAAGAGACTGTATTTTTTCCTTTGGACATTCCTTCCTGCTTTGTCCAAGAGTAGTTGACCATAGAGTTGAGGGTCTATTTCTGGGCTTTCTATTTTGTTCCATTGATCAGTGTGTCTGTTTTTGTGCCAGTAAAATACTGTCTTGATGATGACAGCTTTGTAATAGAGCTTGAAGTCTGGAATTGTGATGCCACCAACTTTGTCTTTCTTTTTCAATATCCCTTTGGTTATTCAAGGTCTTTTCTTGTTCCATATAAATTTTACGATTATTTGTTCCATTTCTTTGAAAAAAAAAAAGATTGTATTTTGATAGGGATTGCATTAAATGTGTAGATTGCTTTAGGTAGTATAGACATTTTCACAGTATTTGTTCTTCCAATCCATGAGCATGAAACATTTTTCCATTTCTTTTTGTCTTCCTCAAAGACAACTGACAGAATGGGAGAAAATATTTGCAAACGACATATCAGATAAAGTGCTAGTATCCAGAGGAAGGGAGACAAGATGGCGGGGAAGTAGAAGGAGGCGCCCTTTCAACCTGTACCCTAAAATGAGCTGATTACCTACCAAAGAACTCCGATCACCCATGAAATCAGCCTGAGAGCATAATTACACACGTCTGGATCTCTATGGGTGCAGAAGACACCAGTGGGCAGGTGAAGCAGAGTGGGAAAATCGGACTGATATAAGAAGACAAACAAAAGGGGAAGGGAGCCACCAGAGGCAACTGATTGGAAAGTAATACACCAGTAGGAGAGTGCCCTGTGACTGGGGACCAGCATTAACTTGGAGTCTGGTTGAAAGCACTCAAAAAGAGCAAAGGATCACGGGGGGGGGGGGGGGATTGTGGGAATTAGGGTGGTTAGGGACAGGGGCTTAAGTCCTCATACCCAGGACAGCCTCCCCTGGTGCTGAGCCAGAGAGAGTTCGGCAGAGAAACCAGGTCTTAGTCCCTGAGCCAACAGCGTGCCTGAGAACGCATGCGGTCCAGCTCTTGTGAGGGGCTGGGAGCCTCACCGGACAACAGAACGCTGGGCCATGCCATCAGAGCCTGATAAGTGTGCACCCCACACCATCCCCTGGCTGCTCTCAGACCCGGAAAGACCAGGAATTCCCAGTCTGGGCCAGCGGGATGTGTGGGATCACTGCTTGGAACCTCACTTGTGGTCTGGAGCTGCCCAGGCAGCCACCGCTGCCATGGTTTTGGGTACAAGCAGGAGATCCTGCGACCCCAGGGACCGCGACTCAGAACCTACTCTGAGGCTTCTCTCTGAGAGGGAGGTTGGAGTGCAGTTTGCTTTCCTCTAAACCTCCAAAAACCATCAAAAACTGTCAAGGCGAGAAAACACATGAACAAACATAAAAACCTCCAGAGAACAAAAGCCTGAAAAAAATGATTTCCTTAGAGCCCACCCCCTTGAGGGGGGCGGGAGGACTTAACTCAGGGAACATCATTGACTGAAAACCCAAGTGGCAGGCCCTTCCTCCAGAAAACCAACCAGGAAAAAAAAAAAAAAAAAAAAAAAAGACGACAAGAGAACAACCACCACTATTTCATAGATACAACTTTTATTCTGCTCCATTTTTTTATATAGGTAATTTTTTAACCTATTTACCATCACAGTGAGATGTCCGGTACATCAAATTCCATAATAACCTTCTTTTTAAAAAAATTTTTTTTATTTATTTATTTATTTTTTTAAATTTTTTTTTCCCATTTTATTTATTTTTTCAGCGTAACAGTATTCATTCTTTTTGCACAACACCCAGTGCTCCATGCAAAACGTGCCCTCTCCATTACCCACCACCTGTTCCCCCAACCTCCCACCCCTGACCCTTCAAAACCCTCAGGTTGCCCCAACCTCCCACCCCTGACCCTTCAAAACCCTCAGGTTGTTTTTCAGAGTCCATAGTCTCTTATGGTTCGCTTCCCCTCCCCAATGTCCATAGCCCGCTCCCCCTTTATTTATTTATTTTTAAAACGTAACAGTATTTACTGTTTTTGCACAGCACCCAGTCAGTGCTCCATGCAATACATGCCCTCCCTATTACCCACCACCATAATAACCATCTAAACTGAAATTTTTGATACACACACCCGTGTTTTTCTTTCGTTTTTCCATTTTTATTAATTTTTTAAACTTTAGTTTAGTTTAGTCTAGTTTATTCCTTTCTTATTTTTATTTCCTAATATTCTTCTACAGTTAAACTTCAAGGTAATCCCCTTTCCCCAATCAATGCTACCCCTATAGGTAAACCAATTTTTAATCCCCCTTTATCTTAGGATATTTGAGTCTTTTAACAAAGATATCAAGATACATCCATGAAAATCAAAATAAACTTCCTCACTCACACTGAGAATTAATAACCACTCTCTCATCTTTTTCTTCTGCCAGTGCTTCTGTGTATTTGTGTTTGTCCTGATAGTATATAAACCTTATACTTGGTTTTCTTTTGATGAGGATCTACCTTTTTATGCTTTTATATACATACATTTTTAAAATTTTCTTCTTGTCATATACTTTTATCAGTCTTTATCGTATACTTTTATCAGTCTTTATCTGAGCCTTCTCTTCTATTGTCCCTTTTATTCCTGTCTCTCTCTCTCTCTCTGTGTGTGTCTCTCTGTCTCTCTCTTTTACTTTTTCTTTTCTTTTTCTCTCATCTGGGTGGGGATTCCTGATTGCTCAGAAGCGTTCCAGGGTGCAACTTGACTGCACCACAGTCGATACATCTAGCTACATTCGATCAGTCATCTCTCACCAAAATGACTAGGAGGAGGAATGCCCAACAGAAGAAAAATACAAAGGATGGGCCTTCTACAACAGAGCTAGTGGCTATAAACATATACAATATGTCAGAAAGGGAATTCAGGCTAACAATTATCCAGGCAATAGTTAGGTTGGAGAAAGCCATGGATGACCAAATGGAATTGGTTAGGGCAGAAATGAAAGCCACCAGGGATGATGTTGACAATGTTAGGGCAGAACAGAAAGCCACCAGGGATGATGTTCAAAATGCTCTCAATGAGTTCCAATCTAATCTAAATTCTCTAAAAGCTAGGGTAACTGAGACAAAAGATAAAATTAGTGATATGGAGGACAAGGAGTGAAGGGATCAGGAGGAAGCCTGGAACAAACAGCTCAGAAGCCACAAAAACAGAATCAGGAAAATAAATGACGCCATGAAATGTTCCAACGTCAGAATTATTGGAATCCCTGAAGAGGAGGAGAAAGAAAGAAGTCTAGAAGATATAGTGGAACTAGTTGTCTATGAAAATTTTCCCATCTCATGAATGGAACCAGTGTTCAGTACTAGAGGCAGGACGGTTCCCCCCAAGATAATAGATTCTTGAAAATCCTTGAGACACCTGATAGTAAGAATGAAGAATTATAACTGTAGGCAGACCCTCTTGAAAGCAGCTAGGACAAAGAAGCTCCTTATATACAGAGGAAAGCCCATTAGAATAACGTCAGAGCTGTCCACAGAGAACTGGCAAGCCAGGAGGGGCTGGCAAAATATATTCAGGGCACTAAATGAGAAGAACATGCAGCCAAGAATACTTTACCCAGCAAGACTGATATTCAAAATGGATGGAGAGATAAAGAGTTTCCAAGACGGGCAAGACTTAAAAGACTATGCATCCACCAAGCTGACACTACAGGAAATATTAAGGGGGTTTCTGTAAAAGAGAAAAAAATCCTAAGAATATCATTGAACAGAAATATAGAGACAATCTACAGAAAGAAAGACTTCAAAGTTAACACGATGTCGATTAAAACGTATCTATCAATAATCACTGTCAACGTGAATGGCCTAAATGTGCCCATAAATGACACAGGGTTGCAGATTGGATAAAACGAAATGACCCATCCATATGTTGTCAACAAGAGACCCATTTTGAACCTAAAGATACACCCAGATGAAAGTGAAGGGATGGAAAAGCATCTTTCATGCCAATGGGCCTCAAAAGAAGGCCAGGGTAGAGATTCTCATATCAGATAAGTTAGATTTTAAACTAAAGACTGTAGTCAGAGATACAGAAGGACACTACATCATTCTTAAAGGGACTATCCACCAAGATGATCTAACAATTGTATATATCTATGACCCCAATATAGGAGCAGCCAATTACATAAGAAAACTATTAATCAAGATAAAGAGTCATATTGATATGAATACATTAATACTAGGAGATCTTAACTAGGCTCTCTCATTAATAGACAGATCATCGAAGCAGAAAATCAATAAAGAAATGAGAGTATTGAATGACACATTGGACCAGATGGACCACATAGATAAATAGAGAACATTCCACCCTAAAACAACAGAATACTCATTCTTCTCAAGTGCACATGGAACCTTCTCCAGAATAGACCACATACTGGGTCACAAAGCAGGACTCAACCGATACCAAAAGACTGACATTATTCCCTGCATATTCTCAGATCACAATGCTTTGAAACTGCAGCTCAATCAAAAGGAAAATTTCGAACAGAGTGGAGAGCCCAGATATGGACCCTCAACTCTATGGTCAAATAATCTTCGACAAAACAGGAAAAAATATTCAATGGAAAAAAGACAGTCTCTTCAATAAATGGTGCTGGGAAAACTGGACAGCGACATGTAGAAGAATGAAACTCGACCATTCTCTTACACCATTCACAAAGATAAACTCGAAATGGATAAAAGACCTCAACGTGAGACAGGAATCTATCAGAATCCTAGAGGAGAACATAGGCAGTAACCTCTTCGATATCAGCCACAGCAACTTCTTTCAAGATAAGTTTCCAAAGGCCAAGGAAACAAAAGCAAAAATGAACTTTTGGGACTTCATCAAGATCAAAAGCTTCTGCACAGCAAAGGAAACAGTCAACAAAACAAAGAGGCAACCCACGGAATGGGAGAAGATATTTGTAAATGACAGTACAGACAAAAGGTTGATATCCAGGATCTACAAAGAACTTCTCAAACTCAACACACACAAAACAGATAATCATATCAAAAAATGGGCAGAAGATATGAACAGAAACTTCTCCAACGAAGACATACAAATGGCTATCAGACACATGAAAAAATGTTCATCATCACTAGCCATCAGGGAGATTCAAATTAAAACAACATTGAGATACCACCTGACACCAGTTAGAATGGCCAAAATTAACAAGACAGGAAACAACGTGTGCTGGAGAGGATGTGGAGAAAGGGGAACCCTCTTACACTGTTGGTGGGAATGCAAGTTAGTGCAGCCACTTTGGAGAACAGTGTGGAGATTCCTGAAGAAATTAAGAATAGAGCTTCCTTATTACCCTGCAATTGTACTGCTGGGTATTTACCCCAAAGATACAGATGTAGTGAAAAGAAGGGCCATTTGAACCCCAATGTTTATTGCAGCAATGGCTACGGTCGCCAAACTGTGGAAAGAACCAAGATGCCCTTCAACGGATGAATGGATAAGGAAGATGTGGTCCATATACACAATGGAGTATTATGCCTCCATCAGAAAGGACGAATACCCAACTTTTGTAGCAACATGGACAGGACTGGAAGAAATTATGCTGAGCGAAATAAGTCAAGCACAGAGAGTCAAGTATCATATGGTCTCACTTATTTGTGGAGCATAACAAATAACATGGAGGACATGGGGAGATGGAGAGGAGAGGGAGTTGAGGGAAACTGGAAGGGGAGATGAACCATGAGAGACTATGGACTCTGAAAAACAACCAGAGGGTTATGAAGGGGCGGTGGGAGGGGGTGGGGTGGGGTGGGAGGTTGAGGAACCAGGTGGTGGGTAATGGGGAGGGCACATACTGCATGGAGCACTGGGTGTGATGCCAAAACAATGAACACTGTTATGCAGTAAATAAGCAAATAAAAATAAATAAATTAAAAAAAAAAAAAGGAAAATTTCGGAAGGAACTCAAACACCTGGAAGCTAAAGACCACCTTGCTTAAGAATGCTTGGATCAACCAGGAGATCAAAGAAGAACTTAAACAATTCATGGAAACCAATGAGAACGAAGACACTTTCGTCCAAAACCTATGGGATACAGCAAAGGCAGTTATAAGAGGGAAATACATAGCCATCTGAGTCTCCCTCAAAAAAATCGAAAATCCAGAATACACCAGCTGTCTCTACACCTTAAAGAACTGGAGAATCAAGAACAAATCAAACCAACTCCACACACAAGAAGGGAAATAATCAAGATTAGAGCAGAGATCAATGAGGTAGAAACCAGAGATACAGTAGACCGTATGAATGAAATTAGAAGCTGATTTTTTGAAAGAATCAATAAGATCGATAAACCATTGACCACACTAATCCAAAAGAAAAGAGAGAAAGCCCAAATTAATAAAATTATGAATGAAAAGGGAGAGATAACAACTAACACCAAGAGGTAGAAACTACCATCAGAAATTATTACCAACAGTTATATGTCAATAAGCTAAGAAACCTATATGAAGTGGATGCTTTCCTGGAAAACTATGAACCCCCAAAATTGAACCAGGATGAAATTGACAACCTGAATAGACAGATATCCAGTAACAAGATTGAAGCAGTGATCAAAAATCTCCAAAAAAATAAAAGCCCAGGACCTGACAGATTCCCTGGTGAATTCTACCAAACTTTCAAGCTTTACTACTAAGCTGTGATCACCCAGAAAGCGTCATACTGGCATAAAATCATACACATTGACGAGTGGAACAGAGTAAAGAGCCCAGATATGGACCCTCAACTCTATGGTCAAATAATCCTCGACAAAACAGGAAAAAATATATACAGTGGAAAAAAGACAGTCTCTTCAATAAATGGTGCTGGGAAAATTGGACAGGAGTTGGGAGGTTGGGGTACCAGGTGGTGGGTAATAGGAAGGGCACATATTGCATGGAGCACTGGGTGTGGTGCAAAAACAATGAATACTGTTACACTGAAAAGAAATTAAAAAAATAATAAGAGTAGTAATCCATAATCTATAAAAGGTTCAGAAAACTCAACACCCAAAGAACAAATAATCCAATCAAGAAATGGGCAGAGGACATGAAAAGAAATTTATGGAAAGAAGACATCCAGATGGCCAACAGACACATGAAAAAATGCTCCACATCACTTGGCATCAGGGGAATACAAATCAAAACCATAATGAGGTATCACCTCACACCAGTCAGAATGGCTAAAATTAACAAGTCAGGAAATGACAGATACTGGCAAGGATGCAGAGAAAGGGGAACTCCTACACTGTTGGTGGGAATGCAACCTGGGGCAACCACTCTGGAAAATAGCATGGAGATTCCTCAAAAAAGCTGAAAATAGTGCTACCCTATGACCCATCAATTGCACTACTGGGTATTTACCCTAAAGAGACAAATGCAATGATCCGAAGGGACACATGCACCCAAATGTTTATAGCAGCAATGTCCACAATAGCAATACTATGGGAAGAACCTAGATGTCCATCAACAGAGGAATGGATAAAGAAGGTGTGATATATATATATATATACATATATATATATATATATATATATATATATATATATAAACACACACACACACACACACACACACAATGGAATACTATGCAGCCATCAAAAGAAATGTAATCTTGCCATTTGCGATGACATGGATGGAACTAGAGGGTATTATGCTTAGCGAAATAAGCCAATTAGAGTAAGACAGTTATCATATATGATCTCCCTGATGTGAGGAAGGTGAGAGGCAATGTAGGGGATGGGGGCGGGGCAGGAAAAGAATAAATGAAACAAGATTGTATCGGGAGGGAAAGAAACCTTAAGAGACTCTTAATGTCACAAAACAAACTGAGGGTTGCTGGGGGGAGGGGAATATGGAGAGGGTGGTGGGGTTCTGGACATTTGGGAGGGTATGTGCTATGGTGAGTGAAACGTGTAAACCTGCCAATTCACAGACCTTTACTCCTGGGAATAAAAATACATTATATGTTTGTAAAAAATAAAATAATAGTAATAAATTAAAAAAAAAATAAAAGAACAAAAAAGATACCCAGCCAAGCACAAACTCCATGATGAGTTGTCTGTGTTCTGTCCTATTCACTGAATGGGAACACCTGGGAATCCCAGAGTGGGGCTCCTCTCCCAGCTGCAGGTTTCTGGCTGTGATGTTTTAATCAGCAATGGGAGGGCCCTATTTGAATGAATTCTGACTATATAGCCAGCTCAAGCCTTAGATTCCATCCTTTACTAGTTAAGAAAGCAAAGATTGCAATACGTTTGAAGATCACTTTGTTTAGATGGCACTGTAACTAGCGGAAGTTTTCTAATCTGTGAGCACAGTTATCTTTCCAATTCTGTATGCACTTTTAAAAGTCTTTCATCAATGTACGTCATTTTAGTGTACAGTATTTGAACTCCTTATTGAACGTTAACCCAAAATATTTTATTTCCTGTGTCAGTGTAAATAGAATGATTTTATTACTTTCTCTTTTTTTTTTTTTTAGGTATTTGTTGTTATTCTGTGGAGACATAGCTTTATTTTGTATGTTGATTTTGTATCCTGGAGTTTCCCAGATATCGTTGTTTAGTTAAAAGGTTTTTGTCTCTCTGTGTGTGGCATTTGTAGTGTTTGATTTTGTATAAGAACATGTCATATGCAGGGACCCCTGGGTGGCTCCATCATTAAGCCTCTGACTCCAGCTCAGATCATGATTCCAGGGTGCTGGGATCGAGTTCCACAACGGGTTCCTTGCTCAGCAGGGAGCCTGCTTCTTTCTCTGCCTGCTGTTCTCCCTGCTTGTACTAGTTCTCTTGTTCTCTCTCTCTCTCTGACAAATAAATAAATAATTTTTTTTTAAAAAACACACCCATCATAAGTAAACAAAGAATTTTTCTTCCTGTTGCTGATTTCAATATATTTATTTTGTATTGGCTAATTTCTCTGGGTAGGTCTTCCGGTTGTCAGAAGAGTTTCCCTTCTGAACTTCTGGATTCTTTGTTGGGTCTAAATATTCAGTAGCTGCAGGACATATGTAAGGGGAAAATGAATTTCATTTTGCACATGTATCAGATCCCTAAAATATGAACTCAGAAAACGACCAAGGTAGACAGAACTTGTGCCACTTAGATAACAAAAGATTAGATTTGCAAAGATTTAAGGCAAAGATTTGGGTTAGTAAATTAGTGAAGAACCAACAAGGTTTGTTTGCATAGTCTTCTAGGCCCTAAGTTCCATATTCTGGTGCTGAGGATGGTTCTCCCCTCCTGGTACAGGGAAAGGAACTTTCCCACAGGAGATTGATTTCCTGCTGTCAGGAGGACAAAGGAGGCTCAGAATGTCCTTCCACTGTCAGGTTCTCAAGTGACTTTAGTTCACAGTAACTCAGGGATCAGATGACATATTTGGAATTGCACATCTTATTCTCCTTCATGACATCATGTTGAATACTCATGGTAGGAGTGAGCATCCTTGCCTGTCTCCTGATGTGACAGGAAAGACTTCAGGTTTTCACAGTTTAATATGATGTGAAATGTGGGTTTTTCATCTATAGCCATGATCATGTGGAGGTAATTTCCATCTGTTCCTCAATTGTTGAGATATTTTAACAATGATCATGTGTTGAAATTTGTCAGATAGTTTTAGCCATCAGAGGAGAGCATTCTGTCGATCCAATCCTTCCCTGTCTTAATGCAGAGTGTCCCATTTATTGATCTGTGTATGTTGAGTGATCTTTGTTTCTGAAGGATAATTCACACTAGGTCATCATGTATGATCTTTCAATGTACTTTGCATTCAGTATGCCTGGATTTTTACAGGAGTGTTCATGTGAGATATTGGCCTGAGTTTTCAGTTCTTGAGGAGTCCTTGCCTGGCTTTGTTGTCAGTGTCATGTTGGCTTTATAGAATGAATTTGGACATGTTACTTTACTGTCAGTTTTTTTGGGAAGAGACTGAGAAATATTGGCCTTTATTCTTGTTTAAATATTTGGTGTAATTCATAGGTAAACCAATCTGATCCTGGACTGGTTTCTTTGTCTGTTCGTTTGCTTTTGATTTATTTTTGTTTTTGAAGCAGAAGGCTTTAGATTATGAATTTGGTCTTCTTATTAGTTTTTTTCTGTTCATTTTCTATTTCTTCATGAAAAAGTCTTGGTGTATTTATAAATCTAGAAATTTTCTAATTTGTCCTTTGTTATTCCAATGTTGCTCTGTAAATATCTTAGTATTTTATTCATGTTCCTTTTCATTTATTTGGTGTCAGCTACTTCTTCTCTTTGAACTCTGTATTTATTTGAGGTTTACCTATTTTTCTAGTCTACCTATGATTTTAAATTACATTTGTCTCTTCAAAAATACCAATTTCAATCTCCTTGATTTTGCATTTGCATAGTTTCAATTTCTTTTTTTCTCCTAATAATTTCAATGTTAATTGAATCTTTAAAAATACCAAACTTTTTACAGAAATAGAAAAAAAAATCCTTATACATATATAAATACAAAGCTCATGGCTGTGACAACACAATCATGAGAAGGAAGACCAAACTCCTGGGGACATAATATTCCTTCTTTATAAATATAGTGCAGAGGTATATTAACTACAAAGGTCTATGACTAGCATACAATCATACTCATAGGCAGTGCAGTGGATTATGGAGACAAGAGGTGAAAGTGTTCATATACAGTGAGCATATTCCCTGCATGTTATTTAAGAAAACACAGTGGGGAAAGGATAGTGTCTATAAAAAGTGGTGTTGGATATCCACATGCAAAATCATGATATTGGGTCCTTATCTTATAGCATACAGATATATAGATCCAGGAAATCTCACAGTGGATTAAAGACTAAAGCTAAAAACCTGACCCCAAAACACCCATAAGAAAACAAAGGGGAACAAAAGTCATGATATTTGCTCAGCTATAGTTTATTTGTTATAAAAGTGAAATCACAGAAAACAAGAGCAAAGACAGACAGGTGGGACTACATAAAACTACAAACTGTGCAGAAAAATGTTGGCAGCGCAAGAAGGCAGCCTATGAAATGGGAGGCAGTGCTCAACCAAATATTGAGAAGGAGTTAACATTCAAAATACAGAAGAGACTCCTTAACCTCAACAGAAACTATCAAAAATACATTACTAAAAATTAACAAATCACAAGATTAAAAATTGGGGCAAGAATGGGGCATCTGAATGACTCAGTAGATTATGAGTCCAACTTTTGGTTTCTAACCAGGTAATGACAAAGGTCGTGGGAACTGAGCCCAGTCACAGGCTTTGTGTTCATTGGGAATCTATTGGACATTCTCTCTCTTCTTCTCCATCTGCTCCTCCTCTCATTTTTTCTTTATTTCATATACATAAATAATATATTTCAAAGCATTTGGGCCAAGGTCTTCCATATTCATTTCTCTATAGAAGATTAAAAAATGGCGGCTGCTAGGTGACTCAGTTTATTAATTATCTGCCTTCAGCTCAAATTACGACCTGGAATTGAGTACCACATTGTGCTCTGCCATCACCTAGGAATCTGTTTCTCCCTGTCTTTCTGCCCCTCTGTGCACTTGCTGAATTTCTGTATGTCTCTAATATAAAAAAATCTTAGGAAAAGTATACAACCAAATGTCCATCAGTGATCAACTTCACTAATCATCAGTGAAACCCACCCTACACCAGTGAGATAGCACCTCACAGCTCTTAACAAGTCTATGAAAAAAAAAAAAAAAAGAAAAGCAAAGAAAATGAGAATGGACCAAGTGTTGGTGATGATGTGGAAAACAGCCAACCCTGGAATACACTTTTTAAAAAATTTTTCAGTGTTCCAAGATTCATTGTTTATTCTCCACACACAGTGCTCTATGCAATATGTGCCCTCCTTAATTCCCACCACCAGACTCACCTAACCCTCGATCCCCTCCCCACCAAAACCCTCAGTTTCTTTCTCAGAGCCCACAGTCTCTCATGGTTCAACTCCCTCTCTGATATCCCACAATTCAGTTATCCTTTCCTTCTTCTAATGTCCTCCATGTTATTCCTTATACTCCACAAGTAAGTGAAACCATATGATAATTGACTCTTTCTGCTTAACTTATTTCCTCAGCATAATCTCCTCCAGTCCTGTCCATGCTGAATCAAAAGTTGGGTATTCATCCTTTCTGATGGAGGCATAATACTCCATCGTGTATATGGACCACATCTTCCTTATCCATTTGTCTGTTGAAGGGCATTTTGGCTCTTTCCACAGCTTGGTGACTGTGGACATTGCTGCTATGAACATTGGGGTACAGATGGCCCTTTTTTTCACCACATCTGTATCTTTGGGATAAATATCCCCAAACTACTAGAACTCATACAGCAATTCAGTAATGTGGCACGATATAAAATCAATGTACAGAAATCAGTTGCTTTCTTATACACTAACAATGAAAGTACAGAACAGGAAATTAGAGAGTTGATTCCATTTACTATAGCACCAAGAACAATAAGATACCTGGGAATAAACCTAACCAAAAAGGTAAAGGATCTGTACTTGAGAAACTACAGAACACTCATGAAAGAAATTGAAGAAGACACAAAAAGATGGAAAAGCATTCCATGTTCATGGATCAGAAGAATAAACATTGTTAAAATGTCTTTACTGCCTGAACAATCTATACTTTCCATGCCATCCCAATCAAAATTCCACCGGCATTTTTCAAAGTGCTGGAACAAACAATCCTAAAATTTGTAGGGAACCAGAAGGGACCCCAAATTGCTAAGGAAATGTTGAAAAAGTAAAAAAAAAAGACTGTGGGCATCTTATTGCCTGATTTCAAGCTTTACTACAAAGTTGTGATCACATGGAATACTCTTGATGAGACTACCACATAGTTTAGTTACTATGGAAACCAGCGTGTTGAACACAAGCCACTCAACAGAGTTCCAAATCTTTTCCTGTATGACTGATTTCACTTCCAGCTGAGAGTGAGGAAGATCTTAACATCAGGTTGTGGGGAGAGGCAATAGCATGATACGGATGGACTCAGTGGAGGTGACCTAATCTATTCTTGCTGTCCTGCAGGAAAGAGGCAGTGGCAGAGACACTGGAGTGGACAGCTACTGTGAGAGCACATGTCAGGCTCTGGTCTCAGGAACTCTTCACTTCGAGGAGCCCAAGGTGGGTTGGTTCAGTTTGTGCAGACTCTGTACATCAGGACATTGTTGACAGTAGGACAGCATGCAGCCTGATGCAGAAGAGCTCATATAGGTATGCAGAAGCAAGAGGCAAAGGCGTCCAACCAAACCACTCTCAGCCAGCACGTCCTCTGTGAATGCCATGAGCTACATGGCCTATGTTCTCTTTGAGAGTGCCGACCTTCACTCAGTATCATGTCCTTGAGGTTCCCCTCAGTTGATGTGTGTATCACTAGTGTGACATGTATTCATAGAATAGTGTCCATTGAAGGATGTTTTCTACTTGTGTTGTTCTTTTAAATATAGAAAGACTTTTGTGGAGTTCATAGCCTCAAACACAAATAAAAATGCTATAAATATTCACATGCCATTTTTGTGTGAACATGGGATTTCGTTTTCCTGGAGCAAACACACATGGGTGGGATTTCCAGGTCACACATTACCTGTATCCATCTTTTTTCTAAAAAAAGATTTTATTTACTTATTTGACACAGAGAAAGATCACAAGTAAGCAGAGAGGCAGGGAGAGAGAGAGGAGGAAGCAGGCTCCCTTCTGAGCAGGGATCCTGATGCGGAGCTTGATCCCAGGACCCTGAGATCATAACCTGAGCCAAAGTACAGGCTTAACCCACTGAGCCACCCAGACACCCCCATTTATCCACCTTTAGCTTCATAGGAAACAGCCAAATGTTTTTTGAGAGTTGATGTTTCATTCTTCATTCCGGTTTGCAAGGTTTGAGGCCCCAGGTGTGATACATGCTCACCAAGATGGTATGGTCAGTGCTTCCTTCACACCTGAGCCACTGTAATGAGTGCAGAGGGGATCTCATTGTGGGCTTCTCTTGGATTTCCCTCACAATCCATGGTGAGAAGTGTCCTCTCCTGCACTTACCTGACATCTCTATTCCATCCTGGATGCAATGTCTACACAAGGCTGTGCCTGTTTTATAGATGGTGGTTGCCTGTCTTTCCATCGCATTTCCACAGTTCTTAGTATATTCTGGATGCAAGTCCTTTGTTGGTTATCCAATTTTTGCATATTGTCCCTTAGCCCATAACTTGTCTTTCCTTATCTTGATTGTCATGCAGGCAGAAAAAAGTATTTGATTTTTACAAAGTCTACTTATAATATGTGTTTTTATAGACCTGGTATTTTAACTATAACTTTTTGTTTTCATGTATATTGATTGCCTGTGAAGAGTTACTTGATACCCAATTGACAGAAAAGTCTTGTGTTTTTCTGGTCTCTCTCAGTTTTGTCTTGTTCTGTAATTGGTATTTGTAACTCAGTCTTTTGTTGCTTCCTTTCAAATGTATAGAATCTGGTAATTCATTTTCATGGTGTAGATATTATAAACTGTAGAGAATTCTGTTCTCATGCTCAGACTTGAATTTGAGGTTTCAGGACAGATGCTGTGCTGTGTCTTTTCCCCCAGTTGGCTCATCAGATTGAAGAGATGTGCTTCTGGTGTCAATCAGAGACATTTACCTTTCCAGGAGCTGGAATTTCTATACAGCCTGTTGATCTGGAGCTCTCTGCACTCAACTGAGACCTTGAAGCTAGATGTTTCCTACACAGCTCTCATGTGAGACACTAAAACTCATTTTTTTCATGTCAATGTCTGACACTCCATGATGAGAACACAGTTAGCTTTTTTGCCTTTTCACAAAATGATTTACTCTCACATGTGTGTCACTATAATTTATCTTTTTCCGTGCAAGACTAGCTCATATCTCTATCTCTAGAATCTTCCAGATTTCTTATCCCCTAATGCTGTTCCAATATCAGGCACAGTGTTTTACTAAAGACATATTTTAATTTAATTTTTATTATGCTACATTGAGTGCAGGAGTCTTTGAATGGCTCATTTATATGGATGGGTTTTGCCTGTCTGCAAAGGGCCTGTTGATAATGAGTTCAGGGGACTGGGGTCTTCTCAAAAGGAAAGAAAAAGGAAATCAGGACTCTGAGACAGCAAAGTTAGGATAGGGAATTCAGGCCTGGAAGGAAATTCCATCTGTCCACAATTTCCAGTTCTGCAGAAGTGGGGCTCAGGGGAGGGCCATGGTAGATCTTGTCAAGGAACCCCCTGAGCTGTGTCTCTGTATTCACCATACATGGTAATAAATGGCTGGCGGGAAGTTTCCATGCTGGTCATTGTCAGAATCCCCTGATGTTTGGAGGGGTCCTTGGGATTGTAATTTAGCTTCTCAGAGATAGGTTGTATTACATAACGTTGTCCCAGCTGAAGTTGGGATCCACACCAGTGCCTTCCCAGGGGCTGATGGGTCTAGGCTACTCCCACATCAAAAGTGCTCAGTGAGAACCCAGAGAAGAGGCAGGTGAGCTATAAGGGACTCCCTGGGATTCACTTACCCAGGATCAGACACCTGCAGGAAGACCTGGGATGGAACTCTTGTGAAGAAAGCACAAGAAGACAGTGAAGCCACTTTACCTGGGGCAGAAATCCTCTTCCCTGAGGGAGCCCTTGACCTGAGCACTCAGAGAAAGTAAAGACCAGAAGCATGAATGTGGAGCAGAGGATTCCCAAGCTGGGACCCAGGAGTCACTGCCTTAGTCACTACCTTAAACCCAGTGCTTACCTTTTTGACTGTGGAAGGTGGATTTGGGAAGACTTGTATCTTCAGCAAGGGCCTGACACCTGTGGGATTATACAAGTCCTTGCAGCATGGGATGGAAGTTGAGTCTCTCACATAGTAGCAGTGAGCCCTTTGCTGTGGCGACTCATGTCCAACTCTCGTTGGGACACCCCCTCTTTCAGAACTGAGAGTAGGGTAGTGGAAGGAGGTGCTCATCTTAGCTACAGAGGCAGAGGTGTGAGACGGCAGTGAACAGGAAGCTATTCCAAGGTTCTTGACCTAGTGTGCTTTTTTTATTTTTATAAAGATTTCATTTATTTATTTAACATAGAGAGAGAGTGAGAGAGGGAGAGAGAGAGAGAGAGAGAGAGATCACAAGTAGGCAGAGAGGCAGGCAGAGAGAGAGAGTGAAGCAGGCCCCCCACTGAGCAGAGAGTCCAATGTGGGGCCTAATCCCAGGACCCACAAGACCACGACTGGAGCCAAAGGCAGAGGCCCAGTGCATTGAGCAACCCAGGCAGAGAGGGATGACAATTTTCAGTAAGACAGGGTCAATGCACAAGTCATTTTAATATACTGTGTAAACAGACATGTTCTTGACCTATGTGCAATGAATCTATATTCCCTTAGCAATAGTCCATGGATATGGGGCCTTGATATGCCCAGTTGGCCCCGTGAGACACAGTGGACCACAAGTCTAACCCTCCCTCCTCATCAGCCCATGACTGAATAGGGGTGCTGTTTAGTTGTTGTGGAGGGTGCCCTGAGGAGTTGCTGGCTGGCTTCATGTTCACCCCCAACCTCACCCCACACCTACACTGGAGATGGTCCCCTTTCTTGTCATGTCCTGAGAATTCCTACAATCCTATTGTTATTATCACTAGGTAAAATGTCATGCAGACACTGGACATTTCTGGAATAGTACCAGTGATACATATGAACATCCATGCTGGCCAATCTAAGCTCCACAAATTTGTGAAAATTAGGAAATTTGAATCTTCAATGAACGTGATTATTACCAGTTTTGTAGTGTTCTGTGGCATGATCTTATCCAACTGCAGTGAATCCCTCATGCAACAGAGTCCCACACAGTTTTGACAAAGTTGGAGAGGAATGGTCATTCCCACCTAGGGCTGAAAAGGAAGAGAGGACAAGGTGAAAAGTGGCCAATGGCTCCCCAGATTCTCTTAGCATGGAGCATTCCAGTGAAAGCACACATATTCTCACATTGGCACAGATCCTGAAAAAGGAAAATTGACCCGAGATGCAGAGCCATAGACCCAGTGTAGAGTTCTCTACTACAAAGAATCTCAAGCCTCAGAAACTAATTGTTTCCCAGCTGTTCATAGAAACAACTGTTAATTCCTTTAGTCCCTCTATGTGATCTGTGCAATGGGAGTGTCTCCAACTGATGCTCCTTGTAGGCTGAACCAGACGTTTTGGAAACATGTAATGTATTTTTGAGTATCATGGGTCCTAAGGTTAAGAGTAACATTTCCCAGGATGGATTTCCACTCAGATTGTTGCCTGTATGTATTTTAGATGATGAGATGTGGGGATTTTGGGTTATGATACTTAGAAGATGTTGAACTGGAGTTTATGCATTTCTAGTCTGAGACTTTGGGGGCTGTAGGGATGTGATAAATGTATGGGTATTTGGGATGGATGTGGAGCTTGGAGTCCTGAGGGTCGACTGTGGTGGTCTGATAATGACTAGAAATTGTGAGGGTTCTCTTATAGGATGAATCAGACTTTGCCTTATTTCATTAACATAGAGACCTTAGGATTCAAATATTTTCCTGATAATAGATACCCCTGTGATGAGCACAGCACACCAAAAAATCTTGTCCAGTCACTGTGTCATCCTCCAGAAACATGTAAGCCTGTCTGTCAACCATACTTAAATAAAACAGCAGAACTTCTTTTCGGGAGAATCTGTGTGGTTCCTAATGTCATGTCAAGTGCTCTTTTGAGGGGCAACAGAGGAAGGTTATGCCCCAGTAGAAGAGTTGAGTCATATGACCAGAGATAATCAATGGTCTTCTTGCTGGTAAGTTGGAGTAAGGTGTTACGAGTCTGAAAATGCAAGGGGTGAAGCTCTGGAAATCCAGAGGAATAGACTCAACCCCAGAGCTCCTGCAAGGGTGTATCCCTCCCAGCACTGTGTGTAGCCTAGTGGATTTGATTTCTTGTAGACCTCAAGGCAGTAGGACATCAAACATATGTAGGCCTGAGCCCTGTGTGGTACCAGAATCTAGTGATCACAGGAAATACTGCAGGGCAGGTAGTGAGTCTTATAAACATCTCGACCTGCAGCTCTTGTTCTGTGGAATTTCCCCAGGGACAGGGAACCTTTCAGGCAGCAGTTCATGCGGAGGATCATCTGCAGGAACTCAGCACTGAAAGGAGGACTGCAAGGATGAGGAGATGATGTAGAGTGAGCTTGAACTTGGCACATCTGTCAGACCATGACTTGTGACCATGAGTTCATGAGACTCCTACCAGAATGTACTGTGTGTAATGCTAAAATGGAGTTTGGGCATAGACATTCACCCATAGAAATGGCTCCATTTCACAACATTTCTTTTCACCAAGCACATGGTCATATTTCAAAAATAGAGGAAGAAGTTCAGAACTTGTTAGGGACTGAGCTACAATCCTGTAATCTGCAGCCTGCCTCCTCCCAACTCTTCCCAAATGATGCTTCGACACATATTCCCTCCATCCACATAGAGGTTGCAGATATGCCTCCAATAAAACTAATAAAGAAAAAATTTAGATGCAAAGTACTTAAGTTTTATCTTTCTACAGCGTTTTTGGACTCTTCAAATCTTTCTACAGAGATTGGGGTGCACATGAAAGCAGTATTTTTGTCCCAAACTTCTGACTCATTTGTATGAGGAAGTGAGGCGTATTTTGTCCCCTTCCTCCTCAACCCACCAACAAAGCCGTCCCTTCTCATGGTTTCTGACACCATGCAGGATGTGGGTTCTCCCACTGTGTCTTGCACAGTAATACACATCCGTGTCCCCAGACCTCAGACTTCTCAGTTCCATGGAGGCCGTGCTTGTGGATGTGTCTGCCGTAAGCGTGACTCTAGCCTGGAATTTCTGTGCAATTTTTGTGTCACCATCTTCAGGGTCAATTCGTCCCATCCACTCAAGCGCTCCTTCTGGGGCCTGTCACACCCCGTGCATATAGGAGTCAGTGAATGTGTATCCAGATGTCTTTCAGGAGACCTTCGCAGATGCTCCAGGATTCCTCACCTCAGCCTCAGACTGTAACAGATGCACCTGGGAGTACACACCTGTGGAGAGAGAGCAGGTGGGGATGAATTTGACTTTGATTGGCCTTTTTCTCCTCCTTGGCCCAGAGACTGGGAGTCACTTACCTGTAGTTAGTGCTACCACGAAGAGAATTCTCCAGCTCCAGGTCATGGTGACTGGCTGTGCTCTCAGAGGATTCTGTAGTGGAGGGAGCAGTTGTGGGGTGATGCTCTCAGTGCACAGATATTCCCATACTTAACATGATGCAGCTTGGACTATTTGCATATTCATAAGGAATAGTATTTCATACTCAAGACCAGACCCATCAAAAGAAGAAGCAGATAGTTATCACAGGGACTAAACTCATTCACATGGTGTGGACCCATGTCCTAATCCTTGCTTGAAGACATGGGTACCCTGCAGCTCCCTGCACTATAGGGACAGAGCTTCTCTACTGAAGGGAAAAAAATACCATGATATTCTCCTCATGCAACCCCACCTTGGAGTGACAGAGAGACACCCTGAACATGTTCTTGGCTCTGCTATCTGAATAAATTACTCGTGGATCAGTGTGTCTCCAAAGTGCTGCACCCATGAGCTTATAAGTGCATTCGTTCCTCCTCACTTTACAATTAAGATATCTAAAAGTCCTGGAATATCATTCTCTTCAAGTATGCTTCTCATTGCCTTGAATTTGGTAAATAATACTGATAGAACAGGATATCTAAATACCCCTGAGCTTTCCCTGTCTTAATTATATGTTACATTGTTTTCTGCAAAAGAAAACCCTGAATTTTGAGAAGAAAGATGTTGCCAGAGCCCTGTGTACCCATTTCTGGGTTAGCAGCCCTGTGCTGGGTGGTTTTCAGCACCCCATGCAGTACAGACCCTGAACTGCAGGGAGAACACGGTCTGGGCTCATGGAGTATTTAGTGCAGTGTCTCTACTCCAGCATTACATGGCAAAGGGAAGCAGAATATGTCACCCCACATGTGCCTCTGGAATTAAAGGTACTTGAGATATAGCCCATGCACCCTGTCAGGTCCGCATCACCCTGAAACCTGAAGATAAGGGTCCAATGGGAAAGGCTCCCTCTCAGTACCAGAAACAGAGAGATGTCCTTAGCACCATAATTAGGAATTTAAGACCCCGGATGCTTTACAAACAACCCTGATTTCTTTAAAAATTTATTTCCACAAACCCATGCTGCTTTTTATTACCATTCTTCACAAATTTACTGTTGATCTTTCCAAAGTTTTAAGAGTTTTCTACTTTTCTCACACTTTGTGTCTTACATTTTTATGGACTCTTATTGCACTGCTGAGTATTTACACCAAAGATACAGATGTAGTGAAAAGAAGGGGCATATGCACCCCAGTGTTCATAACAGCATTGTCCACAGTAACCAAACTGTGGAAAGAGGCGAGATGTATGGATAAAGAAGATGTGGTCCATGTATACAATGGAATATTACTCAACCATCAGAAAGGATGAATTCCCAACTTTTGTATCAATATGGACGGGACTGGAGGAGATTATACTGTGTGAAATAAGTCAAGCAGAGAAAGTCCATTATTGTATAGTTTAACTAACTTGTGGAACATCATGAAAGTCATGGGGGACATTAGGAGAAGGAATGGGCAATTGAAGGGGGGGAGGATCAGAAAGGGAGATGAACCATGAGAGGCTAAGGGTTTTAGAGGGGAGGAGGTTAAGGGGATGGCTCAGCCCAATGATGTGTGCCATGTATTGCTTGGAACCCTGGGTGTTTTATGTAAACAATGAGTGTGGGAACTTTGCATCAAAACTAATGAAGTACTGCATGGTGACTAACAAAACATAATAAAAAACTGAAAAGAAATTTTAAAAATAAATAAAAATTTGAAAAACCAAATCTGCCTTTGAAAGAAAAAATAATAAGAAATAAAAATAATGGACAGAGTCAAGATGGCAGAGAAGTAGCAGGCTGAGACTACATCAGGTAGCAGGAGATCAGCTCGATAGCTTATCTAAACATTGCAAACACCTACAAATCCAATGGGAGATTGAAGAGAAGAAGAACAGCAACTCTAGAAACAGAAAATCAACCACTTTCTGAAAGGTAGGACTGGTGGAGAAGGGAATCTAAAACGACGGGAAGATAGACCGCGGGGGGAGGGGCCGGCTCCCGGCAAGCGGCGGAGGAATGGAGCACAAAATCAGGACTTTTAAAAGTCTGTTCCACTGAGGGACATTGCTCCAGAGCCTAAACCAGGGTGAAGCCCTGGGGTCAGCGTGGCCCCAGGTCCCGCAGGGTCACAGAAGGATCGGGGGTGTCGGAGTGTCGCAGAGCTCGCAGGTATTAGAACGAAGAAGCCGGCTACAGAGACAGAGCCGAGGACTGAACTCTCAGCTCGGGGTTACCTTGAACTGGTCGCGGGCAGGGTGAGCTCGGAGCGCGGCTAGAGGCTGGGGATACGGGAGTGATTGGGTGCTGTCCTCTGGGGGCGCACTGAGGAGTGGGGACCCAGGCTCTCGGCTCCTCCGGGCCGGAGACTAGGAGGCCGCCATTTTCATTCCCGTCCTCCGGAACTCTACGGAAAGCCTTCAGGGAACAGAAGCTCCCAAAAGCGAATCCGAGCAGATTACTTAGTCCGGCCACCGGTAAGGGCGGTGCAATCCCGCCTTGGGCAAAGACACTTGAGAGTCACTACAACAGGCCCCTCCCCCAGAAGATCAACAAAATATCCAGCCAGGACAAATTTCATCTATCAAGGAAAGTAGGTTCAATTCCTAAGACAGCAGCGCAATTCCAGAGGAGGAGAAAGCAAAGCACGGAACTCATGGCTTTCTCCCCATGATTCTTTAGTCTTGCAGCTAGTTCATTTTTTTTTTCTTTTTTCTTTTTTCAATTTTTTTTCTTTTTTCTTCTTCTGCTAAATTTTTTAAAACTTTTACCCTTTTCTTTTTTAACGTTTTTTGACTAGTTTATCTAAATATATATTTTTTTCTTTCTTTTTTATATTTTTTCTTTATTTGTTTTATTTTTTAAATTTTTTTCTTTTTTTGTTCTGAACCTCTTTTTATCCCCTTTCTTCCCCCCACAATTTGGGGTCTCTTCTCATTTGGTTACAACGCATTTTTCTGGGGTCTTTGCCACCCTCTTAGTATTTTATTTGCTCCTTCATATCCTATCTGGACAAAATGACAAGGTGGAAAAAATCACCACAAACAAAAGAACAAGAGACAGTACCGAAGGCTAGGGACCTAATCAACACAGACATTGGTAATATGTCAGATCAAGAGTTCAGAATGACGATTCGGAACATTCTAGCCGGGCTCGAAAAAGGCATGTAAGATATTAGAGAAACTCTCTCTGGAGATATTAAAGCCCTTTCTGGAGAAATTAAAGAACTAAAATCTAACCAAGTTGAAATCAAAAAAGCTATTAATGAGGTGCAATCAAAATGGAGGCTCTCACTGCTAGGGTAAATGAGGCATAAGAAAGAATTAGTGATATAGAAGACCAAATGACAGAGAATAAAGAAGCCGAACAAAAGAGGGACAAACAGCTACTGGACCATGAGGGGAGAATTCGAGAGATAAGTGACACCATAAGATGAAACAACATTAGAATAATTGGGATTCCAGAAGAAGAAGAAACAGAGAAGGGAGCAGAAGGTCTATTGGAGAGAATTATTGGAGAGAATTTCCCTACTATGGCAAAGGGAACAAGCATCAAAATCCAGGAGATGTAGAGAACCCCCCTCAAAGTCAACAAGAATAGGTCCGCACCCCGTCACCTAATAGTAAAATTTACAAGTCTTAGTGACAAAGAGAAAATCCTGAAAGCAGCCCGGGAAAAGAAGTCTGTAACATACAATGGTAAAAATATTAGATTGGCAGCAGACTTATCCACAGAGACCTGGCAGGCCAGTAAGAGCTGGCATGATATATTCAGAGCACTAAACGAGAAAAACATGCAGCCAAGAATACTCTATCCAGCTAGGCTATCATTGAAAAGAGAAGGAGAGATCAAAAGCTTCCAGGACAAACAAAAACTGAAAGAATTTGCAAACACCAAACCAGCTCTATAGGAAATATTGAAAGGGGTCCTCTAAGCAAAGAGAGAGCCTAAAAGTAGTAGATCAGAAAGGTACAGAGACAATATACAGTAACAGTCACCTTACAGACTAATAATGGCACTAAATTCATATCTCTCAATAGTTACCCTGAATGTTAATGGGCTAAATGCCCCAATCAAAAGACACAGGGTATCAGAATGGATAAAAAAACAAAACCCATCAGTATGTTGCCTACAAGAAACTCATTTTAGAGGCGAAGACACCTCCAGATTTAAAGTGAGGGGGTGGAAAACAATTTACCATGCTAATGGGCATCAGAAGAAAGCTGGGGTGGCAATCCTTATATCAGATCAATTAGATTTTAAGCGAAAGACTATAAGAAGAGATGAGGAAGGACACTATATCCTACTCAAAGGGTCTGTCCAACAAGAAGATCTAACAATTTTAAATATCTATGCCCCTAACGTGGGAGCAGCCAACTATATCAACCAATTAATAACAAAATCAAAGAAACACATCAATAATAATACAATAATAGTAGGGGACTTTAACACTCCCCTCACTGAAATGGGCAGATCATCCAAGCAAAAGATCAACAAGGAAATAAAGGCCTTAAATGACACACTGGACCAGATGGACATCACAGATATATTCAGAACATTTCATCCCAAAGCAACAGAAGACACATTCTTCTCTAGTGCACATGGAACCTTCTCCAGAATAGATCACATCCTGGGTCACAAATAAGGTCTCAACTGGTATCAAAAGATTGGGATCTTTCCCTGCATATTTTCAGACCACAATGCTCTGAAGCTAGAACTCAATCACAAGAGGAAACCTGGAAAGAACCCAAATACATGGAGACTAAACAGCATCCTTCTAAAGAATGAATGGGTCAACCAGGAAATTAAAGAAGAACTGAAAAAGTTCATGGAAACAAATGATAATGAAAACACAACGGTTCAAAATCTGTGGGACACAGCAAAGGCAGTCCTGAGAGGAAAATATATAGCAGTACAAGCCTTTCTCAAGAAACAAGAAAGGTCTCAAGTACACAACCTAACCCTACACGTAAAGGAGCTGGAGAAAGAACAAGAAAGAAACCCTAAAAGAAGCAGGAGAAGAGAAATCATAAAGATCAGAGCAGAAATCAATGAAATAGAACCCCCCCCAAAAAATAGAAAAAATCAATGAAACTAGGAGCTGGTTCTTTGAAAGAATCAATAAGATTGATAAACCCCTGGCCAGACTCATCAAAAAGAAAAGAGAAAGGACCCAAATCAATAAAATCATGAATGAAAGAGGAGAGATCACAACTAACACCAAAGAAATACAGACAATTATAAGAACATACTATGAGCAACTCTACGCCAACAAATTGGACAATCTGGAAGAAATGGACGCATTCCTAGAGACATATAAACTACCACAACTGAACCAGGAAGAAATAGAAAACCTGAACAGGCCCATAACCAGTAAGGAGATTGAAACAGTCATCAAAAATCTCCAAACAAACAAAAGCCCAGGGCCAGACGGCTTCCCAGGGGAATTCTACCAAACATTTAAAGAAGAACTAATTCCTATTCTCCTGAAACTGTTCCAAAAAATAGAAACGGAAGGAAAAATTCCAAACTCATTTTATGAGGCCAGCATCACCTTGACCCAAAACCAGACAAGGATCTCACCAAACAAGAGAACTGCAGACCAATATCCTTGATGAACACAGACGCAAAAATTCTCACCAAAATACTAGCCAATAGGATTCAACAGTACATTAAAAGGATTATTCACCACGATCAAGTGGGATTTATTCCAGGGCTGCAGGGTTGGTTCAACATCCGCAAATCAATCAATGTGATAGAACACATTAATAAAAGAAAGAACAAGAACCATATGATACTCTCAATAGATGTTGAAAAAGCATTTGACAAAGTACAGCATCCCTTCCTGATCAAAACTCTTCAAAGTGTAGGGATAGAGGGCACATACCTCAATATTATCAAAGCCATCTATGAAAAACCCACCGCAAATATCATTCTCAATGGAGAAAAACTGAAAGCTTTTCCGCTAAGGTCAGGAACACGGCAGGGATGTCCATTATCCCCACTGCTATTCAACATAGTACTAGAAGTCCTAGTCTCAGCAATCAGACAACCAAAAGAAATTAAAGGCATCCAAATTGGTAAAGAAGAAGTCAAACTGTCATTCTTCGCAGATGATATGATACTATATGTGGAAAACCCAAAAGACTCCACTCCAAAACTGCTAGAATTGTACAGGAATTCAGTAAAGTGTCAGGATATAAAATCAATACACAGAAATCAGTTGCATTTCTGTACACCAACAACAAGACAGAAGAAAGAGAAATTAAGGAGTCAATCCCATTTACAATTGTACCCAAAACTATGAGATACCTTGGAATAAACCTAACCAAAGAGGCTAAGAATCTATACACAGAAAATTATAAAGTACTCATGAAAGAAATTGAGGAAGACACAAAGAAATGGAAAAATGTTCCATGCTCCTGGATTGGAAGAATAAATATTGTGAAAATGTCCATGCTACCTAAAGCAATCTACACATTTAATGCAATCCCTATCAAAATACCATCCATTTTTTTTCAAAGAAATGGAACATATAATCCTAAAATTTATATGGAACCAGAAAAGACCTCGAATAGCCAAAGGAATATTGAAAAAGAAAGCCAAAGTGGGTGGCATCACAATTCCGGACTTCAAGCTCTATCACAAAGCTGTCATCATCAAGACAGCATGGTACTGGCACAAAAACAGACACATAGATCAGTGGAACAGAATAGAGAGCCCAGAAATCGACCCTCAACTCTATGGTCAACTAATCTTCGACAAAGCAGGAAAGAATGTCCAATGGAAAAAAGACAGCCTCTTCAATAAATGGTGCTGGGAAAATTGGACAGCCACATGCAGAAAAATGAAATTGGACCACTTCCTTACACCACACACGAAAATAGACTCCAAATGGATGAAGGACCTCAATGTGAGAAAGGAATCCATCAAAATCCTTGAGGAGAATGCAGGCAGCAACCTCTTCGACCTCAGCCATAGCAACATCTTCCTAGGAACAATGGCAAAGGCAAGGGAAGCAAGGGCAAAAATGAACTATTGGGATTTCATCAAGATCAAAAGCTTTTGCACAGCAAAGGAAACAGTTCACAAAACCAAAAGACAACTGACAGAATGGGAGAAGATATTTGCAGACGACATATCAGATAAAGGGCTAGTATCCAAAATCTATAAGGAACTTAGCAAACTCAACACCCAAAGAACAAACAATCCAATCAAGAAATGGGCAGAGGACATGAACAGACATTTCTGCAAAGAAGACATCCAGATGGCCAACACACACATGAAAAAGTGCTCCACGTCACTCGGCATCAGGGAAATACAAATCAAAACCACAATGAGATATCACCTCACACCAGTCAGAATGGCTAAAATTAACAAGTCAGGAAATGAGAGATGCTGGAGAGGATGTGGAGAAAGGGGAACCCTCCTCCACTGTTGGTGGGAATGCAAGCTGGTGCAACCACTCTGGAAAGCAGCATGGAGGTTCCTCAAAATGTTGAAAATAGAACTACCCTATGACCCAGCAATTGCACTACTGGGTATTTACCCTAAAGATACAAACATAGTGATCCGAAGGGGCATGTGTACCCGAATGTTTATAGCAGCAATGTCTACAATAGCCAAACTATGGAAAGAACCTAGATGTCCATCAACAGATGAATGGATAAAGAAGATGTGGTATATATACACAATGGAATACTATGCAGCCATCAAAAGAAATGAAATCATGCCATTTGCGACGACGTGGATGGAACTAGAGCGTATCATGCTTAGTGAAATACGTTGAGGTCTTATATCCATTTCTAGTTTATCTTTGTGTATGGTGTAAGAGAATGGTCGAGTTTCATTCTTCTACATATCGCTGTCCTGTTTTCCCACCACCATTTATTGAAGAGACTGTCTTTTTTCCATTGAATATTTTTTCCCTTTTTGTCGTAGATTATTTGACCATAGAGTTGAGGGTCCATATCTGGGCTCTCCACTCTGTTCCACTGGTCTATGTGTCTGTTTTTTTTGGCATCACGTTACCCGATTTCAAGCTTTACTACAAAGCTGTGATCACCAAAATAGCGTGGTACTGGCATAATATTTTATTTATTTATTTGATAGATAGAGATCACAAGTAGGCAGAGTGGCAGGCAGAGAGAGAGGAGGAAGCAGGCTCCCCGCTGAGCAGGGAGCCCAATGTGGGGCTCGATCTCGGGACCCTGGGATCATGACCTGAGCCGAAGGCAGAGGCTTTAACCCACTGAGCCACCCAGGTGCCCTTCTCTGTGTGGTTTTGATTTGAAACTCCCTGATGGCTAGTGTTGATGAACATTTATTCATGTGTCTGTGAGCCTTTTGCATGTCTTCATTTGAGAAGTGTCTGTTCATGTCTTCTGCCCATTTTTTGACATGATGATCTGTTTTGTTTGTGTTGAGTTGAGGAGTTCTTTATAGATCTTGGATATCCGCCCTTTGTCTGCACTGTAATTTTCAAATATCTTCTCCCATTTCGTGGGATGCCTCTTTGCTTTGTTGACCATTTCTCTTGCTGTGCAGAATATTTTGATCTTGATGAAGTCCCAAAAATTCATTTTTGCTATTGTGACCTTTGCCTTTGGAGACATATCTTGAAAGAAGTTGCTGTGGCTGATATCGAAGAAGTGACTGCCTATGTTCTCCCCTAGGATTCTGATGGATTCCTGCCTCACATTGAGATCTTGTATCTATTTCGAGTTTATCTTTGTGTACGTTGTAAGAGAATGGTCGAGTTTCATTTTCCTACACATAACTGTCCTATTTTCCCAGCACCATTTTTTCAAGAGAGTGTCTTTTTTCCACTGTCTATTTTTCCCTGCTTTGTCGAAGATTATTTGGCCATAGAGTTGAGGGTCCCTATCTGGGCTCTCTACTCTATTTCACTGGTCTATGTGTCTCTTTTTATGCCAGTACCATGCTGTATTGATGATCACAGCTTTGAAGTAAAGCTTGAAATCAGGCCACGTAATGCCCCCAGTTTTGTTTTTCTTTCACATTTCCTTAGCATTTCAGGGTCTCTTCTGATTCCATACAAATTTTAGGATTATTTGCTCCAGCTCTTTGAAAAACAGCAATCAGAAAACAAGGAGAAGTAAAGGGTATCCAAATTGGCAATGAAGAAGTAAAACTCTCTCTCTTTGCAGATGACATGATACTTCATATGGATAACCTAAAAGGCTATAACCCCAAACTACTAGAACTCATACAGAATTTCAGTAATGTGGCAGGATGTAACTGTCCCTCAGAACATTGTATTACATTCTTTTCTTTTTTTTAATTTCTTTTCAGCGTAACAATATTCATTGTTTTTGCACCACACCCAGTGCTCCATGCAATATGCGCCCTCCTTAATACCCACCACCTGGCTCACCCAACTTCCCACCCCCCACTTCTTCAATACCCTCAGGATTTTTTTCAGAGTCCATAGTCTCTTATGGTTCACCTCTCCTTCCAATTTCCCTCAACTCCCTTGTCCTCTCCATCTCCCCAAGTCCTCCATGTTATTTTTATGCTCCACAAATAAGTGAAACCATATGATAATTGACTCTCTCTGTTTGACTTATTTCACTCAGCATAATCTCTTCCAGTCCTGTCCATGTTGCTACAAAAGTTGGGTATTCATCCTTTCTTTTTGTTTTATTTTATTTTTATTTTTAGAGAGGGAGAGAGAGAATCTCACAAGCAAGTAGAGAGAGAGGAGAAAGCAGGCTTCCCGTGAAGCAGAGAGCCCAATGTGGGGCTCAATACAGGACCCTGGGATCATGACCTGAGCTGAAGGCATAGTCTTTAACCACTGAGCCACCCAGGCGCCCCAGGTATTCATCCTTTCTGATGGAGGCATAATACTCCATGTGTATATGGACCACATCTTCCTTATCCTTTCATCCATTGAAGGGCATCTTGGTTCTTTCCACATTTTGGTGACCTTCAATATAACCCATGAGAAATTCTACTAGTTACCAAGCATGATTAGATATAGCCTCAAGAAAAGCACATACTGGCAAAAGGCCTCTGGGGGAGAGGATGATATACAGTCTTGAAGCCCAGCAGCTGGGGATGGTTGGCTCGCTCAGGGCAGAACACTAACTACTTCATTTTCCCATTATCCCCCCTTTCTCACACCTCTTGAACACCTGTGGCTAATTAGATAATTCATCTGAATTTGCTTGCTCAACTATAAACTTTATACTGCTTGACCAGTCATATTTTGTATTCCTTCTTGTTTATCTACAAGGCATATGATTCATGTTTGAACTTCTTTGGCTCTTCTATTGATTACTGTTTCTATCTAATAAAAATGGGCTGAAGAGTTGCTCAGGGCAACAGTCTTTACTTTTCTTTTTTTTTTAAGATTTTATTTATTTATTTGACAGAGAGAGATCACAAGTAGACAGAAAAGCAGGCAGAGAGTCAGAGGGGGGAAGCAGGCTCTCCACCAAACAAGGAGTCTGACCTGGGTCTCAATCCCAGGACCCTGAGACCACAACCTGAGCCGAGGGCAGAGGCTTAACCCACTGAGCCACACAGGTGCCCCCAACAATATTTTCTTCTGTTGTCCCCTGCTCCCTTTCTCTTGCAACTGACTTGTTTGTGCCTCATTCTCTAATTCCATTCATAACCTAACACTCTCCCAGAAGACCTTGCTACTTTGCCATCTCATTGGACATTATGTTACAACACTTGAATTTGCAGGGGCACATATATTCAGATCGTAGTGCAGAGAAAACTGTGACCCAAAAATTGAATTTACAAATGCATATATGCAGGGAATCACAACTTACTAGGGCAAAAGTCACCCACAGATATATCCAAAGGACCCACAAGAAAATAGGAAAATTGAAAGGTAGATAGTGAATTGATGAAAGTTCAGTGTGGAGATGTCTGAGTTGAGGCTCCGGTGGAATTGGTGGCAACCTTATGGGTGTCCTACAAGTTTGTGTTTTATGTACAGAAACTCCACCTCATTCCCCCTGGAAAGAAAGGATGAACATTTGCTGTGCTTCCGAGGTGGGGAAAGATCATCTTGAGAAACTTGTCAGATAATTCAAGAACTGGGGGAAGGTAAATGCCAAACTACAGTTCATTCTAGATTTTGTGTGGGGTAAGGGAAGCACCCCCTCCTCTCCCTTCCTCTTAGGTTTTTCTGTGTCACCTCAGTGAGGTGTAACCTGAGATTCTCTTGTGAGGTCAAGATAAAGGTTCTCAGATCAGGGATAGAAAGATTAACCATAAACTGTAAACACCTGTCTATACCCACAGCTTATTACCCTACCATAGGGATCTGCTATAATAATAACAGAAAAAAAAAAAAACAAAGAGATATAGAAAACCAGAAGTTATTTTTGAATTCTATCTGTATTCCAGATAAAAATGAGACAAAAACAGGGAATGAAGGAAATGCCAGTTTTTTTCTCATCAGTAGTTGATACATTATTTCTCTTCTGAATGATATTTTGGGTTATAGTTCCCAGGTTAGCCCCATTTTAGTGTTCTGTCATCATGGTAGACATTCGTTATTGAGCCTCACTCTACAACTGGCACCTGGTGGGGATCAGGAAAGAGTGACAGGACTCCAGTCCCAGGGACCTCAGGGTCCAGGACAGGTTGAGGGAGAAGTTACAACAGGGCAGAGTGAGGACATGGTGACTTTCTCTGGGATAATTGATGGGTAGCACCGGATGGGCAGTGATCCACTCTCTACCAGCCAGATCTGATGATTCATGTTGGTTTCCTGTGTGGAAGCCAGGAAACACGTTTCAGACACATCCCCCAAGGCTGCTCTCATAGATTCCCCCCAGAACAGGACCCAGCAGTACGGTGATGGGTTTTTCTCTCTGGCTGTCATCCTGAAGGTCATCCTGCCTGTTTCATTGGGGAAAATCATAGAGTGTATCCCATCAGGAGGGCTGCCTTTCCACGCAAGATATAGAGCAGTGCCTCCAGAGGGACAGTACCTGATCACCGGTGTCCACCCACTTGGATAATGAGCCAGAGGATAAACTGTAGCTAGGAGGACAAGGACCCAGTTTGGATAGATGTCCTGGGGGTGTTTTCATAACCATGTGGATACAGAGTGTGCCAGCTGAAGGCAGAAAACAGGAACTAAGCTCTCAGAAAGCCTGGGCTGTGCAAGTAGGTGCTTCTTAGGGATTATGAGAATTCCTGCAGGTCCTTTTTGGAGAAAGAAAAACAGGATATGGATGAGTTTGATGAAGGAACGTTCCCTAGGGACTGGTGAGATCTCATCTACACGTAGACAACGTTATCTTGTTCTGGTTGACTGCATGGAGAATATGAGAAATTAGAGATCAAAGAAATAACCATATATATCCCTGAGTGAATCTATAGAGGCTAGAGGGGAAACCCCCTATCTCAAATGAAAGCACCCGCTCACTGACCCTGCTCCTGGGCCTGATTTGTGTCTGTGAATCTTGAGTGCACCATGATGATGTGAGCATACTGTGGTGTCCTGAGCACCTAAAGAGCACTGAACTGTCTGATCCTTCTGTCCTAAGCACTCCCTGGTGTCCTGAGAGCTCCCTAGTGTTTTGAGTAACTTCTGGTAACTTGAGCACCTGTTGGGGACCTGAGTACCCTCTGGCGACCAGAGGGCCTCCTGGGGCCTCGAGCACCCTGCATCCCAGCTACTCCTGTGTCCCTGCAGGAAAGTTTGTGTCTCAGCTCACCCAAGAGTGTACACACTGCATACACACATTACAGTAACACACAGTGGTGTCCTTATCTCTCAGGCTGTTCATCTGCAGAATCAGCATGTTCTTGCCATTGTCTCAGGAGATGGTGAATTGGCCCTTCACAGTGTCTTCATAGTATATGTAACTACCACCACTCATAATGGCTGAGACTCACTGCAGCCCCTTCCCTATAGCCTGACAAACCCATTCCATGCCGTAGTCACTGAAATTGAACCCAGAGGCTGCACAGGAGAGTCTCGAGTTTCCCCCAGGCTTCACCAGGTCTTCCCCAGACTCCACCAGCTGCACCTCACCATGCACACGTGCAGACACAAGACATCCTGTCAGGAAACTGTCCATCACTCATTGTTTTCCTCACTCATATCCACTTTCTTATTCAATGTTTCTTGTTCTCTGTAAATTACCTTTGAACTGAGTAACAAGTAAAACCCAGTCAAGAATAAACTCGATCATGAAATGTCTGTGTTCTGTCCTGAGCACTGAATGGAAAACCTGGGAATGCCGAGATTGGGGCTCCCATCCCAGCTGCCGGCTTGGGGCTGGGCTGCTTTAATCAGCAGTGGTGGACCCTCTTAGCATGTCCCTTGACTATATAGACAGCATGGTATCTATACTGACAGAGAGGACAGTAACCAGAGCAGGTGTGACTGCCTTTGATTTAGTGATACTGACAGCATTTGGGAAAAGATGAAGATTAATTATATGATTTTCAGAGTACCTGCTTGGTTTCCATTTACCAGTTTGATTTCACATAGTCACACATATTGGGGTGTAGGTATCATGTTTCCCCTTAAAGTGACATGATTCTACACCCAGAATTGTGGAAGGTTTGTGAGGTGTCCAAGAACACTCTGAGGTGAGAGTGAGTCCCAGGATTTGGACCTGTGCTCCTCCCATAGGATCTAGTACCCTCCCTGAGCCTCTTGCAGGGCAAAGGTCACAGGCTCATGGGAAACATGGGATCCTGCCTGTAGTGAGGACAATATGACTCTGTTCTAGAATTTACCTGAAATACAGAATCAGGGTGCATGCAGGTAGTCTTTCAAGTCTCTATGATTTCACTATTACTAAGTTCATCCCAAGGCATCTCTGGGATTATTTGTAATCGTTTTGATGAGTGTCCTTGACGCAAGATGAACTGCACACAGGCAGAGAGTGTGATATGAGAAACACAGGTTTCAGAATCAATAGTATCCAGAGCAAGAAAATCCATTTTCCACAAAATTTCCTGTATTTTCTTTGCAATTCTTCCTTCCTCAGTCCTTCTTCACTCTGTCCTCACATTACTATTGATCTTCATGTTACCTTAAACTAGCTTTAATTTTCTAGAATATATAATTTTGTAATTGTATTAAATGTACCTTTATTTCTAGGGTTTCTATTGCTGAGCCAAATACTTGACAATATCCCCATATTTATTACAATTTTCTATATGGTGGGCAGCTATCCAAAGATGACATAGAGCACAATGTGTCCACTTTCAAACTGATGACTGGGCTTGGAATTGTTCCCATGTTTCAGTATTATTTATTTATTTATTTATCTATTTATTTTAGTTATCATACATACATCATTAGTTTTGATGTAGTGTTTCTGTATTCCAATAAACTCACTACTTAGATTGGAGCTGCAAGAGCCAAAGAAATAAATGGAACAAACTTTAGATCAACAAATTTGTGTCAATATGTCTTCTAATTGTGGTCATGACACAATAAGCTTAAACTCTCAGGAGTGACAAGTGCTCACAGGGGCTAAGAACCAGCATCTTGGCATATTCTGAATGCAGATCCCCGATGACAAATAAACTATCACAAGGTTTAGATAGAATATTTAATGGATTTAATGTCATGTTGTGTGCTAATGGTATTATAGTGTGAGGTTCTCCAGGACCATATTAGTAAGTCAATCCTGTCCTCATGCATTCCTATCTTGTAGGATGGGGACAAATCATGAAAAGCCTCCCCACACCCCGCTGTTCCTGGCAGGATGGGTGGAACATGACTCAGAGCAGGAATGCATGGATACCCACGCATCCTGTATCCACCAATAAATAAATAAATAAATAAATAAAAATAAATAGATAAATAAAGAAATAAATAAATTATCTGCAGAGGAAGCCCTCAGAAGCATCATCCTGGAGTCACAGGTGGAGCCCCATAGGATCTGGGAGAGGAACAGACGTTACCATCTCATTTCTGTTGAGGACCACACACACTTTTCACATGGAATGAAAGCCTTAGCCTTCAGAGAAAGGGAGGGAAACAGGAAGCTGAGGACACCCAGGGACCACTGGAGCTTTGTGAGGGGACAACCGGGAAGAACAGAATGACTGTGTACCCGGAGAAAGGCAAGAATACATGGACTTGGTCCACTGGTGGAGGAGGGGCTGTGACACGTGCAGGCCTCCCCCAACCCACTTTCCTAGGAACACCTGAGGCTAAGGTTACGTCATCAAGTAAGAGTCCTTGTATTCTGAAGCCTTCCACCACATTAACGACTGTCACCTGAGTAATGCAGAGGAGTGTACTGGAGAGTGGAAGTAGATTCTACATGGGGGAGCTCAAGGACATCACAGTGCTGACCACGGAACAGAAACAGGAGATCTCTGGAGGAATCTGAACTCTTGTGTGGCTACAGCAGAGACACATTTCACTGCTGCTATCCAGACAACCCCAGCTTTCCAGTGGAGCCAGGAAGAGAGTCACACACTCCACAGAATAGGCCTCACAAAGAGAGGGTGTGATTATCTACAGGAATCATACAACATAAAAAGATAATACCATGCCCTGTGCATGGTAGACATTCATGAAGCCCCGCCATAACTCCAGGGGCTTTATATTGTTAGGGAACCTCTCTGTTCCACCATCCCATCTATTATCTTGTGGCTTATGTTCTGGGTGTGCAAGTTTGGCGACAGCAGCTCCATATACAAATCATGTGGACATTTGTCAAAGCTGGGTCACTCCACTGTATTTGGTAATTCAGAGCTGCTCCACTCATCATGAGTGGATTCAACTTCCCTGAAACACCTTTACTACCAGGTATGTTCATGTGTAAAGGACAGAATAGGATGGCAGAGCTGTCAGGTTTTGTCATCACTCCAATCAATGTCACATCCCTAGGAACTTCTTGGGTGAACCCTCACCTCTTAGTGACATATATACACAAGTAACACCTTCTCTGGTCCCGAAATGACACTTCACACCTGTGTGAGAGGGGCAGGTCACCCCCTTTATAACCTGTGTCCTCATCAGTGTACTCAGTGATTTAGATCAGTGCTCTGTGAAAGCCCTTCTCTTGGTATCCTCATGAACAGAGCTGTGGATGGAGGATCTTATCTCCTGGATCACCTGTATGTTGTTAGTGTGAATTAAATAATAAATACACTACTTGACTGATAGAGGGATTGAAGACCATGAGAAGTTGGAAGATCCAGTTATGAGGACATATCTGGACCCTGTGTTAGGGCCTGGAAGAGTGGGCAGACCAGCTCGTGGATTGCAGAGGGGAGGAGACACCCACAGCATCTGGGTCCATGGGAGTCTCAAACTCACAAGGTGTTCTCTCAGCCCTTAATCTACACAGACTGAGGTGAGTGTCCACCCTGGTTCCAGGGTGTGTGTGGACCTTGATAGAGAGCAGCTGACATCACTGCTCAGAGGGAAGGAAATAAACAGGAGTGTTCATATTTATGTGGTTGCAGGTGGGTTGCTATGGGGTTCTCATCCCCAGGAACAAAACAGCGGGCATGTTGGGGTAACAGATGTCTGTGATGTGGACATTGTCATTGACAACTTTGGCTAGATACTAGGGTGTGTTGCCTAGTTAGTTCAGAGACCCATTAAGAAAAGAATTGCAGGGGCGCCTGGGTGGCTCAGTGGGTTAAAGCCTCTGCCTTCAGCTCAGGTCATGGTCCCAGGGTCCTGGGATCGAGCCCCGCATCGGGCTCTCTGCTTGGCAGGGAGCCTGCTTCCTCCTCTCTCTCTGCCTGCCTCTCTGCCTAGTTGTGATTTCTCTCTGTCAAAGAAATAAAAATTAAAAAAAAAAAGAGAGAATTGCATCAGCTGGAGCAGCCACTCTGGAAAACAGTGTGGAGGTTCCTCAAAGTCCTAAAAATAGAGCTACCCTATGACCCAGCAGTTGAACTGCTGATTATATATCCTAAAGATACAAAAGTGGTGCTCCAAAGAGGCATGTGCACCCGAATGTTTATGGCAGCAATGTCCACAATAGCCAAACTATGGTAAGAACCTATATGTCCATCAACAGATGAATGGATAAAGAAGAGTGGTATATATATATATATATTATATACATATATATGTATATATATGTATATATGTTATATACATATATATATGTATATATATGTATATATGTTATATACATATATATATGCATATATATGTATATATGTTATATACATATATATGTATATATACATGTATATATATATGTGTGTGTATGTGTGTATATATATATATATATATATATATATATATATATATACAATGGAATACTATGTAGCCATCAAAAGAAATGAAATCTTGCCATTTGTGATGATGTGGATGAAACTAGAGGGTATTATGCTTAGCGAAGTGAGCCAGCTGGAGAAAGACAACTATCATATGATCTCCCTGATACGAGGAAGTGGAGATGCAACATGGGAGGTTTGGGGGGGTAGGAAAGGAAAGGGAGAAGGAAGATGGTATCAGGAGGGAGACAAACCATAAAAGACTCAATCTCAAAAAACAGACTGAGGGTTTCTGGGGGGAGTCGGGACGGGATAGGGTGGTGGGGATATGGACATTGGGGAGGGTATGTGATATGATGAGTACTGTGATATGTGTAAACCTGGAGAGTCACAGACCTGTACATTGGAGATAAAATCACATTATATGTTTATTTAAAAATTTTAAAAAAAAGAAAAGGATTGCATCAAAATCTAAGAGGAGAACACACGCAGTAACCTCTTAGATCCTCAACTGCAATACCTTCTTGCAAGATGGGTCTCTGAAAGCAAGGAAAACACAAACAGAAAGGAACTTTTGGGACTTCACCAAGACAAAAATCTTCTGAAATGCAAAAGAAGCAGTCAACAAAACTAAAAGGCATCCCATGAAATGGGAAGAGATATTTAGAAATGACACTACAGGAAAAGGGTTGATATCAAAGATCTATAAATAACTGACCAGACTGAACACCCAAAAAACAAATAATCCAGTCAAAAAATGGGCGGAAGGCATGAATAGACACTTCTCCAGAGAGACGTACAAATGGCAAACAGACACATGAGAAAATGCTCCACATCTCTTGTCACCATGGAAATATAAATCAAAACCATAATGAGATATTACCTTTCATGAGTTAGAAAGGATAAAATTAAAAAGACAAGGAAGAACAAATGTTGGAGAGGAGGTGGAGAAAGGGGAACTCTCTTATGCTGTTGGTGGGAATGCAAGTTGATACAGCCACTTTGGAAACAGTATCTAGCTTTCTCAAAAAGTTAAACATAGAACTACCCTATAACTCAGCAATCGCTCTCTTAGGTATTTACCCCAAAGATACAGATGTCGTGAAAAAAGGTGCACATGCACCCCAATATTCATAGGAATAATGTCAACAGTATTGAAACTGTGGAAGGAGCTAAGATGTCCTTCCACATATGGATGGATAAAGAAGATGTGGTCCGTATATACAATGGAATATTACTCAGCTGTCAGAAAGGATGAGTACCTAACATTTCATCGACTTGGATGGAACCGGAGAGAGTTATGTGAAGTAGAATAAATCAAGCAGAGAAAGATAATATCCTATTATCCTATGGTTTCACCTCTATGTGGAACATAAGGAATAGTGAGGAGGACCACAGAAAGTCAATTATCATATGGTTTTACTTACTTGTGGAATATAAGGAATAAAATGAAGGACATTAGGAGAGGAAAAGAAGAGTGAATTGTGGTAAATTGGAGAGGGATATGAAATATGAGAGACTGTGGACTCTGAGAAACCAACTAAGGGTATTGGAGTGTAGGGGGGGTGGAGGGATGGGTGAGCCTGATGATGGGTATTAAGGCCCTTCTCTCTTGATCTTCATGAACAGAGCTTTTGATGCATAATCTTGTGTCCTGGCTTCCCTATAGATTTTTAATGTGAATTAAATCATAAATACACTACCTGCCTGATAGAGGGATTGAAGACCATGAGAAGTTGGTAGATCCAGTTATGAGGACACATCTGGACCCTGTGTTAGGGACTGACAGCTCAGGGACTGCAGAGGGGAAGAGACACCCACAGCATCCAGGTCCATGGGAGTCTCAAACTCGTGAGGTGTTCTCTGGGCCCTTGATCTGCACAGATTGATGTGAATGTCCACCCTGGCTCCAGGGTGTATGTGGACCTGGATGGAGAGGGATGGAAAGTAACAGGAGTGATCATATTTATGTGAATGTGGGTGGGGTTCCTATGGTTTTCTCATCCCCAGGAACAAAACACCTGGCACGTGGGGGTAGCAGGTGTCTGTGATGTGGACTTTGTCAATGACAACTTTGACTAGATACTAGGATGTGTTTGAAGACCAATTTAGAAAAGGGTTACATCAAAAGAGGAGGACAGAGGCATTGACCTCTTAGATCCTCAACCACAGCAACTTCTTGCAAGATGGGTCTCTAAAAGCCAGGGAAACAAACAAAAAGGAAATTTTGGGACTACATAAATATAAAAATCTTCTGCAATGCAAAGGAAACTTCCAATCAAACTAAAAAGCAACCTAGATAACGGGAGAAATATTTGCAAATGACACTACAGACAAGGGATTGATATCCAAGACTGATAAAGAACTTACCAGATTCAAAACCAAAAACAAACAAACAAACAAACAAACAAACAAACAAACAAAAAATCCAGTCAGGAAATGGGCAGAAGGCTGAATAGACACTTCTCCAGAAAGACACAAATGGCCATTAGACACATGAGAAAATGCTCCACATCTCTTGTCACCATGGAAATATGAATCAAAACCACAATGAGATATTACCTTTCTTGAGTTAGAAAGGCTAAAATTAACAAGACAGGGAACAACAAATGTTAGAAAGGATGTAGAGAAAGGGTAACCCTCTTAGGCTGTTGGTGGAATGCAAGTTGATACAGCCACTTTGGAAAACAGTGTCTAGGTTCCTCAAAAAGCTTAAAATAGAACTACCCCATGGCTCAGCAATGGCACTACTGGGTATTTACCTTAAAGATACAGATGTAGTTTAAAAAGGGGCACATGAACCCCAATATTCATAGGATTAATGTCCACAATAGTGAAACTGTGGAAGGAGCTGATATGTCCTTCCACATATGAATGGGTAAAGAAGATGTGGTCCATATACACACTGGAATATTACTCAGCCATCAGAAAGGATGAATACCTAACATTTCATCAACTTGGGATGGACCCGGAGGGTGTTTTGTCAAGTAGAATAAGTCAAGCAGAGAAAGGTAATTATCCTATGGTTTCACTTCTATGTGGAACATAAGGAATAGTAAAGAGGACCACAGAGAAAGTCAATTATCATGTGGTTTCAATTACTTGTGGAGCATAAAGAATAACATGGAGGACATTAGGAGAGGGAAAGGAAAAGTGGATTGGGGGAAATTCGAGGGGGATATGAAGCATGAGAGATTGTGGACTCTGAGAAACAAACTGAGGGTTTTGGAGTTGAGGGGAACGGAGGGATGGGTGAGCATGTTGTTGGGTATTATGTAGGGCACGTATTGCATGGAGCACTGAGTGTGGTGCAGAAACAGTGAATCTTGCAACACTGAAAAATAAAATAATAAAATAAAATAAAGGAGTCAGGGAGGGAAATAAACCATGACAGACTCTGGATTCTGGGAAACCTACAAGGATTACAGAATTGAGGGTGGTGGGGGATGGGGTAGCCAGGTGATGAGTATTAAGGAGGGCAGGTGATGCGATGAGCACTGAGTTTTATACACAACTAATGAATCTTTGAATACTACATTAAAAACTGATGATGTATTATATGTTGGCTAAGTGAACATTAAAAAGGAATAGAGACTTTTTTCACGTTTTCAAAAAAATTCTTTTCAGTGTTCCAGAATTCATTGTTCATGCACCAAGGAAATAAGGGCTTTAAATGACACACTGGACCAGATAGACTTCTTTGTTATTTATTTGGACCCTTTCTCTTTCATTTTGATAAATGTAGGTAGAGGATTCTCAGGTGTATTTCAGTTTTTTCCCCCAAAGTATCATGTTGATGAGCACAGGGTTTTATACTGAAGACATGGAGCATTGAATATTATATCAAAAGTCAATGATGTATTATACCTTGGCTAATTGAGTTAGAAAAAAAATATGCAGACCCTGGTTTCTTTGATCTGTTCTGTGTTTCTTAATTTCTATACAATCCCTTTCTGCTCTAATCTTGCTATTTTTTTCCTTCTGCTTTATTTAGGATTCAGATATTGCTCTTTCTCTAGCATCTTTAGGCGTAATATTAGGTTGTTTATTTGAGATTTTTCTTTCTTCTTGAGGTTTTCCTGTATGCTGTGTATTTCTGTCTTAGGACCACTTTGCTGCAGAGAAATTACAGGAAGTTGATAATGGTTTCCTATTCCTTTCTTTAATTTTATTTTTTCAGTGGAGGTTTTATACTTGTGTGCATGTGTGTATGTGTGTGTGTGTGTGTGTGTGTGTGTGTGTGTGTGTGTGTGTGTGTGTGTGATCTTCTGGTTTGCCTGGAGGTTCTTTTGATCCACAGTGTGTGCCAATGAGATTCTTATAAACGTTTTGTTGATCTGCCTTAGGGATATTTGTAATTTATTGGTATTTAAAGACAAGAGGAAACTAATGTAACTAACTCTTATTTATTTATTTTGTGCATGTTAGGTATATTTTTTTTTCCTGTTGCAACTAAGTTTCTAAGTCAGAGAGTGAATAAGTAAGCATAGAATAATGCCAAGGAGGCTCCCTTGGGGAAACTGCTCTATGGAGAGAAAACCCCAGACCTTGACAGGAAATGTGCCATAGACTGCATCTGCACCTGCTCCTGGGATTAAAGACAGATCTGGTGAGAAGTGTGCACCCACTGCTGGTCTGATAGTCTTGTAGTTTGAGGTTTGTGTCTGGGCTCACACTGATGTCCCCTCAATGTGTCTTTCACACAGTAATACACGGCTGTGTCCTCGGCTCTCAGGCTGTTCATCTGCAGATACAGCGTGTTCTTGCTGTTGTCTCTGGAAATGGTGAATCAGGCTTTCACAGAGTCTGCGTAGTATGTTTTACTTCCATCATACCAAATACTTGCGACCCACTGCAGCCCCTTTCCTGGAACATGGCAGACCCAGCTCACGGCATTGCTACTGAAGGTGCACCCAGAGGCTGCACAGGAGAGTCTCAAGGACCCTCCAGGCTTCACCAGGTCTCCTCCAGATTCCACCAGCTGCACCTCACACTGGACACCTGCAGACACAAGACATCCTGGTTACGAAACTGTCACACATCCATGGTTTCTCTCACTCATATCCACTCACAGGTTCCCCTTTCTGCACATCCTCTCCAAAACACGTTGTTTACTGTTTTGTTAATTTTGGTCATTCTAACTGGTGTAAGGTGATATCTCAATGTGGTTTTAATTTGAATCTCCCTGATGGCTAGTGATGATGAACATTTCTTCATGTGTCTGATAGCCATTTGTATGTCTTCTTTGGAGAAGTGTCTGTTCATGTCTTCTGCCCATTTTTTGACATGATTATCTGTTTTGTGTGTGTTGAGTTTAAGGAGTTCTTCATCGATCTTGGATATCAGTCCTTTGTCTAACGTCATTTGTGAATATCTTCTCCCATTCCATGGGTTGCCTTTTGTTTTGTTGACTGTTTCCTTTGATGTACAGAAGCTTTTTATATTGACAATGTCCCAAGAGTTCATTTTCGCTTTTGTTTCCTTTGCCTTTGGAGACATGTCCTGAAAGATGTTGGGTGGCTGATGTTGAAGACGTTACTGCCTATGTTCTCTTCTGTAATTCTGATAGATTCCTGCCTCACATTGAGGCCTATTACCCATTTCAAGTTTATCTTTGTGCACAGTGTAAGAGAATGGCCAAGTTTCATTCTTCTACACATAACTGTCCCATTTTCCCAGTGCCATTTATTGAAGAGACTGTCTTTTTTTCCACTGTATATTTTTCCTGTTTTATCACAGATTATTTGATCATAGAGTTGCAGGTCCATTACTGGGATCTCTGTTCCACTGGTCTATGTTTCTGTGTTTGTGCCAGTACCACGCTGTCTTTGTGACAATAGGTTTGTAGTAGTATATCTTGAAATTGGGAAACGTGATGCCTCCAGCTTGGTTTTTCTTTTTTAATATTTCCTTAGCAATTCCTGGTGTCTTCTGGTTCCATACAAATTTTAGGATTGTTTTTATCTGGCACAAAGTAATGAAAAAGCATTCCATGCTCATGGAACGGAAGAATAAACTTGTTACAAATATCTACACTGCCCAGAGCTATCTGTACTTTCAGTGCCATCCCGATGAAAATTCAACCGGCATTTTTCGATTCAAATTAAAACAACATTGAGATACCACCTAACACCAGTTAGAATGACCAAAATTAGCAAGAAAGGAAACAACGTGTGCTGGAGAGGATGTGGAGAAAGGGAAACCCTCTTCCACTGTTGGTGGGAATGCAAGTTAGTGCAGCCACTTTGGAGAACAGTGTGGAGATTCCTGAAGAAATTAAAAATAGAGCTTCCCTATGACCCTGCAATTGCACTGCTGGGTATTTACCCCAAAGATACAGATGTAGTGAAAAGAAGGGCCATTTGTACCCCAATGTTTATTGCAGCAATGTCTACGGTAGCCAAACTGTGGAAAGAACCAAGATGCCCTTCAACGGATGAATGGATAAGGAAGATGTGGTCCATATACACAATGGAGTATTATGCCTCCATCAGAAAGGATGAATACCCAACTTTTGTAGCAACATGGACGGGACTGGAAGAAATTATGCTGAGCGAAATAAGTCAAGCAGAGAGAGTCAAGTATCCTATGGTCTCACTTATTTGTGGAGCATAACAAATAACATGGAGGACATGGGGAGATGGAGAGGAGAGGGAGTTGAGGGAAACTGGAAGGGGAGATGAACCATGAGAGACCATAGACTCTGAAAAACAACCAGAGGGTTATGAAGGGGCGGTGGGGGGGTGGGGTGTGGTGGGAGGTTGAGGAACCAGGTGGTGGGTAATAGGGAGGGCACGTACTGCATGGAGCACTGGGTGTGATGCCAAAACAATGAACACTGTTATGCTGTAAATAAGCAAATAAAAATAAATAAATAAATAAATAAATTTATTAAAAAAAAACAAAAAAAAAAAACAAGGACTTTGAATGACACACTTAACCAGACTGATTTCTTATATTATGCTTTAAATTATTTTAATTTAAATTCAGTTCAGTTAACACACAGTGCATTACCGGTTTCAGAGGTAGATTTAGTGATTCATCAGTTGCCTATGATAGCTAGTGCTCATTCCATGAAATGCCTTCCTTAATGCCCTTTGGCCAGTTACCTCATCCCCCACAGCCACTCCTCGTTTAAACACAAAATTTTGAATATAATTTCAGGTTTGGATTGGGGAATGTTCATCCTAGAATTATAGCTCTATTTATTTATTTTCTCACAATATTATCTGCTTAAATTCTTTGTAAAATTTTGTTCAGTTAGCCATCATTAGTTTTTGATGTAGTGTTCAACAATTCATTATTTGTGCATAATTCCCACTGCTTCTCCCAGCATGTGCCCTCCTTATCACCCATCCCCAAGTTACCCCATCCCCTGACCCCTACCCCTCCAAAACCCTGTCTGTTCCACAGAGAAACATACTGATTTCTGATTTTATTTATTTGGGGCTTTCTCTTTTATTGATGATAAATCTAGGCAGAGATTTATAAATTTTATTATATTTTTTCCAAAGAACTAGACCTGATTTTTTTTAATCTTTTCTGCTGTTTTTTGTTTTTATATCATTTATTTATGCTCTCGTCTTTAGTATTCCCTTCCTTCTGCTGTATTTAGCTTCAGTCACTGTACTTTCTCTAGCTCCTTTAATTGTAATGTTAGGTGGTGTCGTTTAGATTTTTCTTACTTCTCGAGGTATTCCTGTATGCTTTGTATTTCTGTTTTTGGACCACCTTTGCTACAGAAAAATTTAGTAAGAGAAAGTGATGATGGTTTTGTACTCTTGTGTGAGTGTGTGTGTGTGTATGTTTGTGTGTGTGTGTGCATGTGTGTGTGTGTGTGTGTTTTATGTTCAGGCTCTACATCCACACCACAACTGGCGGGGTTTCACTGCTTTCTGATGTTGTCACTAACACTGATGCTATGAGCATTGTTTAAGACAGTGACACCCCCCTCCAAAGACCATGTCTTATTTTACTTTGGATTGTTGATGCCTCTGTGGCCTCATGTCCAGCATGCACTTTATGCTTTTTCTATCAAGTGTACACATTGATCTGGGTGGAGTTGTGATGCATACTGAGTGCCTCTGGGATTCCTGTAAAGGTTCAGTTGATGAGCATCAGGATATTTGTGATTCATTGGTATTTATGGACAGGAATAAACAACATGATTGAATCTGTATTTTGTGCATTTTAATATAATTGTTTTTCCATTAGAACAAATTTTCGAAGCCAGAGAGTGAAGAGGTAAGGACAGAATCATGTGTGCAGAGAGGGCCCTGAGGGAAAGTGTTCTCTGGACAGGAATCACCAGATCCGGACAGGAAACTTGTCCATAACCTCCATCTGCATCTTCTCCTGGGCTTAAGGACAGAATTGGTGAGGAATGTGCACCCTCTGGTGGTCCCTATCCTCTTCTACAGTGAGGTTTCTGTCTGGGCTCACACTGATGACCCCTCACTGTGTCATTGCACAGTAATACATGGCTGTGTCCTTGGCTCTCAGGCTTTTCATCTACAGATTCAGTGTATTCTTGCCATTGTCTCTGGAGATGCTGAATTGTTCAGAGTCTGTGTAGGTTTTGCTACATCCATCATTGCTAATCCATGCGACCCACTGCAGCCACTTTCCTGGAGCCAGGCAGACCCAGCTCATGTGGTAACAGCTGAAGGTGAATACAGAGCCTACACGGGAGAGTCTCAAGATCCCCCAGGCTTCACTATGTCTTTCCCAGACTCCAGCAGCTGCACCTAACACTGGATACCTGAGGACACAAGACATCCTGGTCAGGAAATTGTCACAGACCCACCGTTTCTCTCATTTGTATCCACTCTCACACTCAAGGTCTCTTGTTCACCATGAATTACCTTTTAAAAGAGCAACAAGAAAAAAACAGCCAAGTGCAAACTCCATAGTGATTTGTCTGTGTTCTGTCTTAATTACTGATTGGAACACCTGGAAATCCTGGTGCTGGGGTTCCTCTCCCAGCTGCACAGTCAGGGCTGGGCTGTTTTAATCAGCAGAAGGAAGGCCCTATTTGCATGTTCTCTGAGTATATATCAAATTTTCCAGGTAGAATCCTCATGATGGCAGTGACCTAGAGCAGTTGTGAGGGTCCTGAGGGAGTTTGGTCACCATGATATCTTAGAGGAAATTGCACTCTATTTTGTGATTTTGGTAGAGAAACTGCTTGACACCCATTATAATCATTTTTTTCACATATGCACCCCATCATCGTGATGTAGGTACCAATTTTACCACTATTTTACAGGTGGGTATGTACATACTGCAGCACAGAATGGTTGTGTGAATTTCCAGGTGAGCACAGCATGTGAAGTTGAGCCCCAGTGTCTGAGTCTGTGCTCCTCACCATGGGAACTGTTTGCTCCCTTGAACCTCCTGCAGGACAGAGCTGGACATGAGAGTAGCAGGCATCCTGAATATCCAGAATTCCCAGTAGACTGTTGTGTGGAGACCAGGTCTTTCTGTTATAGAAACTTGGAGACACCGAGAAGCCTTGACAGAAACTCACAGAGCTTGTGGAGATGTTGTGGGTTATCAACAACCCACAACAAGGGACATTTATACCTGTTCTCTCTGTACACATCGATGGAAAACTTTAAATAAAGATAAAAGAATGGAATTATTATTTAAACAATTAACATCAGAACACCTGAGATCAGAATGCATGCCATTAGTTAAAGACAATTCTTCATTTCTGAAATGGAGATCATTGTACTTCTATGCTCATATTTATTGCCATGATGATATAAATTATATTTATTCCAGTGCTTCACCCTTGACAAGTTTCGTTTTTGTCATTTTGATGGTTAAATCCAAAAATGGAGGACTCTTCTGTATTTCCACAGATTTACAAACTGTTTACTGTGTTTCTGTCTGGGAGAAGTTAACAGAGAATTTAGCTGGAAACCATCGAGAGGAGACCAGCCATCAACCAACTTCTTGTCCTGGATCATGAGCTGCGAGGTTCTTGAGTCAGAGGGATTGTGAGTGCACCCTGCTGGTCCCAGTGCAACAGGAGGTGACACAGATCCTTGCAGAGATACAGGGACTCCTCTTTTCCCTTCCCCATTTATCCAACATTCAAGGAGTTACTTTCTCAGTGTAACCACTACAGATTGTCCTATTAGTAGGGTATGTCCTCATACTTATTTCATTTACTTGAGCTCCTCACTCTGCTTGTAGGCTACAATATCCAATATTTATTGTATTCATAGGTGAGCAGGAATCGTGGATCAAGTCCCTATGATCTTTCAGGTGCCCTCAAGCCACTGAGGTCTTTCCCTCTTGAGGGTATAAATTCATAGGTTCTATTGTATGGGAAATGTCTCCTCTCTCAGTAAGGTGAGGGTTAGCTGCTTGTCCTGGGAGGAATAGTCCTAGAAACCACATCTCTATATGTTTCCAATTATATTTGATGAGAATCACTAATGAAATTGCCATTGGTCAGAGAATTGTCTTCAGCAGGTATTGGATTTTAATCATTCTGACAGGTATGAGGTGACATCTTTCCATGGTTTTGATTTGTGCTTCCCTGATGATGGCTGATGTTGAGCATCCTTTCAAGCATCTGATAGCCATCTGGATGTCTTCTTTCAATGACTGTTTATTCCTTCCTTTCTTTTGACCATTTGTTAACTGCATTATTTGCGTGTGAGTGTGGTAAAGTCTTTATAGATTATGGATATTAAACATTATCAGATATGTTTTTTCCAAATATCTTCTCCCAATTATGACTCATATGTGGAATTTATGAAGGAAAACAAATGAACATAAGTGAAGTAGAAAAGAAAAAAATGAAGGAGGGAAACAACCACAAATGACTCTTAGTAATAGAGAACAAACTGCAGTTTGATGGAGGGAGATGAGTGAGGACTGGGGAGATGATGATGAGCATGAAAGAAGGCACCAGTTTTGATGAAGTCTAGGTGTTGTCTGTAAGGGTGAATCACTGAATTATATCCAGAAACAAATATTACACTGTGTGGTAAATAATAAAATTTAAATTAAAAATAAAACAAGAAAAATGCAGCAAGTACTGGAATACATGGGTGGTGTCAGACAGTGAGGACCAGGGGAACAACACATCATAAACATGCATCCTCAAGCTTAGGCTTATTCCCTGCAGAGGAATGGGAGGTGCAAGGGAAGGCCAGCTGACACTTGTCCATGCTTCATGAATTCTCAGATGCAACGCTGTGAACGAGCCTGGCCCAGGTGCTCAGAACAACCACACTTGGGCAGGATGTCGGGTGCAAGGTGTTTGGACAGCTGCCAGTGAGGTGTGGGCACAGACAAGTATGGAAATGCCAACCCATATGGCACCACACAGAGAGTTATGACTGTTTTAGTTAATTAATATCTATAACCAGTCATGGAGCAAATGTGTAAATGTAAAGAGTTGAGTCTCATTTGTCTAGATACCAATGATTATGAACTTTGAGACATAATTTCTCTCTTTCTTTTATTTTTTATTGAATCTTTTAATTTTTTTCTTGTCTTTTTAAAATTTATTTATTTTCAGCGTAACAGTACTCATTGTTTTTGTACCACACCCAGTGAATTTTTAAATTTTTATTTATTCTTTTTCAATGTAACAGTATTTTTTGTTTTTGCACGAAACCATTGCTCTATGCAATAAGTGTCCACCCTATTACCCACCACCTGGTTCCCCCAACCTCCCACCCCCCGCCCCTTAAAAACCCTCAGGTTTTTTTTTTTTTTCCTGAGGGTTTTTTCCTGAGAGTCCATAGTCTCTCATGGTTCACCTCCCCTTCCAATTTCCCTCAACTTCCTTCTCCTCTCCATTTCCCCTTGTCCTCCATTATTTGTTATGCTCCACAAATAAGTGAAACCATATGATACTTGACTCTCTCTGCTTGACTTATTTCACTCAGCATAATCTCTTCCAGTCCCATCCATCTTGCTACAAAAGTTGGGTATTCATCCTTTCTGATGGAGGCATAATACTCCATTGTGTATATGGACCACATCTTCCTTATCCATTCATCCGTTGAAGGGCATCTTGGTTCTTTCCACAGTTTGGAGACCATGGCCATTGCTGATATAAACATTGGGGTACAGATGGCCCTTCTTTTCACTACATCTGTATATTTGGGGTAAATACCCAGTAGTGCAATTTCAGGGTCATAGGGAAGCTCTATTTTAAATTTTTGTTTTGTTGACTGTTTCCTTTGCTGTGCAGTTTTTGATCTTTATGAATTCCCAAAATTTCTTTTTTGTTTTTGTTTCCTTTGCCTTTGGAGACATATCTTGAAAGAAGTTGCTGTGGCTGATATCGAGGATGTTACTGCCTATGTTCTTCTCTAGGATTCTGATAGATTCCTGCCTCACGTTGAGGTCTTTTATCCATTTTGAGTTTATCTTTGTGTATGGTGTAAGAGAACGGCCAAGTTTCATTCTTCTACATATAGCTATTCAGTTTTCCCAGCACCATTTATTGAAGAGACTCTCTTTTTTCCACTGTATATTTTTTCCTGCTTTGTCGAAGATTATTTTACCATAGATTTGAGGGTCCATATCTGGGCTCTCCACTCTGTTCCACTGGTCTCAGTGTCTGTTTTTATGCCAGTACCATGCTGTCTTGGTGATAACAGCTTTGTAGTAAAGCTTGAATTAAGGCAACGTGATGCCACCAGTTTTAGTTTTGTTTTTCAACATTTCCTTAGCAATCAGAGTCTCTTCTGATTCCATAGAAATTTTAGGATTATTTGCTCCAGCTCTTTGAAAAATACCGGTGGAATATTGATCAGAATGTCATTAGAAGTATAGATTGCTCTAGGAAGTATAGACATTTTAACAATGTTTATTCTTCTGATCCAAGAGCAATAATCTTTAAAATCTTTAAGAAATAAAAAAAAGGGGGAGACAAGATGGCGGGGAAGTAGGAGGAGGCACCGTTTCAACCTGTACCCTAAAGTGAGCTGATTACCTACCAAAGAACTCCAATCACCCATGAAATCAGCCTGAGAGTAATTTCTTTCAACCTAAAGTTAGAGAAATTATTCAAATTATTCTGAATCTTTAAAAAATTCATTGAATATATGAATGTAAATTTTCTCTATTGTTGTTAAAATTGCCTGACTTTAATTGTTTTATTTTAGAAAGAAACACACCGCATATTATGTAGCATCTTAAATTTTTGAAATGTAAAAATTCAATGGTGACAAGCATATACACCACATGATTTCACACTGAAGCACTTCCAACAGAGTCTCATTTCTTCCACCACACCTGACATGTGGACCAACCCTTCCATGATCAGGGCCTCAGGACTGGACTTAGTCTTGCTCCTCATAGGATGTCACCTGCACCTTTCCAAGAGCTTCCTGGTGTTACTGGTTTAACCGAGTAGAGTTGAGATACATATAGTATGTTAATGTTTACCAGTTGTGTTTTTCTTTTCTTCTGTCACATACAAAGGACACAAACAGAAGGCCAATTATATGAAAGTTAAAGCAAATGAATAGTCAAGAAGCAAAATTTAAAAATAGACAAGTGATTTCCTAACCCTATAAGCTATAAAGCCTTAAAAATCTAAGGATTAGATATGTTTCCCAGAATGAGTCACTTTATAGTAATAGGAGTTCAGGAATTTGGATCTTGGTAGCTTGTTAACCATTCAGTTTCACAGAGGTGGTAATTAGTAAATCCCTGAACAATATCAGCTTTGTTTAATGGAAAAGAATCCTTCTGTGGTATGTTGTTAAGTTCAGGAGCATAAACACAATCCCTGTTTGCAGTTCTTTTTTTAAGTTTTTATTTAAATTACAGTTATTTAACATAGGGCATACTTAAGAAGACCCAAACCTACATAATGCATCTCCATCTGCCACCCCTCTGGTAACCATCAGCCTGTTATCTGTGTTAGAGTGTGTTTCTTGTTTTCTCTTTTTTCCCCCTTTTCTCCTTTATTTTGTTTCTTAAATTCAACATATGAGTGAAATTATATGGTATGTGTCTTTCACTGACTAATACACTTAGGATAAAACTCTAACCCCATCCAAGTCATTGGAAATGTCAAGATTTCATTCTTTTGTATGAGTGAGTAACATTCCACTCTCTCTGCATATAACACCTCTTCTTTATCATTCATCAGTGAGTGGACACGTGGGTTATTTCCATAGTTTGGCTATTGTAAATAATCTGATGTTAATATAGGGGTGTGAGGTTCTCTGTGAACTAGTCTTTTTGTGCTCTTTGGGTAAATATCCAGTTGTGTAATTGCTGGGTCTTAGTGTAGTTCTACTTTTACGTATTTGGGGAATCTACACCCTGTTTTCAAGAGTGGCTGCACCCTGCACACTCCACATCCGACCAGGGAATTCTGAAGCACCTCAGTTCTAAGGAAGTGGTATCAGGTCTCATTTAAAAAGCCCATCAAAGCACACTTACTTTAAACTCCCACATTCTGGCTAAGGACCAAACACTGACAACTGCAAGCAAGGAGGGTTTCTGTAGACACCTGGCCTGAAGGCAAGTTCTGCTAAAATCGAACAGCAGAGAACAATCAGTACACAGTACACACAAGTACGCACCAGAGAGCTCTCTGAATCACCAAGTCCTCAACATAACTGTGTTTTTTTTAAAAGATTTTATTTATTTATTTGACAGAGAGAGAGATCTCAAATAGGCAGAGAGGCAGGCAGAGAGAGAGGAGGAAGCAGGCTCCCTGCGGAGCAGAGAGCCCGATGCGGGGCTCGATCCCAGGACCCTGAGATCATGACCTGAGCCGAAGGCAGCGGCTTAATCCACTGAGCCACCCAGGCGCCCCCATAACTGTGTTTTGTAATACACAGAAGAAGGTAGAATCTTAGAGGAAATGACAAGATGGAGAAATTCCGTTTCAGTTGCAGTTATGATCAACCTCAACTTGGGTTTTCTTAGATCCATCCCTTTGTCACCACAGTGTGAGCAGAAGACTTGTGTTCTGTCTCCACATCCAGTAGTTTCCGTTCCAGAAAGGATCCTGTGCATCAAGAACACTTCCATCCAGGGGCGCCTAGGTGGCTCAGTGGGTTAAGGCCTCTGCCTTCGGCTCAGGTCACGATCCCAGAGTCTTGGGATCAAGCCCCGCAATGGGCTCTCTGCTCTGCAGGGAGCCTGCTTCCTCCTCTCTCTCTGCCTGCCTCTCTGCCTAGTTGTGATTTATTTCTGTCAAATAAATAAATAAATAAATAAATAAATAAATAAGAACACTTCCATCCAGCCAAACCATTCACAATGCAGCAGTGTCCATGCACTGGGATACTGAGTGCTGCTGACAACATCCCTGCCATTCTTGTCCTTTTGGAGCACCTCTGACTTCCTGCTCAAAATGACTCTCATTGCTGACAAATGTTTTCTTCTCCTTGTGACTTGCTGGGTGAGAGTATGTGCCTGGACCTCAGGTGGAAACAGTCACTTACTGCAAAATGATATACTAATTGAACAATATTCAATGGGTTTTCCACACTAAAACAGCAGTTGGGATCATAGGACCACTGGATCAGAGGAGAAAGGAAAATAAGGTTAAGATCTTCTGAAATAAAACAACAGAGTGTCATTTTGAGCCTCAATATATAAAGCACTTGTTATTTATCACACCATCTTTGAAGCAAGAAAATATCAAAGACTAAAAAAATGAAGATGTATTTCTTGGACCCCTTAGAAAGTTGAGGTCACAGAGGTGTCCATTCCCCACACTACAGAGAGGCACAGACCTGGCTGAGTTGACAAATCTTGCACAGAAACCTTGGATTTCCATCGGAGTTAGTGTGCTTCTAGGTGAGATTAGCATTGGATTCATGCTGTGTAACAGATTTCCTTTCCGAGTGGAGGTGAGTATCCTCCAACCCACTGAGAACCTTGAGAACAAAGGCATAAGAAGGAGGAAGACACCCTTTCATTTCAATCTCATTGCCTGGACTGCTCATCTCCTCTTTTCCTATCCTACTCTTGGACAGAGCAATATATCAAGTGGTTCTCTGGTTCTCCATCCAACAGCCTGAGAATGATTTACTCCACGATCCCCACCAGCTTGTAGAGGACGGAGCCTGGGACTTCTAAGGCTCTCTTACCATGGGATCCAATTACATATGTTCTTTCTGCAGGTGAAATTTCATCTGGAAATAAATAATAGTTCTACATTCTGTACATACTTGTTGGCATGTGGTATTGTCAGCCTTCTTGTATTGTAGCCATTCTTAGTGGAGGTGTAGTGGTATCTTGTGAGGATGAATATATTGATGTATATAATTACGTCTTCCAAGAAGAATAGGACACTATGTTGATACATTATCCTTGAAGAACTGCTAAGATTAGTGTTACCATCATGGATATTTTCCACAGGTGAAATTTCAGCTGGAAATGAATAATAGTTCTACATTCTGTACATGCTTGTTGGCATATGGTATTGTCTGCCTTTTTGTATTGTAGCCATTCTTAGTTGCAGTGTAGTGGTATCTTGTGAGGATGAAGACCTTGATGTATATAATTACCATTTCTAGAAGAATAGGACATTATGCTGATACATGCTCCTTTAAGAACTGTTAACATTAGTGCTATCATCATGGATATAGAGGATGTAGGGATGGTGAAGTTCACCCTATGCTTATTCCCTTGTCCAGTTTGTGTTGCACAATTTGTTAAGAGTTGTAGTAGATGCCTATAGGTAAATCACGGTCTTGGACTTTAAAATTTTGGAGGAAAGTCCTGCCATTCTTTGCAGATCATGATTCTTCTTTTGAGAAATAGCGAAGCCTGTTCCTGGATCTTAGGAACTATAGGTTCAAGCCCAAGTCACTAGGTTGCCGTGGAAATTGAGCTGTCCATCTTGAAATGGGTGTTATTTGAACATCCAAGCCATAAACTGGAGCATGTACAGTGATACTCCATCAGCTGATGGAAGAAATGATGGTGTCTGAAGAGATCCTGAAGACGTAAGTCAGTCACAGGAAGTATTTTCTGCACGACCATGATCTCCCGTCCTGCTGTACTGCTTTCTCTCTCCTAACCTACATATATGGCCTCATGGGGAGAGTCCTACAATTACTTCAGAAGGGAAGAAAAAGTTGATCCTGGTTCACTTTTGTTTCTGCATGATATTCAGACATCAGTTAATGGCGGAACTCACTAATCTTTTATTTTTTATTATTTTTTTAATTTCTTTTCAGCGTAACAGTATTCACCCAGTGCTCCATGCAATATGTGCCCTCCACAATATCCACCACCAGGCTCAACCAACCTCCTACCCTAGTCCCCTCCAAAACCTACAGTTAGTTCCTCAGAGGGAACTCACTTGCCTTATCATGTTCTCCACCTCCCTGGAGCACCTGTTTTATATGACAGAATTTCCCACATGAAGGCAGGATTACAGCATTAATTAAGTGGCAACGTCTTACAAATTTGAAGCAAATTCGAGATCCTTTTAGAATGAGGATGTTGGTCATCCTTTCAGGTAATGTCCTGGCACAGCTTGAAGATTTGGCTGACAACAGGGAGAATATATCATTGGTAGAGTACAAAAGCAGCTCTATATCCCAATTTTCAGTCTTTTCCAGTTACAGAAATGAGTACCTTAGCTATCATGCTTATGTCCTCCTTATTTTTTAAAAATATGTGTATGTCTTTGTTTTGTTTCCTGTCTTTTTCTTTGTCATGTAACATAAGATGTATTGACTTTATATCATTGCATTTAATAATTCTTAATTATGAATCATAATATTTCAGTTGAATGATATCAATGAGAAGAGAAAACACCACTGAAGAGCTTCACCTCCTCTTCTGGGGAAAGGTTTAGATGGTTTTGGTTGTATGCAGGATACTTGTATCATATATGGTGAAATTGTGACTGTGTTATTTTCTTTGTTTTTAGGAAGACTGTGATTAAGGCAATAAATATGGATGCCCAGTTTATGGGACGTTGATGTTTGATGGTTAACTCAATTTGTCAGTGTGACAGAGACATGGTTAAGAGGACTGAACATTGTTTCTCTGAGTGTCTATGATGTTTCTGTAATGGATTGGCATTTGCATTCATGGTCTTTCTGTATGTGGGCATCATCCAATCCATTAAGGTTCTGAGTAGAATAAAAAGCTGAGGGAGGAGGTATTCCCTCATGTTTACTTCCTGTGTGCATGCTTGAGCAGGGTTACTGATCACCACCTGACTTTGGATGCAGTTACATCGTCAGGTCCCCAGGATCTCTGACTAGACCTCACTGAGAATGTGACGAGACATTCATCCCTGGACATCCTGGGTCTCCAACTTATGATAGTAGATCATGGGGCTTCTCAGACTCTTCAGTGATATATGCAGTGGGCTATGTGTTCCTTTCCTCAGGAGAACTATGACTAATACATGGAGCTTCTAGTATGTTCTTGTGGCTTGTTGTAAGTGCCAAAATGTGTCAGACATATGAAGGGCTAACAATCAAAGTTCTTTGAATGAATTGTCATGTTTTGTGTTTGGGACAAGAGATAGGTGAGGATAATGAGGAGTGAAGAGATGATGAAAATATCATGAGATCTAAGAAGAGAGAGACCCCTGGTCCTTGGACACTGATGGGGGAAGATAGGTTCTATTCATCCTGGGGGCAATTCTTAAAGCCTTGCAGAATCAAGAGTGCAGATTAGAGTCTCAAGACGATGTCTTCTTTCCAAAACACAGAGAAATAATGATTTTGTCAAGAACAGTCTAATGAATGAGTACATTTGAAGTGAAAAATGAAAAATTAATTCATGTATAGTATGTGGATATATTGAATTCAGTTAAGGATAATCCCAAATACTGATACTTTGTCCATCATTCAATTTTATTATTTGGGAACTATTTGAGAAGTATTTAATTGAGATATTTAATACGGGTGTTTAATAGTATTAAATAGTGTTAAAATACGTAAAAATAATATTCATTAAAATATTTAATAAGTAAATTACCCTATATATTTTTAAAACTATGCATTTATTTATAGTTATATATTAAAATCCGGTTGCTTTGTAGTTAGAAATATCATTAAATATTCATAAAATCTGGAAGGATAAGAGGAAATAGTTGCACATTATTGTTTCTTTGGAATATATATTTTTCATCTTTTATTTCCAGAGAACACATAAAATATATTTTAGTGTACAAATTATTTCACCTTGAAAGTCAATGATTATAACATACAATACTAATAAAATATCAGAACCTGTACAAATCCACACACCCCCAAGCCCAGTACATATTTTTCTAGTTGAGAAGGAAAGGAATTCACCTTCTTCACCAGCAGCTAGACCTACCCTGTATTTGGTGGGTCTTAGAGCCCCCTGGTGTCCTGAGTGCCCCTAGTGACCCAAGCGCCCCCTGGTGACCTGATCGCCCCCTGTTGTAGTGACTATTCCTGCAGCCCAGCCTCTCCTGTGTCCCTACAGGAATGTTTGGCTCTGGGGTCACACTGACATTCCCTCACTATGTCTCTACCAGTAATACATGGCCAGGACCTTCGTGGAACTGAGATCGGTCAGCTGCAAGAACTAGTTCTTGGATGTGACTCTGGAGATGTACATGTAGCTCTTGTTGGATGGAGTGTCGTGTGTGCCTTACCTATGATTTATAGACCAATTCACTGCACCTAGTCACGTGGGGTTGGTGGATTGATTTCCACCAGAAATTACTGCATGACACGGAGAATCCGGAGACAGCATCAATGAGGTGCAAGGTCTCTGAGCCCCTCACCAGTCATGAGCCTGACTCCTGATGAAGCACCTGGGACAGGACACCTGGATACAAGACCCTGTCACTCAGGACACTCACAACCATCCCAATGGTGCCATGTCTGACATCTTTTGGGATGTCAGCTCTTTTGGGAGCTGTCACCAGACACAGAGAAGGGCCTAGAAACTCATATTCCTCCAGACCACAGCTCTGCCTTCCCCAGAGACCTCACCCTGTCTGAAGAGAGAGTTGTGAGCTCCTACTGCCTAAGAGTGGATTTTACCCTAGAGGTTGAGGAGAAGTTTGCATGTGTGGGAAGGAACCTGTCATTGGAAGTCAACAGGGACAGAGTCAGTCTCCTCTGGACCTTCCAGGACCACCTGTGGGTATCTCCTTGTTGAACTTACAAGGTATGTTGGTCTGGGATGGGTGAGCCCTTGTTCTATGAGCTGTGTTGGAAGCAGGTCAATAGGTGGCCTCGCTTTCTGAGCATAAGAATAAATGATGAATAAACGAGTGATTCAAAATTCATTTTAATCTAAACTATTTTTCAAAAAGATATTTAATGGGATCTGCAGTTTGTAGCTACAGCTTTCCAAATGAACAACTCCCTGCACAGCATGGGTGCATCTGGAGACCTTTTATCCTAATGGTCTCTGTTGATGGGCTTTGTCTGCCAAGATATCTGCAAAACATGTAAGTGATATCTTTTTCCTCAAGTGCATGGACACCAACACAAGGCGCCTATTCTGTTCCTATGTTTGGAGGGTGCCTCCCTTGTCCTGAGAAATCCACCTCACACAGGGGCCTATTATCTCTTGGAGGAGGATCTTGCTTTAAAGAAAAGTGGGTAACTTTTCTCTTATGCAGTACAGAGATGATCATTTAATTCAGGCATGGAGTTAATGACACTCAAATACTACCCTGAATGAAATGGTGTTAATGGCCCGGAGATTATTAGGATCTAATCATTAGAGATCTATTAAGAGATTGTGGGAGTTATGTTCATATTCCTGAAAGACCTGCCGCAAGAGGATAAATGCTGAGATAAATGAATATACTTCAAATAGAAAACAGATGAGCATAGAACAGATAGATGACAGATGAATACTTAGATAAGTTGACATTATTTTAAAAGACACTAGAGATTAGCAAGACAGGAAACAACGTGTGTTGGAGAGGATGTGGAGAAAGGGGAACCCTCTTACACTGTTGGTGGGAATGCAAGTTAGTGCAGCCACTTTGGAGAACAGTGTGGAGATTCCTGAAGAAATTAAAAATAGAGCTTCCCTATGACCCTGCAATTGCACTGCTGGGTATTTACCCCAAAGATACAGATGTAGTGAAAAGAAGGGCCATTTGTACCCCAATGTTTATTGCAGCAATGGCTGCGGTCGCCAAACTGTGGAAAGAACCAAGATGCCCTTCAACGGATGAATGGATAAGGAAGATGTGGTCCATATACACAATGGAGTATTATGCCTCCATCAGAAAGGACGAATACCCAACTTTTGTAGCAACATGGACGGGACTGGAAGAAATTATGCTGAGCGAAATAAGTTAAGCAGAGAGAGTCGAGTATCATATGGTCTCACTTATTTGTGGAGCATAACAAATAACATGGAGGACATGGGGAGATGGAGAGGAGAGGGAGTTGAGGGAAACTGGAAGGGGAGATGAACCATGAGAGACTATGGACTCTGAAAAACAACCAGAGGGTTATGAAGGGGCGGCGGGGGTTGGGGTGGGAGGTTGAGGAACCAGGTGGTGGGTAATAGGGAGGGCACGTACTGCATGGAGCACTGGGTGTGATGCCAAAACAATGAACACTGTTATGCTGTAAATAAACAAATAAAAATAAATAATAAAAAAAGACACTAGAGAGGAATTGTATCATTATGAACACATAAGATGGAATGTCCATAATTGTCATTGTTTCTAAAACCATATTTTCATGATGAAATAATATTTTGGTGTCAACGTTTGGTGGACACCCAAGTAAGGGTATCTGTTAGTTTTTTTTTTTTAATGAATAAGAAGAGCTTCCACTTAGGGTGGTGATGCCTCCTTGTAGATATTGGTTGTTGTGTAATTTTGTGAAAGCTCTGGAGCAGATCTTCCCCTATAACAGCCCAAGGAATATGTCTTTGAAACCCAAATCATTACATAAGCAGGATCACATCTTTAAATGGAGAGGACATAAATAAGATAATTTGTGTTATTTAGCATCTTATAATGACTGAATCAATTGAAGGCTCAGGGGTACCTGAACCATTTCCCCAGAGTGTGAGGTTATAAGGGAAATTGTGACTCAGAGGCAGGAATACAGAGGAGCCCTAAGTATGGGTTTGTTCACAGCAATGGACACTGCAGAGCCCTACAGGAACTTGTCACTTCCCAGCTTCTTTCTGCACCTGCATCTGGGGCTGAGACTCATGGTCAGAGGGCCCTGAGGGCCCCAACTAAGCAGATTCCTCCTCTCCTCCAGAGACACTACCCGTCATCCCGTGGTCTTACTTCCCAGGGTGTCCTGAGCTCTGGGATGTGCACAGACATTTTGTTTCCAGAGTGACTGCACCAGGTCGAATTCCCACCAACAATTCAAGAGGGTTCCCCTTTCGCCACGTACTTGCCAACACTGTTGTTTCCTGTCTTGTCATTGTAGCCATTCTCACCTGTGTGAAGTCATATCATATTGTGGTTTTGATTTGTATTTCCCTGATGCTGAATGATGTGGAGCATTTTTTCACGTGTCTCTTGGCCATTTGTATGTCTTCACTGGAGAAATGTTTGTTCTTGTGTTCTCCTCATTTCTTGACTGGATTAATTGATTTTTGGGTGTTGAGTTTGGTAACTTCTTTGTAGATTTTAGGTATTAATCCTTTCAAAAATAAGTTCAATTATCTAATGTATAGTACATCATTATTTTTTATATCATTGGTTTTTGATGTAGTGTTCAATGATTAACTAGTTGCATTAACCCCCAGTGTCCATTAGATCATGTGCCCTCCTTAATATCCATCACCCTCTTACCCCATCTCCCCATCTCCCTTCCTTCTTACCCTCAACATGTTACTCCGTGTCCAGAGTCTCTTATGGATTGTCTCTCTATCTGATTTCTTCCCATTCAGTTTTCCTTCCCTTCCCCTACTGTCCTTTGCACTATTCCTTATATTCCACATATGAGGGAAACCACGTGATAATTATCTTTCTCTCCCCGACTCATTTCACTTAGAATATTACCCTCCAGTTCCATCCATGTTGATGCAAATATTAGGTATTCATCCTTTCTGGAGACTGAGCATTATTCCGTTGTATATATGAACTACATCTTCTTTATCCATTCCTCTGTTGAAGGACATCTGAGCTCCTGACACAGTTTGTCTATTGTAGACATTGCTGCTGTGAGCATTGGGGTGCATGTGCCCCTTCTTTTCACTACATCTGTACTAGGGTGTGAATACCTCGTAGTGGATTTGCTGGGTTGTAGAGTAGGCCTATTTTTAACGTCTTAAGGAAACTCCTTACTGTTTTCCAGAGTAGCAGTACCAGCTTGCATTCCCAGTAACAGTGCGGGAGGTTACCCTTTCTTCACATCCCTGCCAACCAATGTTTCCTGACTCAATAATTTTAGCTGTTCTGACTAGGGTGAGGTGGTGTCTCATTGTAGTTTGAATTTCTTTTTTCCTGGTGCCAAGCGATATTGAACAGTTTTTCTTGCATCTGTTAGCCATTTGTCTGTCTTCTGTGGAGAATTATCTATTTGTGTATTCTACCCATTTCTTGCCTGGATTATTTGGATGTTTTAAGTTGAGTTTGTTAAATTCTTTATAGATCTTAGTTACTAACCCTTTATCTATAAGGCATTAAAAATATTTTCTCTCACGCTGAGGTTGTCTTTTAGCTTTGTAAACTGTTTCCTTTGCTGGGCAGCTCTTTATCTTGATAAAGTCCCAATCGTTCATTGTTCCTTTGTTTGTCTTGCCTTTGGAAATGTGACTGTCAAGAAGTCCCTGTGGCTGAGATCAAAGTGGTTGTGGCCTACATTCTTCTCTAGGATTTTGATGAATTCTTGACTCACATTTTGGCTTTTCATCCATTTTGAGTTCTTCTTTGTGTATGGTGTAAGAGAATGATTCAGTTTCATTCTGCATGTTGCTGTCAAATTTTCCCAAGCCATCTACTAAAGGGACTTTTTTCCATTGGATATTTTTTCCTGCTTTATCAAGAATGGAAAAACATGGAATGTTTTATCCATTTCTTTGTGTCTTTCTCAATTTATTTCATATGTGTTCTGTAGTTTCTAGTGCACAGATCCTGTACTTCTCTGTTTAGGTTTATTCCTAGGTATCTTTTTTTTTTTTTTTTTTTTTTTTTTTTTTGGTGCAATTGTCATGGGGATCAACTGCTTGATTATCCTTCTTCTGCCTCATGGCTAGTGTAGAGAAATGCAGTTGACTTTTGGTCATTGATTGTATATTCTGTCACTTTGCTGAATTGCTGCATCAGTTCTGGCAAATTTTTTGCCAGAAGATTTTGGGATTTCTATATTGAGTTTCATGTAATCTGTGAAGCAGAAAGTTTGATTTCTACTTTCCCAGTTTGGAGGCCATTTATTTCTTTTTGTTTTCTGACTGTTGAGGCTATTATTCCAGTACTACCTTGAAGAAGTGGTGAGAGTGGACTTCCCTGTCAGGTTCCAGATCTTAAGGGAGAAGCCCGATCATTTCTTGCTTACATGAGACTAATTTTAGAACCAAAGACGCTTTCAGTTTGAAAGGAAAGGGGTGGAGAACTATTGATTATGCCAGTGGACATCAAAAGAAAGCTAGGCTAGCCATTCTTACGTCAGATAAAAAGTGTTTAATCCAATGATAGTAATAATAGATGAGGAAGGGCGCTAGATCATAATAAAAGTGTTTAGCCAATAAGAAGTTCTAAAAATTATAGATATTTATGCCCCTAACCTGGGAGCAATCAAGTATATAAATAATTAATATCAAAATTCAGAAGCACATTGATAGTAGTACAATAATAGTAGGGATATTTATCACCCCACTCACAGCAATGGACAGATCATCTAACCAAAGATCCAAACAGATCAAGGAACAAGGACTTTCTATTATTATGTTCAATCAGTCAATTATGGTACATCATCAGTTTTTGATGCAGTGTTCAATGACTCACTAGTTGCATATAACACCTAGTGCTCATTACAACACATGCCTTCCTTAATCATCACCCAGCTTCCCCATATCTCCATGCACACACTTCTGTAACCCTCACTTTTTTTCCCAGAGGTAAAAGTTTCCTATGGATTGTCTCTCTCTCTGATTTCTTCCCTTTCAGTTTTCCCTCCTATTCCCTATGATCCTCTGCCCTGTCTCTTCTATTCCACATATGACTGAAACCATGTGATGATTGTCTTTTTCTGACTGAATTACTTCACTTTGCATGATACCATCCAGTTGTATCCACATAGATGTAATTAGTAAGTATTCATCCTTTCTGTTGGATGAATAATATTCCATTGTGTTTATGGACCACATCTTTTTTATGCATTCATCTGTGGAAGGGTATCTCAGCTCCATCCACAGTATGGCTATTGTGGATATTGCTGTTATGAACATTGGAGTGAAGGTGCCCCTTGTTTTCACTACATATGTACCTTAGGGATAAATGCTCATAGTGCAATTGGGTCAAAAGGTAGCTCTAGGGGCGCCTGGGTGGCTCAGTGGGTTAAAGCCTCTGCCTTCAGCTCAGGTCATGATCCCAGTGTCCTGGGATCAAGCCCCGCATCGGGCTCTCTGCTTAGCAGGGAGCCTGCTTCCTCCTCTCTCTCTCTCTCTGCCTGCCTCTCTCCCTACTTGTGATCTCTATCTGTCAAATAAATAAATAAAATCTTTAAAAAAAAAAAAGGTAGCTCTATTTTTAACTACTTGAGGAAACTCCATACTGTATTCTAGAGTGGCTATACCAGCTTGCATTCCTACCAACAGTGTGAGAAGGTTCCTCTTTCTCCACATCCTTGCCAACACTTGTTGTTTCCTGTTCTGTTGATGTTGACCATTCTAACAGGTGTAAAGTGATATCTCATTATGGTGTTGTCTTGTATTTCCCTGATGGCTAGTGTTGTTGGACATTTTCTCTTGTGTCTGTCAGCCATTTCTAAGTCTTTTTTCGAAAAGTGTCTGTTCTTGTCTTCTGCCCATTTCTTGACTGGATTAATTGTTTTTTGGGGTGTTGAGTTTGATAAGTTCTTTATAGGTCTTGGATACCAGCCCTTTTTCTCTAATGTCAAATATCTTCTCACTTTCTGTAGACTCTTAATTTTGTTGACTGTATAGTGCATTGTGAAAAAGCTTTTTATCTTGATGAAATCCCAAAAGTTAATTTTTGTTTTTGTTTCCCTTGCCTTAGAGAGGTGTCTTGAAAGATGTTGCTGTGGCCAGTGTTGAAGAGATTACTTCCTGTGTTCTCTAGAATTTTTATGGATTTCTGTCTTACATTGAGGTCCTTCATCCATTTGGAGTTTATGCTTGTGGGTAGTGTAAGGGAATGGTCCAGTTTCATTCTTCTGCATGTGGTTGTCCCATTTTCTGAGAACCATTTATGGAAAAGACTGTCTTTTTTCCATTGGATGTTCTTTTGTGATTTGTCAGAGTAGTTGACCATAGAATTGAGGGTCCATTTCTAGGATCTCTATTCTGTTCCATTGATCTATGTGTTTATTTTTGTGCCAGTACCATACTCTCTTGATGACTATGGCTTGGTAATATAGCTTGAAATCAGGCATTGTGAAGGCCCGAACTTTTGTTTTCTTTTTAAGCATTTCCCTGGTGATTTGGTGTCTTTTGGGGCTCCAACACATTGTAAGATTATTTGTTCCAGTGCTGTGAAAACTGTTGATGGTATTTTGATACGGATATTATTGAAAGTGTAAGTTGGAGGAGGGGGGCAAGATGGCAGAGAAGTACGAGATGCTGTTTCAAGCCAGCCCCCTAAACTGAACTTATTTTCTCTCAGACCACTCTGAACACGCATGAAATCAGTCTGAGATGCAGGATTACACCCTTCTGGATCTCTTTTGGGGCAGAGGACGTCAGTGATGAATTTAAGCAGTGGATTTTGAATGATGAGACTGGTTTTTTAGGATAAAGAGATGGGGGAGAGAGCCTCCCAAAATGACACTTTGGGAAGAAATGCCCCAATATGAGAGTGCCCTGTGATTGGGGACTAGTATTAATTTGGAGTCTGGTTAAAAGCACTCAAAAAGAGCAAAAGATCTTAAGAGGAAACTGGTGGAATGGGGCAACTATGGGAAGGGGCTTAAGCCCACTGATGCAGGATGGCTCCCACCAGCCATTGCCATGCTAGAGAGAGTGTGGTGAAGCATCCAGGCCATGGTCCCTGAGCCACTGGTGCACATGAGAGAGTCCAGGTGCATGCCAGCCAGTGCTCTCTAGAACCACAGCTTGATGCACTCTGTACCCACACTGCACAGTGGGGGCCTGAGCCATGATTCACACCCTCCCCTAAGAGAGGTCCATGCAAGCTCTGGCCGGTGACCTTATGACCAACCAAGAGTCTGAGCACTCCCAGCCCAGGCCAACATGAAAATCTCAGCATGCTGTCTCTGGTTGTGATGCTCCGGCTGTCTGGACCTGCCCAGAGAGCAAACTGGCAAAGGCAGTCACTGGAAACGGGCTCCCTGGACCGATATTGCTCATGGTTTTAGTAACAACAGAGTGCAGAGACAAGTGGGAGCACCTGTGACACCTGAGATGGTGACTGGGAACGTGCTTGGCTGGTGGGAGGTGGCAGAGGGCGAGTCTATGTGTTCTGGACCACGCAGAGGGGATCAGACTGAGGCTTCTCTCTGAGACAGAGGTCTGGGTGCAGTTTGCTTTCTGCTAAACCTCTGAAGAACCACCAAAAGCCACCAAAGGAAAAATTTAAAAAATAAAAAAAAACCTCCAGAGAACAAAAGCCTGAAAAACCGGGTTCCTCAGAGCCCAGCACCTTGACAGGGGGCAGGAGGAGACAACCCAACCAAGACTGCCTGAAAAACAACCCAGCAGACACCTCCCCCAGAGATCCAGCCAAAAAAAAAAAAAAAATGGGATGACAACCATCACGGTGTCCCCATAAAACTGTAAAACTCCTATATGAGGGGAAAAGAAGATATTAAACTCCCATCATTGCCCTAAAACTTGTATACTTCATAGATAAAAATTTATTTTTAATTCGTTACCACTATTTTCATTCTTTTAATTTTTTTAATAATTTTATTCTATTTATCATCACAATGAGATGTTAAGTACAACAAATTCCATATTAACTTTTTAACTTGAACTTTTTTGATGCATATACCTGTGTTTTTCTTTCCCTTTCCTATTTTTTAATATTCATATAGAGATAACCTTCAAGATAATCTTCTTTACCCAATCAAAACTAACCCTATATATAAATCAGTTTTAATCTCCCTTTATCGTGGGAAAGTTGAATCCTTTAAGAAAGATATTAAGATACACCCAGGAAGAATCAAAATAACTGTCCTTGCCCACACTGAGAATTTATAACCGCCCTCCCATCTTTTTCTTCTTTCAGTGTTTCTGTGCATTTGTTTTTGTTCTGGTAGTATATAAATCTTATACTTGAGGTTCCTTTTGGCTGGGTTCTATTTTTTCTTGTAATTTAGTTATGTCCGTCTTTTTGTTTGCCTAATTTTGTTTGTATACTTTATAAATCTTACCTTTGGGGCCCATTTGGGCTGGTTCTTCTCTTTTTTTTCCTTTATTTTTTTCGTGTCTCTCTTTTTCTCTCTCTTTTTCTCTTTTTTCTTTATCTTTGGTGGGGACTCCCGATAGCTGAGAAGTGTTCAGGGATGCACTTTTCCTGGATCACGGTTGATATATTCTGCTACACATCCCCCCAACCATCTTTCACTAAAATGACTATGAGGAGGAATGCCCATCAGAGGAAAAATTCAGAGACTGTTCTCTCTCCATCAGAGATATTGGATATGGATAAACAGTATGTCGGAAAGGGAATTCAGGTTAACAATTATCTAGGCAAGGGCTAGGTTAGAGAAAACCATTACTGACAAGATGGAATTTATTAGGAGAGAAGTGAAAGCTACCATGGATGATGTTAAAAATGCTGTCAATGAGTTCCAATATAATCTCGATTCTCTAACAGCTATGGTAACTGAGGCAGAAGATAGAATTAGTAATTTGGAAGACCAACGGCTAGAGAGAAAGGATCAGGAGGAATCCTGGAACAAACAGCTTAGAAGCCACAAAAACAGAATTAGGAAAATAAACGATGCCATTAAACGTTCCAACATCAGAATTATTGGAATCCCTGAAGGGGTGGAGAAAGAGAGAAGACTAGAAGATATAGTGGAACAAATTCTCCATGAAAATTTTCCCAATCTCATGAATGGAACCAGAATTCGTGTCATAGAGGCAGAATGACCCTCCCACCCCAAGATTATAGATTCTCAAAGGTCCTCAAGATATCTGATTGTGAAAATGATGAATTATAACTGTAGACAAGCCCTCTTGAAGGCAACTAAAACAAAGAAGCTCCTTACGTACAGAGGAAAGCCCATCAGAATAACATCAGACCTGTCCACAGAAACCTGGCAAGCCAGAAAGGGTTGGCAGAATATATTCAGGGCACTAAATGAAAAGGACATGCAGCCAAGAATACTTAATCCAGCAAGACTGACATTCAAAATGGATGGAGAGATAAAGAGTTTCCAAGAACAGCAAGGTTTAAAAGAGTATGTGACCACCAAGTCGTCTCTGCATGAAATATTAAGGGGGGTTCTATAAAAAAGGAAAAATCCTAAGAATATCATTGAACAGAAATATAGAAACAATCTACAGACAGAAAGACTTCAAAGGTAACACGATGTCAATAAAAACGTATCTCTCAGTAATCACTCTCAATGTGAAAGGCCTAAATGCGCCCATAAAAGAACACAGGGTTGCAGATAGGATAAAACGACAGGACCCATCCATATGTTGTCTACAAGAGACCCATTTTGAACCTAATTATATACCCAGGCTTAAAGTGAAGGATTGAAGAACAATCTTTCATGCCAGTAGGCCTCAAAAGAAGGCCAGGGTAGCGATTCTCCCATCAGATAAATTAGATTTTAATCTAAAGACTGTAGTCAAAGATACAGAAGGACACTACATAATTCTTAAAGGTACTGTCCACCAAGATGATTTAATAATTATAAATATCTATGCCCCCGATATGGGAGCAGCCAACTAGATAAGACAACTGTTAATCAAGATAGTCATATTAAGGGATGCCTGGTTGGCTCAGTGGGTTAAGGCCTCTGCCTTCGGCTAAGATCCTGATCCCAGAACCCTGGGATCGAGCCCCACATCAGGTTTCTGCTCAGCAGGGAGGCCGCTTCCTCCTCTCTCTCTCTCTCTCTCTCTCTCTTTTCCCTCCTCTCTGACTACTTGTGATCTCTATATGTCAAATTTAAAAAAAAGGTCATATCGATATGAATACATTAATAGTAGGAGATCTTAACATGCCACTCTCAGTAATAGACAGATCATCCAAGCAGGAAATCAAAAAAGAAACAAGAGCATTGAATGACACATTGGACCAGATGGACCTCATCAATATATACAGAACATTCCACCCTCAAACAACAGAATACTCATTCTTCTCAAGTTCACATGAAACATTCTCCAGAATAGACCACATTCTAGGTTACAAATCTGGAATCAACCAATACCAAAAGACTGAGATTATTCCCTGTATATTCTCAGACCACAGTGCCTTGAAACTGGAACTCAACCACAAGAAAAAGTTCAGAAGGAACTCAAACACCTAGAAGCTAAAGACCACCTTGCTTAAGAATGCTGGGATCAACCAGGAAATCAAAGAACTTAAACAATTCATGGAAACCAATGAGAATGAAGACACTTAGGTCCAAAACCTATGGGATACAGCAAAGGCAGTCCTAAGGAGGAAGTACATAGTCATTCAAGCCTCACTCAAAAAAACTGAAAAATACAGAATACACCAGCTCTCTTTACAGCTTAAAGAACTGGAGAATCAACAACAAATTAAACCAACTCCACACACAAGAAGGGAAATAATCACGATTAGAGCAGAGTTCAATGAGACAGAAGCTAGAAATACAGTAGAGCGCATCAATGATACTAGAAGCTGTCTTTTTGAAAGAATCAAAAAGATCAATAAAGCACTGACCAATCTAATCCAGAAGAAAAGAGAGAAGACCCAAATTAATAAAATTATGAATGAAAAGGGAGAGATCACAACTAACACCAAGGTAATAGAAACAATCATCAGAAATTATTATCATCAGTTATATAAGTTATATAAAAGTTACTTAAGCAACCTAGATGAAGTGGATGCATTCCTGGAAAACTAAAAACTCCCAAAATTGAACCAGAAGAAATTGACAACCTGAATGGAGCAATATCTAGTAACGAGATTGAAGCAGTAATCAAAAACCTCCCAAAAACAAGAGCCCAGGACCAGATGGAATCCATGGAGAATTCTACCAAACTTTCAAACAAATAACACATATACTGCTGAAAATGTTTCAAAAAATTGAAGCAGAAGGAAAACTTCCAGACTCTTTTTGTTAAGCCAGCATTGCCCTGATTGCCAAACCAGGCAAAGACCACACCAAAAAGGAGAATTTCAGAACAATATAGCTGATGAATATGGATGCTAAGATTCTCAGCAAGATCCTAGCAAATAGGATAAAAAAAAAAAGATTATCCACCATGACCAGTTGGGATTCATCCCGGGGTTACAAGGATGGTTCAACATTACTAAATTAATCAATGTGGTGAACAGATTAATAAGAGAAGAGAGAAGAACCACATGGTCCTCTCAATGGATGCAGAAAAAGTATTTGACAAAATCCAGCATCCATTCCTGATTAAAACGCTTCAAAATATAGGGATAGAGGGAACATTCCTGAACTTCATAAAATCTATCTATGAAAGACCCATAGCAAATACCATCCTCAATGGGAAAAAGCTCGCAGCCTTCCTGTTGAGATTAGGAACATGACAAGGATGCCCACTCTCACCACTCTTGTTCTACATAGTATTAGAAGTTCTAGCAACAGCAATCAGACAACAAAGGGAAATAAAAGGAATCCACATTGGCAATGAAGAAGTCAAACTCTCTCTCTTCGCAGATGACATGATTCTTTATACGGGAAACCCAGAAAACTCCACCTCCAAACTACTAGAACTCATACAGCAATTCAGTAACGTGGCAGGATACAAAATCAATGTACATATATCAGTGGGTTTCTCATACGCTAACAATGACAATACAGAAAGGGAAGTTAGAGAATTGATTCAATTTACTATAGCACCAGGAACCATAAGATACCTGGGAATAAACCTAACCAAGGAGGTAAAGGATCTGTTCTTGAGGAACTACAGAAAACTCATGAAAGAAATTGAAGAAGACACAAAAAGATGGAAGACCATTCCATCCTCATGAATCAGAAGAATAAACATTGTTAAAATGTCTGTACTGCCTAGAGCAATCTAAACTTTCAATGCCATTCCGACCAAAATTCCAGCAGCATTGGGTGTTACATGCAACTGATGGATTGTTAAACTCTGCATCTGAAACTTATGAAGTACTACCTGTTGGCTAATTGAATATAAATTTTTAAAAATAACATTACCTTTATTAACCAGAAATATAAACAAATCTCTTCTGGGAGGAGAGGAAGCTTTTCTACTTTACTCTCTTGGAATGTCTCCTTATATAAACATTCTCAAATTGACATTCTTGAGTTCCTAAATTTATTTGCTCAGAAGACTGTATGAAAATCTGAAAGATGTAGAGAGAATTGTCTCCCAACAGGGATATAATATGTAGTATTTTTCAAATTCATGTAAGTCACTGAAATTTTTCTTCTTTCTTTTATTTTTTTCCATAAGAATTTTCTCCAGTAAGTGCTCTTTAGCATGTTCTTTGAAATGTATGTGTGCTGGGCTTGCACAAAGAGCTCAGAATCAGATAACTCGGTTTAAAGGACAACTTAAGACATTCTAGTTATGTGATCTTGAGCAAGTTTCATAAGTCATATGAACTTCAATGTTGAGGAAAGTGACAAAAACCTGAAACATTGTGACAAAGTCTATGAATATGATATGCCTAATAAAAAGTCAAAATAGCAAAAAAAAAAAAAAATCCAGCAGCATTTTTCAAAGAGCTGGATCAAATAATCGTAAAGTCTGTATGGAACCAGAGGAGACCCTGAATTGGTAAGGAAATGTTGAAAAAGAAAAAGAAAACTGGGGACATCATGTTGCCTGATTTCAAGCATTTTACAAAGCTGTGATCACCAAGACAGCATGGTACTGGCATAAAAACAGACACATGGACCAGTGGAACAGAGTAGATAGCCCAGATATGGACCCTCAACTTTATGGTCAGCTAATCTTTGACAAAGCAGGAAAAAATATACAGTGGAAATAAGACAGTCTCTTCATTAAATGGTGCTGGGAAAATTGGACAACTATATATAAAAGAATGAAACTTGACCATTCTCTTACACCATACACAAATATAAACTCGAAATGGACAATAGACCTTCAATGTGAGGCAGGAGTCTATCAAAATCCTATAGGAGAACATAGACAGTAACCTCTTCAACATCGGCCACAGCAACTGCTTTCAAGATATGTCTCCAAAGGCAAAGGAAACAAAAGCAAAAATGAACATTTGGGACCTCATGGAGATCAAAAGCTTCTGAACTGCAAAGGAAATATTCAACAAAACAAATATCAAGCTTGTTAATAACCGTATTAATGAATGTTAACTTCCTTAAGATGAACTAATATTAACAACTGATATTTAGTAATTAAATATAATTTTTAATTAACTAAATGTTAATTTTAAATGTTAATAAATAATGCAATCATTAACTTAAAATAAAACCAAAAAACAAAGAGGCAACCCAAGAAGATATTCGTAAATGACAATACAGACAAAGGACTGATATCCAAGATCTATAGAGAACACCTCAAACTTAACCCACACAGAAGAGATAATCATGTCAAAAATGGGCAGAAGACAAGAACAGATACTTCTCCGATGAAGACATACAAATGGCTATCAGACACATAAAAAAAAATGTTCATCATCACTAGCTATCAGGAAGATCCAAATTAAAACCACATTCAGATACCACCTTACACGAGTTAGAATGACCAAAATTAACAAGACAGTAAACAACGTGTGTTGGAGAGGTTGTGGAGAAAGGGGAACCCTCTTACACTGTTGGTTGGAATGCAAGTTGGTGCAGCCACTCATGCCCCTGTAGAGATCCAGACGTGTATAATTCTAATCTCAGACTGATTTCACCAGTGATTGGAGTTCTTTGGTAGCTAATCAGCTCACTTTAGGGTACAGGTTGGAACGGTGCCTCCTCCTACTTCACCGCCATCTTGCCTTCCTCCTACATCATTATTTTTTGATGTAGCATTCAACAATTCATTATTTTCGTGTAACACGCAGTGCTCACCCATCATGTGTCCTTATTGCCCATCCCCGAGTTTCCCCATCCCGCCCCTCCTACCTGTCCAAAACCCTGTTTGTTCCCCAAAGAAACATACTGATTTCTGATATTTGGGGTTTTCTCTCTTCCTTTTGATAAATCTTGGCAAAGGTTTTTCAATTTTATTATTCTTTCTTTTTCTTCAAAAAACTAGACCTTGCTTTTTTGTTCTGTTTTGTGTTTGTTTGTTTTTTGTTTTGTTTTGTTTTGTTTTTATATCATTTATTACTACTCTAATCTTTACTATTTCCTTTTCCTGTATTTAGGCTTTAGTCGTCAACCTTCAATAGCTCCTTCAGGTGTAAGGTTAGAGTGTTTTTTTCAGATTTTTCTTGCTTCTTGAGGTCTTTCTGTATGCTGTGTAGTTTTGTCTTAGGACCACTTTTGCTGCAGAGAAATTAGGGGAAAGTGAAAAAGGTTTTACATTCGTGTGTGTGTGTCTGTCTGTGTGTGTGTGTGTGTGTGTGTGTGTTTATGCATGTGTGTGTGTTATGACCAGACTACACATTCACAACTGGAGGCTTCACTGTTTTCCCATGTTGTCACTAACATTGATGCTGTGAGCATTGTAAAAGACAGTGATGCCCCAACCAAGACCCTTTCTTCTTTTGCTTTCAATTTTTGATTCCTCTGGTGGCCTCATGTCCAGTGTGCACTTTATGTTGCTTCTAGGGAGTTTGCACTTTGAGCAGGGTGGACCTGTGATGCACAGTGAGAGCAACTGGGAGTCCTGTAAAGGCTCCTTTAGGATGAGCACCAGGATATTTGTGTTTCATTGGTATTAAGGGACAGCAATGGACAACGTGAGTGACTCTCTATTTTGTGCATTTTAGTATAATTATTTTCCCATTAGAACAAATTTTCAAAGTCAGAGAGTGAGGAATTAAGCACAAAATCATGTGTGAAGAGAAGGTCCCTGAGGGAAAGTGTTCTCTGGAGAGGAATCACTAGATCCTGAGGGGTAATCTTCCCATAACCTTCATCTGCATCTGCTCCTGGGGCTTAAAAAGAGAACTGGTGAGTAGTGTGCACCCCCTGGTGGTCCAGATCCCGTCCCACAGTGAGGTTTGTGTCTGGGCTCACAATGATGTCCCCTCACTGTGTCCTTCGCACAGTAATACAGGGCCGTGTCCTCGGCTCTCAGGCTGTTCATCTGCAGATACAGCGTGTTCTTGCCATTGTCTCTGGAGATGGTGAATCGGCCCTTCACAGAGTCTGCGTAGTACATACTTCCATCATTCCAAATACTTGCGACCCACTGCAGCCCCTTCCCCGAAGCCTGGCGGACCCAACTCATGCTGTTGCTACTAAAGGTGAATCCAGCGGCTGCACAGGAGAGTCTCAGGGACCCCCCAGGCTTCACCAGGTCTCCCCCAGACTCCAGCAGCTGCACCTCACACTGGACACCTGCAGACATAAGACATCCTTGTCAGGAAACTGTCACACATCCATGGTTTCTTTCACTCATATCCATTCAAGTCCTCAACGTCTCTTGTTTACCATGAATTACCTTTTAAAAGAGCAACAAGGAAAACCCAGCCAAGCACAAACTCCATTGTGAGTTGTTTGTGTCCTGTCCTGAGTACTGACTGGAACACCTGGGAATCCTGGTGCTGGGGCTCCTCTCCCAGCTGCAGAGTCAGTTTTGGGCTGCTTTTAACCAGCAGATGGAGGACCCTATTTGCATGTTCTCTGACTATATATTCAGCTTGGGATCTATGTTACCAAAGAGGACAATTTCCAAAAGAGATATGATTGCCTTTGTTTTGCAGGCATTGAACACTTAAGAATAGAATGTGGTTTTCATTATATAACTTCCCAGAGCATATACTTGGATATGTGCTTTCTTTTTACATATGCACAGAAACGTTGTGAGATTGAAGTCATGTTATGTCATAAAGTAATGTAAACCTACACCCAGAAATGTAAACCTACACCCAGAATTTTAGAGGGTTTCGTAAGGTGTCCTAGAGCACACACAGGGTGAGAGTGAGCCCCAGTATGTGGACTTGTGCTCATCCCCACAGGACACTGTGTCCCCTGAACCCCCTGGAGGACAGAATGGGCAGGCTGGTGAGGAATGTGGAACACGTCCTGTAATGGGGATGGGATGACTTTACCTCCTTTATGTTGCCCTGAAATATAGAGAGCATCAGTGTTTGTGCAGGTGTATTTTCTAACATTTCATTGTCTATGTTTTCCTCCCAAGTCATCTCTGGGATTATTTGTAAGAATGGAATGAACAGCATATAGGCAGAGTGTGTGATAGGATAAACATGGGTGTCATTATCAACATTATCCAGAGTGAACAAATCAATTCTCCATAAAACTTCCTTTATTTTCTCTGAAATTTCTCCTTCCACTTCCCTTCACTATGTATCCACACAACTATGGGCTTTTCTCATGTTATTTAAACTAGTTTTAGTTTTGAAGAATTTATATTGCATGTAATTTTGTTTGTAGGACTTTTTTTTTTTTGCTCTGCACAAATTCTTGAAAATTCAACCATACTGCTCTCTGTAGCAAGAATTATTTATTTTAATATTTGGTAGTTACTCAAGGAGTGAACATAGCAAAATTTTATTTTATTGTATTTTTTATTTTTAAAATTATTTTAATTAACATTTATTATTGCCCCAGGTGTAAAGGACTGAATCGTAAGTCTTACACATTCCACAGCAGTCACCATAGTACACACCCTCTCCAATGTCCATAACCCAACCACCCTATCCCTACTCCCACACCCCCAGCAACTCTCAGTTTGTTTTGTGTGATTAAGAGTCCTTTATGCTTTGTCTCCCTCTTGATCCCATCTTGTTTCATTTTTTTCCCTCCCTACCCCCAACGACCTCCTGTCCTGCCTTTCAAATTCCTCATATCAGGGAGATAATATGATAATTGTCTTTCTCTGATTGACTGATTTCACTCAGCATAATACCTTTCAGTTCCATACACATCATTGCAAATGGCAAGATTTCATTTCTTTTGATGGCTTCATAGTATTCTATTGTGTACATATACCACATCTTCTTTATCCAGTCATCTGTTGATGGACATCTACGTTCTTCCCATAGTTTGGGTATTATGGACATTGCTGCTATAAATATTGGGGTACACATGCCGCTTCAGATCACTGTATTTGTATCCTTAGGGTAAATACCCACTAGTGTGATTGGTGGATCAGAGGGTAGTAGTGCGATTGCTGGGTCATAGACAGCTCTATTTTCAACTTTTTGAGTAATGTCCATGCTGTTTTCCAGAGTTGTTGCACCAGCTTGCATTCCCACCGACAGTGTAGGAGGGTTCCCCTTTCTCTGCATCCTCACCAGCATCTGTCATTTCCTGACTTGTTAATTTTAGCCATTCTGACTGGTGTGAGGTGGTATCTCATTGTGGTTTTGATTTGTATTTCCCTGATGCCAAGTGATGTGGAGCACTTTTTCATGTGACTGTTGGCCACCTGGATGTCTTTTTCTTATTTTAATTTCTTTTGAGCATAACAGTATTCATTGCTTTTGCACCACACCCAGTGCTCCATGCAATACATGCCCTCCCTATTACCCACCACCTGGTTCCCCCAACCTCCCACCCCCTGCCCCTTCAAAACCCTCAGGTTGTTTTTCAGAGTCCATAGTCTCTCATGGTTAATCTCCCCTTCCAATGTCCCTCAACTCCCTTCTCCTCTTCATCTCCCCATGTTGTCCATGTTATTTGTTACACCTGGATATCTTTTTTGCAGAAATGTCCGTTCATGTACTCTACCCATTTCTTGATTGGATTATTTAATCTTTAGGTGTTGAGTTTGATAACTTCTTTATAGATTTGGATACTAGCCCTTTATCTGATATGTTATTTGTGAATATCTTCTCCCATTCTGTCAGCTGTCTTTTGGTTTTCTTGACTTATTCGTTTGCTGTCCAAAAAGTTTGATCTTGATGAAGTCCCAATAGCTCAGTTTTGCCCTTGCTTCCCTTCCTTTGCTAATGTTTCTAGGATGAAATGACTGTGGCTGAGGTTGAAGAGTTTGCTTCCTGTGTTCTCCTCAAGGGTTTTGTTGGATTTCTGTCTCTCATTGAGGACTTTCATCCACTTTTAGTCTATTTATGCATGTGGTGTAAGAAAATTGTGCAGTTTCATTCCTCTGTATGTGGCTGTCCAATTTTATAGTATTTTAAATTATTTATATATTTAAAATTATTTCAATTTTATTTTATAGATTACATATGTAGCAGAGAATTTAACCTCTGGATATTTCTTCTGCTTTGAATTCCTCTCTCTACCCATTTTTCCCAGAGAAGGATGGATGAATGGGTGAACAAAAGCACAAATATCAACCCAAACTCAAACAAAATCCACAGTGGACAAGTCTGAAGAGGTCAGAACCAAACAAACAAAAATGCTGGGTGTGGAAGAGAGAATATAATTCCCGCGTGGACAAAACAGAGGGATCCACTTGGTCCTGCTTATATTCTGGTCTGCATGTTAGAAGAAATGGAATCCCAAAATTGTAATGAAAGCAAAGCTTATATATATATATACAAAATAATTGAATACAGTGAAAGTAAGCAAAAAATGAAGAGTACATGTATAAAAGTACATGTTCAAATTCTAGTGAAAAAAGACGTCAAAACAGAGTTGTTAAAATAACAAAGTCACTGAAAAGAAAAGAAAAAAAGAGAAAAGAAAAAGAAAGCTTTCAATTGAAATATCAATGAATCATGAGAAACAACCTCAAATTCTGTGTAGTATTTTCCCATAGAGCTGGAGTTGTGCAGAGCTGAGTGTTCTGTATACGTGTTGTTCTGCATTCTTCCAGCTGTTCTTCTGGGGGAGGGGCCTGATGCACTGATTCTCAAGTGTCTCTGTGTCAGTGGAGTTGTATCACCCCCTGCCAGGGGTCGGGGTCAGGGTAAGCTGTTTCTAGTTTTTCTATGTGGCTTTTGTTCCCTGAAGGCATTTGAGTCTCTTTAGAGGATGAGAATAAAAATGACTATATAATGATCTCCAGCCCGGGAGCTGAATGATCCCAGCTCCTTTCTACAGTTAACACTCAGGGATATGAGGTCTTCCCTTTTGTGTGTGGCACAGTCTAGACTCCTGTGGTGTCACCTGCACCAGTCCTTCTGGGTAAGTGGAGGGTCGTGGCTTTCCGTCCTCAAGATCCCCCACGGAGAGTGGTCACCTGGTCATGTGCACTCCTGAGCCACCCCTCCTGTGGGATGGCGGTGGACCACCACTTTTTTTTGGCATTTGCAACATTCCTCCCCCACACTGAGATCTGTCACCAGAGCTGGTAGGGCTCCGGGTTTATAGATAACTGAGCTGAGAGCTGCTCCCACGTTCTCAGAGCATAACCAGTTTCCCTGCTCCAATGCTGAGGAACTCTGCAGGTTCAGGAATTCCCATTTGTCTGTGTCTCCGTGATCCTGAGACCACAAACCCCACCTAAGATTCTGCCCCCCTCCTTCACCAAAGAGCACGTTTCAAGCAGGAATTTCTCTCACTGGAGCAGATTTCTAAAGGTTCTGGTTTTGCCATCAGGGGCTATATCACTTATGTTGGCTGGCTTTCTGAAGTTCCCTCCCCTGTTGTTTATCTTCTGATATATCTCCTTCGTTTCACTTCTTGGCCCTCCTTCCTTGAAAAAAGTGGTTCTTTTTCCATTTATAGAATTCCAGCATGTTTTCCGTGCCTCTCAGGTTGAACTCATAGATGTTCCGAATGATTAAATAGTTATCTGGCTAAATTCAGGGAAGCAGATGAAATGACGTCTCTGACTCTTTTACCATCGTGCTAGATCAGTGCATTTAAGAACTCTTAATTGTACATCATAATAGCTCAGTTAAAGTTTATTGAGGAAAAGAGTAAACACCACTCAAGGGCCTCACCTTAACCTCTGGAAAGGAGTTTCATATTTTTGGTTATGTGCAGGATACTTATTTCATATAAGGTGAAATTATGACCGTGTTATTTTCTCTATATTCAGAATGAGTTTGATTTAAGAAGATGCATACTGATGCCCACATTTATAAAAAGTTGATGTGTGATGGTGAAGTCTATGTGTCAAAGTGACTGGGTCATGGGTGCCCAGATTAAACATTGCTTCTGTGGGAGCCTATAATGCTGTTCCAAAAGAGACTGGTATTTGCAGCCATGGTCTCTGGGCCAGTGGGCATCATCCAATCCATTAAGGTTCTGAATAGAAGGAAATTTAGAGGAGAAATTCCCTCCTTCTTCTTTCCTGTATGCTTGATCTGGAACAGGAACAGTCCTATCTTTCTGCCTTTGGAGACAATTACTCTTTCATATCTCCAGGTTATCCAATTGTGCTATTTCAACAAAGCTAATATATTAGATGCATGCAGCCCTTTCCCTGGAGTTTGGCAGACCCAGCTCATCCTGTAGATACTGAAGGTGAACCCACATGTTTCACAAGAAAGTTTCAGAGACTCCAAGGATTTCACAAGATCTCTGCCAGACATGGACACCTGCAGACATGAGATCTCCACTGTTTCTCTCACTCACATCTGGTCACATACTTAATGTCTCTTGTTCAACATAAATTAAATTTTAAAATAGTAACTAGGAAAGCCCAGCCAATCACAAATTCCTTGGTGAGTTTTTTGTGTCTGTCTTGATCACTGCATGGGATCACCTTGGATTCCTGGGCCTGGGGATGCTCTCTTATTTCTAGGGTCAGGGCTGGGATGCTTTAATCTGCAGAAGGAGGGCCCTATTTGCATGTCCTCTGCCTATACAGCTAGCTTGGGATCTGTGTTTACAGAGTGGTCAGCGACCAGATCAGATGTGATTGCTTTTGACTCGGTGGTATTGACAACATTTGCAAAATAGGATTTTTGATTAAATGATTTTTCAGAGTACACACTTGGGGTTCATGTGTTATGTGGTTTTTACATATTCACACAAATCTTGGGGCATAGACATCATGTTACCTCACAAAGAGATGTGAACCTACATCCAGAATTGTAGAGGGTTTGTGAGACGTCCAAGAGCACATGTGGGGTGAGAGTGAGCCTCAGGATGTATACCTGTGCTCCTCCCTATAGGATTTCCTACGTTTCTGAACCACTTGGAGAACAGAATGGGCAGGCTCATGAGGAATGTGGAACCCATCCTGTATGGGGACAGGGTGGTTTGGCTTACTCTAGAGTTTCCCAGAAATACAGAGTGAATCAGGGTTCTGAGGTGTGTTTTCAAGTCTCTGACATTGCACTATCTCTGCATTCCTCCTGAGTCATCTCTGGGATTATCTCTAATAGCTGTGGTGTGTGTATTTGACACAGGAAGAATTTCACACGTGTGGAGTGTGTGGTATGGGAAACACTGCGGTGTAGGTCAACATTCTCAAGAGTGAGGTCATGTCCCCTTAGATTTTCCTGTATTTCCCCTGCAATTCCTCCTTCTTCTCTTCCTTTCTTCACACTGTCCCCACATAACTATTGATCTTTCTCATGTTACCTTACACTAGGTTCAATTTTCTAGAATGTAAAAATGTTAGTTTTACTGTATGTCCTTTTATTTTTAGGGCTTATTTTTCTCAGCATCAATCCTTGGGAATATATCCATGTGGTTGTGTATATCAAAACGCATCAGTTTTATTTATTGGCAGCATTTCGGAATGAACACAGAATTTTATTTTTTCAGTAGTTTTTTAGGATTGGGCAGTTTGAGGTATTTCAATAAAGTTTCTTCCTATCCTAGACTTGAAGGTGTAGTGTTCAGAAAATGTGTTATTTATACACTTTCCACAATAACAACTAACCAGAAGTAGTGTGGATATGCACATTTGCATCAATGTGGGGGTTTATCCGACTTGTGGGAGTTTTCTTTTTATGTAATTGATATTTTTTAATTAAATTAAAAATTTTCAGTGTTCCATAATTCATTTTTTATGCATCACACCGAGTGCTCCGTGCAGTATGTGCTCTCCTTAATACCCAGCATCAGAGTCACCCAACCTCCCGCCCCCTCTGTTCCCAAACCCTCAGTTTGTTTCTCAGAATCCACAGTCTTTAATGGTTCATGCTCCCCTCTGACTTTCCCCAATTCACTTTACCTTTCCATCTCCTAATGACCTCGAATTTATTCCTTATGTTCTATAAATAAGTGAAACCATATGATAATTGACTGCCTCTGCTTGACTTATTTCACTCAACATATTCTCCTCCAGTCCTTCCATGTTGATACAAAAGTTGGGTATTCTTCCTTTCTGAAGGAGGCATAGCACTGCATAGTATATATGGACCATATCATCTTTATCCATTTATCTGTTGAGTGGCATCTCAGTACTTTCCACAGTTTGGCAACTTTGGAAAATGCTGCTATGAACACTGGGGTTATGTAGTTATTTTTAGAAGCTCAGTTTCACAGATAGGGATTAGTATTTATTTATTTATGCATTTCCTTCAGAGTGTTATGTTTAAGTATTAGTGTTAAAGTTGTTTTTAGATTTCAGGATTAGGGGTTAGAGACTAAGGGTTAGTGCTCAGGGCAATTGCCAGTATTTTGAAGTTCAGAACATCCCCATAAAATAAATCTCAAACTTTCATAAGATGAGAATGTTCCTTGAAGCCATCTACTGAACTGAGTAAGAAGGGGATTTGATGCTCTACATAGTTGTTTTTTAAAATGCTGATTCTAGAGTAGGACAAGATGTCAGAGGAGTAGGGGACCTTATTTAAGTTGGTCCCCTGAATTGTATTGGAGACATACCAGAGAACTCTGAACACCCACAAAATCAATCTGAGATGTAAGAGGATATATCAGGATCTATACCTACAGAATATCTCTGGTTGCCGGTTTTAAGATATGAAGTGTGAAGCCATGATTCTGTGGGTAGATAACAGAAATAAAATGGAAGAGAGAGGCTTCCAAAGTCCTGCAACCCTGATGTGCAAAATTTTCCTGTGTTGCTGGTTTTGCACAGACTTACAGACCAGTAGCAACAGAGAAAGGACTTTAGGGTAGCCCCCTCCATGAAACATGGAGCTGCAGTTTCTTGCATGCAAACTTGGGGCTTCTGGTTGTTTTAGAAGCACAAAGAGCAGAGATGTGCCTGGACATTGTAGCAAGGACTCGAAATGCTGCTATGGGGTGCACAACACAAAACACAGTGGTTTTTAGCAGCACAGACAAAAATGGAGTCAGCGTGGCTTGGAGGACTTTCTGGAGAACAGATTGTGATCTCTAAGTTCTGATGTAGAAACCTGAACACAGTTATTTCTGGTCTGACTCTCCGAAGAGACACAGGAAGCCACCACGGAAAATTTTGAGAAAACAAAAGCCCCCCAAAACCTGCTTTCACTGAGTCCATCCACCCCCAAGGGGCAGAGCAAGCCTGCCCAATAAGGGTTGCCTGAGTAAAGCTGCAGCAGGCCCCTCCTCCAAAAGACAGGGTGAAAGAACAAGAGACCTATAATACTAAGGTCCCTATAAAATAGGTGCATTTTGCTTGGGTTGTGGTCAATAACTTGGGCTTTGTATATTCCCTCAACCACTCCTCAACAGAATGACTAGGAGGAGGAATACCCAACAGAGGGACAATTTGGAGACTGTGACCTCTGCCACAGAACTAACCGATATGGGTATAAGGAACATGTCAGAAATACAGTTCAGTGTAACAGTTATACAGACAATCACCAGGTTGGAGAGAACCATTAATGGCAACATAGATTCTCTAAGGGCAGAAGTGATAGATGATCTCACAGAACCTAAAAATGCTATCAGTAAGATCCATTCTAATCAAGATACTCTAAAAGGCAGGGTAAATGAGGCAGAAGAATGGATTAGTGATCTAGAAAAGAAGGATCAGGAGGAGGCCTGGAACACACAGCTTAGAATCCATGAAAACAGGGTTCAAGAAATAAATGACCCCATGAAACATACCTATGTATGTTCATGCATAGGTATTGTATGTATATACAGTTATTGGGATCTCTTGGGGGTGGAGAGAGAGAGAGTACTAGAATATATATTTGAGCCAATCCTAGCTGAGAACATCCCTAATCTGGGGAATGATATAAGCACTCATGTCCTAGAGACAGAGAGGACCACTACCAAGATCAAGGAAAATAAACCAATGCCACGGCAACAAGTAGTAAAATACACAAATCTTAGAAGCAAATAAACTATCCTAAGGGCAGTTATGGGGAAGAGATTCCTTATGTACAGAGGGAGGATACTCAGGATAATGTCAGACCTGTCCACAGAGTCCTGGAAACCCAGAAAGGGCTGGTAGGATATATTCAGGGCATAAATGTAAAGAATGTGCAGCCAAGAATACTTTGGCAAGGTTCCCACCTAGCATGGATGAAGAGTCAAGAAACTTCCAAGACTGACAGAGACTGAAAGAACATGTAAACACCAAGCCAGTACTACAGGAAATATCCGGGGGGGGGGGGGGTCCTTAATATGAGAAAAATGCCAAGAGTGTTATAGAAAAGAATTTTACAGAGACAATATACGGATATAAGGTCTTCCCAAGCAACATGATGGCAATAAAATCATAGCTTTCAAAAATCACTCTCAACAGGAATGACCTAAATGCTCCCATAAAATGGCACAGGGTTGCAGATTGGATAAGACAGAACCCATCCACATGCTGTCTACAAGAGACTCATTCTGAATCTGAACATACGTCCAGACTGAAAGTGAAGGGATGGAGAGCCATCTTTCATGAAAACAACTGCAAAGAAAGCTGGGGTAGCCATTCTCATATCAGACAAATTAGATTTTAAGCTAGACTGTAATAATAGATGCAGAGGGAGACTACATCATGCTAAAAGTATCTATCCACCAAGAAGATCTAACAATTGTAAACATCTATACCCCCAACATGGGAGCAATCAACAACATAAGCCAACTGTTAACAACAACAAAAAGACATATTGTTAGTAATAACCTAATTTTAGGAGACGTCAACACCCCAGTATCAACAATAGACTCATCATCTAAGCATAAAATCAACAAACAAGATCTTTGAATAACCCACTAGACCAGTTGGACCTCATAGATATACACAGAACATTCCACCCTCAAACAACAGAATACTCATTCTTCTCAAGTACTCATAGGTATTTCTGCAGAATAGACCACATACTGGGTCACAAATAAGGTCTCAACTTATACCAAAAGGCTGAGATTACTCCCTGCCTATTCTCAGACCATAATGCTTACAAAAGGAGCTCAATCACAAGGAAAAGTTTGGAAGGAATTCAAAATCTTGGAAGATAAAGACCACCCTACTCAAAATTGTTTGGATCAAGCAGGCAGTCAAAGAAGAACTTAAACAATTCATGGAAACCAATGAGAATGAAAACACATCAGTCCAAAGCCTATGGGACATGGCAAAGGTGGTCCTAAGGAGGAAATACAGAGTCATCTAACCTCACTCCCCCCCCCCCAAAAAAAAAAAAAAAAGAAAGAAAGAAAAGAAAAGAAAAGAAAAGAAACATTGTAAATACACCAAATACATTTACACCTTAAGGAACTGGAGAATCAACAACAACTTAAGCCTAACCTATGCACTGGAAAGCTGAACAATTAATATAAGAGCATAGATCAATGAATTAGAAACCAGAAATACAGTAGAACATATTAAATAAAGTAAAGCTGTTTCACTGAAATAATAAGATCAATAAAACACTGGCCAGACTTATCCAAAGGTAAAGAGAAATGACCCAAATTATTACACTATGAATGAAAGGGGAGAAATCATGATTAACACCAAGGAAATAGAAACAATGATCAGAAATTGTCATCAGCTATATGTCAATAAGGTAAGCAACCTAAAAGAAATGGTTGCATTCCTGGATACCTATAAACTTCTAGTACTGAATCAGGAAGAAATTGACAACATGAATAGATCAATAACCAGTAACAAGATTGAAGCAATGATCACAAACCTCCCCAAAACAGGAGTACAGGACATGCTGGTTTCTGTGGGGAATTCTACCAAATATTCAAAGAAGAAATAATACCTATTCTCCTGAACCTTTTTCAAAAAATAGAAAGAGATTGAAACGTTCCAGACTCATTCTATGAGGCCAGCATTACCTTGAGACCAAAACCAGGCAAAGACCCCATCAAAGGGGAGAATTTCAGACCAATATCCCTACTGAATATAGAAGCCAAGATTCTCAAAAAGATCCTAGTTAATAACATACAATAGTACATTAAAGGGATTATCCATGACAACCAATGGGATTTTCCCTGAGCTGCAAGATCCATTCAACACTTGCTAATCAGTCGATGTGATAGAAAAAAATTAATAAGAGAGAAGAACAACATGCTCCTCTCAATCGATGCAGAAATAGCATTTGGTAAAATACAGCATCCTTTCCTAATTAAAACTCTTCAGAGTGTAGGGATAGAGGGAACGCTCCTCAATTTCATAAATTCCATCTGTGAAAAACCCACAGCAAATGTCATCCTCAATGGAGAAAAGCTGAGTAATTCCCCCTTAAGATCAGGAACATGACAAGGATGCCCCCTTTTGCCACTATTGTTCAACATAGTACTAGAAGTCTAGCAACAGCAATCAGAAAACAAAAAGAAAAAAATAAATGGTCAAAGAGTTAAGCTCTCTCTTTTTGCAGATGACATGATACTTTATGTGGAAAACCTAAAAGACTCCACCCCCAGATTGCTAGAACTCATACAGCAATTCAGTAATCAGCAACCCTAACCCCATACACAGAAATCAGTTGCTCTTATACAAATTAACAATGAACCCATGGAAAAAGAAATTAGAGAATCGATTCCATTTACAATAGCACCAAAAATCATAAGACACCTTGGAATAAACCTAACAAAAGAGGTAAAGGATCTGTACTCAAGGAACTACAGAACACTTAAGAAAGAAATCAGAGAAGACAGAAAAAGATAGAAAAACATTTCATGCTCATGGTTCAGAAGAATAAATATCATTAAAATATCTATATTATATCATATATCTATGACATAATACGCTGTCAAGAGAAACCTATACTTTTAATTCCATCCTGATCTAAATACCATCAGCATTTTTCAAAGTGCTGGGAATAATAATCCTAAAATTTACACAGAACCAGAAAAGATCCTGAATCTAAAAGGAAATGTTGAAAAAGGAAAACAAAGCTAGGGGCATCACATTGCCTGATGTCAAGCTTTACTACAAAGCTGTGATCACCAAGATAATATGGTACTGGCACAAAAGCAGACACATAGACCAGCGGAACAGAGTAGAGAGCCCATATATGGACCCTCAACTCTATGGTCAAATAACCTTCAACAAAGTGGGAAAAGATATCCAGTGGATAAAAGACAGTCTCTTCACAAAATGGTGGTGGGAAAACTGGACAGCTATATGTAGAAGAATGAAACTCGACCATTCTCTTAAACCATACAGAGATAAGCTCAAAATGGATAAAAGACCTCAACATGTGGCAGGAATCTATCAAAATCCTAGAGTAGAATATAGGCAGTAACCTATTCGACATCAGCCACAACAACTACTTTCAAGATATGTCTCCAAAGGCAAAGGAAACAAAAGTGAAAATGAACTTTTGGAACTTCATCAGGATCAAAAGCTTCTGCACATCAAAGGAAACAGTCAACAAAACAAAAAAGCAACACACGGAATGGGAGAAAATATTCTCAAATGACAGTACAGACAAAGGGCCGATATCCAAGATCTATAGAAAACACCTCAAACTCAACACTCAGAAAATAGAAAATCATGTCAAAAAATGGGGAGAAGACATAAACAGACACTTCTCCAAAGAAAACATACAAATGGCTATCAGACATATGAAAAAATGTTCATCCACATTAGCTATTGGGAAGATGCAAATCAGAACAACATTGAGATACAACCTTATACCGGTTAGAATGTTCAAAATTATCAAGACAATAAACAACATGTGTTGGAGAGGATATACAGAAAGGGGAACCCTCTTACACTGTTGGTGGGAATGTAAGTTGGTGCAACCACTTTGGAGAATAGTGTGGAGATTCCTTAAGAAATTAAAAGTATAGCTTCCCTATGACCCTGCAATTGCAATACTGGGTATTTACCCCAAGGATACAGAGGTAGTGAAGAGAAAGGCCTTCTGTACCCCAATGTTTATTGAAGCCATGGTCACAGTCACCAAAATTTGGAAAGAACCAAGATACCCTTCAATGGATGAATGGATCGAGAAGATATGGTCCACATATACAATAGAGTATTATGCCTCCAACAGAAAGGATGAATCTCCCATTTTTGTATCAACATGGACTGGACTGGAAGAAATTATGCTGAGTGAAATAAGTCAAGTAGAGAGAGTCAATTATCATATGGTTTCACTTATTTGTGGAGCATAAAGAATAACCTGGAGGACATGGGGAGATGGAGAAGAGAAGGGAGTTGGGAGAAATTGGAGGGGGAGATGAGCCATAGGAGACTGTGGACTCCAGAAACAAACAGGGCTTTGGAAAGGAGGGAGGTGGGAGTTTGGGTGAGCCTGGTGGTGTGTATTATGCACATAATGCATGGAGCACTGGGTGTGGTGCATAAACAATTAATTCTGGAGCACTGTCAATAAACTAAAAAGATAAATAAAATAATAAAAAAGAAGATATAGTCCATTTATACAAGGGAGTATTACACCTCCATCACAAGGAATGAATACCCAAATTTTGTATCAACCAGGATGGGACTGGAGCAGATTATGGTGAGTGTAATAAATCAAGCAGAGAGAGTCAATTATCATGGTTTCACTTACTTGTGAAGCATAGAGAATAACATGGAGGATATTAGGATAAGGAAAGGAAAAGTGAATTGAGGTAAATCTGGGAGGGAAACGAACCATGAGAGAATGTGTACCCTGAGAAACAAACTGAGACTTTTGGAGGGGTGGGGGTGGGAGGGTGGCTGAGTTTGGGGGTGGTTATTAAGGAAGGTAGGTATTGCCTGGAACACTGGGTGTGGTGCATAAACAATGAGTCTTGGAACACTGAAAAAATAAAATAAAGCTAAAGAAAAAGTTATTATGGAATATGTTATATTAATCCTCTAGTTGTAATGGTAAGTAGGTTATAAAAAAACTGAAAAACAACCTGAGGGTTTTGAGGGGGTAGGGGGTGGGAGGTTGGCTGAACCTGGTGGTGGGTATTATGGAGGGCACATATGGCATGGAGCACTGGGTGTGATGCATAAACAATGAATTCTGTTACACTGAAAAGAAATTAATAAAAAAGAAAAACAAGAATCATGAGAATGAATTAAGAAAAAAAAGAATGAATGAAAAGTTGCATCTATGAAATATACAGGTTTGGGGGCAATACCAGGTACTTAGTATATTGTTTGCCCCTGACATTGGGGTTTTAAAATTTTATGGAGTCCCTCTGGTGGTTGTCTTCTTGTTCTTTTGGCTTGTCTTCTAGGGGAGGAGCCTGCCGTGTTTTTTTCTAGTCAATTTTTCTTGTGGTGAGTGACCTTATGACCTATCAAGGGGCTTGGCTCTGTAGAAACTGGTTTTTCAGGCTTTTGTTATCTGGAGGTTTTTGTTCTTTGGCAGCTTTTATGCTGCAGCTACTGAGGGTGAATCCAAAGTCTGCACAGGAGAGTGTCAGGGACCCACCAGGCTTCACCCAGTCTTCCCTAGTCTCCACCAGCTGCACCTCACACTGGATACCTGCAAACACAAGGCATCCTGGTCAGGAAAACTGTCACACACCCACTGTTTCTCTCATATCCACTCTCACACTTGAGGTCTCTTATTTTCTATAAACTATCTTTTATTTATTTTTAATTTTTTTAAATTTTTTTTCAGTGTAACAGTATTCATTGTTTTTGCACAACACCCAGTGCTCCATGCAATACGTGCCCTCCCTATTACCTACCACCTGGTTCACCCAACCTCCCACCCCCGCCCCTTCAAAGCCCTCAGGTTGTTTTTAAGAGTCCATAGTCTCTTATGGTTTGCCTCCCCTTCCATTTTTTTTTTATAAACATATAATGTATTTTTATCCCCAGGGGTACAGGTCTGTGAATCGCCAGGTTTACACACTTCACAGCACTCACGATAGCACATACCCTCCCCAATGTCCATAACCCCCTTCCCCTCTCCCAACCCCACCTCCCCCCAGCAACCCCCAGTTTGTTTTGTGAGATTAAGAGTCATTTATGACCCACCAATTGCACTAGTGGGTATTTACCCTAAAGATACAAACACAGTGATCAGAAGGGGCACGTGTACCCGAATGTTTATAGCAGCAATGTCTACAATAGCCAAACTCTGGAAAGAACCTAGATGTCCATCAACAGATGAATGGATAAAGAAGATGTGGTATATATACACAATGGAATACTATGCATCCATCAAAAGAAATGAAATCTTGCCATTTGCGACGACGTGGATGGAACTAGAGCGTATCATGCTTAGTGAAATAAGTCAATCGGAAAAAGACAACTATCATATGATCTCCCTGATATAAACTATCTTTTAAAAGAGCAACAATTAAAACCCAGACAAGCACAAACTCCATGGTGAGTTTTCTGTATTCTGTCCTGATTAATGAATGAAAACACCTGGAAATACAGTGGCCAAGGCTCCTCTCCCCGCTGCAGGGTATGGACTGGGCTGTCTTAATCAGCAGAGGGAGGGCCCTATTTGCATGTCCTCTGACTACATATCCAGTTTGGGATCTAAGCTGATAAAGAGGGCAGTGACCAGAGCAGGTGTGACTGCTGTGACTTTGTGGCATTGACAGGATTTGGGAAAATGATTTTATTTATTATATGATTTTTCCAGAGAACACAATTCGCTTATGTGAGCTTACACTTTTTACACATTCACCCACATCTTGGGGTTTGTTTCATGTTATGCCAGAAAGTTTTGAACGTGCATCCAGAATTATAGAGGTTGTGTGATGTGTCCAAGAGCATGCGTGGGGGGGGCGCCTGGGTGGCTCAGTGGTTTAAGCCGCTGCCTTCAGCTCAGGTCATGATCTCGGGGTCCTGGGATCGAGTCCCGCATCGGGCTCTCTGCTCGGCAGGGAGCCTGCTTCCCTCTCACTCTCTCTGCCTGCCTCTCTGCCTACTTGTATCTCTCTCTGTCAAATAAATAAATAAAATCTTTAAAAAAAAAAAAAAGAGCATGCGTGGGGCGTGAGCCCCAGGAATTGGCCTGGGTTCATCTCCCAACGACCTCCTGTCCTTGGAATCACCTGCAGGACAGACTGGGCAGGTTCATGAGGAAGGTGGAATCCTTCCTGTGATGGGGACAAGGTGATTTTGCTTCTTTTAGATTTTCTCTTAAAAATAGAAAGAATTAGTGTTTGTGCAGTTCTATTTTAAAGTCTCTAATATTTCAGTATCTCTAATTCCCTCCCAAGTCATCTCTGGGATTATCTGCAATAGCTCTGATGCGTGTACTTGACACAGGATGACTGCACATGTGTAGATTGCAATCAGAATCAGCATTATCCAGAGCAAGCAAATCAATTTTCCACAAAATTTCCTGTATTTTCTTTGAAAATCTTCCTTCCTCTTTCCTTCTTCACTCTGTCTCCACATTACTATTGATCTTCATGTTATCTTCACTAGCTTTAATTTTCTAGAATATATAATTTTCTAATTGTACTGAATGTACCTTTATTTCTAAGGCTTCTATTCCTGAGTCAAATATGTGAAAATATCATATTTGTTATGCTTTTCTATGATGGGCAGCATTCCAAAGATGACACAGAGCATAATATGTCCACTTGTAACAAATTCATTACAGTGTTCCAGAATTCATTGTTTATGTACCACACCCAGTGCTCCATGCAATACGTGTCCTTCATAATACCCACCACCAGGCTCACCAAACCCTCCACCCTCACCCCTCCAAAACCCTCAGTTTCTTTCTCAGGGTCCACAGTGTAAGCAGCCGCGGACTGGGCTGGAGTCATGAGACCAAACCAGGCCCCAAATCGCACCTACTAGAAAGCCCAGGGGTTCATAACCTCACCGGTGGAAAAGTTGAGCAGCGCTTGAGAAATGGCCTGAACTATGGATCCTGGACTCGCTGACGTGGTTGCCTGCAGGTGCCTATCTGGAGTGGGCAAAACAGGCCTGGTCAATAAATCATTGTGGGTTTGTGTTGTGCTTGCACAGGTCATAAACTGCACCATTGTAAACTATGTCTTGAGTCACTTTGAAGTCAGTGCAGCTGGTTAAGGCGTTATCTGTAGACAGAGACCACTGGCCTTGGAAGGTCTGATACTAGAGCTTGGGAAATAGATAATGGGGAAGTCTGGAGGGTTTTATGCACATGTAACAAATTCTTTTGTAATTAGTTAAAAAAATAGATACTTCTTTGTAACTATTTCTGTTAGCTATATAATGCCTCACTGCCCTGAATAAAGTTGACATTGTTCGGACATCATCCACTTTGTCCCTCCTGCTCCCATATCTTTGTATCTTAACTTCTTTTCACCATCCTCTTACCCTCTCGACCCTGGTCATGTTGTTACACCAGCCGTGACACCACAGTCTCTCATGGTTCATCCAATTTCCCCCAAGGCCCTTCTCCTCTTCATCTCCCCATGTCCTCCTTGTTCTTTGTTATGCTCCACAAATAAGTGAAACCATATGATAATTGGCTCTCTCTGCTTGATTATTTCACTCAGCATAATCTGTCCAGTCCCGTCCATGTTGCTACAAAAGTTGGGTATTCATCCTTTCTGATGGAAGCATAATACTCCATCGTGCATATGGACCACATCTTCCTTATCCATTTGTCCATTGAAGGGCATCTTGGTACTTTCCACAGTTTGGCGACTGTGGCCATTGCTGCTATAAACATTGGGGTACAGATGGCCCTTCTTTTCACTACATCTGTATCATTGGGGTAAATACTCAGTAGTGCAATTGCAGGGTCATAGGGAAGCTCTATTTTTTTATTTGTTTGTTTTTTATAGTTTAAATTTATTTATTTATTTCAGCATAACAGTATTCACTGTTTTTGCACAATACCCAGTGCTCCATGCAATACATGCCCTCCCTATTACCCACCACCTGTTCCCCCAACCTCCCACCCTCGACCCTTCAAAACCCTCAGGTTGTTTTTCAGAGTCCATAGTCTCTTATGATTCGCCTCCCCTTCCATTTTTTTTTATAAACATATAATGTATTTTTATCCCCAGGGGTACAGGTCTGTGAATCGCCAGGTTTACACACTTCACAGCACTCACGATAGCACATACCCTCCCCAATGTCCATAACGCCCTTCCCCTCTCCCAACCCCACCTCCCCCCAGCAACCCCCAGTTTGTTTTGTGAGATTAAGAGTCATTTATGTTTTGTCTCCCGGAAGCTCTATTTTTAATTTCTTTAGGAATCTCTACACTGTTCTCCAAAGTCCTGCACCAACTTGCATCCCCACCAACAGTGTAAGAAGGTTCCCCTTTCTGCACATCCTCTCCAACACACATTGTATACTGTTTGTTAATTTTGGCCATTCTAACTGGTGTAAGGTGTTTTCTCAATGTGGTTTTGATCTGAATCTCCCTGTTGGCTAGTGATGATGAACATTTTTTCTGATAGCCATTTGTATGTCTTCACTGGAGAAGTGTCTGCTCATGTCTTCTGCCCATTTTTTTGATGTGATTATCCATTTTGTTTGTGTTCATTTTGAGGAGTTCTTTATAAATCTGGATATCAGCCCATTGTCTGTATTGTTACTTATGAATATCTTCTCCCATTCTGTGGGTTGCCTCTGTGTTTTGTTGACTGTTTCCTCTGGTATGCAGAAGCTTTTTGGAAAAAAAATTAATTTTTTAAATTACTTTTCAGTGTACCAGAATTCGGTGTTTATGTATCATACCCAGTGTTCCATGCAATATGTGCCCTCCATTATATCCACCACCAGAATCACTGTGCAGAAGATTTTGATCTTGATAAAGTTCCAAACATTCATTTTTGCTTTTATTTCCTTTGGCTTTCAAGACATAGCTTGAAAGAAGTTGTGTCCGAAGTCGAAGAGGTTACTGTCAATGTTCTCCTCTAGGATTCTGATGGATTCCTGTCTCACATTGAGGTCTTTTATCCATTTGGAGTTTATCTTTGTGTATGGTGTAAGAGAATCATCGAGTTTCATTCTTCTACATATAGCTGTCCAGTTTTCCCAGCACCATTTTGTGAAGAGACCATCTTTTTACCACTGGATGTTTTTTCCAGTTTGTCCAATATTTTTTGACCATTGAGTTGAGGGTCCATATGTGGTCTCCCTACTCTGTACTACTGATCTATATATCTGTTTATGTTCCAGTCCCATGTTGTCTTGGTGATCACAGCTTTGTGGTAAAGTTTGAATTCAGGTAACGTGACGCCCCTAGTTTTGTTATACTTTTTAAACATTTCCATAGCAATCCAAGGTCTCTTTCTGGTTCCACACAAGTTTTGTGATTGTTGGCTCCAGCTCTTTGAAAAATTCTGTGGAAATTTGTTCGGGATGGCATTAAAAGTATAGAATGCTCTATGCAGTATAGATATTTTCACAAAGTTTATTCTTCTGATTCATGAGCATGGAATGGTCTTCCATCTTTTTGTATCTTCAATTTCTTTCATGAGTGTTCTGTAGTTCCTTGAGTACAGATCATTTACCTCTTTTGTTAGGTTTATTCCCAGGTATCTTATGGTTCTTGGTGTCATAGTAAACAGAATCGATTCTCTAATTTACCTTTCTGTATTTTCATTGTTAGTGTATAAGAAAGCAACTGATTTCTGTACATTGATTTTGTATCCTGCCACATAACTGAATTGCTGTATGAGTTCTAGCACTTTGGGGGTGGAATGTTTTGGGTTTTTCATATAAAGTATCATGTTATCTGTGAAGAGAGAGAGTTTGACTTCTTCATGGAGAATTTGAATACACTTTATTTCTCTTTGATGTCTGCTTGTTGTTGGAAAACTTCTAATACTATGTTGAACAAGAGTGGGGAGTGTGGGCATCCTTGTCCTGCTCCTGATCTCTAAGAGAATGCTGTCAGCTTTTTCCAATTGAGGCTAATATTTGTTGTGGGTTTTGCACAGATAGATTTTATGAAATTTAGGAATGTTTCCTCTAACCCTATACTTTGAAGCATTTTAATCAGAAATAGAAGCTGTATCTTGTCAAATTCCTTTTCTGCATCGAATGAGAGGACCTTGTGGTTTTTCTCTCTTCTCTTACTGATTTCTCTATCACATGATTGATTTGCAAATGTTGAATCACCCCTTCATCCCGTGTTCAAATCCCACTTTTTCATGGTGGATAATTATTTTAATGAAGTATTTGATCATATTAGCTAGGATCTTGTTGAGAATTTTAGCACCCATATTCATCAAGGATATTGGTCTGAAATTCTCCTTTTAGGTGTGGTCTTTGTCTGGTTTGGAGTCAGGGTAATGCTGGATTCAAAAAAGAGTCTGGAAGTTTTTCTTTTTCTTCAGTTTTTTGAAACAGCTTCAGGAGAAGAGGTATTATTTCATCTTTGAAAGTTTGGTAGTATTTCCCAGGGAAATTAAAAATAGTGCTTCCCTAAGACACTGCAATTGCACTACTTGGTATTTACCACAAAGACACAGATGTGAAAAAAAAGGGTCATCTGTACACCAATGTTCATAGCAGCAATGGCCACAGTTGCCAAACTGGGGAAAGAATTATGATGCCCTTCAATGGGCAATGGATAAGGAAGATGTGGTCCAAATGTACTATGGAGCATTATGCCTCCATCAGAAAGCACGGATACCCAAAAGATTGAGATTATCCCCTGCATATTCTCAGATCACAATGCTTTGAAACTGGAGCTCAACCACAAGGAAAAGTTCAGAAGGAATTCAAACACCTGGAAGCTAAAGATCACCTTTCTTAGGAATACTTTGATCAACCAGGATATCAAAGAAGAACTTAAACAATTCATGGAAACCAATGAGAATGAAGGCACTTCCGCCCAAAACCTATGGATAACAGCAAAGGCGGTCCTAAGGGGGAAATACATAGCCATCCAAGCTTCCCTCAAAAAATTGAAAAATCCAGACTACACCAGCTGTCTCTACACCTTAACGAACTGGAGAATCAACAACAAGTTGAGCCGAAGCCACACACAAGAAAGGAAATAATCAAGATTAGAGCAGAGGTTAATGAGATAGAAACTATAGATACAGTAGAACGCATCAATGAAACTAGATGCTGGTTCCTTTAAAGACTCAATAAGATTGATAAACCATTGGCCAAACTAATCCAAAAGAAAATAGAGAGGACCCAAATTAATCAAATTATGAATGAAAAGGGAGATATCACAACTACCACCAGAAAACAGAAACAATCATCAGAAGTTATTATCAACAGTTATATGCCAATAAGTTAAGCAACCTAACTGAATTGGATGTATTTCTAGAAAACTATAAACTCCCAATATTGAACCAGAAAGAAATTGACAACCTCAATAGAATGATATCTAGTAAAGAGATTGAAGCAGTGACTAAAAACCTCCCCAAAACAGCTACATGAAGAAGAATGGAACGTGACCATTCTCTTACACTGTACACAAAGATAAACTCGAAATGGATAAAAGACCTCAATGTGAGACAGGAATCCATCAGAATCCTAGAGGAGAACATAGGCAGTAACCTCTTTGATATCAGCCACAGCAACTTCTTTCAAGATATGTCTCCAAAGGCCAAGGAAACAAAAGCAAAAATGAACTTTTGGGACTTCATCAAGATCAAAAGCTTTTGCACAGCAAAGGAAACAGTCAACAAAACAAAGAGGCTACCCACGGAATGGGAGAAGACATTTGCAAATGACAGTACAGACAAAAGGATGGTATCCAGGATTTATAAAGAACTTCTCAAACTCAACACACACAAAACAGATAATCATACCAATAAATGGGCAGAAGATATGAACAGACACTTCTCCAATGAAGACATACAAATGGCTATCAGACACATAAAAAAAACGTTCATCATCACTAGCCATCAGGGAGATTCAAATTAAAACCACATTGAGATACCACCTTACACCAGTTAGAATGGCCAAAATTAGCAAAAGAGGAAACAACATGTGTTGGAGAGGATGTGAAGAAAGGGGAACCATCTTACACTATTAGTGGGAATGCAATTTGGTGCAGCCACTTTGTAGAACAGTTTGGAGATTCCTGAAGACATTTAAAATAGAGCTTCCCTATGACCCTGCAATTGCACTACTGGGTATTACCCCAAAGATTGAGATGTAGTGAAAAGAAGGGCCATTTGTACCCCAATGTTTATAGCAGCAATGGCCATGGACACCGAACTGTGGAAAGAACCAGGGTACCTTTAAACGGACGAATGGATAAGGAAGATGTGGTCCATATACACGATGGAGTATTATGCCTCCATCAGAAAGGATGAATACCAAACTTTTGTATCAACATGGAAGGGACTGGAAGAGATTATGCTGAGTGAAATAAGTCAAACAGAGAGAGTCAATTATCATATGCTTTCACTTATTTCTGGAGCATAACAAATAACACGGAGGGCATGGGGAGATGGAGGAGAAGGGAGTTGAGGGAAACTGGATGGGGAGATGAACAATGAGAGACACTGGACTCTAAAAACAACCTGAGGGTTTTGAACGGGTGTGTAGTGGGAGTTTGGGGAGCCAGGAGGTGGGTATTATGGAGGACACAGATTGCATGGAGCACTGGGTGTGGTGCAAAATCAATGAATTGTGTTACGCTGAATAGAAAAAAAATAAATAAAATAGAAATAAAAAACCTTCGAAAAACAAGAGCCCAGGACCTGATGGGTTCCCTGAGGAATTCTACCAAAGTTGCAAGGAAGAAATAAACCAATTCTCCTGAAGGTTTTTCAAAAAATTGAAACAGAAAAAAATTTGAAAAAATTTTTTCAAAAAATTGAAACTTCCAGACTCTTTTTATGATGCTAGCATTACCCTGATCCCCAAACCAGGCAAAGACCCCACCAAAAAGGAGAATTTCAGAGCAATATCCCTGATGAATATGGATGCTAAGATTTTCCACAAGATCCTAGCAAACAGGATCCAACAGCACATTAAAAAGATTATCCACCATGACCAGGTGAGATTCATCCCTGGGTTACAAGGATGCTTCAACATTCTCAAATCTATCATTGTGAGAGAACAAATCAATAAGAGAAGAGAGAAGAACTGCATGGTCCTCTCAGTTGATGCAGAAAAAGCATTGGACAAAATCCAACATCATTTCCTGATTAAAATACTTCAAAGTATAGGCATAGAGGGAACATTACTCAACTTCATAAAATCCATCTATGATATCCAAGATCTATATATCTTGGATATATCCAAGAACTCCTCCAACTCAACACACACAAAACAGATAATTATGTCAAAAAAACTGGACAGAACATGAACAGACACTTCTCCACTGAAGACGTATAAATGACTCAAAGATATATAAAAAAAATATTCATCATCACTAGCCATCAGGGAGGTTCAAATCAAAATCAGATGGAGAGGCTACCTTGTATCAGTTAGAACGGCCAAAATTAGCAAGACAGGAAACAACGTGTGTTGGAGAGGATGTGGAGAAAGGGGCACCCTCTTACACTGTTGGTTGGAATGCAACTTGGTGCAGTCATATTGGAAAACAGTGTGGAGATTCCTCAAGATATTACAAGTAGAGCTTCCCTATGACCCTGCAATTGCATTGCTGGGTATTTACCCCAATGATACAGATGTAGTGAAAAGAAGGGCCATCTGTACCACAGTGTTTTAACAGCAATGACCACAGTTGCCAAACTGTGGAAAGAACCAGGATGCCTTCAATGGACGAATGGACAAGGAAGATGTGGTCCATATACACTATGGAGTATTATGCCTCCATCACAAACTTGAATATCCGGCTTTTGTATGAACATGGTTAGGACTGGAAGAGATGATGGTGAGTGAAATAATTCAAGCAGGGAGAGTCAATCATCATGTGGTTTCAATTACTTGTGGAATTTAAGAATAACACAGATGCAGAAGGAAAAGAAAAGTGAATTGGGGTAAATCAGAGGGGGAGATGAACCACGAGAGAATGTGGACTCTGAGAAACAAACTCAGTGTTTTGGAAGGGAGGGCATGTGGGGATGGATGAGCCTGGTGGTCGGTATTAAAGAGGGCATCTATTGTATGGATCACAGGGCGTGGTGCATAAACAATGAATCTTGGAACTCTGAGAAAATAAAATTAAATTAAAAAAAAGTTTTATATTCACTTGGGCGTGTATGTTTGTCTCTGTGTGTATTTGTGTTCTTCAAACTCTGTACCCACACAACATCCTGGTGCAGGTTTCCTCTTCTTTCCCACGTAGTCATTAACATTGATACTGTGAGTATAGTTCAAGGTTGAGACTCTACCAGGATTGTTAATTCTCTTGTTTTGCATTGTTGATCCCTCTATAGGCTCACATCCAGCAGGCACTTTACACTGGTTTTGACAAGCTTGCACACTGAGCTGGGTGATCCTCTAATGAACAGAGAGTAGCTGGGACTCCTGTAAGGTTAAGATGACATACATGGAGATATTTATAATTCATTTACTTAAGGATAGGAACAAGCAAGTATAAGTGACACTGTCGTTTTTGTGCTTGTTGGTATAGTTGTTGTCCCAAATTTCTAAGTCAGAGACTGAAGAGGAAGCACAGAATAACGTGTTTAGAGAGGCTCCCTTGGGGTAAAAGCTTGAAGGCATGAATGCCAAAGACACTAACTGGAAACCTGCCCATATCCTCCAGCTGTGCCTGTTCCTGGGGCTTAAAGACAAAACTTGTGAGTTTGGGTCTGGGCTCACATTGATGTCCCCTCACTGTGTCTGTTGCACAGTAATACATGGTCGTGTCCTCGGCTCTCAGGCTGTTCATCTGCAGATACAGCGTGTTCTTGCCATTGTCTCTGGAGATGGTGAATCGGCCCTTCACAGAGTCTGCATAGCTTGTGCTACTTCCATCATATCTAATCCATGTGACCCATTGCAGCCCCTTCCCTGAAGCATGGCGGACTCAGTTCATGCTGTAGCTACTGAAGGTGAATCCAGAGGCTGCACAGGAGAGTCTCAGAGATCCCCCAGGCTTCACCAGGTCTCCCCCAGAATCCACCAGCTGCACCTCACACTGGACACCTGCAGACACAAGACATCCTGGTCAGGAAACTGACACACACCCACTGTTTCTCTTACTTGTATCCACTATCACACTCAAGGTCTCTTATTCTCTGTAAATGAAATTTTAAAAGAGCAACAAGGAAAACCCAGCCAAGTACAAGCTTCACAGTGAATTTTCTTATTCTGTCCTGATTAGTGAAGGGGAACACCTGGAAATACCATGGCTTTGGGTCATCTCCCAGCTGTGTGGTTAGAACTGGGCTGCTTTAATCAACAGAGGGAATGCCCTATTTGCATGTCCCCTCTGAGTATATAATCAGCTTGAGGTCTATGTGAACAGAGAACGTAGTGACCAGAGCAAATGAGATTGCATTTTTTTCTTATGGTATATTTTTAAATTTAAATTCAACTAACATATAGTGTGTTACTAGTTTCAGAGGGGGAGTTTAGTGATTCATCAGTCTTATGTAATACAAAGTGCTCATTACATCACATGCCCCCTTTAATATCCAGCACCCATTCCCCCACCCCCATCCACTCCAGCAACTCTCAGTTTGTTTCCTATGATTAAGAGTCTCTTATGTTTTCTCTCCTTCTCTGATTTCATCTTGTTTTATCTTTCATTCCCTTCCCCTATGATCCTCTTTTGTTTCTTAAACTCCACATGTGAGTGAGATCATGTGATAATTACTTTTCTCTGACTGACTTCGCTTAGCTTAATACCCTCTAGTTCCATCCATGTCATTGCAAATGGCAAGATTTCATATTTTTGATGACTGAGTAATATTCCATCTACTTTACCCATTCCTTTGTCGATGGGCATCTGTTTCCATAAATTTGGGTATTATGGACATTGCTGTTATAAATATTGGGAAACAAGTACCCCTTCAGATCACTACATTTGTATCTTTGAGGTAAATACCTACTAGTTCAATTCCTGGGTCATAGGAATTGGTCTGTTTTCAACTTTCTGAGGAACATCCACGCTGTTTTCCTGAGTGGCTGCACCAGTTTGCATTCCCACCAACAGTGTAGGAGGGTTCCCCTTTCTCCACACCCTCACCAGCATCTCTCCTTTCCTGACTTGTTAATTTTAGTCATTCTGACAGATGTGAGGTGGTATCTCATTGTGGTTTTTGTTTGTATTTCCCAGATGCCGAGTGACGCTGAGCAATTTTTCAGGTGTCTGTTGGCCATTCTCTAATTTCCTCTAATACCTTCTTTGGAGAAATATCTGTCTTCTGCCCATTTCTTGATTGGATTGTTTGTTCTTTGGGTGTTGAGTTTGATTAGGTTTTGAATTCTAACTACTCCTTTATCTGATAAGGCATTTGCTAATATCTTCTCTCATTCTGTCAGTTGTCTTTTGATTTTGTCGTGAAGTCCCAATCAATTTAAAACAATCAAAGTTACAGTGTATTTTCTCTGAACAGAAAAAAATTAAATTAAATATAAATAAGAGATATTTAGGAAATACACAAAATTTGGGAATTAAGTGATGTGGTTCTTTTTTTTAATTTTTGATTTGTTTATTAATTTTCTTTTCACTGTTCCAGAATTCATTGTTTATGCACCACCCCCAGGGTCCATGAAATTCGTGCCCTCCTTAATACCCACCATGAGGCTCACCCAACCCCCAACCCCCTCCCATCCAAAGCCCTCAGTGTGGTTCTCAGAATCTGCAGTCTCTCATGGTTCATCTCCTCCTCCAATTTCTCCTAACTTCCTTCTCCTAATGTTCTCCGTGTTTTTCCTTACTCTCCACAAATAAGTGAAACTATGCCACTAGTTTTTGATGTAGTGGTCAACAGTACATTATTTACTTATAACACCCACTACTCCTCCAAACACATGGCCTCCTTATGGCCCTTCACTGATTTACCCCATCCTCCTACCCCCACCCCTCTCAACTCCTGTTTCTTCCCCAGAGAAACATACTGATTTCTGATATTCTGATATAGGGACAGCAATAAACAACGTGAGTTGTTTTTTTGAATTTTTTGAATTTGGGTAAAATTGTTTTCCCATTAGAACAAATTTTCAAAGTCAGAGAGTAAAGAGTTAAGCACAGAATCGTGTGTGCACAGAAGGTCCCTGAGGGAAAGTGTTCTCTGGAGAGGAATCAAAAGATCCTGACAGGAAACCTGCCCATAACCTTCATCTGCTCCTGGGGCTTAAGGACAGAATTGGAGAGTAGTGTGCACCCCCTGGTGTTCCAGATCCAGTCCTACAGTGAGGTTTGTGTAGGGGTTTACACTGAGTGCCCCTCACTGTGTCCGTTGCACAGTAATACACAGCCGTGTCCTCGGCTCTCAGGCTGTTCATCTGCAGATTCAGCATATTCTTGCCGTTGTCTCTGGAGATAGTGAATCGGCCCTTCACAGAGTCTGCATAGTATGTGCTACTTCCATCATAGCTAATAACTGCGACCCACTGCAGCCCCTTCCCTGGAGCCTGGCGGACTCAGTTCATGCCATAGCTACTGAAGGTGAATCCAGAGGCTGCACAGGAGAGTCTCAGCCCCCCCCCCCAGGCTTCACCAGGTCTCCCCTGGACTCCACCAGCTGCACCTCACAGTGGACACCTGCATACAAGACATCCCAGTCAGGAAACTGTCACATATCCAGAGTTTCTCTCACTCATATCTACTCACATCCTCAATGTTCCTTGTTCACCATGTATTACCTTTTAAAAGAGCAACAAGGAAAACCCAGCCAAGCACAAACTCTATAGTGAGTTGTCTGTTTTCTGTCTTGATTACTGATTGGAACACCTGGGAATCCTGGGCTGGGGTTCCTCTCCCAGTTGCAGAGTGAGGGCTGGGCTGTTTTTAAATCAGCAGATGGAGGGCCCTTTTTGCATGTTCTCTGACTATATATTCAGCTTGGGATCTATGTGACCATAGAGGGCAATGACTAGAAGAGATGTGGCTGCTTTTTTTTGGCAGTATTAACTACTTTTGAGGAAAATATGATTTTTCATTATATAACTTTCCGGAGTATATACTTGGTCTCCATGTGCTATTTTCTTTTTAAATATTGACACAAATGTGTGGGATAGGTGTCGTGTAATCACACAGTGAAATGTAAAACTGCACTTAGAATTACAGAGGATTTTGTGAGGTTTCCAAAAGCACCCCGGGGGTTAGAGTTAGCCTCAGTGTGTGGCTCTCTGCACATCTCCACAGCACACGCTGTCCCCTGAACCACCTGGAGGACAGAGTGCGCAGGCTGGTGAGGAATGTGGAACCCCTCCTGTAATGGGGACAGGATGATTTTACCTGCTCTAGAGTTTCCCTGAAATATAGAGAGAATCAGAGTTCATACCGATGTACTTTCTCATATTTTAATATCTGTATGTTACTCATGAGTCATCTCTGTGAGTATTTGCAACAATTTTGATGAGTGTGCTTGACACAGAATGAATTTCACACACAGAATGCATGATAGGCTAAATATTGGTGTCAGGTCAACATCATCCAGAGTGAACAAATCAATTCTCCACAAAAATTCCTGTACTTTCTCTGGAATCCTCCTTCCTTTTCCCTTCTTGATCCTGTTCCCACATAACTATGGGTTTTCTTCATGTTACTTAGTCTAATTTTAATTCATGAAGAATTTATGTTGTATATAATTTTATTTGTAGTACTTTATTTTTCTCTGTACAATGCAGAAATAACATTTGATAAAATACAGCATCCATTCCTGATTAAAACTCTTCAGAGTGTATGAATAGAGGGAACATTTCTCAATTTCATAAATTCCATCTATGAAAAACCCACAGTGAATATCATTGCCTTAATGTCAGGAACATGACAAGGTTGCCCCCTTTAGCTACTATTGTTCATCATAGTACTAGAAGTTCAAGCAACAGCAATCAGACAACAGAAAGAAATAAAAAGTATTCAAATAGGCAAAGAAGAAGTCAAACTCTCTCTCTTTGCAGAAGGCACATTACATTATGTGGAAAACCCAAAAGACTCCACCCTTAAATTACTAAAACTCATACAGCAATTCAGTAATGTGACAGGATACAAAACCTATGCACAGAAATTAGTTGCTTTCGTATGCACTAACAATGAACCACTGGAAAATAAAATTAGGGAATTGATTCCACATACAATAGCACAAAAATAATAAGATACCTTGGAATAAACCTAAGCAAAGAGGTGAAGGATCTGTACTCCAGAAACTACAGAACACTTATGAAAGAAATGGAGGAAGACTCAAAAAGATGGAAAAACTTCATGCTCATAGCTTGGAAGAATAAATATTGTTAATATATCTATGTTGTCGATATGTGGGGAAGTGGCGGGCCTGGAGAGCCATGGAGGCTATGCGCCCTTTCCCTAGCTATCTCTTGTCCTGTGCGCCTCTTCCCTTTGGCTGTTTCTGAGTTCTACCCCGTGATCTAGATGTCTAAGAGTTTCTACAGCTGTGGCTTATCTGGATAAAGACGTACATTTTAGCAGCTGTAAATTATTAACTTGATGGCTAGAGCCCGGAAGCTGAGCAGATCTTCTTTGGTGAGAGAGCGAGACTTTCCAATACTCTAATGCCTCAGAGTACGCGGAGGATCAGAACGGGGAGGTCGGGCTTCTCTGACTTGTTCGGGAAACAAATCGGAGCCAGGGCTCCCCTATCTGTAGCTTCCAGCCTGTTTGCTTTCCAAGCATCCTTGGACAGAGCTCTTGGTACCCTTGACTGAGAAGAGGGGCAGATACACCTGTCTTGAGGAGGAGTCAAGATGGCGGAGAAGTAGCAGCCTGAGACTATATCAGGTAGCAGGAGATCAGCTCGATAGCTTATCTAAACATTGCAAACACCTACAAATCCAACCGGAGATCGAAGAGAAGAAGAACAGCAACTCTAGAAACAGAAAATCAACCACTTTCTGAAAGGTAGGACTGGCAGAGAAGTGAATCTAAAACGACGGGAAGATAGACCGCGGGGGGAGGGGCCGGCTCCCGGCAAGCGGCGGAGGAACGAAGCACAAAATCAGGACCTTTAAAAGTCTGTTCCACTGAGGGACATTGCTCCAGAGGCTAAACCAGGGTGAAGCCCACGCGGGGTCAGCGTGGCCCCAGGTCCCGCAGGGTCACAGAAGGATCAGGGGTGTCGGAGTGTCGCAGAGCTCGCAGGTATTAGAACGGAGAAGCCAGCTGCAGAGACAGAGCTGAGGACTGAACTCTCAGCTCGGGGTTACCTTGAACTGGTCGCGGGCTGGGTGAGCTCGGAGCGCGGCTAGAGGCTGGGGATACGGGAGTGATTGGGTGCTGTCCTCTGGGGGCGCACTGAGGAGTGGGGCCCCAGGCTCTTGGCTCCTCCGGGCCAGAGACTAGGAGGCCACCATTTTCATTCCCATCCTCCGGAACTCTACGGAAAGTGTTCAGGGAACAGAAGCTCCCAAAAGCGAACCCAAGCCGATTACTTAGTCCGGCCGCCTGTAAGGGTGGTGCAATCCCGCCTCGGGCAAAACACTTGAGAGTCACTACAACAGGCCCCTCCCCCAGAAGATCAACAAAATGTCCAGCCAGGACCAAGTTTATCTATCAAGGAAAGTAGGTTCAACTCCTAAGAAAGCAGCGCAATTCCAGAGGAGGAGAAAGCAAAGCACGGAACTCATGGCTTTCTCCCCATGATTCTTTAGTCTTGCGGCTACTTCAATATTTTTTCTTTTTTCTTTTTTCAATTTTCTTTCTTTTTTCTTCTTCTGCTAAATTTTTTAAAACTTTTACCCTTTTCTTTTTTAACGTTTTTTTGACTAGTTTATCTAAATATATATTTTTTTCTTTCTTTTTTATATTTTTCTTTATTTGTTTTATTTTTTAAATTTTTTTTCTTTTTTTTTTACTGAACCTATTTTTATCCCCTTTCTCCCCCCCACAAATTGGGGTCTCTTCTCATTTGGTTACAGCGCATTTTTCTGCGGTCTTTGCCAAACTTTTAGTATTTTATTTGCTCCTTCATATCCTCTTATCTGGACAAAATGACAAGGCGGAAAAAATCACCACAAACAAAAGAACAAGAGACAGTACCAAAGGCTAAGGACCTAATCAACACAGACATGGGTAATATGACAGATCAAGAGTTCAGAATGACGATTCTGAACATTCTAGCCGGGCTCGAAAAAGGCATGGAAGATATTAGAGAAACCCTCTCTGGAGATATTAAAGCCCTTTCTGGAGAAATTAAAGAACTAAAATCTAACCAAGTTGAAATCAAAAAAGCTATTAATGAGGTGCGATCAAAAATGGAGGCTCTCACTGCTAGGATAAATGAGGCATAAGAAAGAATTAGTGATATAGAAGACCAAATGACAGAGAATAAAGAAGCCGAACAAAAGAGGGACAAACAGCTACTGGAACATGAGGGGAGAATTCGAGAGATGAGTGACACCATAAGACGAAACAACATTAGAATAATTGGGATTCCAGAAGAAGAAGAAACAGAGAAGGGAGCAGAAGGTCTATTGGAGAGAATTATTGGAGAGAATTTCCCTAATATGGCAAAGGGAACAAGCATCAAAATCCAGGAGATGCAGAGAACCCCCCTCAAAGTCAACAAGAATAGGTCCACACCCCGTCACCTAATAGTAAAATTTACAAGTCTTAGTGAGAAAGAGAAAATCCTGAGAGCAGCCCGAGAAAAGAAGTCTGTAACATACAATGGTAAAAATATTAGATTGGCAGTAGACTTATCCACAGAGACCTGGCAGGCCAGAAAGAGCTGGCATGATATATTTAGAGCACTAAACGAGAAAAACATGCAGCCAAGAATACTCTATCCAGCTAGGCTATCATTGAAAATAGAAGGAGAGATCAAAAGCTTCCAGGACAAACAAAAACTGAAAGAATTTGCAAACACCAAACCAGCTCTACAGGAAATATTGAAAGGGGTCTTCTAAGCAAAGAGAGAGCCTAAAAGTAGTAGATCAGAAAGGTACAGAGACAATATACAGTAACAGTCACCTTACAGGCTAATAATGGCACTAAATTCATATCTCTCAATAGTTACCCTGAATGTTAATGGGCTAAATGCCCCAATCAAAAGACACAGGGTATCAGAATGGATAAAAAAACAAAACCCATCAGTTTGTTGCCTACAAGAAACTCATTTTAGACGTGAAGACACCTCCAGATTTAAAGTGAGGGGGTGGAAAACAATTTACCATGCTAATGGGCATCAGAAGAAAGCTGGGGTGGCAATCCTTATATCAGATCAATTAGATTTTAAGCCAAAGACTATAAGAAGAGATGAGGAAGGACACTATATCCTACTCAAAGGGTCTGTCCAACAAGAAGATCTAACAATTTTAAATATCTATGCCCCTAACGTGGGAGCAGCCAACTATATCAACCAATTAATAACAAAATCAAAGAAACACATCAATAATAATACAATAATAGTAGGGGACTTTAACACTCCCCTCACTGAAATGGGCAGATCATCCAAGCAAAAGATCAACAAGGAAATAAAGGCCTTAAATGACACACTGGACCAGATGGACATCACAGATATATTCAGAACATTTCATCCCAAAGCAACAGAAGACACATTCTTCTCTAGTGCACATGGAACCTTCTCCAGAATAGATCACATCCTGGGTCACAAATCATGTCTCAACCGGTATCAAAAGATTGGGATCATTCCCTGCATATTTTCAGACCACAATGCTGTCAAGCTAGAACTCAATCACAAGAGGAAAGCTGGAAAGAACCCAAATACATGGAGACAAAACAGCATCCTTCTAAAGAATGAATGGGTTAACCAGGAAATTAAAGAAGAATTGAAAAAATTCATGGAAACAAATGATAATGAAAACACAACAGTTCAAAATCTGTGGGACACAGCAAAGGCAGTCCTGAGAGGAAAATATATAGCAGTACAAGCCTTTCTCAAGAAACAAGAAAGGTCTCAAGTACACAACCTAACCCTACACGTAAAGGAGCTGGAGAAAGAACAAGAAGGAAACCCTAAACCCAGCAGGAGAAGAGAAATCATAAAGATCAGAGCAGAAATCAATGAAATAGAAACCAAAAAAAAAAAAAAATAGAAAAAAATCAATGAAACTAGGAGCTGGTTCTTTGAAAGAATCAATAAGATTGATAAACCCCTGGCCAGACTCATCAAAAAGGAAAGAGAAAGGACCCAAATAAATAAAATCATGAATGAAAGAGGAGAGATCACAACTAACACCAAAGAAATACAGACAATTATAAGAACATACTATGAGCAACTCTACGCCAACAAATTGGACAATCTGGAAGAAATGGACGCATTCCTAGAGACATATAAACTACCACAACTGAACCAGGAAGAAATAGAAAACCTGAACAGGCCCATAACCAGTAAGGAGATTGAAACAGTCATCAAAAATCTCCAAACAAACAAAAGCCCAGGGCCAGACGGCTTCCCAGGGGAATTCTACCAAACATTTAAAGAACTCATTCCTATTCTCCTGAAACTGTTCCAAAAAATAGAAATGGAAGGAAAACTTCCAAACTCATTTTATGAGGCCAGCATCACCTTGATCCCAAAACCAGACAAGGATCCCACCAAGAAAGAGAACTACAGACCAATATCCTTGATGAACACAGACGCAAAAATTCTCGCCAAAATACTAGCCAATAGGATTCAACAGTACATTAAAAGGATCATTCACCACGATCAAGTGGGATTTATTCCAGGGCTGCAGGGTTGGTTCAACATCCGCAAATCAATCAATGTGATACAACACATTAATAAAAGAAAGAACAAGAACCATATGATACTCTCAATAGATGCTGAAAAAGCATTTGACAAAGTGCAGCATCCCTTCCTGATCAAAACTCTTCAAAGTGTAGGGATAGAGGGCACATAACTCAATATTATCAAAGCCATCTATGAAAAACCCACCGCAAATATCATTCTCAATGGAGAAAAACTGAAAGCTTTTCCGCTAAGGTCAGGAACACGGCAGGGATGTCCATTATCACCACTGCTATTCAACATAGTACTAGAAATCCTAGCCTCAGCAATCAGACAACAAAAAGAAATTAAAGGCATCCAAATTGGTAAAGAAGAAGTCAAACTATCACTCTTCGCAGATGATATGATACTATATGTGGAAAACCCAAAAGACTCCACTCCAAAACTGCTAGAACTTGTACAGGAATTCAGTAAAGTGTAAGGATATAAAATCAATGCACAGAAATCAGTTGCATTTCTGTACACCAACAACAAGACAGAGAACAACAAGAAAGAGAAATTAAGGAGTCAATCCCATTTACAATTGCACCCAAAACTATAAGATATCTAGGAATAAACCTAACCAAAGAGGCTAAGAATCTATACACAGAAAATTATAAAGTACTCATGAAAGAAATTGAGGAAGACACAAAGAAATGGAAAAATGTTCCATGCTCCTGGATTGGAAGAATAAATATTCTGAAAATGTCTATGCTACCTAAAGCAATCTACACATTTAATGCAATCCCTATCAAAATACCATCCATTTTTTTCAAAGAAATGGAACAAATAATCCTCAAATTTATATGGAACCAGAAAAGACCTAGAATAGCCAAAGGAATATTGAAAAAGAAAGCCAAAGTGGGTGGCATCACAATTCCGGACTTCAAGCTCAATTCAAAGCTGTCATCATCAAGACAACATGGTACTGGCACAAAAACAGACACATAGATCAGTGGAACAGAATAGAGAGCCCAGAAATCGACCCTCAACTCTATGGTCAACTAATCTTCAACAAAGCAGGAAAGAATGTCCAATGGAAAAAAGACAGCCTCTTCAATAAATGGTGCTGGGAAAATTGGACAGCCACATGCAGAAAAATGAAATTGGACCACTTCCTTACACCACACACGAAAATAGACTCCAAATGGATGAAGGACCTCAATGTGAGAAAGGAATCCATCCAAATCCTTGAGGAGAATGCAGGCAGCAACCTCTTCGACCTCAGCCGTAGCAACATCATCCTAGGAACAACGGCAAAGGCAAGGGAAGCAAGGGCAAAAATGAACTATTGGGATTTCATCAAGATCAAAGTCTTTTGCACAGCAAAGGAAACAGTTCACAAAACCAAAAGACAACTGACAGAATGGGAGAAGATATTTGCAAATGACATATCAGATAAAGGGCTAGTATCCAAAATCTATAAGGAACTTGGCAAACTCAACACCCAAAGAACAATCCAATCAAGAAATGGGCAGAGGACATGAACAGACATTTCTGCAAAGAAGACATCCAGATGGCCAACACACACATGAAAAAGTGCTCCACGTCACTCGGCATCAGGGAAATACAAATCAAAACCACAATGAGATATCATGTCACGCCAGTCAGAATGGCTAAAATTAACAAGTCAGGAAATGACAGATGCTGGCGAGGATGTGGAGAAAGGGGAACCCTCCTCCACTGTTGGTGGGAATGCAAGCTGGTGCAACCACTCTGGAAAACAGCATGGAGGTTCCTCAAAATGTTGAAAATAGAACTACCCTATGACCCAGCAATTGCACTACTGGGTATTTACCCTAAAGATACAGACGTAGGGATCCGAAGGGGCACGTGTACCCGAATGTTTATAGCAGCAATGTCTACAATAGCCAAACTATGGAAAGAACCTAGATATCCATCAACAGATGAATGGATAAAGAAGATGTGGTATATATACACAATCAATACTATGAAGCCATCAAAATAAATGAAATCTTGGGGCACCTGGGTGGCTCAGCTGGTTAAAGTCTCTGTCTGCCTTCAGCTCAGGTCATGATCCCAGGGTTCTGGGATCGAGCCCCGCATCGGGCTCTCTGCTTAGCTGGGAGCCTGCTTCCTCCTCTCTCTGCCTGCCTCTCTGCCTACTTGTGATCTCTGTCTGTCAAATAAATAAATCTTTAAAAAAAAAGAAAGAAATGAAATCTTGCCATTTGCAATGACGTGGATGGAACTAGAGCGTATCATGCTTAGTGAAATAAGTCAATCGGAGAAAGACAACTATCATATGATCTCCCTGATATGAGGACATGGAGAAGCAACATGGGGAGTTAGGGGGATAGGAGAAGAATAAATGAAGCAAGATGGGATTGGGAGGGAGACAAACCATAAATGACTCTTAATCTCACAAAACAAACTGGGGGTTGCTGGGGGGAGGTGGGATTGGGAGAGGGGGAGGGGGCTATGGACATTGGGCAGGGGAGGCGAACCATGAGACTATGGACTCTGAAAAACAACCTGAGGGTTTTGAAGGGTCAGGGGTGGGAGGTTGGGGGAACAGGTGGTGGGTAATAGGGAGGGCACGTTTTGCATGGAGCACTGGGTGTTGTGCAAAAACAATGAATACTGAAAAAAATACTGAAAAAATACTGAAAAAAATAAATAAAATGGGGAAAAAATATATCTATGTTGTCATGAACGACCTATACTTTCAATAATGAACTAAAAATCCATAGTCATTTTTCAAAGTCCTGGAACAAACAATCCTAAAATTTGCCTGGAATCAGAAAAGATACCAAATCAAGAAGGAAATGTTGAAAAGGGGAAAAAAAGCTGGGGGCAACACATTGACTGATTTCTAGCTATATTACAGAGCTGCAATCACCAAGACAACATGGTACTGGCACAAGAACTGACACTTAGACCAGTGGAACAGAGTAGAGAGCCCAGATATGGACCCTCAAGTCTATTGTCAAATAAGTGACAAAGCAGGAAAAAATATCCAGTGGAAAAAACACAGTCTCTTCAATAAATGGTGCTGGGAAAATTGGACAGTTATATACAGAAGAATGAAACTTGATCATTCGCTTACACCATACACAAATACAAACTCAAAACGGATGAAAAACCTCAATGTGATCCAGGAATCCATCGGAATCCTAGAGGAGAACATAGGCAGTAACCTCTTCGACATTGGTCACAGCAACTTCTTTCAAGAAATGTCTCCAAAGGCAAAGGAAACAAAAGCAAAAATGATCTTTTGGGACTTCCTCAAGATAAAAACCTTCTGTATAAGAAAGGAAACAGTCAACAAAACAAAGAGGGAACCCATGGGATGGGAGAAGGTATTTACAACTGATACTACAGACAAAATGATGATATCCGAGACCTACAAAGAACATCTCAAACTCAACACCCAAAAAACAGATAATCAAGTCAAAAAATGGGCATAAGATATGAACAGACACTTCTCCATAGGAGACATATGAATAGTCAAGAGGCACATGAGAAAGTGTTCGTTCTGATTATCCATCAGGGAGATTCATATCAAAACCACACTGAGATACCACCTTTCACCAATTAGAATGGCAGAAGCGACGAGGCATAAACACGAATCTCGGAACACTGAAAAAATAAAATTAAATTAAAAAAAAAAGTGACGAAGTCAAAATGGGGGGGAAGTAGGAGGAGGCACCGTTTCAACCTGTACCCTAAAGTGAGCTGATTACCTACCAAAGAACTCCGAACACCCATGAAATCAGCCTGCGATCAGAATTATACACGTCTGGATCTCTACAGGAGCAGAAGACGCCAGTGGCAGGTAAAGCAGTCTGGGAGCCTCGGACTGATATGGGAAGATAAACAAAAGGGGGAGGGAGCCACCAGAAGTGACCCATTGGAAAGTAATACCCCAACACGAGAGTGCCATGTGTCTGGGGACCAGCATTAACTTGGAGTCTGGTTGAAAGCACTCAAAAAACAAAGAGCAAAGGATCGCGCGGGGTAATAGTGGGAACCTGGGCGGTTAGGATCAGGAACCTAAGTCCCCGGACCCAGGACAGCTCCCCTGGCGCTGAGCCAGAGAGAGTGCGGTGGAGAAATCAGGTCTCCCTCCCTGAGCCACCAGTGCGCCTGAGAACGAGTGGGGTCCGGCTCCCGTGAGGGGCTGGGAGCCTGGCCTGACCACAATCCTGAAACGCGCGCATCCCACACCCACCCTTGGGATAGGTGCTCATAGGCGCTAGCCTGGAGCTCTGGCATCTGGAAAAAACAGACATTCCCAGCCCAGGACAGCGGGAAAATCTCAGTGTGCGATCTCTGCTCTGAACCTCTCTGGCGGTGTGGAGCTGCCTAGACAGCCACCACTGCCCTGGTTTTGGGTACAAAGAGGAGCTCCTGCATCCCCAGGGACAGTGACTCAGAACCGACTCTGCCAGCAGCTCTTGCAAAACATTCTGAGGCTTCTCTCTGAGAGGGAGGTCGGGGTGCAGTTTGCTCTCCTCTAAACCTCCAAACACCATCAAAAGCTGTCAAGGCGAGAGAAAGCAGATGAAAGAACATAAAAACCCTCAGAGAACAAAAGGCTGAAAAAAACAGTTTCCTCAGAGCTCACCCTCTTGAGGGGAGCAGGAGGACCTAACTCAGGGAACATCATTGTCCGAAAACCCATGTGGCAGGCCCCTCCCCCAGAAAACCAACCAGGAAGGAAGGAAAAAAAAAAAGACTACAAGAGAACAACCACCACTACTTCATAAATACAACTTTTATTTTTAACTCGTTACCAATATTCTGGTTCTTTTTTTTTTATATATACATAGAGATAATTTTTTAACCTATTTACCACCACACTGAGATGTCCAGTACATCAAATTCTTTAATAACCTTCTAACCTGAACTTTTTGATACATACACCCGTGCTTTTCTTTTGCTTTTCTATTTTTTTTAATTCTTCTTTAATTTTAACTTAGTTTAGTATAGTTTATTCTTTTTTTAATTTTTATTTTCTACGATACATATAGAGTTAAACTTCAAGGTAATCCCCTTTCCCCAATCAATGCTACCCCTATAGGCAAACCAGTTTCTAATCCCCCTGTAACTTAGGAAAGTTGAGCCCCTTAACAAAAACATCAAGATAGTTCAGGAAGAATCAAAATAACGTTCCTCACCCACACTGAGAATTTATAATCATTCTCCCAATAATTCCTTCTGTCAGTGTTTCTGTGAATTTGTGTTTGTCCTGATAATATATAAATCTTATACTTAGGCTTCTTTCTGATGAGGTTCTTCCCTTTTTTCTGCATATATATATATATATATATATATATATATATATATATATATATACGCATATATATATTTTTTTTCTCTTGTCATATGCTTTTATCAGTCTTTTTGTTTATCTGTTTTTGTTTGTATACTTCACAAATCTTAACATGTGGCCCATTTGGGCTGAGCCTTCTCTTTTATCTTCCCTTTTTTTCCTATCTCTCTCTCTCTCTTTTTTTCTTTTTTTCTTTTTTTTTTCTTTCTTCTTCTCTATTTCTTTTTCTTTTCTATCTTCTCTCATTTGGGTGGGGAATCCTGATTGCACAGAAGCGTTCCAGGGTACACATTGACTGCACCACAAAAGATAAGTCCAGCTGCATCTGTTCAGTCATCTCTTAACAAAAACACTAAGAGGAGGAATACCCAACAGAAGAAAAATACAGAGGATGGGCCTTCTACAACAGAGCTAATGGCTATCGACATAGACAATATGTCAGAAAAGGAATTCAGACTAACAATTATCCAGGCAATAGCTAGGTTGGAGAAAGCCATGGATGACCAAACAGAATTGATTAGCGCAGAACTGAAAGCCACCAGGGATGATGTTCACAATATAAGGGCAGAACTGAAAGCCACCAGGGATGATGTTCAAAATGGTCTCAATGAGTTCCAATCTAATCTAAATTCTCTCAAAGCTAGGGTAACTGAGACAGAAGATAGAATTAGTGATCTGGGGTACAAACAGATAGAGAGAAAGGATCAGGAGGAAGCCTGGAACAAACAGCTCAGAAGCCACAAAAACAGAATCAGGGAAATAAATGATGCCATGAAACGTTCCAACATCAGAATTATTGGAATCCCTGAAGGGGAGGAAAAAGAAAGAAATCTGGAAGATATAGTGGAAGAAGTTGTCTATGAAAAATTTTCCCAATCTCACGAATGGAAACAACGTTCATGTACGAGAGGCAGAGAGATTTCCTCCCAGGATTTTAGATTCTCGAAAGTCCTCATGACACCTTATAGTTAGAATGAGGAATTATGTTTCAAGAGAGACCCTCTTAAAAGAAGCTAGGACAAAGAAGCTCCTTACATACAGAGGAAAGCCCATAAGAATAAGGTCAGACCTTTCCACAGAGATCTGGCAAGCCAGAAGGGCTGGCAAAATATATTCAGAGTACTAAATGAGAAGAACATGCAACCAAGAATACTCTATCTAGCAAGACTGACATTTAAATGGATGGAGAGATAAAGAGTTTCCAAGACCCGCAAGGCTTAAAAGACTATGCAACCACCAAGCCAACATGCAGGAAATAATAAGGGGGCTCCTATAAAAGAGAAAAAATCCTAAGAACATCATTGAACAGAAATAGGGAAACAATCTACAGACAAAAAGACTTCAAGGGCAACACGATGTCAATAAAAACCTATCTCTCAATAATCACTCTCAATGTGAATGGCCTAAATGCGCCCATATAACGACACAGGGTTGCAGATTGGATAAAAAAACAGGACCCATCCATATGTTGTCTACAAGAGACCCCTTTTGAACCTAAGGATACACCCAGACTGAAAGAGAAGGGATGGAGGAGCATCTTTCATGCCAATGGGCCTCAAAGAAGGCCGGGGTAGCGAATCTCATATCAGATAAATTAGATTTTAAACTAAAGACTGTAGTTAGAGATACAGAAGGACACTACATACTTCTTAAAGGGACTATCCGCCAAGATGATCTAACAATTGTGAATATCTATGCCCCCAATATGGGAGCACCCAATTACATAAGAAAACTATTAATCAAGATAAAGGGTCATATTGGTATGAATACAATAATAGTAAGAGATCTTAATACTCCTCTCTCAGAAATAGACAGATCATCAAAGCAGAAAATTAATAAAGAAATAAGAGCATTGAACGAAACATTGGACCAGATGGACCTCATAGACATATACAGAACATTCCACCCTAAAACAACAGAATACTCATTCTTCTCAAGTTCACATGGAACCTTCTCCAGAATAGAGCACATACTGGGTCACAAAGCAGGACTCAACCGATACCAAAAGACTGACATTATTCCCTGCATATTCTAAGATCACAATGCTTTGAAACTGGAGCTCAATCACAAGGAAAAGTTCAGAAGGTACTCAAAGACCTGGAAGCTAAAGACCACCTTGCTTAAGAATGCTTGGACAACCAGGAGATCAAAGATGAACTTAAACAATTCATGGAAACCAATGAGAATGAAGACACCTCGGTCCAAAACCTATGGGATACAGCAAAGGCGGTTCTAAGGGGGAAATACATAGCCATCCAAGCCTCCCTCAAAAGAATTGAAAAATGCATAATACACCAGCTGTCTCTACACCTTAAAGAACTGGAGAATCAACAACAAATCAAACCAACTCCACACGCAAGAAGGGAAATAATCAAAATTAGAGTAGAGATCAATGAGGTAGATACGAGAGATACAGTAGAACGTATCAATGAAACTAGAAGCTGGTTTTTGGAAAGAATCAATAAGATCGATAAACCATTGGCCACACTAATCCAAAAGAAAGAGAGAAAGCCCAAATTAATAAAATAATGAATGAAAAGGGAGAGATCACAACTAAAACCAAGGAAATAGAAACAATCGTCAAAAAGTATTACCAATAGTTATATGCTAGTAACCTAAGCAACCTAGATGAAATGGATGCATTCCTGGAACACTACAAACTCCCAAAATTGAACCAGGAAGAAATTGACAACCTGAATAGACTGATATCTAGTAACGAGATTGAAGCAGTGATCAAACACCTCCCAAAAAACAAGAGCCCAGGACCTGACGGATTCCCTGGGGAATTCTACCAAACTTTCAAAGAAGAAATAACACAAATTCTCCTGAAGCTGTTCCAAAAAATTGAAGCAGAAGGAAAACTTCCAGACTCTTTTTATGAAGCCAGCATTACCCTGATCCCCAAACCAGGCAAAGACCCCACCAAAAAGGAGAATTTCAGACCAATATCACTGATGAATATGGATGCAAAGATTCTCAACAAGATCCTAGCAAACAGGATCCAGCAGCACATTAAAAAGATTATCCACCATGACCAGGTGGGATTCATCCCTGGGTTGCAAGGTTGGTTCAACATTCCCAAATCAATCAATGTGATAGAACAAATCAATAAGAGAAGAGAGAAGAACCACATGGTCCTCTCAATTGATGCAGAAAAAGCATTGGACAAAATCCAGCATCCATTCCTTATTAAAATGCTTCAAAGTATAGGGACAGAGGGAACATTCCTGAACTTCATAAAATCTATCTATGAAAGACCCACAGCAAATATCATCCTCAATGGGAAAAAGCTTGCAGCCTTCCCGTTGAGATCAGGAACACGACAAGGATGCCCACTCTCACCACTCTTGTTCAACATAGTATTAGAAGTTCTAGGAACGGAAATCAGACAACAAAGAGAAATAAAAGATATCCAAATTGGCAAGGAAGAAGTCAAACTCTCTCTCTTCGCAGATGACAGGATTCTTTATATGGAAAACCCCAAAGACTCCACCCCTAAACTACTAGAACTCATACAGCAATTCAGTAACGTGGCAGGATACAAAGTTAATGTACAGAAATCAGTGGCTTTTTTATACACCAACAATGAAAATACAGAAAGGGAAATTAGAAAATCGATTCCATTTACTATAGCACCAAGAACCATAAGATACCTGGGCATAAACCTAACCAAAGAAGTAAAGGACCTATACTCGAGGAACTACAGAACACTCATGAAAGAAATTGAAGAAGACACAAAAAGATGGAAGACCGTTCCATGCTCTTGGATTGGAAGAATAAACATTGTTAAAACGTCTATACTGCCTAGAGCAATCTATACTTTTAATGCCATTCCGATCAAAATTCCACCAGTATTTTTCAAAGAGCTGAAACAAATAATCCTAAAATTTGTATGGAATCAGAAGAGACCCTGAATTGCTAAGGAAATGTTGAAAAACAAAAACAAAACTGGCGGCATCACGTTACCCAATTTCAAGCTATGCTACAAAGCTGTGATCACCAAGACAGCGTGGTACTGGCATAAAAACAGACACACAGACCAGTGGAACAGAGTGGAGAGCCCAGATATGGACCAGATATGGACCTCAACTCTATGCTGAAATAAAGGAGAAAATATACAGTGGAAAAAAGACAGTCTCTTCAACAAATGGTGCTGGAAAAACTGGACAGCGATACGTAGAAGAATGAAACTCGCCCATTCTCTTACACCATACACAAAGATAAACTCGAAATGGATAAAAGACCTCAATGTGAGACAGGAATCCATCAGAATCCTAGAGGAGAACATAGGCAGTAACCTCTTCGATATCAGCCACAACAACTTCTTTCAACATATGTCTCCAAAGGCCAAGGAAACAAAAGCAAAAATGAACTTTTGGGACTTCATCAAGATCATAAGCTTCTGCACAGCAAAGGAAACAGTCAACAAAACAAAAAGGCAACCCACGGAATGGGAGAATATATTTGCAAATGACAGTACAGACAAAAGGTTGATATCCAGGATGTATAAAGAACTTCTCAAACTCAACACACACAAAACAGATAATCATATCAAAAAATGGGCAGAAGATATGAACAGACACTTCTCCAACGAAGACATACAAATGGCTATCAGACACATGAAAAAATGTTCATCATCACTAGCCATCAGGGAGATTCAAATTAAAACCACATTGAGATACCACCTGACACCAGTTAGAGTGGCCAAAATTAGCAAGACAGGAAACAACGTGTGTTGGAAAGGATGTGGAGAAAAGGGAACCCTCTTCCACTGTTGGTGGGAATGCAAGTTAGTGCAGCCACTTTGGAGAACAGTGTGGAGATTCCTCAAGAAATTAAGAATAGAGCTTCCCTATGACCCTGCAATTGCACTGCTGGGTATTTATCCCAAAGATACAGATGTAGTGAAAAGAAGGGCCATCTCTACCCCAATGTTTATTGCAGCAATGGCTACGGTCGCCAAACTGTGGAAAGAACCAAGATGCACTTCAACGGATGAATGGATAAGGAAGAGGTGGTCCATATACACAATGGAGTATTATGCCTCCATCAGAAAGGATGAATACCCAACTTTTGTAGCAACATGGACGGGACTGGAAGAGATTATGCTGAGCAAAATAAGTCAAGCAGAGAGGGTCAATATCATATGGTCTCACTTATTTGTGGAGCATAACAAATAACATGGAGGACATGGGGAGATGGAGAGGAGAGGGAGTTGAGGGAAACTGGAATGGGAGATGAACCATGAGAGATTTTGGACTCTGAAAAACAACCAGAGGGTTTTGGTGGGGCGGGGGTGGGAGGTTGGGGAACCAAGCGGTGGGTAATAGGGAGTGCACGTACTGCATGGAGCACTGGGTGTGATGCCAAAACAATGAACACTGCTATGCTGTAAATAAACAAATAAAAAAAAAATTATCATGTAGCCAGAAGATGGTGCTAAGTGATCAATCTTTAAAAAAACCAATTTCTGCATTTGAAATAGGCAACTTCAATTTTACCGATTTCCAGGATTTATGAGGGTATTATTGACTCCATTGTGTGGGATTCTTCAGTATTTTCTTCAGTAGCTTCAACTTTAAACTTCCAATGTGTTGCTTTTACGATAAAAGAACCCTGATCAGCTCATGAAAGGAAGAATACTTTTGGGCTCTAGTTTTTATCAGTCTTTGCAAAGAAAGAAGATTGTATTTAAAATGTTGACTTTTTTTTTTAACTGTTCTATTTTCATTTGTTTCATGATTATACCTTTTTAAAAAATATAAACACTTATCCACCTCTAAAAAAAATAAGTGACAAGGCAAGAAACAACAATGTTGGAGAGGTTCTAGGGAAGGGGAACCCTCTTATACTGTTGGTGGGAATGCGGGTTGGTGTAGCCGCTTTGGAAAACAGTGTGGAATTTCCTTAAGAAATTAGTAATAGAGCTACCATATGAACCTCCAATTGCACTACTGAGTATTTACCCCAAAGATACAGATGTGGTGAAAAAAAGGGCCATCTGTACCCCAATGTTTATAGCAGCAATGGCCATAGTCAACAAACTGTGGAAAGCACCAAGATGACCTTCAACAGATGAATGGATAAGGAAGATATGGTCCATATACATGATGGAGTATTATGCCTCCATCAGAAAGGATGAATACCCAACTTTTGTATCAACATGGATGGGACTGGAAGAGATTATGCTGAGTGAAATATGTCAACCAGAGAGTCAATTATCAAATGGTTTCACTTACTTATGGAACATAAAGAATAACATGGAGGACAGTGGGTGAAAGAGAGGAGAAGGGAGTTGTGGGAAATTTGAAGGGTGATGAACCATGAGAGACTATGGACTCTGAAAAACAATCTGAGATTTTTGAAGGGGCGGGGCTTGGGAGGTTGGATGAGCCCGGTGATGATGGGTATTATGGAGGGCATGTATTGCATGGAGTACTGGGTGTTGTGCATAAACAATGAATCTTGTAACAGTGAAAAAATAAAATAAAATTTAAAAATGTTTTATATTCGTGTGTGTGTGTGTGTGTGTGTGTGTGTGTGTGTGTGTGTTTAATATTCAGACTCTGTATGCACACAACATCCTGGTCAGGTTTCCTCCTCTTTCCCACACTGTGATTAACATTGATACTGTGAGTATCGTTCAAAATAGAGACAGTACCATGGCTCTTAATTATCTTGTTTTGGATTTTGATGCCTCTGTAGGCTCATATCCAGCATGCACTTTAGACAGCTTCTAAGAAGCTTTGACATTGAGCTGGGTGGTTCTCTGATGAACAGAGAGTGTATCTGGAACTCCTGTAAGGTTCGGATGACACACATGGATGTATTTATAATTCTTTTTTTATTTTGGTGCAGAATAAGCCAGTGTAAGTGACACTGTCTTTTGTGCATGTTAGTACAGTTGTTGTCCCAAATTTCCAAGTCAGAGACTGAAGAGGAAGCACAGAATCATGTGTCCAGAGAGGATCCCTTGGGGAAAAAGTTTGAAGGCATGAATGCTAAAGACCCTGAGAGGAAACATGCCCATATCCTCTTGCTGCACCTGTTCCTGGGGCTTAAAGACAGAACTGGTGAGTGGTGTCCGCCCCCTGGAGGTCCAGATCCCCTCCTACAGTGCAGTTTGTGTCTGGGCTCACACAGATGTCCTCTCACTGTGTCCATTGCACAATTCACAGCCGTGTCCTCAGCTCTCAGGCTGATCATCTGCAGATACAGCATGTTCTTGCCATTGTCTCTGGAGATGGTGAATTAGCCCTTCACAGAGTCTGCGTAGCTTGTGCTACTTCCACTATTGCTAATATGTGCAACCCATTTCAGCCCCTTCCCTGGAGCTTGGCGGACCCAGTTCACCCAGTAGCTACTGAAGATTAATCCTTAGGCTGCACAGGAGAATCTCAGAGACCCCCCAGGCTTCGCCAGTTCTCCAGCAGACTCCACCAACTGCACCTCAAACTGAACACCTGCAGACACAACACATCCTGGTCAGGAAACTGTCACACATCCAGTGTTTCTCTCACTCGTATCCAGTCTCACACTCAAGGTCTCTTACTCTCTGAAAATTACCTTTTAAAAGAGCAACAAGGAAAACCCAGCCAAGCACAAACTCCGTGGTGAGTTTTCTCTATCCTGTCCTGATTGGTGAATGGGAACACCTGGAAGTATGGGGGCTGGGGCTCCTCTCCCAGCTGCAGGGTTAGGTTTGGGCTGCTTTAATCAGCAGAGCAAAGGCCCTATTTGCATGTCCTCTGAGTATATATTCATCTTAGGGTCTATATGAACAGAGAGGGCAGTCACCAGAGCAGGTGTGGTTGCATTTGATTTTGTGGTATTGACAGCCTTTTGGAAAATACGATTTTTTTATTATATAATTTTCCAGAGCACAGTCTTAACCTCCATGTGCTACCTTTTTTTACACATGCACAGAAATCTTTAGGTGTAGATTTCATGTGACCCCATTAAGATATGTGAGTGTATACCTAGCATTTTAGATGTTTTTTGAAGTGTTTAGAGCATGTTCTTGAAGTGTTTAGAGCATGTTCTTACAGGGTAAGAACGACCCCATGATCTGTTCTGTGCTCCTCCCACAGGATGTACTGCACCCATGGACCACTTGCAGGACAGAGTGTCAAGCTGATGAGGAATGTGGAACCCCACCTGTAATGCGGACATTACATATGCCATATGTATGTACATACATATGTACATATGGCTATGGCATACCTAGCTTTTCTTATTCCTTCTATGAAAACTATTGTTATCAGTAAACCAACTGTCATTTGTATTTTTAACAGGGGCATCTTTTAAATCAAGTACAGTAAACCAGTTGGCATCACCGGGGACGTGGGTGAGAATAATATATGGATTTGGCACTATAGGATGAATAGACATTACTGCCTCATTGATAGCTCTTAAATCTTGTACCATCCAATATTCTCCATTTGGCTTTTTACTGGTAAAATTGGGGTATTATAAGGATATTGACAAGGCTTTAATATACCATGTCTTAGAAACTTATCAATAAGTGGTTGTAACCTAGCATTGGCCTCAGGTTTTAGAGGATACTGTTTCTTATGAAGTATATTGGCTGGGTCTTTTAAGGTCACCTTGACGGGTTGGGCTGTAAGAGCCCATCCTGGGATATCACAATCCCAGACCTGTGGGTTTACTTCCTTCCAGACATTGGAAGGGATAGTAGGGTATGGATTAAGCTCTCCAGACGTTAAAGAGAACAAGTCATACCCTTCTACAGTAAGAGCAAATAAGCTTCCCCGTTTATACATTAAGTCTAGTCTGAGTAATGGGGTGGGACAAGACGAAAGAACTAGAAAACATGAGTTACCAATTGACTCCTATATTTACAGGTTAAAGACATTGTCTGATGGCATGTTTTAGTTTCTCCTTCTATACCAACAATTTTTAAGGCTAGAAGGACAAGTAGGGCCGGAGTGCTGAAAGAGGACAGAATAAGTGGCTCCAGTATCAATAAGAAAATTGATAAACTTACCTCCCAAGTCCAGGGTAACCCAGGGCTCAGTCATCTTGATGACAAAGGGAGCCAGACCAGCCTCAGGGCCCTGACATGCCAGTTCCTCCTCCAATGTTGACTCTTGGGCAGGGAAGTGAGTTCCTGTCTCTTTCTCTCTCTGGAGATGAGGACAGTCTCTCTTCCAATGCCCCGTCTCTTTACAGACAGGACATGGCCCATGTGGAGAGTGCTTGTTCGGACATTTCCTGCTCCAGTGTCCGATCTGGCCACACATATAGCATGGGGACTTACCTAGTTCCTTTCTTGCTGCCGGCCCCATCTTTTGCCCCTGGTTAGTCTGGTGTTGTGGGGAATCCGCAATAGTGGCAGCCATTAATTGAGCCTGTATCTTACCCTGAAATTTAGTCCTCTGGTCCTTTTCTTGCCTTAAGGCCACATCCCTATTGTTAAAGACTTCAGTTGCTACCTCTAATAGGCGCTGGATGGTAGTTTGAGGACCTAAAGCCATCTTAGTTAATTTTCGGCAGATGCCAGGTGCCAATTAACTTATAAAATACATATTCAGTATGGTTATTCCCTCAGGTGAGGCTGGGTCCAGATTCATGTATTTATGGATGGCCTCTACCAATTGCCCCTGAAATAGGGCTGGATTTTCATCAATTCCCTGTGTAACTTCCTGGAGTTTGTCAAAGTTTACAAGTTTGGAAAATCCTTTCTTCATTCCTTCCATCAAACAACTTATCATATGGTCCCGTTTTTCTCTCCCTGAACTATCCTCCTGATAGTTCCAGTGTAGTTCAGTGTTAGGGATGGCAGTACCCCCAACTGGGTAATGATTCCTGTCTCTCATTGCCAGTTCATCAGCAAACTCCTGTGCTCCCTCCCAGATTCCTCTCTTTTCCTCAGGGGTGCAACAGCGAGTTAAAATGATAAATGTATCCTTCCAAGTCAAATCAAACATAATAGATACTTCCTGAAAGCCATCAATAAATTGAGAGGGATTTTCAGAATACCGCCCTAGTTGTTGTTTTATCTGAGCCAGGTCTGCCATGGAGAATGGGACATGGACCCTAATTGTGCCCCTTTCTCCATTAGCAACTTCCCTAAGAGGATGCATCCCATACTTAGATGGAACTCCTGGTAAATAGGGAGTCCCGCTCCTGGTATGTCCAGCGGGGCTGGGGGCAGAGGGTTCTTGGGGTTTATAAGGAGGAGGGATAGTATCAGAGCCAGTGTCCTCTTCTTCTTTGGGACTGTCTGGCAGTTCCCTCAACATCCCGGGTTTATTGAGAGGAATCGGCCTGTTTAGACAGTCATCATTCAATATATCCTGAGGGGGAAGGGGCCTGCTAACCTGGCTGAGGGTTAGACACATTCTACAAGAGGCCCACAGTTTCGGATCCTGATTTAGGGACATAAAAGCTTGGACATATGGAACTTCAGTCCATTTGCCCTTTTTCCTGCAGAAGAGGTCTAACTGACAGATTAACCTACAATTTAGAGTCCCATATTACTAAATCTGGTGAATGCAGCTTTAGTTAATTTTGGAAATTCTTACCCATTTCAGTTTCAGGATTTTCAAGTATATCAAATATCTGTATTTGTCCTGAAAGTCCTTTGTATGAATCTCCTTTAAGATAAAACTCATTTTATAAGAGAATTAAAACAATTATAAATGACAAAATCTCAGAATGGATATGGTTAGAGCTGATGAAACAAGAATTAACAATTTAGCTGGCAAGGAAATCATGTTATTTCTGTGACACATAACATTTCCATAATTACAACATCAAGTGATTATCTCTCAAAACATTAAAACTTTAGGAAATGCATAGAATCTCAAGAATAGTTATAGCATTTTCCCAAATGTAACCCAAGGTTTATCACTGGCTTAGCAGTACTTCATGAGTAACTTCGCATACCAAGGAAAAGCCTGAGTTAAAGAGATTTACAACTTAAATCTTGTCAACGTTTGCTAAAATCTTATAAAGTTTTAAAGCACATGCCTAAATATAATTAGGGATGTTAAACTCCTGATAAAACAAAACATAGAAACTGGGTTTTCTGGGCAGGCAAAGAGAAAACCATTTACATTTTCTTAACAGCAGATCAATTAATCCAAGAAAACTTGATCCTTTGAACAGAGAGAATTTCAGTCTTACACCAATGTACCTTTAAAACCCATTCATTTCAATCTTAGTCCATCTTGACCATCCTAAAATTCCTTTTCTGAAGACTTCCCTTCACAAGCCTTCTACACCTTTCCCTTGCATTCAGGTTTTGTCCCAAGCCATTTCCTTCCAAACAACCACCTCATTTAGGACAAAATTACCTTCCCTTACCTTCAACAAAACGTATTCCCATTCCTCAAATCTTTCTCACATATCTCCTACTTTTCTACATACATAGTTGCTTCCTTTATTTCCATCAATCTTAGTTACACTGAGCAGAATTTTATACTCTTAGAAAAACCTTAATCTCTAGTGAAGACTAAGTATTAACCAATTGTGAACTGTTACAACGGGATTCTTCAGACGGCAAATTTATGATGGCAAATTTATGATTCAGTTAAGCGCAAAACTTGTTTGCCAATAGATTTAAATGTTCTTAGCTTCTTTGCAGTAAGAAGTCAAAAGCACAAACCTACATCCTGTAATTAATTACTTATCATTTTATCCTGTTTGGTTAAGACCTAAATGTCCAACAAATTTAATTCCATTTGTCATTCCAGCAAAACTTTAAACTTTCAGGTTACCAAAGACTTTGAAAGCTACTTCAGTAATTTCTCAAAGTATTAAAACTTTGAGACAGACAACTGACCATCAATTTAGTAATTTCTTTGCTAACAGATTTTAACAAATAACATGAGCTTATTTGACCCTTCAGTAAACTTCGAAGTTTCACATTTACTGCTTATAACTTAAAAGACATGCCTATTTTAACAAACCAACAAACTTAACTTAGTTCCTATACTGATTTACGTTCCACCTGGGCCCACTCCACTTTGAATTACCTGAGACACAAATGGGGACATCTGGAGTGGGGGGTGTTAGGTCCATGGGGTTCTCTTCTTGCTCCTTGACAGTGAAGAGAGAAGGAGCCATGGTGCATGATCTAGAGAATATTCATGCAGGCTGCACACACGTTGGTGCAGAAACAGAAGAGGAAAACAAAGTGCTGCCAGGAGGCAGAAAAAGGATTCCCAGTTTTAGAGCTCATAAGCCCCAACAGGAGCAGACGCCATGCTTTCCCACCAGCAAGGTGGGAGGGGTTAAGCAGTCCAAGTCAGGCCAGAGAAGACTGGGAAACTTCCCCGAAACAAAGGGAGTTTCGGCAGTGCTTGGGAATATTCCTTAAAGTCTCTGTCTCGAGTTAGATTAACCCCAGTTGGCTCCAGTTATAGCCATTAACACGGGAAATGAGTGAGGGAGAAGCCCCCACATCTCTTAGGAGGAACAGAGAGAGATAAAGTCAGAGTCCTCTTTGCTAGGGATGGCCCAGCAACCTGGGTATACTGAAGTCTTACTAACATAATTATCATCCAGTGTGTCAAGATTAAGTTTACTAGCTGACTCATTTGGGCAAACACATTCTGCAAAGCTCCGTAGTCTGGGGTCCTGGTGTAGAGCAATGAAGGCCTAGGTATGAGCAAGGAAGGTATCCTAGGTCCATTTGCCCTGTTTCCTGCAGAGGAGATCTAACTGATAAATCCCACTGAGGCCATGCAGTGTTACAGGAGCTCAGTCCTTTCCTAAGTTTTGCAATCCAAATTATTTCCAGTGGGTCAAAAGGCACCCCAAGGTAGAGTCCTTGGGAACTGAAGAAGCCTACTGAGGCCATGCTCCCAGAAACGTAAAGAAGGTCCATTACCAAATCCCTACGGACTCCTGGGTGGCATCCCACGCAGGATATGTCAGAGGTTCCCGTGTGTCAGAAGCGACCAGAGATGTCCCTCAACAAAAATCGCTATTGATCACCATCCTGCCTTCCCCGGGAAGGCATTCCTGCCATAAGAGGCCCTGGAGGTGTGCTGGCATCCCTCCTCTTCCCCATCGCCTCCTAGGCTGCGAATGGGTGCCTGGTGAATGGACCAAAATACTGTGCCATTACATGCCATCGTCTGAAGGCTGCATACTATTTTTCCATTTTAACCCATGGAAATACAAGGAAGGTTTTTACAAGGGGAAATTACCCAATTTTGTAACTTTAAGTAGTTTGCAGAAGACACTGACAAGAAACAGTAAAGACTGAAATCCATCATGGTCTATGTGACATTCCAACACATGTGGTCCTTACAGCCAACTTCCCCAGGAAATGGTCCCCGGTTGCGTTTTAATTCAATTGGGTACTGGTTTTGGCCAGCTCCTAGTGGAGGTCTCTCAGCCAGAAGTGGCTAGACCAGGGATGTGGAGGG